>NC_139812.1:5567479-6312479 GCF_963457635.1 Microchirus variegatus | reverse complement strand
GAGATCAGGTTATTATGGAATTATTGGTCAATAATACCAAAACATAATCCTTTAAAAACCTGAAATCAAAAGCACTCAAACCTTTAACAGAATATTTGGTATTTCATTTAGTAGTTGATTACTGAATATTTGATTAATGACTTGATCACATGTTGCAGTCCTTAACTTTATCAAGTGTCAGTGAAACAGCGTTTTGTTTTGTTTTCTGACTTCATGGCTCTCAGTTGACTCATCTTCAAATAGCTGCTGAGTTTCACTGACAACAATCATACACATTTTAAAGTTGAATTTACAGCCTGTAAGTTGTTTATTTTGTCTAGTTACATATTTTACATATTGTCCTTGACATAACTCAACAATTGTTTGCTACAAAAGTATGAAATGGTTGTAGAGGTAAAGTTAAGCATTTCTTTGGAAACATTTTTAAAAAGGTCAAAGTTATCCTATCATTTAAATCATGTCAGAACTGAGTATAACAATAAATCTATGCTAAATAAGTTTGAAAGTTCCACTAAAATTGCTATACACAAGTACATTTAATAAACATAAGGTAACATTTTAAACATTAAAAACACATAAAGAGTGTTCTGTGAGTACAACGTATTCCATTGGCCACAAAAAAAACAAGTACAAATCAAATCCACTATGAATTCCTGCTGTGACTCAAGTCTGGAAACTTTGTTGCCCATAATTAAACTGGATTATTTTGTCATTAAATAATCACATCAATTGTATTTTATGTTTTCAATTTATAATTCAGGTCCTAAGATGAGAAAACATGGATATTACATTTCAATGGTTGTTTTCTTACATGTGACAAAACTGACATAACTCACCATAACTCATACCTGTACAGGTAAATTAAGAGTGACGGTAATATATAGGAACATAGGGTCTAAGGACAGAGCGCATATATATATATATATATAATTTTTTTAAATTATAACGGTAATGAATAATGAGAGCTGCAGACGTGTGATCGTCAGAGAGAACTGTGTGTGTGTGTGTGTTTTACCTTGAGACAGTCATACAGGAAGAGCTGCACTGTGTGTGAACATGAACAAGTCACAACCCACTGATGTCACCTGTGTTTGGAGAAGAATCAGAAGCTGCTGTCATGTTGTTTTTCTGTTTGTTTTGTATAAATGTCAAAAGGCCAACATGGCATCATCTCTAATAAACGTGTAGAGGGGTTGGAAATTTTGGCTATAACTCTTCTTTTTTTTACCTCACTCTTCTTCATGTTGGGTCGACATGAATATACACCATGTGATGACTGTCGCAATTTCAAACGTAATTCATAAACTTCTGAGGGAAATTCAGTCTTTAGCATCTTTAGCGTGTAACTTCTGCCTGTTGATTACTGCACATAAATCTGCCCTAGCAGGAAATCAAATGTTATGGTAATATTGCAACAAATTATGCCATATTATTTGTGGTATTTTGCCTTTATTAGTTATAAAGTCAAGTTATGAGTCCTGGAATAGGAGCTCAATTCAGCTCAATATTAATTTTTATCTCTTTATGAAAAGCAATGAAAAGCAGTTAATAGCATAATTTTGATATGCTGCATCTGCTAAAAATACTGCAAACGTTAGTGGGCTTAGTAAAGATGCCACCATTATATTGTTTATTCAATCACAATTCCCCAAAACATTACAAAATGTACATGGCATTTCAATACAATTGAACACGCTTTGAACCCTGCTGTTTATATAACAATGCGGCTAATCTATAGATTTTTCCAGGCTAAGGGCTTCCACGGGGCGCTCGAGACAGACAGGTGGAAGTATGGAGCCCCGGACATGACAAGTCAAACATTTTTTTTTAATTGTGGCCACAAAATAAGTACAACATGAGCACAAAATATTATACCGTGGCCACGAAGTAGGTATAATGTGCGCACAAACTAATAATAATTTCATTCCTGCACAGCTCGAGTAAGCAGACTAAGTACCCGCCCAACTTCACCTCTGATTGGCTAACCATAGAATTTTACTCAACCTCAGCCAATCGTCATCACTTTTGAGATTGCCTCATGCCCCCACCCTCACCAAAGACAAGGAGGAACAAGACATTTCTCTGTCTCTGTTTTCACTTTATTTCTTGTATTTGTTTTGGGGTCATCAGCAGGGGGTGCTGCAGAACCGATGGGGTCCAGTAGAGAGTCACGTCTTCTTTCCTGATAGAAATGCCGTGTTATTTACACTTTGTATACATCCACTGGTAACCGTGATCCCTTCCAGGGCCTTGCAGTTGGTCAACAATGAAATCTATCCCGGCGTTCAAGTCGTACCGGTAAAGCAACTTGGCTCTGTTTAAATATCTTGTAGTAAAAATATTTCCTTGCAATGCCAGGCTTTTCAGAATATCTCCAGCTCATTCCCAGCCTGCTCAAGTCTGCCAGTGGATCCTGACAGCGTGCAGCAGTGTGAAAAAATCCACTATCACCAACTGGTTTGGAAAGGCCTGACTGCTGCGTGATGAAGACAACGGCACATGCACAAATTCTCCTCGAGAACAAAAGAGAGACTTTGAAAGTGTCTGACGAAGTCATTCTGAGGCTGTTCAAGTCCGACACTGAAGAAGACCACTTCATGGGTTTTAGTGTGCCGGAAGGCACGCACCAGGATTTTTTCTCTCCCAGGGCTAAAGGGGAGCTTGACCGATAGGTGGGGCTGCTAAGAAAATAATTGATTTTCACGAGTTCAGTTACTTTATGAAGAGGTTCTGTTTTTTTTCAATAACAGCAGCTATGCTACACAGCACGAGCATGTTCGATATGTGTGTCTTGAATGAACTTGTCGCCTTCTTCCAGTTCTGGTAGCCATCGTGGGTAAATGCTGCCTTCTCTCCGTGGTTTCCTGGACGAAAGTGGCGGCATGCAAAGCAGAAATGTTTTTTAACTTAAAAAAAATTTAAACATATATATTATATATTTTATAAAATATAAAATAAAATGCTTGAGGGGCTTAACGGGGGTACACAGATTTTTGACGGGGCTATAGCACCCCCTAGCCCCGGTGCCGTCCCTGTGTGCCGGAGGAAGATGAAGATAGCGATCAATGACTTCAAGTAGGCTGGTTATTTTTATTTTTTTTAAACCAGCTGTGTTACTGCTGTGTCGACTGTTTTTTCTTTCTAATTTACACTAAACAGTAAATCTATTTATTTTTTGTTGTTGGTACATTGCTTAACAAGCATAATTATATCCGCGAGAAATGCGGATATTATGAAATCGGTCTCGCAGATTTTAGCCGTTAACGCGCTAACTGGAAAGGCGTTTGAGATTAAATTTTCTTATTTTTTTTATGGGTCACATACCCCCTGTAGATGATCCCTATTGATTTTGAGCTGTCTACCATTATTATTAATTAGTTAATTAATTAATTAATGATATAAAAACCATATTTTCGCCTGTATCTTCCAAAGTATTGCAGGTATTGGCTTCAAATTTTGCATGGGCATCACATACCACATGAGAATTATCCCTATCTTTGTAGCTTTATTATTAATTAGCAAATTACAGTTTTTCTCAATTGTTTACACACAAATTCTGGTACTTGAGACACAATGACCACAACAGGTAACTCATGCACCAACCCCCTGAACCAACTCCGCTAAACTACAAGCACAATTCCTGCTTTACACTCAAATTGCAGTTGTAAAAGACACTTTTTTCAAAACACTACACACAATTCTCTGCATTTGGCACAGTTTTCATGAAGAAAATCTCTTGTTTTCACAAGGAACACACTGTCATTCAAAATTCTAAAGTTAATTTCCCTACTATGCAAACTGACTCATCACATGGGAAAACACCTGTCACACAGTTTTACAATTTGCAATCAGTGCGTTAGAATAAACGGGTTCTGTTTTGTATGTAGACCACTGCATATGCAACTTTGTGTTGGTTGGGATGTACAGTGTGTACATTGTTTTTGTGGGAAATACATAGGAATAAAATATATGTGTTACTGTGTATTTGTGTGTTTTGAGTATAAAAACAATCCATCCATTTTCTACCACTCCATCCTCCATCGTCCATCACAGGGCCTATAAAAACAATATTCTAAAATATTTTACACAAACGCAAATTTGGACACTTTGAAGATATGGCAGGTGTGGTTAGCATTTTAATATTCATAATATTTAACAAGGTATAATAGGTTAACTAGTTTTATTAAAAACTAGAGAGAAATGTATGAGTTCAGGTATTCTGTGTTCAATATCGAGTTTATATGGATACTTTGAACATGTATAAAGTGTAGTCAGCATTATATCATAATATTTAACAGTTATTTTGTTGAATTTATTAATAATTAATTAAAACAGTTGGTGGCAGGTGCGAGTGCGTATACTTTGGGTATATTGGAAAGTTGAGGATTGGACAAGTTCGTGGATATACCCCTTGCTGTCGGCCCCCGACAGCGTAGGCTAGTTCAATTTTGCTTAGTTGTGGCCTGTTGAGGTGCAATAAATATGTTCAAAAGTTCCAAAACATATATTGTGTTATTTTTATCAATCCTCTCTATAAGCATAGTAATTATAATATCTACAATAATCCATCACATTTTATTGGATGCTAGTCTCACTTTCCCACAGCAACGTTGAAATAGTTGAAATTTGTGCACTGTGGATTTCTGCTTGTATTTAGTGCCCATTTCATTATAGTATTCAGATTTATCATAAATATTTGAACAAGCACACAAGTTCTGTCAAAGAGGGGTGGAGATGGGGTTCAAATTATTTGACACGAGTATTTAAAAGTTACTTTCCAAAGTAAGTAGTTACTTTTAGAATTTGTAACTCAGTATCTACTTTAATTACTGTCTGGGAGAAGTAACTAGTACTCTAATTAGTTACTATTTAGAGTAACTTGTCCAACACTATAATCATAACTGAGAAAAACGTGTCTCTTTCCATGTGATTGAAACACCAATATGATTTTTTTTTTTTTTTTAAAGGGTGTGGATTTACCTACACTTGTTTCTCTATGGACAGGACCTTCTGTCTTGAGACCCTCTGTCCTTAGACTCTGTCTTTAGACCCTCAGTCCTTAGACCCTCTCTCTTTAGGCCATCTGTCCTTAGACCATTAGATGCTCTGTCCTTACAACCCGTAAATGACCACAATCTGTTCTTAGACCCTTAGACCCTCTGTCCTTAGACTCTGTTTTAGACCCTAAGACCCTCTGACCTTAGACCTTCTGTCTTGAAAAAGACAGAAGACCCCATATCTGTCCTTAGAGTCTGTAAAAGACCACAATCTGTCTTTAGACCCTCTGTCCTTAGACCTCTGTCTTTAGACCCTCTGTCCTTAGACCATCTGTCTTTAGGCCCTCTGTCCTTAGACCATTAGATGCTCTGTCCTTAGAACCTGTAAATGACCACAATCTGTCCTTAGACCCTCTGTCCTTAGACTCTGTTTTAGACCCTAAGACCCTCTGACCTTAGACCTTCTGTCTTGAAAAAGACAGAAGACCCCATATCTGTCCTTAGACTCTGTCTTTAGACCCTCTGTCCTTAGACCCTCTGACCTTAGCCCCTCTGTCCTTAGACCCTATGTCTTTAGACCCTCTGTCTTGAGACACTCTAAAAGACCACTATCTGTCCTTAGACTCTGTAAAAGACCACAATCTGTCTTTAGACCCTCTGTCCTTAGATTCTCTGTCCTTAGATCCTCTGTCTTTAGACCCTGTAAATGACCACAATCTGTCCTTAGACCCTTAGATCTCTGTCCTTATACCTTCTGTATTGAGACCCTCTGACCTTAGACTCTGTCTTGAGACCCTCTAAAAGACCACTATCTGTCCTTAGACCCTTAGACCGCTGTCCTTAGACCCTCTGTCTTTAGACCCTCTGGCCTTGGACCCTGTGTCTATAGACCTGTCTTTAGACCTTCTTTCCTTAGACCCTTATACCTCTGTCTTTAGGCCCTCTGTCCCTAGATCCTCTGTTTTAAATGCTCTGTCATTAGACCCTCTGCTTTTAGATGCTCTGTCCTTAGACCCCCTGTCTTTAGACCCTTAAACCTATGTCCTGACTCCTTAGACCCTTCAACATCTGTCCTTAGAACCTCTGTCTTGAGACCCTCTGTCAGACCCTCTGTCCTTTCTTTAGACCCTCTGTCCTTAGACTCTGTCCTTTAAGTCAGGAGCCACATAAAGGACAGATCTCCAGAAAAATAATAGTCTAATAACCTTTAAACAACAAGAACACCAATGTTTTCCCTTTATTCTAATTTTAATGAATCTTTTAAAAAAATATTATGAAAAACCTGAAAATGTTGCACTTAAGTTTACCATTTACACATAGATCACAGTGGATCTACAAAGGTACAAAAATGTAGTCACAGGAACTAAACATTCTAGTAGTATTTCCTCTATCTTTAAAATGTAGAAAAGAAGTATCTGTATAAAGGTAACAGCTGTGGGTTTTCTGCTGAGGTGAAAATGTCAGTGTAGGGTGATGAAATGTAGAAAAGTGTTCAAGTAGAATCTCCGAGTGGCACAAACTGCCACAGTGCTGCACTGAATGTCACCTGTTAGTAATATAAAAAAAGTTATATTACATTTAAAACTGCAATTTGAACAATTATAAATATAAGAAACAATAATTAATGGTCCATAATAAATATGAGCTAAGATAAACAATCAAGCATAAAAAGATAAGGTGAAATAAACTATGCATTCACAATAAAAGTCAGTAATATTGAACAACTGAACAGAACTGAGAGCCAGTAAAAAAAAGGGGCTCTTTAATCCATGTAAATACAGTTGTTTCTCCTGAGAAACGAGACAGACACACAGACACAGCTTGCTTTATAGATAGATGTTGTTACCAAATTTGAATGTGAAGGTATGACACTGATGGCAGAAGCCTGGAGTGATTCTCGTGACCAGTCTAACCTAAGCTGTCGAGGGCTTAATGTGCAGATGTCAAGCTGTAGAGTAAAGACTGTGTATAGAGAGAAGCAGAAATCAGAAGAATGGAGGCGCAGAGCTGCAGAGTTGCAGAGCTGCAGAGCTGAACACACAGCAGTCCACATCTCTCTGTTCAACATGTGAATGTGATGATGTGGGTGGGTGACTCATGATGATCCAGAGTGATGTGAAATGAATGTATAAATGTAAAAGTGTTGCTGTTGTTGTTACATCTGCTCGTCTGCTGCCTCTTTCACTTCACCTGCACTTATAGAAGGAAAACACAGTGGTCAGCGCTGCGTGACGTGAAGGATGGGGGTCATTCTGAAATCAGCTCAATGTTGGTGACACCAGTTTACTCTTAACCTACTAAAGTCAGCTGGAATTGATTACATCTCCTCCCACAGCCCTGAACAGGATAAGTTGAAGAAAATTGATGGGATATTTCAGCTTTTTTTAAAGTGAAAAAATGTACTTAAGACACTGGTGATGGGACAACATACAATATTATCACTCATCGTGAATAGTGAATTATTGTGACTAGTGCAGTGCTCGTAGGAAGTATGTATTCCTGTAGTTGGAGCTGAAGAAGCTTTTTCAGTTATGGTAATGCATGATAAGGAACGTAAAGGCTAACATAACACAAACACTGCGCAAAGCAAATGTTTTCATTTTCGATTAGCATTAGCAAGCTGTTTTGTGACTGTCAGCCACTAGCGTGACTAATCGAAAATGAAAACATTTGCGTTGTGCCTAATGAGGTTGCACAGTGTTTGTATTATGTTAGCCCTACGCTAATGCTAATCGTAGCCTCACTAGCTTACTTTTGGTAAAACATTAATATGTCACATGAGTGACTTAAAATGATGTCTAGCTCATCACACACAGTTCTTTTGATTTTTTTTTTTTTATTATGATCGCATTAAATTAAGTAGTTTTCACAAAAAATTATGCATAGGAATAAAAACAATACTTAAAAAAATTACCTTTGAACATTTTTTTAAACACAATTATTTTTCCGGATAATGGCGAAAAATGTTTATATCGTCCCAGGTCAATGTTCACTGCTGTGTCATGCTGTTAGACAGACTAGAATGAATCTGAAGTTCACTGCTCAATCTCTGAACCAAAGTCCATCGAGAAAATCAATGATTTTTGCATCACAGCACACAGGAGTTGTTAAAGGTAGGGTTGGAGATCCTGAAGAAACTGTTGAAGTGCCTTTTTTCAGACCTCCTGCGCCATATCACTGAGTTTCTCCATGGACTTTGGTGTGGGAGAGTGAGTGGTTTACAAACTTCAGTTTCCTGTTGGAAAAGTCTGTCTAACAGTGAGTTGAAGTGGTGAACATATTCTTAAAGATATCATAGACATAAGCTGGCATTGATTTTATTAGGTTCCCCTTGTGTTAAGTGGCTAAAAAACATTTTTCTTTTGTCCCCACAGCAAACTCTGAACTATCCCTTTAAAGCAGACCTAGACCGGAAGTTCCATTTAACGCTGTTTTTTAGTGTCTGCGTCATTACCTTGTTTATGAAGCCCTGAAGGTTCAAAACAAACAGTTCAGCCATTGCTGAGAACGATTGTATTATAATCTCGGGCTCAGCGAGATCTCTGAAAAAACCCGGTCCGGTTACGTAAACAGCATTTCTCCTGAACAGCAGATCCTCCTGCTCCGGGCACTAGTCCGGGCACATCCGGTTGCGTACGTTGAACTGCAGAAGAAAAATAACTTCCGTTGTGGAGGTGTTTCACGAGCGAAATTGTCTTCTGACTCTGTCTGACTCCGGGTCAAAGTCATAAAAGGGACTGCGGTGGGGAGTCATGAAGAAGCTATTTTTAAACACTGTTAAAACAATGTTTTGATAATGAGTAGCAGTGCATCCACCGTTCCAGAGGGGGGAGCTGCGCTTCTGAGAGCTGGTGTGCTGAATATGTCACTTCCGGGTATTGGCCAATCACAAGACAGTTGGGAAGGCTCTACGCTGGCTAGCCAATCACAACACACTCTGTCTTCTGGGGGTGAGGTTTATGTCTGAAATATCGCGGCTGAGGAACAGCGTTAGAAAAGACAGATTTCTATAGGCTCGTTTACAGCAACTAGGAGGTTTTTGACCATAAATGCAAGTTAATGTATGTAAGTAGACCTCCATAACTAACATGTGCAACAGGACCACTTTATGTGGGCTTTATAGACAAGCATGTTTTATCTTTCCCAGTCCCAGTCACATGAGGCAGTCACCACCAGCTGATCCCAGCACGCACACATGGTTTTCATGACTTCAGGGGGACATTACATTGACTTACATTCATTTCTTGGAGACTTACTCTAACCTTAACCATTACTACTGGCCTAATCCTAACCCTGACCCTAACCTGACCATAACCCTACCCTCAACCTAACCTTAAAACATGTCTTCACCTTAAAATGTTGTCAGTGTGTGTGTGTGTGTGTGTGTGTGTGTGTACTTGCATTTATATCTTTGTAAGGTCCAAAAAAAACCCACCTGCCTTTATGGGGATTTAGGGGTAAAGGTTAAGGTTAGGCACTGAGTTGTGATGGTCAAGGTTAGGGTAAGGAGCAATGATGGGTCCCCACTAAGATGTAAAAACATGTCTGTGTGTGTGTTGTGATTGTTGTTGTCTCACTGCCTCCTGAAAAAAAAATCCATGGATCTACTGCGTATTGCAGTTTCCATAGCAACAGTGATACTGTGGTGATGGAGAGTAGGTTGGTGTTAGTGGGAGTGTGTCAGAGAGAGAGAGTAAAGCAGTGACTCAGAGTGGAGCTGTGTGTGTGTCTTTACTTTATGTCGACACACTCATCCATTCATGCATCAGCCCTGCTCTCTCTCACACTCTCTCTCAGGTGGAGAGACAATGACGCTGGCTGCCTGATTATCTCCCTTCATTATCATTTCCCCTCCCCCCGACACCCACTACAGCTGGATGAGCCAGCTCCGCTCCGCTTTGCCACAGAGCAGGGATTTGAAGATTGCATCCTTACATTTGTAATCAGATGTAGGGGAGGATTATCTCAAGGTCTCGTCCTGTCTTGTGCACAGCCTGGGGCTTGGGGGTTGGGGGGGGTCGGCGCTGAGACAGAAGGACGGGAACAAGAGGAAGAGGAGCAGAGCACAGGAGGAAGCTTGGTGACTGATGTGAGAGGGAGAGGTCACCTGTGGATGTGAGGAGGAGAGGGACACCAAAGAAGAAGAGGAGGAGGAGGATGATGGAGGGTTTCTAAAGAGCTGCATCCATCATACACACTCACAAATACACACACGCACACCCGAGAGAGAGATGAAAGAGGGGAGGAGGACAGAGCCTCAGCAGATGGATCACTGTGAAAGGTAAGCTGGAGGATAGAAATTGTTCAAATCCTGATTTTGCCTGCAAAACACACTGTGTGTGTGAGTGTGGGTGTGCAAAGGGGTGTGATGTGGTCTGATGTGGGTTCATAGTCACAGCTACAGACACTGTTTCCTGCAATAAACCAAAAACTGAGAATTCACCACTCTCACCTCTTACCTGTGCACGTGTGTGTGCTTGTGTGCCAGAATTGGTCAAATTTGCATTTGTTTTTCAAAAAAGAAAAGATTATTTTAAAAAGATTGATTGTGTCATCACACACCCTGGACAGAGGGATGAGATTTGGATGGGGGCGTGGCCTGGTGTGGAATAAACTGTTGCTTAGATAAACCACCAGTTTTGTTTTAGTGTTAAACGATTCTATAAATCAAATACAGCATGTATATTAGTAAGATGTAAAGTACTGTGAAAATAAGACAAATATTAAAATGAGATAAATAAACACATTTGACTTGGCTAGAATTCTTTAAAGGGCCCATATTGTGCAAAATCAAATTTTTAATCATTTTAGTACTGATATTTGGGACTCATGTTTTAGTGGTTCCGCTTAGTGTAAGTATAGGCGATAAAACATGCGATGTTTAAACCTCCCGCGGAATTACGACGATCGAGCATTTCACCGTGAATGTTGGCACCCCGCCAGGCAGAGTACTTCAGAGCTCCACCGCTCCTCCTTGTCCCTGTGAAATACGAGAGTGCAGGCGAGGGAGGAAGAGTGGCTGCACAGCGGAGCACAGTGTTTTACACAAACTTCCAGCCTCAGAGGACTTGTGTGTTCAGTGGACATATTTTATTTATGAAAAAAATGTTCACAAGCTTCACAAGCCCATTGTTGTTGATCGTGTATGTAAATTCCTATGCTAGAAAAACACCTTGAACGCACCAGTTACGCGCCGATGCAGTTAGCGAGTGACATGTGTGGATCAATAATATGAAGAGCACGCGTTTGAAAGCACTGCAGAAAGATGTAGATGTTGTCCTACATTTCTTCTCAACCAAAGGGTTCGTTTCTGTCGTGTTTCCACGTTCTCTCCTCATATTATTGATCCACAAACGTCACTTGCAGCTGCAGTAACACTGGTGCATTCAAGGTCTTTTTCTGGCATAGGAATTTACATACACGCCGCGCCGCGTGGCGCATTAATAGTTTTTCTTCAATTCTAATGTTTTTATGACCGCGAGAAGCCAAAATCGTGGTCACTCTATGCATTACAGTGAAACACAGTAACAACGGGTAAACGGACATTACTATGGGGTATATGGAGCGGGGGTTGTGACGACGCTGCATGACAATAGGTGATAAGTGGCGACAGTATGGCTGTGGATAGTAAGTTAGATCGACATTCCCCTGGAAGCAGTGGGTGTGTGTTTACCTGGGTCTCATTCACATGTAAATGACCAGGCACAAAACCGAGCATTCTGAAAAGGGCTGTTTTGGCAGGGTTATTGAACTGCTATTGTGCTTCATCCTTATGATATTTTGACTAAAGCATGACACAGACATGTTCATTAGGGCATCAGGAACTAGTTTAACTTGGGGTAATAGGGTATAATATGGGCTCTTTAAAGGAGCTAAGAAATCTGTAATGTTCCTTAAAGTTGTACATTCACAAGCAAAGAAACTCTCATGTAAGAAATGTTGACTTGAGTATTCCTCAACTTGATTTAGCTTGATTAAGAATGCATACCTTAGAATGTCTTGTGTTTGCGCACACACAACAAACAGTGATTTGTATTTAACACAATTTCAATAGACATCATTAGTGAACACACAAACCAAGGAGCCCTTAGTCTGTTAGTGGCCATTAAAGCATAAAGTAAGTTGTAATATCTTATTAAGATGTTTCTTCTTCAAAAAAAATTATTATTCTTTTGTGGTGCAAAACTTGCTTGTTAAGATTATTTTGTGTGATCTGTTGGCTACAGATCCAATTATTGGATGAAATATTACATTTAAAGCTGGAGTATGTAACAAAAAACAACAAAGTAGTAAAGCAGTTACCATGAAACTATTGTTAAATTAGTTCACACAATGCTGATGAAGTCCATCGGCTCCACTCAACCATCTCTTTGTTTCTCAGTATAGCAGCGTTCACCTCTTGTGTCACCCGGTGACATGACACTGAGACAACTGCAAACAGGTTGAAGTTTGAATGAAAACATAAAGTAACGTCCGACAAATGTTTCATAAGCAAAAAATACCCACACAAAAACCCCACGGTCACTCAGCTGTTGGGATAAACGCTCTTTATCAGGTCTGATAGTTTTGCTCGACAGTCTGTTTTCAGATTAACTACTTTCCTGATTCTGATACAACCACACGTGTGGATGCAAATGCCACCTTTGCAAAGAACCAGTACTACTGAGGAGAAAATGGCTGGCAAAATGGCAGCAGTAGTGGGAGCAGTATTATGGATAGATGGATATATTTAATAATTTGGGTAAAATGTATACGTGTAAGATACAAACATGAAGGATATCACATACATTAACAATTATTTCCAATGTGGCCCTCAGGAAATACACAGAAAACACTACTGTTAAAAATATATCAAAACAATAGACTAACAAATAAACACTGAGAAAAACTAGAATTTAACATTAGCAAATATGGTAATTAAAAAAGAAAAGTGAATTCATTGAAATTGAGAAACATAAATTTCTCCCTTAAAAACAGTTTTTCATTCTGAATACTGTTGGGTGGATTGAGCTAAGAATACATGTGTACTTAAAACAACTTTTTCCAAGTCTTTGTGACTGTAGTAGTAGTAGTAGTAGTTCAACTGGAAGGTTGTGGGTTTGATAGGTGTGCTGTATGAAATTATGAGTGAATGAGTGAATGCAGTGTAAAGCAGCTCTTTTATCTAAGACTCATGCTGCCATTACAAAGTACATTTGTATGTCTTGTGTGTGAGTTCTCCAAGTGTAAAACACGCTGTGTTCTCTTGCTTCTCTGAAGGTCTTCTACGGCACAGGCTGAGTTTCCTGTGTCAGAACTGCACCCACAGGAGGGAACCTCTTCCTTGGAGTTGGCCCTCTCTGGTCAGTCCCTCTTTGATTCCTCCAAGAGCTCCACACAAGAGCAGACATCACAATCCTCCAGACCTTCAGGTAGACCAGGTCATGCCTGTGAGGAGGTCAGCGAGACCAGTATGAACAGCAGTCTGTGTGTCAGTGAAGAGCCTGGTGAACCACCACAAGATTCATCCAAACACTATGCATCCCCCAGAGCTCCAAGCCCCCATAATGAGTCAGGGACATGTCCACCCTCACATCAGCACCAGGTCTTTGATGACACTGCTCAGATTGGCAGAATATTACAAAATGTCACCTCTCACTCAGACTCTTTACCTGTGCTTACACAAGGAGCATCCATCCAAGCTCCGCACGGGGACACTTGCAGACAGGTGTACCATGGAGCAGATAAGATTATCCAAGGGTTTGAGGGTCGGTGTGCGTCACCCTGCAAGCAACCCATGCAGCTGCAACAGTGCAACTTCATCACCACTGTTTGCCGGGGGGCCAGGGGTGGAGATGTTGGTGTCCAGCAGCCTCAGAGCAGGTGTGTCTGCATCTCATCACCCAAGGTGTCAGTCAAAGGTGAGGGTGTAGAAGAAAAATGCCATCTTCTCCGTCAGTGTGATAAGCCACTCTGTTACAGCTCTTACAATCATCATGCTGCTTTTGAAGACACCTTTGCCGCCTACTGCCACCCCCAGCCCATCCCAGCCCCTTCCCAGCTGTTGCCACGCCTGGCAACCGCAGAGCCGAGCTGTGACGTGCAACGCGCAGCAGCAGCAGCGGCGTCGTCTCCCACCACAACAAAGCACCTCACTCTGCCTCGCCTCATCTCCTCTGTCAGTGAGACAGGCCTCGACGTCAAACATCTGCTGCGGTGCTGCAGCCTCAACTGCTCCTGGATCAGCTCTGTGCCTCCTGGTGACAGCCCACAAACCCCAAAACACCTTAGCAGAGAGGATTGCTGCATCAGTGCCATTGTTAGAACCAGGACCAGGGACGTTGGGACTGTGATGGCACCAAGGGAGCTGAGGGATGTTGGAGTGCAGACAGAACAGATTGTTACACCTCATGTGTTCCCTCAAATCTGTCTGACAGAGGAGAGCAGAGGTGAGAGCTCCAGTAGCCAGACTCCGTCGCTGACAAACACTGACTCTGACGGAGGCAAGAAAACGGACAGTGGGCTCAAGTCCCCAGTGAAGGAGGTGAAGTGGGATGCCGAGGGGATGACGTGGGAGGTGTACGGAGCCTCTGTGGACCCGGAGGAGCTAGGTCTGGCCATCCAGAGACACCTGGAGCTGCAGATCAGGGAGACAGCGAGTCGTGCAGCCAAGCTGTCGCGCCAGAACACAAACACATCCTGTCAGAGTGGGAACATCGGCTGTCAGAGGAAGAGGAGCAGGATGATAAACTCCTTTAGAACCTGCTGCACTCGCAACACGACAGCTGTCGACTGAAAAACTGGCTTAGTGATGGACAGAAGAACAGTACCCCAACACTGTGTTCAGTAGCCTGTGTGGCTATAGCCTCAAATGTCACCCATGTGCTCAGACGATCTATAGAAGTCTATATAAACGGCATACTTACAAAACAACAATATGCAGCAGTGGAAAAGACTCTTTAAAGTTACAGTTCAGGTTTTATGAAGTGTGATTGTATGACGTAGTGACACAGACACGAGGCTCTCAGTGCAGACAAAAGAAACAACTGTTTATAGCCTCTTAACAAAGAGCAGGGCTCATCTAATAACATATATTAAAAATATATCAATCACTCGAAAACACCATTAGACAGCTTTTTCCAACTCTCCCACACCAAAGTCCATAGATCACTGTTTTGAAGTTGTCACTTCCAAACAAAGGATTTCAAACACTGAAGTCACAAACTAACAGACTTGAACTTAGTGACAGAGACAGCAGCATATCAACAACTCCTGTGTGCAGTGATGCCAAATCATTGATTTTCCCTGTGGACTTCGGTTTGGGACATTGTTTGTCAAACATCCTATATGGGGACCCACTTTTTAAATTTGCGATTGACATTTTGATTTGGTAAAAGAATCACTTCAAAGAGATGTTTGGTAATTTAATTTAAACTTAACTTTAAGTTTGTTATATATAAAATATATACACATAAATCTTCGCAAAAATGTTGTGAAGAAAAAACGAGTACCCAAAACAGTACATCATACAGTTCCCCACTTCAAAGAATCTGAACAATTAAATGAGTAGCTTGTGCTCTATCATTTCCATTCTATAGTTCCATAGTTGAACTATTGCATAGTGTCAGCTGTGCACTGCCAGTGTATTCAGGGTGTCACTCCATGTATTATAATTAATGACTCTGGGAGGAAAACCAGAAAACACCACCTGAACAGAGTAACACAATTTGATACAACAGTCATTTCACGAACACAACATGCAAAGATTCCAGTCAATGTGTGGTTTGGGGAATAAAGTGTGACCTATCACGAGTAGGAGGCACCACATTGTGGTTAGGGGTCACATTACAGTTTTAGTTTGTTTGCAAACACCAAAACTCTTTTTATTTGTCTTACTGTTTATTAATGTTATTCGTTATTTTGTTAGTTTTCATTAACTATAATAACCTTGACCCCGAGTTAGGATAAAAAAAAAAATGGCTGCTGTTAATAGCCCTTCTGTCTAGTTCTTTCACAGTAAATCGGTCATGCATTTTTAATTGTAGACATGTTTCTACGCTGTTAGTTTGCACAAAATACCATGTAGTATTGTTATTGACTGGTATTGCTAACAATGGCTAACAATGGCTAGCCTGAAATATTGTGTGCTTCCGACTTCTGAAGTGGAACGCGGTGAACTTGTTGGTGACGTCACTTTCAGCTCTGACTCCCGAGTTCTGATGAAAATGGAACACAGAATAACTTTTAACACTGTCAAATTAGTTCACACAATTCCAATTTAGTCTCTCTGTGTTTCTCTGTTTTGATCTCGTGTCACCAGGTGACATCATGAAGCCGCACACAGTGATTTGTTTAATGTCCAGACAGACAGAGGAAACAGGTAAAACGAGATGACTGCAAACAGGTAGTAGTTTGACTGAAAATACTGCTCAAAAAACCTTATCATTCAGCAGTCCCCGCCCCTGCTCTGCTGCTGTATATACACCAACCCTCCTACAGTCTGATAGTATTGCTTCACAGAGCGTGTTTTCAGATAAGGCAGGCAACCAGAAGTTACACACTCAAGCTTGAAGAGTTTAATCAACTATAATCCAACACAGATTAGAGGAAACATGCTCCAGTGTGAACGTGATGGGTCAACAAATCCGCCTGTTATAGACTGTGTATAAAAGGAATAATGTGTATTTTAAATCCCAGGGCTTGGATTTATAACTTCTGATTACTTCTTAAATGTGATTGTGGATGTTTTATGATTATTTGAAACTTTACTAAAGCTAAAGCTAACCTCAGTGTAGATTACACCCCCCCCTCTCTCTCAACCAGAAGAATGTGCACACAGACTGAAAAACAAGTGCCAAATGAATATGTTAAGGCTGACAAATAGAGAAATCACTGAAGACTGTCAGAATTATAGAATCATAGAGCAATACAAACAATATCAATCATGGTCAGACCTGAACAATTAACCAGTATGGCAATCTGTCAAATCATCTGTGAATGAAGCAGAGAGTGATGATTGTTTTACATGATTTGAGGCGCTACAGTCACAGTCGAGGGAGTGGCTAGCATTCTTGCCTCACACCTCCATGGTCACCTGTTTGAATTCAGTTTCGACTGTTTTGCTTATGTATGTTCTCCCTGTATGTGTATGGGTTCTCTCCAGTAAGTCACATTCCCACTGTTGAACCAAGCTGATAATTGAATTAATATTTTCAGTTTTTAACAAAAACTGTTGTAAAATTACCTCTTTTTTTTTTCTTCAAACATATGTTTATTGAACTTGTAAAATTTCTTAACATGTATATGAGTTATATAATGAGAACTGATATTTTGTGAATTTGTAGGTCTTTTATTTGCTACAAGTCAGGGTTCTCAAATTCAAATCACCTGCGGGGCCACTGGGCATCAAAAACTGATGTCACATCCGTGACGTGGCATCATCCAGCTAGACTCTGAATTAGGTCCATGATGAAGGAAAAGAAATATATGATATCCTATATATATGATATGATGATATCATGGTCAGGATATATATATATATATATGATGATGTCCGCTCTTCCTGTCTTCTCTTCTGGCAAAACATACTGACTTCTGGAATTCGATAGACTCTTTGAACTATTTATTGATGTTTCCTCATTTTTACTTTTCAATGTCCCATTCAAACATGAATTACTCTGTATTGTACAGTGAAATGTTAAAGCGTAACTAGACCGGAAGTTCCAATTAAAAAAACAGCTCCGGGCACTAGTCCGGGCACATCCGGTTGCGTACATTGAACCGCAGAAGAAGAATAACGTCCGTTGTGGAGGTGTTTCACGAGCGACAGTGTCTTCTGACTCTGGGTCTGACTCTGGGTCAGTCATAAAAGAGACTGTGGCGGGGAGTCGTGAAGAAGCTATTTTTAAACATTGTTAAAACAATGTTTTGATAATGAGGAGCAGTGCATCCACCGTTCCAGAGGGGGGAGCTGCAGGTGTGCTGATATGTCACGTCCGGGTTGAGAGATTTAAGTCTCAAGTCTCCCGGCTGGGAAACACCGTCAGAAAAGAGGATTTATATCGGCTCGTTTACAGCAACTAGGAGGTTTTTGACCATAAAAACAACTTAATGTATGTAAGTAGACCTCCATAGCTTTTTTTTTTTTTTTGATGTGAAATTTGGTCATTTAGTATAACTTAATTTAATTTGAACAGAGACATAATGCATTTCATATTCGTACCAACATCGTATAATGCTTCTTGGTGAGTTATTACAGTTGCGGTCCCACGGTCAGTGGGCTGTGAGTTGTTGTCTAAACTTAAAGTTTTTTGTAATTAAAATTCAGATTCATTTTAAGTAATCAAAAGTAATAAAACAAAGCCATATGATATCAGCGACATGTTACTCATCTTATACTTCACTTTTTCATATAACCGGCATTAACAGATTTATTATTTCAAATATTTTTATTGTGAAGCAGACAGTATATCAAAAATACAACCATCTCGGTTTATACAATGCTTCATTTTTTGTAACAAAAGCAACAAAAAGATGTCACAAGTATGTGACTAAATGAAAAACAAAACTGGGAGAGAAAATAATAAAAAAAAAAAATACAAAAATTAATAATTAAAATAAAGTAATAAAGTGCATAAGTCCCTCCCTGTCCCACCCCGTCCCACCCACCAAGTGCTACTCAGGTTTTTGATGCATCCTGTTTCAAAAAAGAAATAATTGGGTGCCACATCCTCTTAAAGTCCTCCAATCTGTCACTAAGAGAATAACAAATCCTTTCCAGATGTAAGGTATCAGTCTGTGCAGTCAACCATGCTTTAAAAGTTGGTGCCTCCATCTTTTTCCAATGGAGGAGAACTAGTTTTTTCCCACAAAGGAGACCATAGGATAGAAGGCGACGTTGCATATTCTGCAGGTTCCTAGTGCTCTATGATGTCCCTAGTATGACCAAGAGTGGATCTGGCCTTAATGTAGTCTTGAAGACCTTTGAGAGAAAAGAAAACACTGCTGTCCAGAAACTCTCTAATTTGGGGCATAGTATATAAGTGTGAAGTAGGTTTGCCTCCGTTTGATTACATTTTTCACAGATGGGCGATGTTTCTGGGAAGATTCTATGTAATTTTACTCTTGAGTAATGCAGCCTATGCAGAGTTTTAAACTGGATCAAACAGTGTCTAGCATTCAGGGAGCAAGTGTTGATATAACTCAGACTTTCCTTCCATATATTCTCCGCTATTCCCATACCCAACTCTTCCTCCCAACCTTCCTTTATGTGTTCCATGTCCAACGGGTCTAACTCCTGAAGTAAATCGTATATAACTGAAATTGCATTCCTCTCCATTGAACAGTCTCTGAGACACCTGTCTAGTTTGTCAGGGGTGGCGTTTTCAGAATGGTCCAGGTGCGTCCTTATAAAGTGCCTAACTTGGAGGTATCTAAAAAATTCGCTTTTTGACAGACCATATTTCTCTTGTAGTCGTTGAAATGACACAAATGAGCCCTTAACATACAGATCTCCCACACTGTGCAGTCCAAGCTCTTTCCACCTATCGAAGCCTCCATCTATAATAGAAGGGGTGAATGATGGGTTTGCTGATATTGGGAGTGTGAAGGATAGCTTCCTGAGTTTGAGTTGCTTTGATATTTGTCTCCAGATCTGAATAGTGCTGTGTATTACAGGGTTATAGCAATAATATGATTTTTTAAGGCGGATGGGAGACATCACAATAGCACCGATTGAAAAGGGAACACAATCCTCTCGTTCCATGTCCAGCCAGCTGGCGAGCACAGCTGTCTCATCCAGCCAGTAGGAGATGCACCGAATATTTGCTGCCCAATAGTACCTCACAAAATCTGGGAGGGCCAACCCACCATTTGTTTTACTCTTGCACAGGTGCCCCTTTCTGATCCTATGCGTTTTATCATTCCAGATAAATGAAAGAGTTATAGAGTCTAGTTTTTAGGTTAGGTTATACTAAGTTGGTTTAACTATGGAAGATGGGTAAGTTTTGAAACTTATTTAATATAGTCATATAGTTGGCGTCAAATAGTTTATTATATTTCTTTGTAATTTCTAACCCCAAATATGTAAACTTCTCCCATGCCAATCTGAATGGGGTTCGTTCTAGTGCACCTAGGTCACTACATCGCACTGGCATCAGCTCACTTTTTGCCCAGTTCACTTTGTATCCTGAAAACGAGCTAAATAGATCAATTGTCTCCAGTAAAAGAGGCATTGAAGTTTGTGGGTCTGTGATAAAGGTCAAAATGTCGTCCGCATACAGCGATATTTTATTTGTGGTTTAATCTGTATCATAACCACGGATCTCCTTATTTGCACGAATGGTCGCCGCTAAGGGTTCGAGTGCCAGTGCAAACAACAAGGGGCTAAGAGGGCACCCCTGTCTAGTGCCTCTATGTAGGTTGATTGTCCCTGATATCGTCTGATTAGTGAGAACTCTGGCACTAGGATTGGAGTAAAATTAACAATGACACTGGTCTATATGAGCCCAACTGCTCTAAGTCCTTCCCCTTCTTCGGAATAAGCGTTATTGTAGCCTCATTGAGTGTTGCTGGTATATTACCAAATTTTTCCTTATGTCTCCTTCCGTAATTTCTATTCCTAAGGAATTCTGATCGCTCTCCGACAGTGTTGGTAATTGACATGCATTTAGGAACTGTTTTAGGCCTCAGGTGCATGTGCCTGGGAGCTGTATAGAACTTCATAATATTGGCGAAATGCATTATTAAAATCATTGTGCGAAGTGACAGGCGTGTCAGTGCCTGATCTTATCTTATGAATAGCCCTATCACTTTCCCTTTTCCGCAGTTGTCTCGCCAACAGTTTGTGAGGTTTATCCCCAAATTCAAAAAAATTCTGTTTAGTGAAATTAAAGGCTTTAGAATTTTTTTCCGAGAGAAGTGTATTGAGCTGATCTTTGAGGGCTGATATTTTATTGTATTTCTCTGCGGAAGGCTGGGCTGCATTTTCTGCATCTAAATTTTGTATCTGCCTCTAGATCTGTCTGCTTTTGATTGTTGCGTTTCTTTTGTGAGGACTGATATGAAATAATGTATCCTCTAATATAGGCTTTGAAAGACTCCCATAAAAGAACTGGGGAGATGTCATCTTTATCATTTGCTTCAAAAAATACTTCCATCTTGGTCTCCAAATATTCACAGAATTGTTTTCTTGTTAGCAATTGTGGATCAAGCCTCCAGGATCTAAAATTTCTCCTCAGCTCAAGCAGCTTCAGTGATACAGAGACCGGACAGTGGTCTGAAATTATTATGTTGTGGTATTTAACATTATTTACCCCAGATAGCAGTTTGCTGTCTAGCAGAAAAAAATCAATTCTGGAGTACACATTTTGAGCTCGAGACTGAAACGAATACTCTCTGCCAGTTGCATTCAAAATTCTCCACACATCCACCAAATTGGTATTTTTAATAAATGAATTCAAAAAATTGGAAGCATTAGATTGGGGTGACCTCTGATTGGATGATCTGTCCAAATAGGTATCTAAAACCAGATTAAAATCCCCACCGATAATGAGATTTGTGCTTGAAATATCTGGGATCAGACTAAAGGTCTTTCTAAAAAATTCTGGGTCATCCCAATTTGGTCCATATACATTCAGTAATGTAATTGGTATGGAGTGTATCTCTCCTGCAACCATAATATATCTCCCATCTTTGTCAGCTATTATAGATTTGTGTAGAAAGGGAACATTTTTACTAATTATTATGGCTACTCCCCTTGCTTTGGCTGTAAATTTGGAATGGTATACTTGACTTATGCATCTGGCTCTAATTTTATTGTGTGCTTCATTTGTCAGATGTGTCTCTTGTAAAAAAATTACATCCGCTTGGATCTGCCTCAGTTGAGATAGTACCTTCCCTCGCTTTACGGGTTCATTAATTCCATTTACATTCCACGAGCAAAACGTTAGATCTCCCCCCGTTCTCATGTCTCCCCCTACCATGTCAGTATGTGTAGTCATGACGACACATCTGCTCCAACTGTGATCCCTGATGTGACATCTCTATTTCAATGTATTTTGACCCAAGCAGCACTTTTACCCACCCTGCCCTTGACCCGATACGCACCGTAAAGAAAACCCAGACAAAAAGAAAAAGCCAGTCAACCTACAAGAAAAACTGTTCTTGATCATTACCCTCCTACTCCTAACTGTATAACTGTGTTACAACCAAACCTTATTAAACTCTGGCTATATTGATTCCAACGGGGAATATTCATATTCAAATGATCAGAAAAACCTTGGAAGAACCTTAGGACACAGTATTTAGTTCCTCTCCTGAAGCCATCAGTTCATGTGCCTATGAAAATGAAGAATTATTCATAAATACATATATATATATATATATATATATACATACACATGCATACCTACACATATATATACACACAGACAGCATCACATGAAATGGGGAGAGGTTCTGACCCAGTCGTTGGCTCATCAAGAGAGCCGTTGAGACCTCCATAACTAACATATATGTGCAACAGGACCACTCTATGTGACCTTTAAAGTCGAGATGAATACATCAAATACAAATACATTTCATGGGTATTTTTTATTGTGCAATCAGTTATAACTAAACAAAAGCTTTACTATAATTTATAAATACATGTAGAGGCATGGACATACTCTCATGCTTCAGGGAATCCAAAAATAATGTTTCAAATCAAAGTTTCTTGAAAGGCCCCTGCAGTTATTTACTGTCTGTCAGTTTTTTTGTTTGTTTTTTACTGTGTAATCTGTGTTTGGCTGGTTTGGAATATGATGGTCAGTATAATTATTAATATTATAATAACAACAGGAATTGATGCAGTCTGTCACCTGAGTCAGTTTAAGGTGTCGTTGAAATGTTCTAGTTTTGTTTTCGTGTATGCTTTCGCACATCATTTTTTCTCGTCAGCAAGCAGTTGAGAGTTTACAAGCAGTGGTGCTGAGTGAGCATAGGAGAAAGTGTGTGCTCAGGAGAAATTAATACAAAATGGATTGTGATGAAAACCCGACCCAAACTTGTGCCGAAAAAAGGTTTGCATCTGGCTTGCTGCTTGCGATCGCTGGCTTTCAGCAGAGTTGTCAAATCCACCAGACTCCTCTGTTAAATGATGAGATTTGAGACATTTCCTTTGCTAATTGTTGTAGATGAAGTCTCTTTTAAGTCAGTTTAAGGTCTGAACACAAAAGCCTGACAACCCAATTTAAATCAGGTGTGTTGGAGCAGAGAAACCTCTAAAACATGAACCAGCAGAGTTGAGTATGTGGGTTCCACCCATGAAAAACTTGCCAAATCTTCTCTGTCAATGCCAAACAGATTATTGTGCTATTGTTTGGTGTCAGAAACAGGAATTTGGTCTTGTGAATGATTTACAAACAACCTATGTCCATAGTGGAAATCCGTGATTTTAAATCACAGCACACAGGAGAAGCTGATCCTCTGCTGCCTCCATCACTAAGTTCAAGTTAGTCATTTTGTGATTTCACTATTAGAAATCCTTTGTTTACCGCTGACACAAGCTTACCACATGAGGCAGCATTGGACCAGCAACTCATGTGTCCCCATGGGCTAAAATGTTTATTTTCTCTATGGACTTTAAAACCAATCCAATTTTATTTATAAACACATTCTTAACTACATAGAGAGCGCTAAATTGCGTGCGGAAGCCTAAAGACTGCGCCTGCTGCTGGTTTGCATTTTGCGTGTGACCTACTTAGATTGACACCGCAATTGACTGCAGGCGCAGAAGTGGTTAAGACCGCCCTATTTAAATGAGGATTTTGCGCTAGTCAAGGGTTGTCACCACGGAAGCGCAAAATGATATTTACAGCCACTGAACAGAAAGTACAGCTGACGTTCTGCGATGAGCAGATAACTGAGATCGAGTGATGACATCCTTGAAGGGGCCGTACCTATGTTCTCCAGGTCCATAGGACATCCTGCGTCGGTGTGACGGACAGCTCCATCATTGCCTAACATATCAAACTAGAAAACTATGGATGTTTCCGTAAAAAAACAAAAAACAAAAGGTGCCGCATTCTCCTCCTGACTCACCTGCAGATCACTGAGAGCTGCCAGGGAGCGCTCTGCTGTTTCTCTAAAGATTACACATAGGTCTGTTAATAATAATACATTTAATAAAATCAATCTAATAATAAATCAATTATTGTGATTATTTATTGCATTTAAATGTGCCTGGAACTGTGGAAACCTGCCTGTGAGGTTTTGGCGACGTTTGTGCACCGCTCAGCCAAACTACCACTGCGCTTTTTGCATACGCAAAGCTTTAGTAAATCAGGCCCTAAGTGTTTTGTATGTGAGGAGGAGGATTTTTAAATTGAATTCTAAGCTGTATGGAGAGCCAATGTAGAGAAGCCAACACTGGAGTTATATGATCTCTCTTTCTAGTTCCTGTCAGAACTCATGCTGCAGCATTTTGAATTAACTGAAGGGTTCTAACAGACTTGTTGGAACATCCTGATAATAAGGCATTACAGTAATCTAGTCTAGATGTAAAAGGCATGAACTCGTTTTACAGCGTCCTTTAATTAGTAATTTTCATAATGTTCCGCAGCTGGAAGAAGGCTGTTGTGGAAATTAGTTTTATGTGTGAATCAAATGACATGTCCTGGTCAAAAATAACTCCAAGATTCCTCACAGTGGAACTGGAAGCCATGGTAATGTCATCTACAGTGACAATGTGGTCAGAGAGTTTTTCTCTAAGATGTAAGTATAATGATCTCAGTATTTTATGAGTTTAAAAGTAGAAAGTTACAGGTCATCCAGGACTTAATGTCTCTGAGACATTCCTGGAATTGAACAACCTTATTTATTTCATCCGGCCTTATTGTTAAATATAACTCTGTGTCATCTTCATAACAATGAAAGTGTTGTGCTTTCTAATAATGTTCCCTAAAGGAAGCATATATAAAGTAAAAAGCATAGGCCCGAGCACTGAGCTCTGTGGCACTCAACACAATTAACTTTTGTTTGTAATGAAACATTATCATTTACATGAACAAACTGCTCCAGTCTCTGCAGTAGAATATCATGATCAATGGTGTCAAATGCAGCACTAAGATCTAACAGGGTATTAAAGAGACTAGACTATTATCTGAGGCCAAAACAAGGTTGTTACGAACTTTAACTAGTGCTGTTGCCAGGATGTAACCTGACTGGAAATCAGGCCATTAATGCACAAATATTCACATAATTGATTAGCAACTGCCTTTTCTAAGATTTTAGAAACTAAGGGAAGATTAGATAAAGTGCGGTAATCTTAGCTTGATCAATTTCACACACACTCACACACAAAAAAATAAACTACATTATAATTTTTTTTTTTAAAGATAGATAGACGAGAAATGTAAGCTGTCTTTTCAATTTTATTAATCCAGAAAGTGGTTTGATAAACATGTTTAACTTTAAATAGGCTTTAAAATTGTGTGTTTTTGTTATTGTTTTTATTCTTCTACAGACTTCCAGGGGTCCGTTTCACAAAGCAGGTTCAACAAACTCTGAGTCTAGTCTAACCCTGAACTCTGAGTTGATCTACTCTGAGATAGAGAAACTCAAGGTTTGCGGAGAAAAACCTGGTCCCGACCAGGTTAGTTTCAAAGAGCATGTGAAACTAACCCTCATTTCAGGGTTAACAGACTCAGAGTTTTCACTAAACCTGCTTTGTGAAACGGACCCCAGGTGTCCGACTTTCCACGCTCACACATCCGATGATTGTCGTTTTTGGTTGGTTGTGTTTACTTCTTCAGTTTGCGCAGCACCTCCTTGGTCAACTGTTTACTGTAGCGGTTGATCTTCTGGTGCCCTGGCATCCATCCCAGCAGCATTCGATGGAAATCCGTCCATGCAAATGCAAACATCTCCCTCCACTCTCTCTCCAGGGCGGCAAAGTCCACCTCCTTTTTCACAGCTAATTTCAGTTCTGTGAAATAGTAGTCAAGTAAGCCTTGGGCCTTCTTCTCACACTCCCTTTCGTCCATGCAGCTTCCTAAAAAATACACCACATCTTTCATTCCACAGCCCCCACCGACATACTGAAAATCTACGGCAGCTACTTCCTGTCCACTCTGGGAAAAACAGAAGTTGGCCAACTTGGCATCTCCATGAACGATGGTCTTAAAACGACATTCGTTGAGAACCCTGTCAATGTCGCCTGCTGCTGCTTTGAGCTGTGAGTCGTCCATGGCCTCCAGCTCATCTGGACGAGTCTCCAGGTGCCAGTAGGTGCCGACAGGCCACAGTCCCTCTGGTTCCACACCCAGGAAGAGAGCGTGGAAGTGAGCAAGCCAGCTGAGGCAAGCCCTCATTTCCCGGTCCTTTATACTGGTTCTACAAGACGGAAAATAAATAAATAAATAATCCAGCCCAAAATCCTGTGTCTCACATCTTCATGAAGACTAATTTATGAGTTGGGCCAAGTTTAGCAATTCTTTAATAATGTGCTCTGGCTGATTATCATCTATTTATCTGCTAATTATTAAAATGTATGATTTCTTGTTAGAAACTTGATAGCTGATGCATTGTCACCAAAACTTTTTTTTAAAATTTCATCCAAAGGTTTATTATCTCAGTTTCATGATGACCCATTTCATGTATTTGATGATTACACTGAAGTGCAGACACAAATGCAGATTGGAGAGACAGATTATTAGTGTTGTTTAATAACTGGAAATTGGAGTTTCAATTTCTTTGTTATGCTTATTGTATCAGATGGCAGGGGAAAAGGAAAATCAGAGAAATATATGGGTCAAAAATATCTGCATCAATTGTTGGCCATCAGCTGCACTAATTTCCAAAAATCAGCATCGGTGTTGGCCATAGAAAAATTGTTGAGCTTGACTTGAAATGGAAAAACAAATGAAAATGAAACATCAGATCATGACTGCCACTCCTTCACTTAAGCATCCATTTCATTTTCATTCTCTTCCAAAACACTGCATTTTTTTACATATGCTATATCAGCATTGAGTGTGTTTACACACTCAATGCTGATATAGTCCTTTTTATTCTGACATCCAAAGTAAAATTAGTGGTGGAGACACGTGTGTTGGGTTTAAATAAAGGCCAAAAGCTTGGAAAAGCTGGGATTTTTCGACACTGTTCTAGAGCTTTATCTGTTAATAAGGATAATAAAAATAAGTCCTCAGCGTGTAAATATTTATTTAAAATCAGCTATTAACAACCTGAGAGAGTTTATTGCACTACACTGTAGTGACTACTGTGTTTACGATTTAGTGACATTCACTGTCATCTAGTGGTTAGACTGCAGAGTGCAACAATGTTGTGTTACTTTGTTTTACCCATCACTCAAACATCTAGGTGTATTTTCTTCAGTTTTCTGTTGTTTTTATTTCACTATGAGCACAATTTTTTCCCTCTTTCCTTCACATTTTTTCATAGTTAAAAAAATGAAACGCTTTATAAACATGAGGTAGAAACAACCAGAAACATTGCAAGTTTTCCCAAGTATTTCAACATCATACCTCCTCCTGTCATATCCAGCAACATCCAGATCCTCCAGCACTATCAGCATCTCATCTCCATGGGAACAGGCAGCCAGGCAGGCAGGGATGCGGCAGTTTGGACTGGTGGAATAGTTCTGGTACCAGTGTGTCTCCACCTGGTAGGATCTGACTTTACGCATGTGTGACCGGTCCGTGTTCCAGCCACCCGGGTGCTTAGCCTCCTGTGGAAACTTGACGTGTTTGACGACCACAGAGGGCCGCTCGCAGCCCCCCAAGTGTAACCTCACTATCTCCCCATAACCGCTCCACAGGGACTGGATCTTTGCTCCAACACGCAAGGATGAGGCCCCACACGCCTGCAGGATGAGATCCTGGTACTCCTGCTTCATTTTTTCCAGGTCAGTGCTGAAGAAAGAGGAGGCACAGAGTCAGTTCCAGTCAGGCACCATCAGGCATTCATGACCTTGTTATTATTGAGGATGATCAAATAGAGAGACAGACAGAAGGTTTATTTGAAAGTATCTCTCTATTATTTCAAGGAACATCCGTCTGTTACTCGCTTAATTGTCATAACAGGTGCATCATCTCAGACAGAGGAACGATTGAAGGCAACCACTTGAATGTGCTTTGTTAAAAGAACGCACCAGTGTGTGCGGTGTCAAATATTATGACACAAGAAATGTAAGAGACATCTGCCAAATGACCAGTAACCAGTAACGGAATTAACCAAGCCAGGGAGATTAAGGAAACAAAAGTTTTTACAAAGAAAAAAGAAACTTGAATAATTTTGTCGATTGGACACAAGCCATAAACTCTGCTGATAAAATTAAAAATTGCACGGTAAGATTATTATCATGTTTAATGAAGGTTAAGTTTACATCACTGCCTTTTTTCCCCATACTTCATAGATTAGAGGTTGATGGATTGAAACTGTGAAGTAGAGTGGCACCGATTAATGTACTTATTGATTATTAACCGGTTGCTAAATGAATCTGCATTTTTTTTCCTTCTTTGAGTTAAAATAAATGAATAATCTAAAATAATCAGCTTCTTGAATGTGAATATTTTCTGGTTTCTTTGCTCCACATAACAAAATCATGAATCAAATAACCCATCGATGAATCCAGAAAATAAGCCGCTGATTAATCTGTTATCAAAACAATTGTTGCAGCCATACTGTGCATTTTGAAGAATATCTCTCCAAATATGTTAATGACACAAAACTTCTGTGACAACAGCAATGATTAATCAAATATAAATTGATTACTAAATTAATCTCCAACTGTTTTGATAATCAATTAATTGGTTTGAGTGTTTTTTTTGTTTGGGTTTCAACAACTAAAATAAGCTCCATGACCTTTTAGCTTCTCAGCTGTGAATATTTGTGAACATTTTATTGTTCCATGTAACAAACAAATCATGAAAATCAACAACGATTTTTTTTTTTTTTGTTCTTAAATGTGAATATTTTCTGGTTTATTTGCTCCACACGACGAGTACATTAAAACTGAATAAGTTTGGTTTGTAAACAAAACAAAATATTTGAGAAAACCACCATCATTTCTCAAGCTTGGGAGACACAAATCAACATTTATGGACATTTGCTGACATCTTATGGACCAAACTTGGCACTCGATTGAGTGAGAAAATAAAATAATAGTCGCTATGCTTCCGTATGCTAATTTGTGCTCTATCCGTCCGTAATACCTGTCTGAATCCAGGCTTGTTCGGTGTCATCTGAAAGAGGAGACAGGCAAAACAAAACATGGCACAGGTCTGAGGGCAACCAGTTAGCCAGTCCGTTTTCTCATACCAGCTCCTGGAGAAAGAACGAGTGTAATTCCCTCTGTCTTTCGTTGCGAGAGTTTTCTTCTTTTGCACTGCGAGGGTGTGTCTATGTGCGTGTCTCACTCATGAATGTATGATAAAATCTAGATAGAGCACCGCCCATTGAGCTTCGTTAACTCCTGTGGAGCTGCTCATAGACACAACAATAACAATAATGATCTTTATTATGTCTATTGGAACTTCCGCTATTATTTCCGGGTTGTGGAGAAGTGAGCACCCTAGCGCATGTGCAGTAAGGGTGCTCCCATAATGCCTCTCGGCGTTATATATCCCAGAAAGCATTTCGCCGGAACATTTTTTTTTAAATTATTTTTATTTATTTATTTATTTATCATTTAAAGTACAAACTCTCAATGAGAACAACAATAACAACAATACACATGAAAAACCTAACAGTCGGGGAATCATGAAACAAAAAGGTAAATGGTAAATAAATCAAGACAAATAAATAATATACAATTTCTCAGGCAATACACATTCGACATTAAAAAAGAGCAGCAAAAGATAAATTAAATTCAAATATAGTTTAGAAGAGAAGGAGACGAGAAATACTTATACTTAATTTTTCAGCATACTTGTTGTTTGTCTTTTTAAGGGATGAAAAGAATAACTTAAACTCATTTATGAAACATGAAAAGGAAGGTTTAGATTTCCTCCATTTTGCACAATGGATATGATATTTACCCAAGAGTATAATAACGTTAATCGTGTCAGAAACAGCCACAGTAAGATGATCTAAATAAAAGAGAATATCATATAATTTAAGAGGCAGTACATCATTATTTTTTAAAGCAATCCAATTATATATGTCACACCAAAAAAGATGTGAAGTGGGACACAGAAAAAACATATGCTCTAGTGTTTCATCTTCTTCATTACAAAAAGCACATTTTTCCACCTCATAACCAAATCTTTTCTTGAGAAATTCTGCCACAGGATAAATTTTGTTTATAACTTTAAAGTGTGTTTCTTTTACTTTAGGTGAAATAGGCCATTTGATAAATTTGGAGTGTGCTTTGTCTAATGTGTTTGAATGAACAGAATCAGATTCCTGCAAAATTACCCTTCTGTCATAACCGTGAAACATTTTAGCTTTCAATAAACTTGTAATAAATTTGTTATTACATTTTTTTTCAGTCAGATTACAAGGTCCCAAAATTAACTTTGGTAGAACTGATGGAGCATTATTGTACAGCATAACATTTTTTATCAAATCAATCAGAGGCAGTGGCATACTATTACATAACTTGGAATATTCTCTTTGAGAACAGTTTAAATTGTATTTTTCTGTAAATTCTGTGTAGCTTAAAATGACACCATCATCGTCCATTAGATCAGTTATATACACAATGTCTTTCTTAAACCAATCACTTTTAAAGATTGATTTTCGATTCTGTGTTATTACTCTGTTGTTCCACAAAATTGAGTTATGGGGGGAGAAATTGTGGGTAAATATCATTTTCCAAAAGTGCAGTTTCGGGATCTTATTCACCTCAAAATCACATTTCAAAACAAAGTCCAAACCTCCCAGTTTTTCAAACAAGGACCTAGGAATGTGAAACCACATGGAGTTCGGCTGAGACAGGCAAGATTTTATCCAATTAATTCTAAAAGTACCAACCATTGATTGAAAATCTGGAGCTTTGATGCCACCTTTGTCATACTCCTTTACAAGCTGGGACCTTTTAATGTAGTGGGTTTTATTTCTCCATAAAAATTGGAAAATAACTGTGTTTGCTTTATTCAAGTTTTTGGAGGAAATGTAGAGGGAGTAGCAGGGATAGATCAGTTTGGAGATACCTTCAGCTTTAGATAGAATGGTTCTACCAAAAATAGTTAGGTCTCTGGTTAACCAGCGGCTGAGTGATTTCTTCATGTCCATAATACGGTTAGAAATATTGGTGTCATCTCTTCTGATTAAGTTTTTTGATATCGTAATGCCTAGATATTTAATTTCTGATTCAACCCTAATTGAGGCAATAGAGGAGTCAGAGCTTGTGTGAATAGGGAATAGTTCACATTTTTTTATATTAAGGGCTAATCCTGATGCTTTAGAAAAGGATGAGATGATGCTAAGTGTTTTGTCTACCATCGATTTATCTTTTAGGAAGATGGATGTATCATCCGCAAATTGACTTATTTTAAACTCTTTGTTAAAAATGGATATTCCTTTTATGTCATTTGAATTATTGATTAATAATGTTAACAGTTGTGTTGCCAAAATAAAAAGTTTTGGGGAAATAGGGCAATTCTGCCGAATTCCACTTAGCACTTTAAAACTCGGAGTCATTCCTGGGTTCAAGGAGACCATACTACTGATGTCAGTGTATAGCATTTTAACAATGTCACAGAATTTACTCCCAAATCCTAAGAACTGTAATGTTTTCAACAAAAAAGAATGTTCAATGGAATCAAAAGCCTTAAAGAAGTCTAAAAACAAAACATAACTTTCAGTTGTAATATACTCTCTATAATCCACCAAATCAAGAATCAGTCTAATATGATTGTGTATGCTTCTACCTTTCATAAAGGCTGACTGACACTCATCGACTAGTTTTGATAATCCCATATCCAATCTGTTTGAGTATACATGAGCAAGCAATTTGTAGTCATTACATAATAAGGTAATGGGTCTCCAATTATCCAACAATAATTTATCCTTCTTAGGTTTTGGAATTAAAGTGATAACACCCCTTTTCATGGTAGGAGACAAATGACCAGATGAAATGCATTCCAAGAGTGCATTATAAAACAGTACTCTAATGTCACTCCAAAAATGGACATAAAACTCTACTGTCAACCCATCCAGACCTGGCGACTTTCCCTTTGACATTCGCCCAATTGCTAAATCCAACTCTTCAATTCTCAGACTGTCCTCCATTAATTGCCTAAAATTCACGTCCATTGTTTTGTTATATTCTTTAATTTTTTCAAAGAGCATGTGACAATCTTCCTCTGAAAAGTTGGATTCATATAATTTTTTATAGAAATGTCTTATTTCTTCATTGATTTGGTTTTGGTTGTCAGTGTTCACATTATTAATAATTAACTTACTGATTTTCTTTTTAGATTGCCTTTGTTTTTCAAGACCAAAAAAATAGGAAGTATTTTTTCACCCTCCTCAAGCCAGCGAGCTCTTGAACGAATAAATGCGCCCTTTGCTTTTTCTATATATAGTGTCTAATTGAATTTGTAATTTATTTAATTCAATTTGTTCAGTTAAAGATAGATCTGTTTTTTGACATTATCTATTCATGTCATTAATAATGTCTTTTTTTTGTTTTTTTTTTTTCTTTAGAGATGCATTTACTTGTTTCAATAGCAACTTCTTTAATTTTAAATTTAAACCACTCCCATTTACCCAAGGGTGACATTTCTAGTTGATTAATTTCATATAACAAGTTTTTGGTTTTACAGCAAAAATCCTTATTGTCTAGAAGGTTACTATTAAATTTCCATGAAGAGTTGGGGATAACAATTACCATCATTAACCAGTGACCATTGATGTCACTCGAGTGGTTAACTACATTCCCAGAAAACCTGTTGAACAGGATCATTACTCCAGCTGAATGTGAAGTCCCATGACTGAAAAAAATATCGTCACCCCATTGTTGTTTCCAAAAATTAGTGTCCGCCTCCTGTGAATGAGTCACAGTACCTGTTATGGACCATAGAACCAATATAAACTTGATCCACACGGCGGTTGTCAATGAGAGCGTATCCTTCCTTCAGAAATGCTCTCTTACCCTTCTTCCTGGCTTCCTGGACCAGTGGCCACAGCTTGGATCGAGCCTCCCGATCTTCTTTGGAGAAATCCTCTTTGAAGCAAATATGTAACTCGCCGCACACACGCGCTTCCTTTGACCTTTTCCAAACTTCATCCCGCATGGTTCTCATCCCGAACTGGATGATGATTGTCCTCGGCATGTTGTTAGAGGTGGCCGCAGTGTTAGGTTTACCCAGGCGATGGACTGTATCCATGGTGTCCCGCAGCCGATCCACAGACAGAGGCACAACTCTTGTGAGTATCCCGATGACGATTTCTCTGGTGTTCTCACCTTCTTTCTCTGGCAGACCGGTCAGTCTCAGGTTCCATCTCCTTTTATAACGAGCCTGTTCCTCCGTTGCGGTTTTTAGTGTGCCGTTTTCTTTTTGGAGCTCATCAATCTTTTTCTTAAGCAGGATGATTTCTTGTTTATTTTCTTTTGTGGGTGTAGCATTTGCTTCAATACGCTTGTCAAGCCTTCTTAACAGTACAGTTTGTTCATCCACTTTAGCGGTCAGAGCTTGGACTGCATGGAGAATGGCGGCGCCGACGTTTTCAGAATTCTCTGTGCTGTTGTTCCCCTTCAATTTCTTGGGGTTTGGGCTTTTAACTGGCGTATGAGTTGGGTTAATCTTACTTGTTTTAGGAGAACTCTCTTCCACCTCGATGTCTTCAATGTCACTGTCTCCACAAGCCTCTTGGAGGTCAACTAAATTGTAGTTGTGGTCGGACATCTTTGCTTCCGTGACGTCTTCAAATCGTCGAGAGAAAAAAAAACTTAAACTTGTTTTTTTCCAGTAATTAAATGAAAAATGTCGGCAGAAAACAGTTTACATGGTTGAAAACCAGTCAAGTTTGTGGGTTGTTGCGTAAAATGTTGCTATCTGGGGCAAAACGATACTTTTTTAATCAGAGCCTGCAAAGTGCTGCCTCTCACTCCGCCATCTTGAGATCCTCTCTTTTCGCCGGAACATAGCAGCAGAGAAAACAAATATAAAGCTGAAATGAAATAAATACTTGTAGCAGTTGTAAGATAGTCTGAGGCGAAAAACAAGTCATTTAGAATTCAAAAATATGGTTTGTGTATTAAGATATTACGTATTTATAGTTTGGCAGCGACATTTGTCCGAGGTGATCAGCTCCGCCTCTGCGGACGCTCGGTTCTCATCAGCAGAGGGCAGCGTTACCTCGGCCTGTCCTGTTAAGATAGTCCTTTATTAGTCCTGCAGTGGGGAAATGTACATCGTTACAGCAGCAAAGACAGTAAAAATAAGGTTAATAAATAATAAACATGCATTACCCCAAAAAAGTACAATATATAAAGATATTGAAATAATGATGTCTCTGTCATTAGATTGGTGTGATTAATATATTTGTTGTTGATTCACTATTTTGTTTTTAATGTAAAAGTTTTAACCTGACAGTTTGAAAGTTTGTATATTATTGATATTTTATTCATTTTAACTTTGTATTTTAGATTCATTGTTCATATATATATATATATATATATGTAAAAAAAACCATCATGATGAGGAAAAAAACATATGTCGCATTCCAGCATAATGCTGTTCAAGAACCCATTTGTGGACTCATGACTGTTGAAAAAAAGGTCTGGTCATTGGTTCACATCTCTTTTGTTTATAGTAATGCAATAGCATTGGTGAAAATTTTGGGAATTGTTGAAGTGTTTTATGTTTTTTATAATAACGGTTTGCACTTCCAGGCCACTCTAACCCAGTTTTCCTACAGTTTTATCCTTTCAAATGACACACATCTCTTCTTTTTTTGTTTGTTGTTTTTTGTGGAGTAAAGACAAAGAAAAACCTGGTTTTTATTCTTGTTGTTGTTGTTAGAACATTACAGTCTGCACTTGTATCCAACCTGAATGTATGTTTACCTCAGTCCATGTCTCCTTGTTTCAATGTCCTTTTCCTATCTTATTTGATTCAAGGGCTCCAATGAACATCTCCTTTTCTTCTTGTTCAATCTCATTCACACTTTCTATGAAAGCTTCCCTTTGCTGTTTTCGTACAGCATATGTTTTCCCTGAACACTGCATGTCTGACCTAAAACACTTTTGTTTTGCTCATGTTTGCGTCCACATTTGCGATCTCTTATTAGTGACTCTGAGCTGGCCAAATTCACAGTCCTTTATTTTTCAAGTCAGTCACATATGCATCAATGTGTATAAAAGTTGCACACTTAACTTTGTCACTTTCCACGTCTAACTGGAACTTCTGGATCCATGTCGCCAGTTTTCTGCCAAATTTGCTTCAAGGCCTAACTGTGTGGTGGTTTAGCTGCTCCATTTCCAGTTGACCTCTGACACCGTGTGATATCTGCTTTATGCTGTGTGTGAGTTTGGGGGCATATAATAACAGAGACGGAGAGCATCTTGTGATTTCTCCTCACATACAAGTCAAGATCACCTGGAGGTTTTCTGGAGCATGATGTGGATTTAACAACAATCCCGCTAAGCAGTTCACAGCTGCTTACAAGTGTCTTCTGGTGAAGCTTCAGGTATGAAATGACACTGAATTCATGGGGCAAACGCCTGCGACAGGAAACGCTATGCGTAGGTTTGACCTGAAACCGGTTCAATAGCTACTGTCTGATGAAATGGTGAAGCAATCTCTGAATATAAGTAAGCTGCCATCAGTTATATTGCTGGAGCGAGTGTAAAGAAGTCTGCCACTACTGTTTACTACTATCCGCGGTGCTCACGCCAGTTGGATCAAGGACCTTTCTGCATGGAGTTTGCATGTTCTCCCCGTGTGTGTCCAAAAACATGCAATATGGGGATTAGGTAAATTCGACACTGTAAATTGACTGTAGGTGTGAGCATGAATGGTTGCTTGTCTCTATGTGTGTCCCAGTGATGGACTGGTGAACTGTCCAGGGTGTGACCTCGCCTATCGCCCTATGTCAGCTGAGCTAGGCACAGCAACCTCCTGCAACCCTCATATGGAGGATAAAAGTGGTTGAAAAATGTTCACTTTTAATTTAATCCATTTAATGGATGGATATTATGGTATAGAATATAGATTTATATTCTCTGATGTGAACATGAATACTTATAATGTACTATAAGTTTTTTTTAATTTATTGAGTCCACTCCTTGAGCGTCCGTGAAATGTGTTGTATGTTCTGTAAATAATAATAATAAAAAACTCTAACCTAATCAAACCTAATCTCTCTCTCTCTCTCTGACACTCTTTGAATTCTTGTAAATACAGAGGGAGGAGCAGTAAAAGCAAAACTCCTCTGTGTCTTTTGTTCAGATTCTACTTCACCTGTGAAGCAGAAGGAAAAACAAGTGAGTGTTTATCTGATTATGATGATGATATTTGATTATATATGATGATCATTTACTGTTATAAAGTCTGTCTGTCTGTCTGTCTGTCTGTCTGTCTGTCTGTCTGTCTGTCTGTCTGTCTCTCCCTCTCCCTCTCTCTCTTTCTCTGTGTGTGTGTGTGTGTGTGTGTGTACCTAAATCTGTTTACACAGTTACATGGCGACAAAAATCAAGTCCCTATAATGTAAATTAGTATTTTAAGGTGAAGACATATTTCAAAGTCAGGCTGAGGTCAGAGGTCAGGATTATCATGAGGGTTAGATTAGGTTAGTAGTAGTTATCGTTAAGATTAGAGTAAATGATCCAGGAAATTAATGTTAATCCTCTGGTCATGGAAACCATGTGTTTGTACTTAAGCAGACATTATTTCTGATGTATTAAATCTGTTTTTCATGAAGCTCATGAAAATAAGCAAAAATCTCTCCCCCTCTCTCAGACTGAATGAAGTCCAGAAGATGAGTGGCTGTGTGGACAAAGACGAGAACACAGCAGAGTCTCCAGGACCCAATTGTCTTTCTGTGAAGTGTAACAAGTCTAAACTTGAACCTCTGGACTTCAGTAATGAACCCGGAGCCTCAGACACAAAGTAAGAGAGCTGCTACAAACTTATAACAGAGAAAAACTCTTCCTGGTCCTTCAGTCATATCAGTATGATCATATGTGGCTGTGGCTCTGTTCATGTTGTGTGTGTTCATCAAAGAATAGAACAGAAAACCAGTTCCTCTACATTCCCACTGCAGCACAAAGTCAACTTTCCAGAGTTGACTTCTATGATTCATTTCGCGGAATTATCACCGTCATTACGCTGAGAAACAAGCAAAGCAGTTCTCAGAGAAAAGAAAAATCAAAGCTTTTTTATCCAAAGCTCCAGCAGCAGAGAGGTCAAATCACCCTGAGTTTTTTTGTCGGGTTTTTGTCTAAATGCAGCCTGTTATTAGACCTTATTTAGACATGATAGCAGTATGACACAGGTTGCTGATAAACTCACAAACTCCATGGCTCATGTAACAGCATGGTTAAAGCAATGCTGTTTGCAGCGTAATGTGTCTAAAACAGTATGTTTTTTACCAAGAAGAACAGTCCTGGTGTTGAAACGGATATCTTTGTATCAGGGGAGAGGCTACAGGTTGTATCTGAATACAAGTACCTTGGTGTTTTGATTGACTCTAAACTTTCTATCAAGGCTCAGGTGAAAAAGGTCTGTAACCAGGTCAAATTCAATCTCTCAAACTTCAGGTTCATTCGAGATTACTTGTCAACAGATGTACATGCACTCCATGGTTTTTTTCTCATATCATTTACTGTTTAACTGTCTGGTTGCAGGCTAGTAACAATTCTTTAAAACCAATAGAATCTTTGTATAAACGAACAGTTAAAATCCTTGACAAGAAACCAGTACATTTTCATCATTGAATATTAAGAAAATATAACCTGTTGAGTTGGGACAATTTGATTTAATATGTAAATGCTTGTCTTATGTACAGGATTATACATGGTTCCACCTCTCCTCGGCTCATACAGTTTGTCAACATAAGAACAACTGCATATGGGTTCACAAGAGGTACAGCAAGAGGAGACTGTATTATTCCACTTAGGAAAAGTTATTTTAGTCAGTCTTCATTCTCTGTTGGAGCTGCACTACAATGGAATTCCATCCCAGCAACTATTAGAGACCTGAATACCTACAGTTAATTCAGAGCTCATTTGAAGAGATGGTTAATTGGTGCTCAGCTCTGTCAGCACTAGCACTTGATTACACCTTCCTGTCCTTGGTCTGTCTGTGCTGAACCTGTAGCCATCTTGCTGTTGTCTGTCTGCCTTCATGTGTTGGCATGCATGTCTTATTGTGGTTTTGTTTTTATTGTGTTCTCTGATTGATGTTATATATGTTATTTTTGTCACGTTGTTAACTGCTGTGCATGTTTTGCAGGTTGCCTTGGCCAGTAACTTTGTCATTTTAATCTTATTTTTAATACACTGTTCTGTTTTTAGGGAGACTTTAACATCTGTCTAGGGACTACAGATGAAAAATAGCCTCTTGGCTAATTCTGGCACATTTACAGCAATGTTATTAATGTGCACTGTTCCTGTTGTCAAATAAACATATTATATATCTCAGATGGAGCGTGAAGAAAAAGTTTGTTAATTTGAAAGCACTGTCAAATTGAAAGCAAAGGCATATTCTTTTTGATTTCACTAAACAAACATGAAAGCATCGTGTCAACTGGCTAACTTGGCTAACAATTGCATACCAGACCGAAACCCAAATATCAGGTCAAAATGTTTGTGTGAACTCAGCAGGTCAGGTCTACTCATCGTCATCAGTGATAGATGTGGTGTTTGTGTTTGCAGATGTCAGAACCAGAGGCAGAGAGCAGAGTCTCCAGGACCCAGCTGTTTGTCTATGAAGAGTGACTTGTCCAAATTCCTACCTCCGGTCTTCAGTAAAGAACCTGGAGCCTCAGGTGACGGAGTCAGATTCATAAAAGCGTAGGTACACAACCAAACTTCTGTGTGCCCAAAGACACACACGCGCGCACACACACATCCACCTGTCTCTGGCATGTTAGTATTAAAGAAATGTCTTCACAGAGACGAGTTTGCTGTTTCTGTGGACGAGCAGACGTCCCAATATTCTCTGTGTCAGGATGTCCTGAACGTCCCATACTGGGACCAGTGTGGGACACCAGGAGTCTCCTGGTGTGGACTGAGACAAAGACCTGGACCTGGACCACAGACACAGAGTAAGACAGAACATCAACGTCTGCTGATGTCTTCACTCCTGAAAACAGGACTTGTTGTCTTCTGTCAAACAGCATATTTTACAGCAATATTTAAGATGATGATAAATAAAGTTAGTTAAAGTTAGTTTCAGTTGCTCAGATTCTTTCTTCTCTGACTTTGTCTCCTGTCTTTCAGCAGATGTTGGTCTGCAGGAGGTTCTAGATGAACATAAGATCAGTTTGAGGAGGATATTTGAACATGTGACTGAAGGAACTGATGGAAGAGGAAGTAGAACCCTCATGAATGAGATCTTCACTGAGCTCTACATCACAGAGGGACAGAGTGAAGAGGTCAATACTCAACATGAGGTGATGCAGCTGGAGAAGACCTCCAAGAAGAAGATTATCCAGGACACTCCCATCAAGTGCTGCAACATCTTTAAAGCCTTACCTGACCAGCAGGGGCGCATCAGAGTTGTCCTGACCAACGGCGTCGCTGGTGTTGGAAAAACCTTCTCGGTGCAGAAGTTCACTCTGGACTGGGCCGAGGGTTTGGAAAACCAGGATGTGAATCTGCTGATTCTGCTTTCGTTCAGGGAGCTGAACCTGATCAGAGATCAGCAGCACAGTCTTCTCACACTGCTCCATATTTTCTATCCAACATTACAGAAGGTCACAGCAGAGAAGCTCGCTGTTTGTAAACTTTTGTTCATCTTTGATGGCCTGGATGAAAGTAGACTCTCACTGGACTTCAACAACAGGATGCTGGTTTCTGACGTCTCACACAGGTCATCAGTCTACGTGCTTCTGACCAACCTCATCCAGGGGAATCTGCTTCCCTCAGCTCTCATCTGGATAACTTCTCGACCTGCAGCGGCCAATCAGATCCCTCCTACATGTGTTGACAGGGTAACAGAAGTACGAGGCTTCACTGACGACCAGAAGGACAAGTACTTCAGTAAGAGATCCCGAGATGAAGAGCTGTCCAGCAGAATCATCTCACACATCAAGATGTCCAAGAGCCTCCACATCATGTGTCAGATCCCAGTCTTCTGTTGGATCAGTGCTACAGTTCTGGAGCACATGTTGACCACAGAGCAGAGAGGAGAGCTGCCCAAGACCCTGACAGACCTGTACTCACACTTCCTGCTGGTTCAGACAAAGAGGAAGAAGAACAAGTACGATAAAGGACATGAGACAAGTCCACAGGAGCTGATGGAGGCCGACAAGGACATTCTTCTGAAGCTGGGGAGGCTGGCCTTTGAACATCTGCAGAAAGGAGACATCATGTTCTATCGAGAAGACCTGGAGCGGTGTGGTCTTAGTGTGACAGAGGCCTCGTTGTACTCAGGAGTTTGTACAGAGATCTTCAGAAGAGAGAGTGTGATCTTCCAGAAATCAGTTTACTGCTTTGTTCATCTGAGCGTTCAGGAGTTTCTGGCTGCAGTCTACATGTTCCACTGTTTCACCAACAGGAAGACTGAGGTCCTGAAGAACTTCCTGGGAGAAAAATACTCAGCCCAGATTCAAACACCTCGTTTCAACAAGCTTGCCTCATTTTTCAGAATTGTTGCTAAGAGTGACTTATCTCTGGATGTGTTCCTGGAAGGAGCCATGGATAAATCCCTTCAAAGTGAAAATGGTCACCTGGACCTGTTTGTTCGCTTCCTTCATGGACTCTGTCTGAAGTCCAACCAGAGACTCTTAGGAGGTCTTCTGGATCAGACTAAGAACAGTCCAAAAATAATCCAGAGTGTCTCGAAGAACCTGAAGGAGATGAACACAGACAACATCTCACCTGACAGAAGCATAAACATCTTCCACTGTCTGACAGAGATGGACGACCAATCAGTCCTTCAGGAGATCCAAGAGTTCATGAAGTCAAAGGATAGAGAACATGAACTCTCTGAGATCCACTGCTCAGCTCTGGCCTACATGCTGCAGATGTCTGAGGAGGTTCTGGATGAGTTGGACCTGAGCAAGTACAGAACATCAGCCCAGGGAAAACTCAGACTGATTCCAGCTGTGAGGAACTGCAGGAAGGCTGAGTAAGTTCAGACATGATCAATCACATCATCAATCAGTTGTTTGGTTTATCAAATGCACACAGAAGTCAATTATGATCATTCGTTTGTCAGCTGTGTTTTTTTTCTCGAGATGTTTCAAAGCTCACATAGAGTGGTCCTGTTGCATATACATGTCAGATATAGAGGTCTACTTACATACATTAACTTGTTTTTATGGTCAAAAACCTCCTAGTTGCTGTAAATGAGCCGATAGAAATCTCTCCTCACTGAAAATCTGTGAGGAGATCCGCGGTGTTTCAGACTGGAATCTCACACCCAGAAGACAGACTGTGTTGTGATTGGCCAGCCAGCGAAAGCGTTCCCAGTGGTCTTGTGATTGGCCAATACCCGGAAGTGACGTAATTAGCACACCCGTTCTCAGAAGCGCAGCTCCCCCCTCTGGAATGGTGGATGCCATCAATGCGATCCTATCAATCAAATTCCTTATCAATTCTGTTATTGATTCCTGAGTAGTTAATCAAATGGAAAAAAAAGCAATTCTACACAGTGTTCTGCACCAAAAGCAACCAATCAATTTTTTTCAGTGACAGAACATACCTACACCCACTTTAGATTTTTTTTTAATAATGTTACTGTAAGCTTGTCACAGTACACTTAAAGGGATACTTCACCAATTTGCATGTGGCTTTGTATTACTAGAATAGCAGTAATATTTCTTGTCCACAGCCACAGTTCAGTTCTCTCTGTCTCAGTTCGTTCGATCGCGAATCATGACTGAGTCAGTGTACTGACAGCGCGAACGAATCACAGCAGCACGGCAGACACAGTTCTTCTTACTAGTCACCTCCCCCCCGCTCGGCGCACGTTGGCTGGCGTCGTTTGCCGAAGAGTGAGTGACGGCGTCGGCGAACGACTTCACGAGTGATTCACAGAACGCGGCAGTTCCACTCCCGGCCGCCACGATCGCTGCTGAGCTCAACTGAACTAAGAAAGGAACGAATCAGTTCATGAAGTGATCCCAGTCAGTTCGTTCACTCAAATGATTTGTTCTTTCGAACGAATCACTCATGACCGACACAACACTACTTGAAACTACAACACTAGTTCTGCACTATTTAGACTCGCTTATAGGGGAACTAGACTTCATTCCCAGAATGTAAACACGGTGTCCGCCATCTTTGCTAACAGTTACGACCGGCTTTGGCTGGGACCGTACCTATGTTCCCCGGGTCCTATGTTCCCCGCTTTGTATGTGACCGGGGAACATAGGACCCTTTCTCTAACCCTAATCCTAACCCTACCCTTTTTCAAAAAAAGGGTCCTATGTTCCCCTGTCACATACAAAGTGGACCTTTTTTGGGAAAAACGGGGAACATAGGACCCGGGGAACATAGGTACGAACCCCTTTGGCTCCCTTTAATTTGGCCTTGAAAACTGAGAAGACAATATAGTTTTCAAACTGACTGCGAGGGGAAATACCTGCTTTTCATCACGGGCTCTGGCTACTAGGCGTCCGCGGTGGCTCCAGGCGCTGCTGGACACACTGCGGCGCACACAACACCCGTTGCCCGCTGGCATGGTGGAAATTGGATAAATGGCCGCCTGAGTATAAAGTGAGTATTTTGTTTTGTTTTTTTATATATATATTTTTTTTTATATATATTTATTAGCATCTTTAACAGTTCATTTACATCTATGCCACTGTTAGAACAGATACTTTGATTCACAAACGTTGCGCTCATTGTTTTGACAGTAATATCACCGAACAGCTTACTGTCACTTTGTGGAGTGGAACCAGAGAGACTGGGGAAAGACGATTGTCTTGTTTTAACTGCGTGTGTTGTTCAAGATCAGAAGAAGATACTCCTCTCCTGAAAAGCAGTACTGTGTCTATGAAGACTGTCGATGCTCACGATGAGCTATAATAAGTCAGATTTTTCTTTTTATGATTATTATTATTAAACATGTAAATTCATATATGTTGTGGTATATTTTCTAGCCCTTGGTGTTTCTCCATTAGAGTATTATTAGATGAAAAGTGATTTAATTTGGAGAAAAGGGTTGAGAAACACTTCAGAATTAGATCTACTTTGTTTACTGATTACAACTGCATCATTTTTATTGTGTAAATCTAACTTGTGTAGTATAGAAATATAACTCAATATAAATCAGTAAATATTCAGCCTCCTTCCACAAGTCTCTACTGTTGAACTGTGTACAGATGCATTCAGGGTAAGATGAAAAAACAACAACTTTATTATTCACAAAGGAAAATGTTTTGCCATCATATTCAAGGGTACACATTAAAATAAACAAGGAGACACATCTAGAAACACAATATGCAAACAAAAAAATTAATGAAACATGTAGAGCAGTGACAGAATCTGATGTGGGATAGCTGGAGGAGTCACAGTGGTGAAGAATAGCAGACGCTGGAGATTTTCTCCAAGACTTGATTAAACCACGCTTCTCCTGTAAAGGACAAGGAACACACGTACACATAAAATATGAACGAGGATTTGACTTTTTTCCAGGAAAACAAACCTTTCAGCAAAATATACCAACTGGGTGAGCTGTCAACATTCTAGTAATGTTTTCTATATAGGCGTCTTGAACAAACATGAATAACAATAAAACATTTGAATGAAACAGACATTATTCTCCAGCGAAAGCAAGGTGACTTTACTTTGCTAACAGATTATATGTATATACTTCGGTAAAGTTGGAAAGATATTCACAGATTCGGACTTTCAGCTTCAATAGCTTGTAAACGAAACGTTCTATAAACACAAGCGTAGTCTCTTCTCAATCAGAATTGTGTACTCAATGAGCTACAGTAACATTTTCATCCAGCAGACCTAAATTCCGGGCTGGAAGAATAACATTAGTCTCTATGAGCAGCGGCAGCGAGACGGGTGTGAGGCGATTGCCCAGGGACCGTCTACAAATTGCAACACAAGAGCAAGATGCTGCAAACAAAAATCCATAACTCTGCTGTTATTTGAATATTGGGGATTTTTTATTGGTATAAATCAGTAATATCTTCCTATAATAATCAATAACTCCACTATTATACAGACTCCAAAATCACTACACACATCTATGGCCTCCCTATCAACATACTACACCTGCTAATTATGGAAATGATGACTTGGCCTATTTACAACATATATATTTTATTGGGGAAAAAAATCAATAGGTTAACTCCTCTTAATCGTAGTGTTTTAAAAATCAGCACAGACAAAATATGTACTCACCATGGTCTCACTACACCTCTTATTTTGGACAAAATTGCTTTTAAACAATTTTGCTGAATTTTCTGTGAAATAATTTTCAATAACTTTGCTACTGTCCATTGTAGAGTCACCAAACTCACCTCGGTCAAAGATGACCTTCCCATGGTCACACTACACCTCTTATTTTGGACAAAATTAATTCTAAACAATTTTGTTTAAAATTTGGCCTGTGTTAAATATTAATATTAATGATTTATACAAATAAAAAATCACTTAAAATTTAAAAAAGGCACATTTTGACAAAACAGCTGTTGTAGTAGGACCATGAGGAGACCCTTGGTGTGTGTAGTTATTTTGGAGTCTCTGTACTGTATAACAGTGGAGTTATTGATTAATATTAGGAGATATTAATGATTTATACAAATAAAAAATCACTAAAATTTAAAAAAGGCACATTTTGACAAAACAGCTGTTGTAGTAGGACCATGAGGAGACCCTTGGTGTGTGTAGTGATTGTGGAGTCTCTGTACTGTATAACAGTGGAGTTATTGATTAATATTGGTAGATATTACTGATTAATACCAATAAAAAAATCACTAAAATTTAAAAAAGGCACATTTTGACAAAACAGCTGTTGAAGTATGACCATGGGGAGACCCTTGGTTTGTGTAGTTATTTTGGAGTCTCTGTACTGTATAACAGTGTAGTTATTGATTAATATTAGGAGATATTAATGATTTATACAAATAAAAAATCACTAAAATTTAAAAAAGGCACATTTTTACAAATCAGTTGTTGTAGTAGGACCATGAGGAGACCATTGGTGTGTGTAGTGATTTTGGAGTCTCTGTACTGTATAACAGTGGAGTTATTGATTAATATTGTTAGATATTACTGATTTATACCAATAAAAAAATCGACTCACACCCATCTAGCTGTCGCTGCGCATAGAGAATAATGTTATTCTTCCAGCCCGGAATTCAGGTCTGCTGGATGAAAATGTTACTGTAGCTCATTAAGTACACAATTCTGATTGAGAAGAGACTACGCTTGTGTTTATAGAACGTTTCGTTTACAAGCTATTGAAGCCGAAAGTCCGAATCTGTGAATATCTTTCCAACTTTACCGAACTTGTGTATATAACGTATGAATAATTGTCTATCAAATGTTACTTTTACAACTTGTCCCTTTACTGCCGACAACTATATCACATCGTATACTATGAGCAGAAATAGAGTGGAGTATTAGCGTCAGTCTTACCTCTCAGTCTTCCTGCTCGAAATGGTGACTGTGAACCCTCTGGGTTTCCAGGTTTGTCTTCGGTGTCTTTTCAAAAACTCCAAAGAAGCTTAACATAGCTTAGCATAGCCTTCCGACTTGAAGCTTTCACCGCTCTGAATCTCTGACCGGCAAATAATGGGAACTTACTGCTTGTCCTTTCCTTGTTTTTACTGCACGTCCCGGTACAATTTAGCACCATAGAAAAAGCATGTGTGAGTGACATAGTCTCGCAGGGGAGCGAGCGAAGTGCATTCTGGGAGTTGTAGTCGTTAGTGTACATGAGCGGAAAAATACATTTCTCTGCCTTTCTCGGCCAAGAAGGCACTTATTATTTCACATTTCTACTACATAGATGACCCAGTTTAACAGAGATTCATCTTTTAAACTGTTAAATATCTCTTTACTGAACATCAGCAATTCTTATGTTAGAATACAATCATGTCTGCCTTTTCTGGGAGGATTCTTGAGGATTCATGCTGCCACCTGCAGCATCACCACAGAAGAGGGACATAGTAACAGGACATCAGCTGCGGTGTGGTGACTGCGTTAAGGCTGCCCCTTTTCTATGGCTATCAAGGCATCATACCTGCGTTTCTGACCCACACCTTGTTAATACTGTCATCCATCGCTTGGGTTGCCATAGTGCCCATCGATGCTTCTGTATAATTTGGTACTATGACAAAACTCTCCTTTTGATGGGATGACCATAGAATTCATTGAAACCAGCGGGATCTTTCAAAATTAATTCTAGAAAAAATTGGTAATTTGATCTCTCAGCACATAACACAGGCAAGACAAAATCATATTCTGTAACACAATCAATAAGATACAAATATATAGCTACTTTGAATGAGATTTCCCAAAGCTGCCCTAAGAATGCAGTTCCCATGTCCCCATCATACATTTGGTTCATCAAATCTTTTATCTTTCCCATCCAATTCCTTCTGTGCTTTAACAATGTGACTGTCTTTCCTCTGAATTAATGATATAATCATGGAATCTAACTGAGGTAGGTCAAACTCAAATTCTGATATCTCTCCGACATACCCAAGCTGTTCCTCAGCATTAACATACACATTCTGTTGACTGGTATTTAACATAAGGAAAGTGATAATCCCCAATTGACCATGATGAATAAATCCCATTAATGTGCGTGATCCAGGAGCCATTTTCAGAATATTCTCTGTAGGGTAGTAATCTGGCTGATTGGTGGGTGCATCCGTTGCCACAGCTCCATGATATCTGAGGAAAGCTGGAGCCAATAAATCCTTGTATAAAGCTGACACACCTAATCCTTTACAATGTTCATCCACATCAGGTGACCACGCCGTTAGGTTGACCAGGACTGGAATATGGATCCACTGGATGTTGTTGATCAGCGTCCCCCGGCATGGTTTGGTTACCACTCCAGACTTGGGGGCGGGTTGTAGGTCTGGGCACCCTCTTAGTTCTGTTGCCAGACTGCTATTAGGATGGCTCACCACATCTTCGTCATTGGGACCCCTTTTTTTAAGAGAGAGAGATTAGACCTCCCCCACTCAGAGTCAAATATCACAATCAAACATGATACATTAAAACATCCATCCATCCATTATCTACCACTTTATCCTCCACTGGAGGGTCGCAGGGGGTGCTGTGCCTATCTCAGCTGACATAGGGCGATAGGCGTGGTACACCCTGGACAGTTCGCCAGTCCATCGCAGGGCTATATACAGAGACAAACAACCCTTCACTCACACTACGGTCAATTTAGAGTGACCAATTCACATTAAAACATATTATCCAAATGTTATCCTTCCCCTGGTTTTGATAGTGCACGTATGTCCTTTGTCACTGTGTAACTATCAAGAACATTGGGATTTGGTTGTATCTTTAATTGCTGTCCCATCTGGTCTGGTGTGAATGGATTCATTTTCAGGCCTTCCGTCTTCCACCTGTGCTAAATACATTTGATAACTTTCTCTACTGGTTTTGTGCCCCCTTCCTCCACATGAAAAACAAACAATAAGTTGTCTGTTCATTGTGTTCTGACACTTTCTTGCTAAGTATCCTGGTTGATGGCATACAAAGCAGACAAAGTCTTGTCGGTTTAGTCTCTTGTTTTGGCAATTTCTTGCCGTGGCTAACTATGCCACACGTATACCAGGCAAAATCCTGTCGTTTGGGCCTTTTGTCTTGGCAAGCTATAACAAGTAAGTTTCATGTTAAAGTTTTCTCTTCCTCTTACTTTAATAAAGGACTATCTTATCTTAAACTTCTCTGTGCTCTCATAGCTCCTCTGCTTTGTCTTAAATTCTGCGAAGTTTATCTTCTCATCACTCTGTGTAATGTGAACAGAGAATGGTTTGAAGGTATTTGGCAGGCCCTTTAAAATCATGGCAGACAGTAAGCCGTCACTTAAAGTCTCTCCTGCATTCCTCAATGCTATGATAGCAGTCTCTGCATGAATGATATAGTCTGTGACACTCTCATTAACAGCTTTCTGAGGAGATGTCAGTTCTGTGTATAAACTTATCACGCGTGGCTTCACAGGCAGGCAGTCACAGACCAAGACACACACTAAATTAGTATGTCATACAGTACAGACAGTGCACCATGCAATCTGAGAATATCAAGATTGTCGTACTGTATTATAACATAAACTTAAACTGTGTGTGTGAGTGTGCATGAGTGCGTGGGCAAATGCAGCACAAACATAGCACAGTAGCGTCAATAGGCAGCGTAGCGATGTGCTTTTTGACGTACATTTTACGGGAAACTGACTGCGCATGCGCAAATAGTCCCATACACGCTGATGAGACAGAAAGGCAGAGGAGGTCTGTGCCTTTGGTGAATGGCTTTTGCAGCCGCTGCCTGACCAGAAAACAGTGCTGTTCAGTCGCTTTTATTAGACCATGAAAATCACCAAATGTTACATTAAAACCTGTAGTAAAGTTATTTGAAATTAAAAAATACAAAATTAAGCAGGGTGAGCAGGTGGATCAGATTGCAGTAGAGTAGAGAGGTAGATGTCCATATATCCTGGGGGAGAGTGGAGTTGAGAGAAATATTTAAAGAGGGCTTAATGAAAGAATGGCAGAAATGGTGGGAAGAAGAAAGCAGGGATAGACACTATTTGGCTTTACAGCCTCAACCTGTGGAGGGCAGTAATACGCTAAACAGCGTCTAAATCACCAGAATTGCACAAGAAGAAGAAGAAGAAGAAGAGGCACGCACATAGACACACCCGCGCAGTGCAAAAGATAAGAAAACTCTTGGACGCAGAATCTTACGCTCTGAGACCTCCCACGGCCAAGTGGACAACGCTTAATTGCCGGTTTCATAATTGAAAAAGAAGCACCAAACACCTTTCTCTCGCCTGGATTCAGACAATATTACAGACTGAAAACAATTCTCTGAAAGAGCAATTGTAACATGAACAGACAAGACGCATATGGACAATGCTATGCAAACAAATGAATGATAGAGAAGCTTGTACAAGGAGAGATGGGCAACATTCAAATGCCTGAAAAGTGAAAAATTTTGTTGTGTATTTTTATTTTCATTCAAGTGAATCTTTTAAAATAATAAGTATCAGGTATGAGAATGGTGCTTTGGCATGTATAGCCCACTAGGACACGCCAAAGCACTATAAATAAATACATTTTATCTCAGCCTGTGCGTCACAAGTTTGATGTGGTGGTTTATTGTTTAGCGGCTTGGTGCTTGTTTGTTATTGTTGTTAAAGTAGCAGCATTAGCTGTCTGCTTGTTATTAGTAGTAATGACAAGACCAAGCTTTACTGAAAGATGAGCTTCACAGACTGTGGTGTCTGTTTACTGTTTCTAGTGATGATATGGTTCACATATGCGCTCAAAGTATAATGCCATTTATGTTCTTGCTGAAAACGACTTTCCTGCTGCTACACATGTAAACACTGCAGTGCATGTTCTGTTGTGGTATGTTTTTGTGTTCTGATTTCAGATCTGTTTATTTTAATTATAACCTGTGTGAGTATTGTAGCAACTACAGACCATACTTTTATACAGTGGCAAATAATTGGTCTTGCTAGTTGTAATGACTTTTTCATAGACAGGTTTATAGCAGATTTAATGATCTTTCTGAACATTTTTTAACTTAAGCAGTCAGACTTATTTAGATACTTCCAGGTCCGTCACCTTATTCATGGTTTGAGCCCAACCTTTCCGACTTTTCCAGCACATTTAGTGGTGGATGAGATTTTAATGATGCCTGCAAAGTATAAAAGCCAGATCACAAATATATCAAATACAATAATTTATCTCCAAGTGGTGTCATTGGACAGAATTAGAATAGAGTGGGCTCTGGAACCTGGGACTGAAAATGTTGATGCAGTCTGGGATTGTGCTCAGAACAGAGTTAACAATACATCCTCCTGTGCTCGTCTCAACCTGATACCAGCTACACTAAATCTATATCCAGACATAGAGGACAGGTGTAAATTCTGTAATTCTACCCCAGCAGATAAGGCTCACATGTTTTGGACTTATCCCAGGTTAAGAGTATTTAGGTTATCCATCTGCACAATGTTGAATGAAGCATCTGAGACTACTGTATAACCAAATGCAGAAATAGCCATTTTTAGTGTTTTTGTAAATGAGCTCCAATTGCTCATTTATAAGAACGAGGCATTTGCTTTTGTTGAAGTGGAATCTCCTGAACCACCAAAAGTATTTCTCTGGCTTAGCGATTTGATGTCATTCAAAAAAGTATTTCACCAGAGGATCGCTCAAAACTTTTCATAAAATGTGTATATCTAAACAAGATATTTTATCTATGTGAATGGATCTGTATTGTATTAATGCTGAATAAAAATATTATTGAAAAAAAGATGTTTCATGTCAAACACAACAAGAGATGTTCATGAAAAAAACATGAGAGTCACATTTGATACTTTCTATAATTATAGTCGTGGTTGAGAGACTCAGTGTGAAGTCGTGCTCTCAGCTCTGAACACATGATGAAACACTGACTGGTTTCAAGCAGCATCTTTGTCGTCTGAAGTCTCATGTTTTATTCTTTATTCAGGTTGACGAAGTGCAGTTTGTCAGAGATCAGCTGTTCTTCTTTGGTCTCAGTTCTGAAGTCCAACTCCTCCCATCTGAGAGAACTGGACCTGAGCAGGAACAAGCTACAGGATTCAGGAGTGAAGCTGCTGTGCTCTGGACTGAAGAGTCCACACTGTAGACTGGAGACTCTGCGGTGAGTTCACTTACTGAAGGTGCTGTTGTTTTTTTAAACTTTCATTTCATAATCATTAAACTAATTTTATTCACCGATTAATAAAATAAACTCCTTAAACACACAGACACACTGGTTTCCATGACTTCAGAGGACATTGCATTTAGATTAATTTCTTGGAGACCTACTCAAACCTTAACCATAATGACTACTGGCCTAAACCTAACCCCAACCTCGGCCTAACTTAAAAACATAGATTTAACAATAAATAAAGCTCTAAAATAAAGTTTAAATAAAGTAAATAAATAACACGTCCCTGTGTCAATTGGGACATGCCTGTTGCTGTGACACATTTGGACAAAATCCGGATGACGAATCCAGTTCAATTCAATTCAATAACATTTTATTTATATAGCGCCAAATCATAACATACATTGGAGCTCACATTCCTTAACAGGTTTGACCTTGGAGACATGGAATGTGGGATGTATCCTCATGAGTTGATGACTTTGCTGATGGGGAATGGCCCCAAAAATCTAGGAGCCAACTTCCAAGACTCCACCTGGAGGGGAAGATCACGCATGGACAACCACACCATCTGTCCAGGTGTGTAGCAGGGTGCAGGGATCCGATGTTGGTTGGCACTTTTCTGGTATCGGTTGGATGAACGTAGGATAGCAGAACGGGCCCACAGCCAGGTGCGACGACAGCAGCGGATGAACGCCTGGACAGACGCAACGCTGGCTTCTCACTCTTGCTCAGGAAACAGTGGAGGTTGGTAACCTGGAGAGCACTGGAAGGGCAAAAGCCCCGTAGCGGACCTCAGGAGGGTGTTGTGTGCATATTCTACCCATAGAAGTTGCTTGAACCAGGTGGATGGATTCTGTGACGCGATGCAGCGCAGGGCACTTTCCATCTCCTGATTCATCCTTTCTGTTTGTTCATTGGATCGGGGGTGATAACTGGAAGATAGACTGATGGTGGCCCCCAACAGCTGGCAAAACTCTGTCCAAAAATGAGAGGTGAATTACGGCCCCCTGTCTGAGATAATGTCACAGGTGAGGCCGTGCAGATGGAATACATGTGTATAACATGAGTTCTGCATTTTTTTCCAGATTTGGAAAACCTATCTACAATGGTGAGAATGGTCGTGTTACCTTCTGAAGGGGGCAATCCGATGACATCAGCAGACCTGGCAGGTGTAGCGTGTGTTTAACACCCGGGTTGCAGACAAAGGGTGAAGTATGCCCCCACTGGAGAACCTGAGAGCTGAGATTAGCAGGCACATACAGGCGATTATCTGGGCAAGCACTAGGGGCTGGGTGATTTACCTGGGACTGTCACACTTTGTCCTTGATGTCCCAGGTAACGACACCGATTACCATCTTGAATGGAAAAATCTCTTCTGGTGGAGTGGGGCTACTGTCGGACTGGAACTGGCAGGAGAGGGTATCAGGCTTGATGTTTCTTGAGCCTGGGTGATAAGACAGTGTAAACGATTGAAGAATAGTGCCCACCTGGCTTGTCTAGAGTTTAATCGTTTTGCTGATCAGATGTATTCCAGTTTTTGTGGTCAGTCCACACCACAAACGGTTATTTAGCCCCCTACAGCCAGTGCCTCCATTCCTTGAGGACCAGTTTGACTTTCTTTTTTTGGTTTTCTGGTGAAAGCCCCAGAACTGCCCCCACCCTAGAGTCTGATGCATCAACTTCCACGATGAACTGGCACTCGGGATCTGGAAGGAGCAGCAGAGAATTGTGACTTTAACTCATTGAATACCTTTTCTGCCACAGGTGACCACTGGAAGACAGTTCACTGAAATAATGTACACTAGAAATGTTACTTCAGTCGTGTGAAACTCTGAATTCTCTGCCTTTACAATTGGTTTTCTAGTAGCCTCTGGAGAACGCTACGGATGTGTAGCACATGCTCAGATTTTGAAAAAATCAGGATGTGGTCATTGAGAAAGTCTCTGAGCGCATAGTTAACCAGTGCCTGGAATACCGCGGGAGCATTAGTAAGTCCAAAAGGCATCATCAGGTACTTGTAGTGACCTCTAGTGGTGTTGAACGCCGCTTTCCACCCGCCCCACTCCCTTATGCGAACAAGGTGGTAAGAATTTCTGAGATCTAACTTGGTGAACACAGAAGCCCCTTGCAGCAACTCGAATGCTGAGGAGATGAGTGGGAGAGGGTACCTGTTCTCGGTGACATAGTTCAGTCCACGGTAGTCGATATATGGGCGGAGGGACTTCTTCTGAAGGGAATCCTTCTTGCCCACGAAGAATCCAGCTTGCTAGGGACACCGCTCTGATCATAGAGGCTACGGAGGAACTATGCAGGATATTTTCCTTATGGTTCATTGTTTACCTTGATTCAACCCAGTGTGCAAAATACCCATTAATAATCGGGGTGGTCCCATCTCCCATTTGTTGCGCAATTCTGTTTCACCACCCCAGGTGCCACGCTGCAGTATTGGCTATTTTCCCTGTCAGATGTGGGCTTGTGTGGGCCTTTTCCACAGAGCCATTTGGAAAGCAATTCATTAAAACATCCATCCATCCATTATCTACCCCCTTATCCTCCACCAGAGGGTGCTGTGCCTATCTCAGCTGACATTGGGCGATAGGCGGGTTACACCCTGGACAGTTCACCAGTTCATTAAAACATTAAAAATACAAAATTACAAATAAAATAATTTACAATTTGTCTGGTTATAAAGGATAATAAAGCATGCCAAGTGTATTATGTATGTAAGACTGAAATTACAAAGATCTTTAGGAAAAAAAACATGTTTTCCAATTACACTGGAACATGTTTAAACTGGGGCTGGACGATTATGGCAAAAATATTAGTCACAATGACTGATATTGAAATCATGCTTAATAGACACGATATTCATTGATTTCAAAACGTGAGTATTTATTGAACCACCAAAACTCAACAAAATATAATTTAAAAGAACAGCCAGAAATACATTACTAACAAGCCAAAAAAAAATATTATAGTAAATTAAAATATTGCTAATGATAGCAATAAAAACAAAAAATAACCAATCTACTTGCACTGCTGCACAAATTAAAAAAATTGCAACAATACATTACAATACAACATGCAAAACACACTAATAGCTTCTGTTATCTCTTGATGTCTGTGGGACGTGGTGGGATATGGGGCGGCATTGTAAAGAGTGGCCTTAATAGAGGACTGTGTTGCGGTGGCGCCGACTGACGAGCTTTATCACCTGGTCATAGATCACTTGATGACTGAACTTTAAGTGATTGAATAAGTTGGTCGTGTTGCCTTGAGGAGCAGACAGGAAATTGTTTGCAAAGTTTCTTGCGCTGTGCAAGAAACTTTGCAAACAATTTCCTTTTGCTCAACGTCCGTCAAATTGAAGCCAAAGTGTTCCAGGTAACTGATATTGTCCTACCTTTTCTTCTCAATCTAATGATGCCTTTCTGCCATGTTTTCAATCGCTCTCTCCTCATATTATTGATCCATACATGTCACACGCTTGCTGCAGCTGCACATAACACGGATGCATTCAAGGTGTTTTTCTAGCACAGGAAATTTTTTTTGCATTTGCAATACATGCAGCGCCGTGCGGCCCATTAATCGTTTTTATTCGATTATAATGTTTTTATGATCGTGAGAAGCAAAAATCGAAATCATGAATACAATTCAATTACGCACAGTGGTTCAACCGCTTCAGAGTAATAGTGCTGGTTAACGACCCAGCTCTCCTCTCTGCAGCGCCGCGACACAAACGCCCCGTAATGATAATCTCTTGTTTATGACAGATAAGACGACACAGATATACACGTGGTAATGTTTATGCTTCATTTTGTTCATATTTTGCAGGTCAGTGCTAATTAACTAGCGCTTAAAGCAATATCTAATGCTAGTAATGCAAGCACTGAGTGTCCCCAGCATGTCGTTAGCTTGCAAGCTAAAGCAGTATGTCTGTACGTCCATAAACTGTATTATTATTTAAAACAGTACAATTTCATGAAATACATAACTTAAATATAGACAAATATTGGATGTGTTATTGACTTTACCTGCGATGCTTCCCTCGCGGTGTCCATCGTTGCACTCGTCAGCAGGCTTTGGCGCATGTGACTTTCCTCTGTGACCTGCCTGTGACCTGTTTCGTAGTCGTAGAAATTAGAGTTTTTATTTGTATTTTCTCACTATTTAGAGTTTGACAATAACTGAAAAATAATAAATTACTTTATAAAGCCACTTTTTGTTATATATGAATCTTTTGAGCTGCCACAATAATGTAATAATTAATTTAAATGAAAATCTCAAGTTGAGGGCTTTTTTCTGCTTTTTCTCTTAGATTAAAAAATGCGATTAATTAGATTAATTAATTACAGCTCATAATTAATTATTGCAATATTATTTTAATCGCTTGATAGCACAAATTTTAACAGCTAACTAATGCATCGTCTAATCATTCACTATATCGTGTACATGTTACCTGGTTGAGCATTAATAAACTTCTTAATTAATCTTAATTAATCATTTACTAATGCTGTGTATGTCATCAGGTAGCCCTGACCTAACCTTATGTAAGGTATTACTAAACATAACCTGACCCAACCCTTAATAAGTGCCTCATAAGCATTAATTAACCATTACTGAATGCTTTTTGGACCCTTATTGTAAAGTGTAAACATGCATCCCTTAGGAAACACATAACAGTTGTAAATAAGCATTACTTAATCACCTTTAGCTGAAATGTAGTTGAAGAAATCAAAAAGTATTTTACACATTTTATTTAAAACACATTAAAACAGATATTTACAGATTATATCTCAAAATGCACAGAGAACTCTTAGCAATCTGGAACATCTGATCTCTTATTTAGTTAAGAACACAAAAATAACAATATGGTGACCATAAAATGTGAATTTAGCCAATAGTGGTTAAATAATGCTTATTTACCACTGTTATGTGTTTCCTAAGGGATACATGTTTACAATTTACAGTAAGGGTCCACTTATTAAGGGTTAGGTCAGGTTTCTGATGACTGACGACTGTTTCATGGACGAGAAGCTCGCAGCTCCATGCTAGCTTCCCTCGTAGCATCGTATTATTCTTTGTTAAATCTGTAATAAATATTGTTTATAACTTTACACTTTGGGTCCAAATATCTTTTAAACCGCTCTTTTAACAAGAGCGTAACAGACTCCCTCCCACATTTCAAATCCAAACTAAAAACTCACGTCATACAAAAATCATACTCTCTATGACCACACAGCACTCTTTATTTTTTCTTTTATTGTTATATTTTACTGTATCTGATTCTATTTTTTATGTTGCATTTGTTTGTAAGGTGACCTTGAGTGTCAGAAAGGTGCCAACAAATAAAATGTATTATTATTATTATTATTATTACAACAACAACAACAACAACAACAACAATTGACTGTGGGTAACTAATGATCTGACCATACGTTAAGACAAGATCGAGCGTGTGACTAAAGCAATGCGTATTCACATGTTGAGTGAAACTAATTAATTCTAACAGAGAATTAATCCACACTTGTGAGGATCCAGACCCTGGATTGAGACACTTTTCTGGACTGAACCCGACATTTCAGTCCGAGTCAGAAAGAGTATAAACTAAAGCTACTCATAACAAACAATAAAAGTTACTGTTACACACACAAAAACTGTTTCAAGCAGCAACTTTGTTGTCTAAAGTCTCATGTTTTATTATTTATTCAGGCTGAGTTGCTGCAGATTGTCAGAGATCAGCTGTTCTTCTCTGGCTTCAGTTGTGAAGTCCAACACCTCCCACCTGAGAAAACTGAACCTGAGTGAGAACGAGCTGCAGGATTCAGGAGTGAAGCTGCTGTGTTCTGGACTGGAGAGTCCACACTGTAGACTGGAGACTCTGTGGTGAGTTCACTGACTCTGTGTTATTGTTGTATGTTTAATCCACAACTGAACCTAATTTATGTTCACACATCAGTTGAATCAGTGATTGTGAATTATTCAATTCCATTTGAAACTGTGTTTGTTACATGTTTCCACGTTTTCTTCTCTAAGATGTAGACTAATTATTTTATTTCTCTTAAATTATTTCATGAAGACTGATGTTCGTATTTGATTACATTTTTTTTATTGTGATATATTTGTGCAGATGTTTTGATGATTCGAAAACAGCAGAGGTCCTAAAAGTGGTTCATATACATATATGCATATATAAATAAAATACTCATTCATGTCCTGTGTTTATGTCACAATGAAGTTTTACATGATGAAGCTCTGATACTGAGACAAACTTTCTGACAGGACTTTTTTTAGATTAGTGTTTCATTATCCAGTGATAGTTTCCAAAATTAATCACAAAGCACAAAGCCATCAACTGACGTTATTTTATTATGTTATTATTGCAAGCTGCATACTTTATATTTAAATGGACAATTGGAGAATATCCTATCAGAATCAGAACTATGTGATAAAATCAGTGATCATGTATTGGTGATTTCTCTGAAAATCAATACATGAAACTTTATCTTTCATTCAGCTGTTTTTGATGCAGGTAACGTCTCTTCAATAACTGTATACTGAACACCCTATAGCACCTCCTACTGCCATAATGAGGAGGTAAACGAGGTGCTCATTTTCAGAAATGAATAACAAAAAAGTATTTTTTCCCCCATTTTTTTAGTTTCATTTTTAGGATACCTCTGCCTTTTATATAAAATCCTGACGTATCCAACCTCAGTTTACAGGACAGAACAGTAATAAAACAGTTTTGTTAAAATAAGCTCTATTAGTGTTTATATAGTGTTACTTACTGCGTCAGAGAGATGTGAAAGCACACCAGGAAGTTACACCTGGTTTGATCAAGCCTCGCCTTCTCATCCTGGTTTGACGTTTGTGTAAAAGACTAAGTCAGAATACATTTTGTAGCATAGATAAAGACTCACTTTTTCACATATCCTGGATTTCATGCAACAGGCTCCTGATCTTTAGATCTTTAAAACTAATTGTTGGCATAATCCAACCATGGTTGTTTATTTGGAGTTGTTGTGGAGCAAAAGGATAAACGTCCACCATGGACCACCTTAATACTCTGTGTGTTGTGTTCACTGATCTGTCATAAATAGTCATCTCCAGTTCTCAAAAAAACACTATCAGTTTCCACCTATTATCACTGAGGTTTACATGTTAGAAATGTATTTATTAAATGTTTACACGGTATTTTCAATAAATTCAGCATATTTTACTCTATCTTTCATAAAAGTGGACCGACGTGACTGAACCTGACCTGGCTCAGGTATCCATGTGCTACATAATGACGCTGTGGTCCGTCCTTGGTGCAACACATTAAATTTGACTCCTGTAGAAACAGAAACAAAGACATTCATGTCAGTCCTTAACATCTGTGTTGCTCTGTGGGAGAGCGAATCGTCTTCCAACTCAAAGGTTGTGGGATCAATTCCCGGCTCCACTAGTCTACGTGCCGATGTGTGCTTGGGCAAGACACTTAACTCCTTAGCTCCTGATGGCTGTGTCGGCAGCATGTGAATGGGCTTGAAAGATGAGTTGGTAGAAAATGTGCTGCACATGTAGATGGGCTGTATGAAAGTGTAAATGAATAGGTGAATGGCAAAACCGTAGTGTATAGCAGCTTTGATCATCAAGACTAGAAAAGTGCTATATAAATACAAACCATTTACTTGTAGTCTCATGTTTTATTCTTTATTCAGGATGAGTTACTGCAGATTGTCAGAGATCAGCTGTTCTTCTCTGGCTTCAGTTCTGAAGTCCAACCCCTCCCACCTGAGAGAACTATACCTGAGTCTGAACAAGCTGCAGGATTCAGGAGTGAAGCTGCTGTGTTCTGGATTGGAGAGTCCACACTGTAGACTGGAGACTCTGGGGTGAGTTCACTGGCTCTCTTTTACTGTTGTAAATTTCAGCTGTTTAATCCACAACTGAACCTCATTCATTTTCACACATCAGTTGAATCAGTGACTGTGAATGAACAAATTCCATTTGAAACTGTCGTTACATGTTTCACTTTCTTCTCTGACACGTTCACATGTAACCAATCAGAATGAGTGTTGTCGATGATGTCACAGCTGTGACTTTTTACAAACAAACCGGAGCTCCCTTTGGAGCTTGTTGCACACAACTATGTTCAGGGATTAAGCCGGGCTATGTCACTTATCCAGGCTGAACTTGAACCTGAAACTGGAACCTGATGTCAATTGCACAAAAGCAATGGCACATAAATCAGAATCAGAATCAGAACCTTATTGGGCAAGTTTGTGCACACAAACAAGGAATTTGACTTGGTTCTTCTCTTCTCTCCTGAGAGCTGAGTCTGCTTGTGGAATCCAGAATCTCACTGACCATGGGTAATTTCTCCCACTGTGTGTTAACTTGTGAACATGTGAGGATCAATGCAGAGGCATGATGAACTTTAGGAAGTATCACAGGATGCTTAAAATCTATGCTTAAAAGCCCCCCCACCCAGGGTCAGCCTGGGGGGGGGGCAGATGGCGCCAAAGTGAATTGAAGAAGCCCGGGCCTCCCGCACCCAGAGCCTGCTAGCGCCCCAGGGCGGGGCCAGCCCACCATCGGCGGGAGCAGAGTCCCCCCAGACCGCCCTCTGGGGAAGCGGGCCAGAGCCCGCCACAACCACACAACAGAGACCGACCACACTCCCCCCATACCCAGGGAAGATCCCCCTAGCATAGGTCCCACTGCTGGCAGACATTGGAAGTTGACATGCCTCCTCATCCACCAGACCCTGCTGTTTATGATTATCTCAATCTCTGCTCTAGCAACATTTTCAACAGTGAGCAAATATCCCTGAGTGATTGATTGCTGCATAACCATTTCAGTTTTCTCATCATGATTCTGGAAATTGTTGATTTGTTATGTGAGAGGGTTGCTTGTTTGAAGCAGCTTTTTCAATGAAATGATCAGAAACTGCCTTTTTTTTTAATTCACACTTCTCTTTTGACTTCAGTGTCATCTTTCTGTCGGGAAAAACTGGCCAATGTTCCCTGTCTTTTGTCTAAAACTCTGGCCCTCCAATCCAGCTTTGACTCTTTGTGAATGTCTCTGCATTTCCTTGTGAAGCATAGTCAGCTGAATTTAACTCGGGAATTAACATACATCCATAGGCTTGGTGTCCCTGATCAGTCACACTGTGATTGCAACAAATGTTTTGAATCTCACATTTTAACTGGCAATGTACTTTAGCACAGTGGCACTATCACACCAAAACATAGATGTGTCTCTCTATCTTTATTTTTCAAGCAAAGGTAGCCAACGACTCCATAACCCCTTTCTCTTGCATCAGCAAAGTGGTGCAACTTTGGATTTGTGATTTTTCCAAATCCAGCTGGTTTCAGACACCTGTCCACAGTGAAACCATGACGTTTTGAAAGGTCAGAAAGCCATCTCAATGATTCCTGCCAGTTTCCTGAAGGATGACAGGAGCCAACAATCCCAAGGGATCAAAAATGACACTTTTTGTCTTTTCTGTGGTGTTTGTTTTGTATTTATCCTTAACTTAAATACATCTGACTCAGTACACCAGTTTACTCCTAATACTCTTTCATGAGGTAGAGTGTCATGACTAAGATCCAAGTCTTTAACATATTTTGCCTTTTCTGTTTCAGAAATAGAGGCAATCACTTCTCTACTGTTCATTCTCTTTGTTAAATGAAATCCACAACTTTGATACTGCTGTTAAATCCCTGAGCATAGCACATGCTGACAAAAGACAATCACCTACATAAAAAATGTTCAACACTGCTTGAGTTGCAGCAGGAGCCATTTTGGCATCTTCAGCTGTCTTTCTCAGTGCAAAGTTTGCACAGCTGGGAGAGGAAGTGGCTCCAAACTAGTGGATAACAATTTTTGTATTCTTGAAGAGGTTCACTTGAGTTCCCTTCTGGCCACCAGAGGAACCGCAGTAGATCACTGTCTTCAGATGGTACTCATACTTGATGATACATAGCTTCTGTCTGACATCAAGGGTGCATGACCCTCATCTGGACATGTTTTATGCACCGCTTCTGCATCGTGCGCTTCTCCGTCTCCTAGAGGGCTCTCTGTATCCAACGCAGACTAGATCATTTCTCTACGTGCATCATTATCACCACCTCGCAGTAATGATCTTTATGATAAGGATCGAGTACAGTCGTCATGAAGTGCAGGGGATCCGAGTAGATCTAAATAGAACGTGTTGACAGACTCTTAAGAGCGCACTTTTCATTGTTTTCACTCCGTGGTCTCAATATTTGTGTAGAAGACGCTTTAGTGCTGCAATTAAGGGAATAAAAGATGCAACAGTTGAGCTGATCTCTTTAGTTAACTGGTCTGCGCAGCTAAGTTTTGCGCAAAGAAACTTTCCAGCAATTAATAGGTGCTGTTTCACCGTGTTTTCACATTTTGTTGGAACCATTTTCTAGGTGTTCCAAACTGATGTTCAACAGACTCAAAGTGGGAATAGACAAGCGCGTGCTGGCCACAGTTTTTTCATGCATTATTACAACATCTTGTTTCGGTCATGTTGTTTCGTGATGAAGTATTTTGGCTGAAAACTGAAAATGGCCAAAAAATGTTAAATTGTTTTGGTGGCCGAATTGTTCTTCGCTTGCCTTTTCTGGGAAATCATGGTTAAACTGTTACACCAACAGGTCCTCCACACTAGCAATGGAAATGCGATCCAGCACACTTTCAAACGTAATAGTGCAGCCATCTCTCTTAATGGGACCATTGATAACCCAACCCAGAATTATTCGGACTGCATATGGACCCTTATCTTCACTGTGAATTTCCCACGGTTCCATAGCCTTATAAACATCACTTCCTATCAAAGGTCGTTCATCTGCATCCATGTATGGAAGTCGAATTCCTTCAAGGTGAGGCCATTGAATGCTGTCTTTGGGAGTGAGCTCAGGTATGTCAATATAAACATTCTCCTTCAAAACACACACCCTTAAATATGTGTGATGGTAACTCTGCTCCAACTTTTTCGGACCCATACGAAGCAGGATTTGAGTTTTCCTGCCTTCCTCGCCAAGCTGTCTCATTAAGCTTTCAGTTCAGTCTGCATACGAGTCCTTAACTTAGTACAGTTTCTCCTTTATTAGAGGAGAAACGTAACATTACACTCTGACCAACAATGGACTCGGCAGACAGTGAGGCAGTAGGCCGAGCGTTAGCCGCTCATGGCGTTATTATCGGGAGACATGACACTCTACTCGCCGAAATGGCCGCATCCCTACGTGAGCTAACCACTAGCCTTAGCCTGCTGCTTCCTTCACCTCCACCCAGTACAGTTCCCATTAGCATTGCACCCGCTAGTCCAGCTTCCGGGCCCTCTGCTCGGGAACCTTTTGTTCACATTCCCGAACGTTACGCTGGGGAATTAAGCCACTGCGCTAGCTTCCTGTTCCAGTGTTCTCTGGTGTTTAATTTGCAACCGGCTACTTATCCAAGCTAAAATGGCGTTCCTGGTTGATTTGCTCTCAGGCAGGGCCGCTGCTAGGTTTAGCAACCCAGATGCTAGTCCGGCTTCTTACCTAGCGTTTGCTAACGAGCTACGCCGTGTGTTCAACCATCCCTCTCAGAGTAACGACATATCCAACCGTCTGCTAAGCCTTAAACAGGGTAACTCTTCTGCTGCCGACTTTTCCGTCAATTTCCGTATTCTCCCCGCAGAGAGCGGGTGGAATAGCACAGCCCTTCGGGGGGTGTTTTTTCGAAGTCTTAATGATGACTTACGAGATGAATTGGCTACACATGATGAAGTTACGGACCTCGATGAGGCCATTGAAATTGCGATCAAGTTGGACAATAGGTTACGGGAGAGATGACGCGAGAAGCGGCGAGCAGTACAGGCACCTCCGGCCCCTAGTCAGTCTCTACCAAACACTCATCCCACACACTCACTCCACAACACTCACGTTCCTGAACCAGAGCCCATGCAGCTGGCACGGACCCGTCTCACCCCTTCCGAGAGGCAGCGGAGGATCAAGTCTGGGGCGTGCATCTACTGCAGACAGTTCGGCCATCTCATCGCCGCCCAAAAGACTGAGCTCACCGGCACACGCAGGAGTGCTGGTGAGCAGAGCCTCTTCCTGCTCAACCAACTCTCGGGTTATCCTGGCTGGTCAAGTACGGTGGGGACAGACTACCCTTCCCCTCTCTTGCCTTATTGACTCTGGTGCCGATTAACATTTTATTGACTCCCAAGTGGTGAAACAGGCTGGGATTCCTTGTGTCCCTCTTCCCAAACCCAAGACTATTTGTGACCTAGACGGTCGACCGCTGGCTGAGGTCACACATTTTACGGCTCCACTTTCCATCACCTTATCCGGTAACCACCGTGAGGAGCTTCAACTTTACCTGATTCCCTCATCATCAGCAGCAATCGTCCTGGGCCTTCCCTGGTTGGCTACCCATAATCCATCCTTCAACTGGGCCACCGGCAAGCTCTCCAGTTGGAGCATCAACTGCCATGCTCGCTGTCTTCGTTCCGCGCAGCCTGAACCTCCAGCCAAGTCTACTGCTGTTCCTGAACCTCCATGTCTCTCGGGGGTCCCTAAGGCGTACCATGATTCGGCAGAGGTTTTCTCCAAGGACCGGGCTCTCTCCTTGCCACCTCATCGCCCTTAAGACTGCGCCATTGACCTGCTTCCTGGGTCGTCCCTCCCATCACGGCTTCTCTATAATCTTTCCCGCTCAGAGAGACAAAGTATGGAGGACTACGTCAACCAGTCGCTGGCTGCCGGACTGATTCGTCCATCCTCCTCTCCGGTCGGTGCAGGGTTCTTCTTTGTACAGAAGAAGTACGGAGCCCTGAGACCATGCATCGACAACCGGGGGTTGAATTACATTACCATCAAAAACAGGTATGCCCTCCCCCTTCTTGATGCTGGCTTCTGTCCCCTGAGCCGAGCACGGGTCTTTTCGAAGCTGGACTTACGCAACGCGTATCACCTCGTCCGGATCAGGGAGGGCGACGAGTGGAAGACGGCTTTTAAGGCTGAATCCCAATTCCACCCCTTTGTCTTTGTGTTTCCAGGTGGATCGTCCACCAATGTACTGCAGGGTGGATGCGACTGTGCCCATCCTGCGCATATGGCGCGATGAGGGGGCTGAACTGTGGCAAGACTTTCGCTTGTCCAGACGTGCCATGAACAGCCTGCAGAGGCTCCTGGACCGGGGGCAAGATCATGGTTGGGGGAATGGCCTTGAAGTCCTGATCTATACATATTGGCTCGCCCACGGACTGTCATATCGGGTGGTATCAAGTGTATTTAGTGTGCCCAAGGCAACTGTGCACAGAATCATTCACCGGGTGGCACAGAGCATCTGGAACAACATTAACAGGGTGATCTCCTTCCCACATGACAATGAGGAGCTGCAAGCAGTAGGTCAAGGATTTGCAGACCTGGCAGGAACCTCTTCTTTTGCTAATGTCGTCGGGGCAATAGATGGCAGCCATATTCGTATCAAACCACCGCAACTACATCGCCTAGATTGTCTGAATTACAAGAACTTTTATTCAATCAACATGCAGGCTATATGTGATTCGAAAGGGAAGTTTTTGGACATTTATGTGGGCTATCCAGGATCTGTGCATGACACACGGGTAATGAAGAACAGTACCTTTTATGTGACTGCCAGGTATCCGCCGCCGGGTTACATACTACTAGGTGATGGTGGGTACCCCTGCCTCCAGACCCCGATTTGTCTGTTAACGCCATATAAAGAGCCGGTGATTGGGCGGGTGCAGCAGCGCTTCAATTACCACCAGTCCAGGGCACGCAGTGTTATAGAGCGGGCCTTTGGCATGATGAAGACAAGGTGGAGGTCAACCCTTTTCCGGGCCCTAGAAGTGAAGCCTACCTTTGCCCCCCAGGTCATTGCTTCCTGTGCATTCTTGCACAATGTTTGTCTGGATAATGGGGACACACTGGATCCTGATGAGGACATCACCAGGGATGACCTTGACCCTCATCCCCCTCAAGATCAAATGGCAATCAATGAAAGACCAGGGAATGATGTTCGAGACACACTGGCTGCTCAAGTCTGATGAGAGTTGTACGTTGATTCAGCTGTATATAAATATTGTGTATCTATAGTTACCTGTTGGTTTTTATGTGTTCTTACAATTTTGTACTGATCTTCATATCATATCTGTTATTTATTTTTCCAGGGGAGGGATGAGATTGTTAACAATAAATGTTTTTAAACTATCTGCTTCATGTAGCATTTATCACTCTTAGAAAACTTTTTTTTAACAAGAATATTTAATTATTCAACAGAGTAGAACCTTCAATAACATTAATATGAAAAATCAACCGTAATAAATAACAATAGTAAATAAATAATAAATAGCAATAAATATAATAACAAATAACAATAAATAAACAATAAACAACTACATCTTTTCTACCATCCTTTCAAAGATGGCCAAAAAACGGGCTGTCTGGGCCTCACTCTCCTCATGGCGCTTCTGCTCCTGAAGGGCCTCTTCAGCCAGTTGGTCTGCGAGGGATCTGAACCTCTTTCTGGGTGGTGGCAGAACAGGGCTGGATGTGGCTGGGGTTGTAGGGTTTGTTGAGGTGCTGGGTGCTGTCGGGGGTGCTGGGGTGGAAGGCTCCACAATCTCCTAAAGAAACAATACACAGTCATGTGTTAGAAGTTATTTCATTAAGTGTTTAGATTAATTAAATGTTTAGCTATTTGCTCCTCATGAAATATGTGTGCATAGCAGTTAGTCATTCATGAAACCTCACCATCAGGATAGTCATGGGATCTTGGAGAGATGACACGATGACTGGTGGGTCAATTGCTGGCCGGGCACCCAGAACTTCATGCATCAGGTCAAAATACTGCCATGTCGCCACGGTCACCTCTCCACCATCAGTTCCCGACCCAGTTTTGGGGTTCCTCAAATCCTGAAACGTGCGCATGCGCGCTCGCGCGCACACACACACACACACACACACACACACACACACACACACACACACACACACACACACACACACCAAAACATTCAATAACAACAAACACAGCAGGCTGGTTGATAAATTCATTTATGTAATCCTACAAAGCAAGTTAGACATATCTAGGTTATCGAGACATATCGAGGTGACACAAAGCCAATTTGGGGTATTAATTTATTAAGTATTATTATTATTATAAATGATAATAATAATAATGATTATTATAATAATTAATTAATTATGTATTATTATATATACTATATATAACTATTATTAATAGTATAATTATTATTAATTTTATAATATTGAGTAATATTTACTTGTTTATAATATTTCCAGCCCTTAACCCAAATGATATTATTAACCGAGCAGGTTTGGGTTGGCAGCATAAGACACCATGGTGATAGAGCGACGCTCAAACGAGCTTCGTAGGAAACCCCACAGGCAATTGATAATCGTTTATTTTTAAGTTTAATCACATACCTTATACTTCTTCTTGAGGTTCTCCCACTTCTTTGAAGCCTGTTGCCCGGTCACTTTCCCCTCCAGCCCAAATTCTTCCAGAAAGATCCTGCATCACAGCACGACACAGCACAGGCATTCATTAGGCTATTTAACTCAACACAGATAAATGTAGTAAAAAAGAGGCAAGAATGAAAAGATTGAACAAAGAAAGACTCACTCCCACTGTTTCTTCGCCACCATTTTCGACTTTAAAAAGTCCTTCTCCTTGGCCACCCTGAAACGGATGAGCCGCCTCGTCTCCTCTGGTGTCCCTGCGGTAAAAAGGGGAAAGGAAAATAGCTTCAAGACAGCGAGTCACGTAGCACAGGTATACTAGTTATACCGATATCAAAGTAGTGCGCCGGTATAATCAACCAAGGAGTAGTAGTAGTTACTTCACTGCGCACTAATTTCACTTAAAACCTATACGATAACGATAGCAGCTAGCTAACCACTTACGAAAGGAACACCGGGATATTAGCATCGGCCACGACAAGCTAGTAATTCAAAACAAACTTGACTAGTGATTCAGAAAAAACGCTGACAATACAAAAATTAGCAATAGTATCATTACACATGACTGTCGTAATTAAAATGCTGAAAATACTTACATTTGTGTGAGTCCTTGGCTTGAGCCATCGCTTCCAAAAAGATTTTTAAAACTTCGCTGACAGGTGCCGCGGGGAATGCTGGGAGATTCCTCAAAACCCTCCGTTTCAAGTGTGGTCCTGAGGAAGCTTCGTTTCGATGGCTACGTAGCCCTTCGGCTTGGTAGGGGGAAGGGGGAGGGCTAAGGGGTGGAATTGGGATTCAGCCTAACACACCTATGGGGCACTTTGAGTACCTGGTCATGCCGTTCGGCCTTACCAACGCCCCAGCCGTCTTCCAACATCTGGTCAATGACCTTCTCCGGGACATGCTGGACAAGTTCCTCTTCGTATACCTAGACGACATCCTGATTTTTTCCGAGGACGAAGAGGAACACGTCTAGCATGTCTGGTTAGTCCTCGAACGTCTGCTGGAGAACAGACTGTTCGTCAAGGCCGAGAAGTGTTCGTTCCACGCAAAGTCTGTACCTTTCCTAGGCTTTATCGTGGAGCAAGGCAAGCTGTCCCCCGATCCCTCAAAGATCTCGGCGGTGAAGGACTTGCCTTCCCCTACTACACGTAAACAGCTCCAACGGTTCCTGGGGTTTGCCAACTTCTACCGTAGATTCATTAGAGACTTTAGCCGCATCGCTGAACCTTTAACCAAACTCACTTCTCCCAAGCAGACATTCCACTGGTCCGACGCATCCAGCTCCGTCTTCCAACACCTGAAGGAGAGATTCACCACGGCACCGATCCTGTCACATCCCGATCCAGAGCAGCAGTTCACGTGGAGGTTGATGCATCGGACACCGGAGTGGGGGCAGTTCTCTCCCAGCGCGATCCTGTGGACCAGAAGCTTCATCCCTGCGCCTTCTTCAGCCGCCGTCTATCTCCAGCGGAGAAGAACTATGATGTGGGGAACAAAGAGCTCTTGGCGGTGGTCCTGGCCCTACAGGAGTGGCGACACTGGCTTGAGGGGACCGGCGACACTGGCTTGAGGGGACCGCCCAACCCTTTGTGGTCTGGACTGACCACAAGAACCTGTCCTACCTCCGGAACGCCAAACGACTCAACTCCCGGCAGGCACGGTGGGCGCTCTTCTTGGCCAGGTTCAACTTCACGCTGACTTTCCGTCCTGGGACCTGGAACGTCAAGCCTGACGCCTTATCCCGCTTCTACTCCCCTGATCCTCCAGACCAGCAACCGGACCCGATTCTCTCTCCCTCCTGCATCCTGTGCGCAGCATCCTGGCCGGTGGAGGGTAGAGTGCGTAGAGCCCAGCGAGCAGAGCCTGATCCTGGTGGGGGTCCTCCTGATCGGCTGTTCGTTCCATCCACCATGCGATCCGAGGTGCTGCAATGGGGACACTCCTCCAAAGTCGCCTGTCATCCTGGAACGGCTTGCACGGTCCAGTTCATCAGGCAGCGGTTCTGGTGGCCTACCCTGCCTCAAGACACGGCGACGTTTGTCTCGGCTTGTCCCATCTGTGCCCGAGGGAAAACATCAAACCGTCCTCCTGCAGGTCTTCTCAACCCCCTCTCCATCCCTCATCGTCCGTGGTCCCACATCGCTGTCGACTTCGTCACTGGTCTCCCTCCCTCAGAGAAGAACACCACGGTCTTGACAGTGGTCGAGCGATTCTCAAAGACTGTCCACTACATCCCCCTCCCCAAACTACCCTCCGCCACTGAGGCTGGTGACCTGCTGGTGCAACATGTCTTCCGCATCCATGGCATCCCCACAGACATCGTTTTCGACAGGGGTCCGCAGTTCTCATCCCTGGTGTGGAAGGCATTTTGCTCGGCTTTGGGGGCCACCGCCAGCCTATCGTCAGGATACCACCCCCATTCGAATGGCCAGACCAAACGCTCCAATCAGAGCATGGAGGTCGCTCTATGGTGTGTCTCCGCGGTCATCCCGCCGCCTGGAGCTCTTTCCTCCCCTGGATCGAGTACGCCAATAATTCCCTCACATCAGCGTCTACCGGAGACTCTCCCTTCATGGCTTCCCTGGGTTACTAACCGCCACTATTCAACTGCCAAGAGAGAGAAATGGCTGTCCCATCTGTCCAGGCCAACATGGAGCGTTGTCAGGCGGTGTGGCAGGAGGATCGAGCCGCCCTCCTCCGTGCCTCTCAGACAACCCAGAAGCCGGCCAATCGTCATCGCCGACCAGCCCACGAATACCCACCAGGCCAGAAGGTGTGGCTCTCCACCAAAGACCTCCCTCTCCAGGTGGAGTCGAAAAAGTTTGCACCCAGGTTCATTGGTCCCTTCCCCGTCGACAGGGTCATCAATCCCACGTCTGTACGTCTGAAACTGCCTCAATCCCTCAACATCCATCCCACGTTCCATGTGTCCCTGCTCAAGCCTGTGGTGGAGTCCGATCTGCCCACGGACCTTCCCGTCCTCTGTGTGCTTCCGCCGCCGTTGTCATCGTCTCGGCTGAGACGTCTTCTCCCTGCCGCTTCCCTCCGTGGAAGCGACATTCTCCGCTTCCTGTCTTTGTCTCCAGACTACGGACGGATACCAGAGTGAGTCCGTTCCATGAGAACGATTCCACGAACTTTAATATCTGCCACGAAGGAACGGCTGTTCCTCCGACTTCCATCTGCAGACTGACTCACATACACATACATACTCACCGTATCTCCAGTTGTTGTCTACTTACCTTTTTATAATAAAACCCGTAAAACTCTCTATGTGTCCTGTCTGCATACGAGTCCTTAACTTAGTACAGTTTCTCCTTTAAAAGAGGAGAAATGTAACAGAGTCGTGAAGAAGCTATTTTTTAACACTGTTAAAACAATGTTTTGATAATGAGGAGCAGTGCATCCTCCGTTCCAGAGGGGGGAGCTGCGCTTCTGAGAGCGGGTGTGCTGAATAGTACTGGCCAATCACAAGACTCTGTCTTCTGGGGGTGAAAGTTCCCTCTGAAACATCGCGGCTGACGAACAGCGTCAGAAAAGAGGATTTCAATCGGCTCGTTTACAGCAACTAGGAGGTTTTTGACCATTAAAAAAAGTTAATATATGTAAGTAGACCTCAATAACTAACATATATGTGCAATAGGACCACTCTATGTGACCTTTAAAAAACTAATGACCTTCTGCCACACACGCACGCACGCACACACACATATTTGAACATTTTACAGACTACGACAGAGCCAAAACATATTTTAGCACTGCATAATAATAATTAGAACATTAAACTACAGTGAGAGTTTTTCTGTTCTGTGACAGTCACATTTGATATTTTCTATAATCACAGACCACATGATCAAACACGTCTGAAGTCTCATGTTTTATTCTTTATTCAGGTTGAGGGGCTGCAGTTTGTCAGAGATCAGCTGTTCTTCTCTGGCCTCAGTTTTGAGGTCCAACCCCTCCCACCTGAGAAAACTGAACCTGAGTCTAAACGAGCTGCAGGATTCAGGAGTGAAGCTGCTGTGTTCTGGACTGGAGAGTCCACACTGTAGACTGGAGACTCTGGGGTGAGTTCACTGACTCTCTGTTACTGTTGTAAATCTCAGATGTTTAATTGTGAAAAGTGAACCTCATTAGTGTTCACACATCAGTTGAATCAGTGATTGTGAAAAAATGTATTCCATTTGAAACTGTTGTTGTTACGTTTCCACTTTTTCACACCTGACGTGTTTTGTCATGACATTTATTTTCACGTTAATCCTATTTGTTTTCAAATCTGTATCAGTCGCTGTAGTTTTCATATCAGTCATTGAATTTCACTGAGCAGCTTTGACTTTTTTCTGACTGAAGTTGATGTTTTTCACTTTCTTCTCTGACACGTTCACATGTTACCAATCAGAATGACTGTTGTTGATGTTGACGTCAGTTTTAATTTCCTGCTGCAAATCTTCCACAGTTTCACAGCATCCCCTGCTAATAATAATAATAATAATAATCTTGAAACCAAGACTGGCATCAGAACATTATCCAAACACTACAGTGAGTGTTTTTCTGTAACAATGAGTCACATTTGATATTTTTGATCATCACCGACTTTATGGGTTTATAGGTTGAGAGTGTGAGGTATCGGTCTCAGCTCTGAACACTGACTGGTTTCAAGCAGCATCTTTGTCGTCTGAATTCTCATGTTTTATTCTTTATTCAGGTTGAGTGACTGCAGTTTGTCAGAGATCAGCTGTTCTTCGCTGGCCTCAGCTCTTAAGTCCAACCGCTCCCACCTGAGAGAACTGGACCTGACCAACAACAATCTGCATGATTCAGGAGTGAAGCCTCTGTCTGATCTTGTGAAGAGTCTTTCCTCAGTTAAACTGTGAGAGCAAAAACAGTGACAGGCTTCATGATTGGACACAAAGACACAGAGACACAGTCGACCAATCACATAAGCCACAAACTGCTGGTGATCATGTGATCACAAACTCGATGTTAGTAGTTTGACTTCATCACTGATGATGAGTGTGATGACTGTTGTCAGCTCAACACACACACGCATGCACGCACACACACACGCACACACATGCACGAGCAGACACACACGCACACACAAATAACTAGTTTTCTTGGTGGTTTTGTGTAAGGTGAGAAATACCTTGGTTTCTGTATGTTGCTTAATATCACAATTAACCAACAGCCAAGCTGTGAATAAATGCTGGGGGGATTGTAAACCAGGGGTCAACATGAGGGTACATGATAACATCGATGGGTCATAAACAAAGTCTGTTTCCTGGTTGAAACTTTGATGTTTTATTGTGTTTTTAAGGTACTTTGATGTAACTGTATATATAGTGGAGCTATCTGGAGGAAAGGCAGAGAACAGGACAGAGTCTCTCCTCCACGCATGCAGTAAAGACATGATTTACCCAACGCTGATGATGATAGAATTTTTTTTCACAGTTACCATATCTTATTTTAAAACAATGTTAACAATAAACAACGAACATCAACAACAACTTAATGTCCCTATAATATATTTACTAACAAATAATTTCCGTAAAACTACACAAAGTACAGATTTAGGGTCTTTACCTGACATCATAGCTGAAAATGTGACCATTACTTCCATGTAAACAGAGATGAACATCAAGAAACAGCAGCCCCTGCTGGTGAGGAATAGTTCCTGCCAGTACTATACACTTTATGGACAAAAGTATTTGCTCACACCTGTAAAGTGTTGAATTTCCATGTTTCAATCGGGCTTTGGAGTCTCGGCCATCTCCAATATGAACACTTCAACAAACAGAGACATTTTCGACAATGCTTTGCTTCCAACTTTGTGTCAACAGTTTGAAGAAGGTCCTTTTCTATGCCAACATGACTGTGTCCCAGTGGACAAAGCCACAACAATAAAGACATGGTCTGACTTTGAGTTTGGTGTGGAAGAACTTGACTGTCCCACACAGAGCCCTGATGTGCATGTGCTGCATCACTGACTCACTGCTGTGACTGTGACTCTGAAGTGGGAGGCACAACTGAGCAAGAAGACAACTTCTTTAGAGTCTCTAGTTTGAGAAATAGGTGCCTCACAGGTCTTCAACTGGCAGCTTCATTAAATGGTACCAGCAAAACGCCAGTGTCAACATCTACAGTGAAGAGGTGACTCTGGGATGCTGACCTTCTAGTCAGAGTGGCAAAGAAAAAGCCATATCTGAGACTGGCCAATAGCAGGCAGCTGGTATTCTGTCTGTAATGGAGAGGCTCGTGCAGTCACCAGGGGCCTCATTTATAAAACTGTGCGTAGGAGCGACGTCAAAATTGGCGTACGCACGAAACACAGAAAGTGTTTACGCACAAAAATATCCTGATTTATAAAACAGCGCGCACGCACGTCCTACGCCAATTTCCCTTTTATAAATCACAATCCACTCTAAATGTGGCACACCTGTTTGCGGGTCATACCACGCCCATATTTGGCTATAAATATTCAGAGAAACGCCCCTCATGCATATTGATTCATGACTGATATCATGCCAAAGTCGGAGAGAAAGGCCAAGAAACAATTTCACCGAGTGTGAGGTGGAAGTACTTGTCAGGGAGGTGGAGAAGAGGAAGGCTTTATTGTTTGGTGGACACAGTGTTGGGGTCACCAATGCCAAAAAGGCTCTAGAGTGGCAGCGTGTGGCGGATAATGTCAATGCTGTTGCCTCAGAAGGTCGGAGTGCGGCCGAGGTGAAAAAAAAGTGGTCAGATATTAAAGTAGACGCAAAAAAGCACCTGGCGTCACACAGGCAGAGCGTCTGTGCCACGGCCGGGGGAACGGGCCAACCGGAGCTCACCCCGCTGGATGAAAAACTGGCGGGGATCATCAGGGAATCCCTCCTGAGTGGAGTGGTGACGGAGGTGGAGGGGGAAAAGAAGGTATGTAATTTGTATTCCCATATTTGAAATGAGTGTAAACCAAATGCATTAAAGTTGTGTTCACCCATTTATGTACAGAAACGATTGAGACTCCGTTCACAAAACAAGTGACTTTATTCAACATTTTTTTGTAGTTGCTGCGGGTCCAAGCGAGGTCAGTGGTGCTGCAGCTGAGCCCTGTGCGCCCAGCGTCTCCACTGCACCTCGTGCATCCCAGCCCTCCAGCAGCCTTGTCCTCACAGATGCAGTCCTGCAGACGCAGAGAGACACAATCACTGCAATAAACCAGGTTGCTGGAGAACTGCGGGAGATAAAACATGTCCTGTCCGAGCTCAACACCACCTTGAAGGAGTTCATCAATAAATTATTATTTTGAATTTGTTTCCATACCTGTATTTTCATAAGCGACGCATCACATCCAAACGCTGGCGCACGGCAGCAGTGTTATCGTTTTATGTGTCATGCATTGAGAGCGAAGGTGAAACGAAATGGGCTATATGATATAGGATGTTAATATATTGAACTGCATTCATATCAGTGTAAACATAACTTGCCCTACTGTTGTGTTACTATTGTCCTGAATCATATGTTTCCCGTTTGCACTCCAGGGATTATGTTTGTTTGTTCATTGTAGAAATGTAATTTTTTTTAATGAACTTCTTGCAAATAAACTGTTCGTATGACGACGCTGAAGTTGGCACCACATTCGCCTACGGTTCTCTTTAATTTTCCGTTCCACCTTAAAAAGTGCAAGTTTCGGCCACTGGGTGGCAAGCTATTCCAAGAGTGTATGGCTGCAGACCGGAGCCCCTCGTTTCGAGCCCTCCCGTTTCGAGCCATGAATCCACGCCCCCAAGGAAAATAATTTTCAAAATAAAAGCTCGCGTCGGGAACCGCTCGTCTGTTGCCATAAACATAAAATGACACTGGTAAATTGTATAAAATATATTGTTCAACATGAGATGTATGCTCCACACTTTAACCTGCCTGGATATGCCTCAATAAAGGCCAAAGTGTGGCTGCAGTCTGGAGCCTCTCGTCTCGTGCCAACGAGCTGCAGCTTATTTTATAATTTCAAAATAAAAACTCGCGTCCGGTATTGTTAATAATTGTGTTTTAAACAAAGGGTAAAAGTAATCATGCTAATACTTATTAGTATATACGTATACTAATACTTATAAAAATACCAGACGAAAAAATGGAATGGAAAAAATATACAGAACATAAAATGAATAGTAAATACTGCAAAAAAAAAAAGTATTGTTCAACATCTATATCAGATAACCACATCATTGGAAGTAACATAAGAGTCGTGGGAAGTCATTCTTACACAGAATACAGAATACCGTTTGTGCGTAAAATATCATTAAAAAAAATCACATACTATTAGAGTTGGATTAAATTGTTTTATTTATTTTGTGTTTCTATACTGCCAGCCATTTTGAACGGCAGCCAATGAGTTCATTCCGGCAGAACTGGCTGCAGAATCCAGGGTGGGGATCTTCGGAGTAGATCCCCCGCAACTCCCCTCACCTTCCTCTTCCAACATACCCTGTGGGTATGGCAAAAACAAAACAAAAGCATACTTGCGAACAGCACACTGTGCACCTCGTCACCTGCGGTGGGCTGTTCCTCTTAAATACACTGGTGTGTAGCTTGAGGAAAATCATACAAACAAACCATCAAGTTATGCGACCATTAAACTAACTTTAGCTGATATTCACTGACAAACGCTGATGCCCTTTCGAATGGCTAAGGAATCGCATGTTTCCTCAAATAAACAAAGATATATGTAACTATATAGTCCAGAAATCTGCAAACTATATGGACATAAAAAACGTTACTTGAAGGGTTAACATGTTTTGAAATGAACTGCAGAAAACAAGCTCACAAACTTACCTGTGACTCAGTCATCCTCCCTGTCATCACGAAAGATTAACTTCTTCTTCCTTTTCTTTTGGTTGTCACTATTGCTTAGGTTAGTGGAATACCGCCACCTAACAGCAAATCTCCCTGAGATCTAATACGCAAATTGTTTTTTGGACTGCGTGTGCTTGCTGTACACTCTGGGTTGTACACGCCGAGGCCTGAGACTGGAGGGCTAGCAACGGGAGGGCTCGCAACTGGAGGCTCCGGGCTGCAGCCATACCCGCCTCAGCTATTCTGCAGAGCAGTGCTGATCACACAGCTGTTGATGTGGGGGTGTTTTTTTTTTTTTTTCTGTTAAAAAAAACTTGCCAGCACATACAGGTGCATATACATACAAAAGATAAAAATATGCTGGTGCAAACTTGTATTTATTAAACAACAAAAAAATTAAAAACTTTAGAAGAACAGCATTCCATAATATTTAGTCATTTTAATTTTGATATATTTTTAGTTTTGTGAGGGGGAGATTGTTCATATAAATTTTTATAATGTTACTGATATAACACATAAATATGTCCATATTTACTGTGTGTTTACAACATTTTGACGTTTTTATTGCAACAATTGCTGACTTTGCAGTGCCACCTAATGGACAAATAAGGTTTCCCGTTGAATGTCTCACCTGATTCACATACTACACCTTCTCACCTTTCCATTGATGCCCCATATATATCCACATTTACTGTGGAATTGTGGAGAAAATGCATTTCAAAAATCAACATTTTGACGTTTTTATTGCAACAGTTGCTGACTTTGCAGTGCCACCTAATGGACAAATAAGGTTTCCCGTTGAATGTCTCACCTGATTCACATACTACACCTTCTCACCGTTTCAGTGATGCCCCATATCTCCATATCTACCGTGGAATTTTGGAGAAAATCCACTTCAAAAATCAACATTTTGACGTTTTCATTGCAACACTTGCTGACTTTGCAGTGCCACCTAATGGACACATAAGGTTTCCCGTTGAATGTCTCACCTGATTAACATACTACACCTTCTCACCGTTTCAGTGATGCCCCATATGTCCATATTTACTGTGGAAATTTGGAGAAAATCCACTTCAAAAATCAACATTTTGACGTTTTCATTGCAACACTTGCTGACTTTGCAGTGCCACCTAGTGGCAATGCTTGGCAAAGTGTTCACTTTGTTGATTGATGTTATTACCTGCCAAGGTGCTGAGTGAGGCATCCTGTTTCTTGGTGTGCTTTGTGGGTCCGCCCATGTCTGCTTTTCCAACAGGTGCCTCAACTCAGCAATCAAGTGGAAGGCCATAGAGATGAGGAAAATGTGGGATGACTCTCTCTCTCTCTCTCTACCCATGGTGTCACCCTGTGAGCCTGCGAGCCACTGAGCGTGTGTTCTCTGTGCAGCTTGGAAAGCTGTGTGTTGCTGTCTCAGTGTGTTTTAACCATTCAACTTGGTACGTGAGATACTTTCTCCAGTGAGAAAGGGTGATCATTTTACTTAAGTGGTTTACGTCTGGTTGTTCTCCAAGTTAACAGCATTTCTTCTCTGTCTTGTAGGCCCAACAGCTCCTTTTGGAGCAGCTCAATCTAAGTTTATATTATGTTTGTTTATTGTAAATAAATTGTTTATATGCGATTACGTTTTCGTTTCGTCTCAGCTTGTCTCCTTTTAAAATATCCCAATATCTTATTTTGTACCTTGTTACCCCTTCCCCGTATCCCCTAGACTTAACGGGGACGTAACAGATGTCAAAATATTATCCTATCCTCTTCCAAAGAACCCACTTCAAACTGTTAACTCCCCATTTCAGTTGTGACGTGCAACCACATAAACTCTAGATTTTTCTCACTTCACAATTGCTCATGAATGCACCTAATGACTTAAAGAAAGAAGGCACAGCAGGTTGCTTGTGGTAGTGCCAATTGCAACATGTAAACAATTCCCGATGAAGTGTAATACCTGAAACAGTTAATACACAAAGACCTATTAGTTTTTCAATTAACCAGTGTGTTTATTGAACTAAAGACACATACATTTACATTTTTGTAGACATTTATTACACATTTCGAATATGCATTTCTAAATAAACATTTATAACAAGAGTGGAGATGTGTACATCTGTAGAAAGACCTGAGTGAGTGAGTGCACACATTCCTAATTAAGCAAGTCTCATCACTTGTGCATCAGTAACTTTAACAACTCCACCCCATTTCAGGAGTGCCATCCTTTATTGTAGTGCACATAACTATTTACTGATTAAACCTTAATTCTGGTCATAGATGACCATTTGGTTCATTTCTTTCCTCTTCTTCAGACCATGTGACGATCGTCACCGTCACTTGCATTTTGTTTCTGTGAAGTATGTGAAGCAAAATGTCATGATGAGAGAGTTTTTGTTTTTTTCAATTTTTGGGGTATCTGTGTGTGGAGGGCATAACGGAAGGTCTGGACAATGCTTACTGATACAAGGACCAAGTGTCCTGCTATCCAGCTGTGTAACATGAGTCTCCTCACTTCCGCATCACTGACTGCAACAACTCCACCACCTGGTTTGGATGTCTCTTTCATTCCATCATAGTAATCCCATCCCTGATTTGCCACGATTAAAGCTCACAAAATGGGCTGATGTGTTTTGATGGTAAGTCATACCAATAGGCATGTACCTGCGGAGGGGGCATGCATTTTGAGATGTATTGTATTATATGTTATTTAAAATAAAACTCTACAGGGAATACTAAACCCACCTTTCACCCAGGATGTTGACATTGTCTGGCAATTGATTAGGCCAAATGTTCTGGTTTCTTCTGGTATTATCTATACACAGCAACCTCAGCACCAGCAGTGTTGGTCTGCCAATTGCAAAATCCTTCCGTACTATGTTTCTCTTTCCCTGGCATGGTAATCCTTTGTTGCTGAGGTAGGATCAATCAGCATGATTAGTCACACTATGTGGTGAACATGATCAAATCAATGTTGGTCACATGTCTTACTTTGTCAGTTTGCAGTTCTTTGTAGGGGGATGAAACCACTTCTCCAGGCTTTCCTGCAATCCAGCGAAGTTGTTGCACCTGAAAGCGTTGAAAGAGAATTTGTTACACATGATTTTGAAAAATAGCTAACACATTAATATGTTACGGTTTTAGTTATTGAAATATATACTTACACAACTTCAATGACTGTGTTATTTCTGTGAAGTTCTGGAAAGGCACAGTGCTGTTCAGCACGTCGTAATCTCCCTCATCAGTTGTAATGTGCTCAGGCGAGACACTACAAAATGATTTTCCGTTCCAAAACAGTCCCAGACAGTTGAGTTACTGAACTGCTGCATGTTCTTGAGCCAAGTAACTTTTCCCTGGCACCACCTCCTTCCTAGGAACTCTTGGTGTACCTGCAGCAACACCTGAAGCCATTCATCGGTAGAAGCATCTTCCACCTGCCTCAAAACATGTGGATGTTTTGACAATGCCAGATGTAGAATGAACAACAAATTGTCAATTGTGCATGTATTGGTCATGGTGATTTTTTTGTTTTCCAGTGAGCCTTCACCAGACCAAGGTGGGCAGGTACTTGTCGTCCCCATAGATTTTTGCACTTTCGGAGGATTGTAGTATTTGCTTTTCTTTCTTTCCTGTCTTTTTCCCCTTTTCTGCCACTGTTCTTCCTGGGTAAGTGGCTGGTCGGTTGGATCATCCACCACCTTTCCCACAGCTGCTTGCCGATCAGAATGGATTTCGGTCCCTTTTAGGCGGCCCAAAACAAATTCTTCCATGATCTGGATGAAATTTCCTGGACGCCGATGCAGTTTGTTCCTCAACACCACAGTTTTTGTGGTTTGGAACCAATTCTCCGCATATGCATTTGTGTCCCTGGTTTTACCCAAATGCTCCAGCATGACTCCACTCCAAAGCGGGAGTGTCCCTACATATGGCCTCAGTATCTTGACAAGGTCAGGGCAAAAATGTGGGTTTGTCGGCAGTCCACGGTCCATCTCACCTTTGACGTTTCCTTGCATTTGGGGGGCACTGCAAAGTCAGTGTTGCAATGAAAACGTCAAAATGTTGATTTTTGAAGTGGATTTTCTCCAAAATTCCACAGTAAATATGGACATATGGGGCATCACTGGAAAGGTGAGAAGCTGTAGTATTCGAATCAGGTGAGACATTCAAGGAGAAACCATGTTTGTCCATTAGGTGGCACTGCAAAGTCAGCAAGTGTTGCAATGAAAACGTCAAAATGTTGATTTTTGAAGTGGATTTTCTCCAGAATTCCACAGTAAATATGGACATATGGGGCATCACTGGAAAGGTGAGAAGCTTTAGTATTCGAATCAGGTGATACATTCAATGGGAAACCATGTTTGTACATTAGGTGGCACTGCAAAATCAGCAAGTGTTGCAATGAAAACGTCAAAATGTTGATATTTGAAGTGGATTTTCTCCAAAATTCCACAGTAAACATGGACACATGGGGCATCACTGGAAAGGTGAGAACCTGTAGTATTCGAATCAGGTGAGACATTCAACGGGAAACCTTATGTGTCCATTAGGTGGCACTGCAAAATCAGCAAGTGTTGCAATGAAAACGTCAAAATGTTGATTTTTGAAGTGGATTTTCTCCAAAATTCCACAGTAAATATGGATATATGGGGCATCACTGGAAAGGTGAGAAGCTGTTGTATTCAAATCAGGTGAGACATTCAACGGGAAACCATGTTTGTCCATTAGGAGGCACTGCAAAGTCAGCAATATCCCCCTCTCAGAACTAAAAAGATATCAAAATTAGTAATGATTAAATATTAAAATGAGTAAATATTATTGAATGCTGTTCTTCTAAAGTGTTTTTAATTAATACACACAAAAAGATAAATACAAGTGTTTTTATCTATTGTATGTGTATGCACCTGTACATGCTGGAAAGTATTTTTGAAAAAAAACACCCCGGGCAACAGCCGTGTGCTCTACAGAGTAGCTCGCCACCCAGTGGCCGAAACTTGCACTGGCAACAACCGTGTGCTCTGCAGAATAGCTCGCCACCCAGTGGCCGAAACTTGCATTTTTTAAGGTGGAACGGAAAATTAAAAAGAACCGGAGGCGAATGTGGTGCCAACTTCAGCGTCGTTCATATATGAGAGGTAATCTAACTATTTATTTTACACGATCAGTTTCACACAGTTTATATATATATATATATATATATATATATATATATATATATATATATATATATATATGAGTATATATATATATATATATATATATATGAGTATATATATGAGTATATATATATATATATGAGTATATATATGAGTATATATATATATATATATATATATATATATATATATACTCATATATATATATATATATATACTCATATATATATATATATATATGTATGTATATATATATATATATATATATATATATATATATATGTATGTATATATATATATATATATATATATATATATATATATATATATATATATATATATATATATATATATATATATATATATATATATATATATATATATATATATATATATATATATATATATATATATATATATATATATATATATATATGAGTATATATATATATATATATATATATATATATATATATATATATATGAGTATATATATATATATATATATATATATATACATACATATATATATATATATATATGAGTATATATGAGTATATATATATATATATATATATATATATATATATATATATATATATATATACATACATACATATATATATATATGAGTATATATATGAGTATATATATATATATATATATATATATATATATATATATATATATATATGTATATATATATACATATATATATACATATGTATATATATATACTCACTCAGAATCAGTTTTCAATACTTATCCTTCAACAATTTAAAAGCCACTGTTTAGATAGATAATAGTAAACAGAGATATTTGTATTTGATTCAGCTTTTAAAGAATGTGTATTTTATAATAATTCAATCTAACCCAAATGTTGGAATGTATGTCACTTTATGAAAAGCGTGTTCAGTTCCAAAATGGCTAAATTGAAGGTGAGCAAAATTAATAAAAACATTTATTTATTTATTTGTTTGATTATTTAACAGAGACAGTGCACAGCTCTCTTCCGTACCAGAATTAGTTACTAGCTAAATTTCATCTGAGTTACCCTATACACTAAACTAACATCGGCAAATTTTCAAAAGTCAACAATTTGTGCTTTTGGATGATGTTACAGTGATGACAACTTGATGACTTTTTGTCTAATACCTTGAGAGTTTGTTTGTAGAGCATTTGTAGTGGAGCAAATGTTGTTTTTCCAGTTTGTGACCAACTTGTGATGCAGTATTGTTAGGGAGGTGTAGCAATGCTTGGATCCAAATGCAAGAGACAGGGTGAATGAACAATGACGTGGCTTTATTTGCTCCTCAAACAAAATGGAAAGACAATCGAAGTTGAGGATGAACTGGGTCTTAAGAAAATAACAAAACATAATCTAGCTCTGAGCTTTCAAAACTACTTGCGAACAGACTTGAAACAATGACTTCTTCACGTAGCATAAACGACGCACTGACACCGACTGAGGGAAGTGGGGACATTATAAAGGGGAGAGGAAGTCAAGGGCAGGTGTGTGTGATTACTAAGGATCACCAGGTGCAGTGAATGAGGGAATTAGGAGGAGGTGTGTCAAGGTGGATGCAGTGCCAGCGCGACAGGATGAGTGACTGCATGTTTACCAAAATAAAAGGGGAAGTGAACCTAACCCAACACCAAAACGTGACATGAACTTTAACCTGACTTAAGACATTAACTAAAAAAACTGACTAATCAACAAAAACTAACAGATCTGCCTTCTCGTGACAAGTATGCAATATGTGAGAAAATCATTGAGGGCAGATATAATTTGGCGGCATCTAATGGTAGCTGATTTCGATTGTATCTGAAGTTTCTTAGGTTGAATTTGACAGTATTACACACCTGCTAACACACTGTCCTCAGATATGTTTTTACGACATGATGAGGTCCATTGACACAGAGGGTTCTCATGGAATCCAGTCTTTTCCCTTGACATTTGGTCCAGATGGGGACCAGTACTGACCCACCCCCAGTGAGCAGTGAATTAACGTAATGACCTCTTTATGAACATTAGTCCTTATGCTTCTACAGTCACACATTTAAACACAAACAAAGTTGAGCATGATGTCCACAGGGACATTTGAACATGTTAAACAGATCATTAGGACCATCTGATGTGTCCAAATTCACCAAAGTAGTGAGTGAGTTGGTGAGTTGGCCTGACTAAAAGAAGGTCAGTGCAAGCTGATGTACAAGCTGATGTATGAGGCAGTGAAGGGACTGCATTTTCGGGGCAATAGCCGACATTCGTGAACACAGTCCTTCTGCTTAAGTTGAATAGCTTTGATGCTGAATAGCTTCAATTGATGTAGACACTTGTTGGTGCCGACTTCACACTGAACAACAGATCAAACTCACAACAGAAGCTTTGGAGACTTTAGTGTGACAAATCTTACCAGTACAGTAAAACATAATAAAGGTTTGTCTGCAGCCAGAAAGAACAGCATCTAATGTGCGATTTGGTTCACTTTTTTATTAAACTTTCACATGTTCCATGTGGGGCCCACGGTTGGTGAAGTGGTTAGCAGTCTTTTGCCTTTGCAGCAAGAAGACCCGGGTTCCTGGGTTCGAGCCCCGTTTGGAAGAACTTCGGAACAAGGGCCTTTCTGCAAGGAGTTTGCATGTTCTCCCTGTGTGTGTGTGGGTTTTCTCCGACTTTCTCCCACAGTCCAAAAACATGCCATATGGGGATTAGGTGAATTAGTCACTCTCAACTGACCGTAGGTGTGACAGTGTAAGTGAATGGTTGTTGTCTCTATATGTGGCCCTGTGATGGACTGGCGAACTGTCCAGGGTGTACCCCACCTATCGCCCAATGTCAGCTGAGATAGGCACAGCACCCCCTGCAACCCTCTGGTGGAGGATTACGGTAGATAATGGATGGATGGATGTTCCATGTGTTGGCATTATGAAATTTGAAAATAAACAAGAGCTCCTGCTCTCAGTTGAAAATTAAAATCTGAGCTACACACTGAGCAACAAACCAATTTCTCTTAGCTCTAATCAGTATAAAAGTAAAAAATGAATGGGTCAGTTCCAACATGTGAAAATATGAACATTTGTAACAAGTATGAAAGTAATGTCAGCACACATAAGAACAAGTTCAAACAGTCATACGTTTCTATTGCTACTATTATAATTTAATACTTAAAATGTGAGTTATGGAGGTCTACTTAGACAAACTTACAACCCAAAACTGAGAAACTGAGGCGAGGGCATGGTCGAGCTGATGCTCTCATGTTTGTCTTCTGGCTTCCAGGACTCCAGCAGCGAGGTTTGTCTCGCTGCTTGAGAAAAAGAAAGTCTCCTGACTTCCTGTTAAAAGAAGTTTTAGCTGTGAGGATGCAGCAGGAAAACATCTTAGCGCTGGTTGAAGAGGTGAAGGTGCTCCATATGCAAAATGCAGAGAAGGACAGGCAGCTTGCCTACCTCGAATGTTGGGTCCTGGACCTCGAACAATACATCAGAGTGAATGATGTCATCACTGGATTACCAATTGGACCGCAGTCCTATGCGAGGACGGTGACTGCAGACAGTGAGGGGGGAACCGGCTGTGAGCTCAACCGAGCAACAGGTGGCTGAATTTCTGCAGTCAAAAGGGAATGCTCTGGACTACAACCAGGTTGAAGCTTGCTGCCCGCTACCCAGGAGAAACAGCAATGACAAGCCAGCTGTTATACTGAGATTTGTTAACAGGAAGCACAAGGTTGCGCTCCTAAAACAGGGCAGGATGCTCAAAAGCACAGATTTTTACATTAATGAACATCTGATTAAGACCAACGCTGACTTCACAGTATATGACAATAATTGCAGAATTGAAATAGGGGAGCATAAGCAACATGGATGAATTAGGACAGATGAGCCAATAGCTACTCTAAAATGAATGATGACGCAGGTGTGAATAATGCATACAATAAATTATTTATTACATTTACTTCATTATACGATAAGCACTGTCCCATTAAGGAATATAATAAAACACTAGTATATAATAGTCCATGGTTAACTAAAGGTTTAAGAAATGCTTGTAAAAAGAACAGTTTACTCATAAAGCAGAGAACAGAACATGGAGAAGATATATATATATATTAGGGCTGTCAAAAGATTAACATTTTTTATCAGATTAATCACAGGGTAGCTGTAGATTAATCACAAATTTTAGTTTTATATTGTTGTAGGAACAGAGAGATAAATAAAGTATGTGAAAATCTAAATGTAAAGAACAATAAAATACTGTAAATAACTTGTAAAAACCTATACAAACTTAGTAAAAAAGCAACATTACATTGTAAAAAAAAACACACATTATAAGACAATATAAATAAATAGAAAAAATAAAATGCTGTAACTTTAAAAAAAAAAAACTATAACTATAACACTGTAAATAACTCACATTATAAACAAAATATAAAGTATAGAAGTTAAATAGTTTTCTTACTAAACCCACAGCAGGATATTCCTCATCATATATATATATATATATATATATATATATATATATATATATATATATATATATATATATATATATATATATATATATATGAGTATATATATATATATATATATATATATATATATATATATATACATACATATATATATATATATATATGAGTATATATGAGTATATATATATATATATATATATATATATATATATATATATATATATATATATACATACATACATATATATATATATGAGTATATATATGAGTATATATATATATATATATATATATATATATATATATATATATATATATGTATATATATATACATATATATATACATATGTATATATATATACTCACTCAGAATCAGTTTTCAATACTTATCCTTCAACAATTTAAAAGCCACTGTTTAGATAGATAATAGTAAACAGAGATATTTGTATTTGATTCAGCTTTTAAAGAATGTGTATTTTATAATAATTCAATCTAACCCAAATGTTGGAATGTATGTCACTTTATGAAAAGCGTGTTCAGTTCCAAAATGGCTAAATTGAAGGTGAGCAAAATTAATAAAAACATTTATTTATTTATTTGTTTGATTATTTAACAGAGACAGTGCACAGCTCTCTTCCGTACCAGAATTAGTTACTAGCTAAATTTCATCTGAGTTACCCTATACACTAAACTAACATCGGCAAATTTTCAAAAGTCAACAATTTGTGCTTTTGGATGATGTTACAGTGATGACAACTTGATGACTTTTTGTCTAATACCTTGAGAGTTTGTTTGTAGAGCATTTGTAGTGGAGCAAATGTTGTTTTTCCAGTTTGTGACCAACTTGTGATGCAGTATTGTTAGGGAGGTGTAGCAATGCTTGGATCCAAATGCAAGAGACAGGGTGAATGAACAATGACGTGGCTTTATTTGCTCCTCAAACAAAATGGAAAGACAATCGAAGTTGAGGATGAACTGGGTCTTAAGAAAATAACAAAACATAATCTAGCTCTGAGCTTTCAAAACTACTTGCGAACAGACTTGAAACAATGACTTCTTCACGTAGCATAAACGACGCACTGACACCGACTGAGGGAAGTGGGGACATTATAAAGGGGAGAGGAAGTCAAGGGCAGGTGTGTGTGATTACTAAGGATCACCAGGTGCAGTGAATGAGGGAATTAGGAGGAGGTGTGTCAAGGTGGATGCAGTGCCAGCGCGACAGGATGAGTGACTGCATGTTTACCAAAATAAAAGGGGAAGTGAACCTAACCCAACACCAAAACGTGACATGAACTTTAACCTGACTTAAGACATTAACTAAAAAAACTGACTAATCAACAAAAACTAACAGATCTGCCTTCTCGTGACAAGTATGCAATATGTGAGAAAATCATTGAGGGCAGATATAATTTGGCGGCATCTAATGGTAGCTGATTTCGATTGTATCTGAAGTTTCTTAGGTTGAATTTGACAGTATTACACACCTGCTAACACACTGTCCTCAGATATGTTTTTACGACATGATGAGGTCCATTGACACAGAGGGTTCTCATGGAATCCAGTCTTTTCCCTTGACATTTGGTCCAGATGGGGACCAGTACTGACCCACCCCCAGTGAGCAGTGAATTAACGTAATGACCTCTTTATGAACATTAGTCCTTATGCTTCTACAGTCACACATTTAAACACAAACAAAGTTGAGCATGATGTCCACAGGGACATTTGAACATGTTAAACAGATCATTAGGACCATCTGATGTGTCCAAATTCACCAAAGTAGTGAGTGAGTTGGTGAGTTGGCCTGACTAAAAGAAGGTCAGTGCAAGCTGATGTACAAGCTGATGTATGAGGCAGTGAAGGGACTGCATTTTCGGGGCAATAGCCGACATTCGTGAACACAGTCCTTCTGCTTAAGTTGAATAGCTTTGATGCTGAATAGCTTCAATTGATGTAGACACTTGTTGGTGCCGACTTCACACTGAACAACAGATCAAACTCACAACAGAAGCTTTGGAGACTTTAGTGTGACAAATCTTACCAGTACAGTAAAACATAATAAAGGTTTGTCTGCAGCCAGAAAGAACAGCATCTAATGTGCGATTTGGTTCACTTTTTTATTAAACTTTCACATGTTCCATGTGGGGCCCACGGTTGGTGAAGTGGTTAGCAGTCTTTTGCCTTTGCAGCAAGAAGACCCGGGTTCCTGGGTTCGAGCCCCGTTTGGAAGAACTTCGGAACAAGGGCCTTTCTGCAAGGAGTTTGCATGTTCTCCCTGTGTGTGTGTGGGTTTTCTCCGACTTTCTCCCACAGTCCAAAAACATGCCATATGGGGATTAGGTGAATTAGTCACTCTCAACTGACCGTAGGTGTGACAGTGTAAGTGAATGGTTGTTGTCTCTATATGTGGCCCTGTGATGGACTGGCGAACTGTCCAGGGTGTACCCCACCTATCGCCCAATGTCAGCTGAGATAGGCACAGCACCCCCTGCAACCCTCTGGTGGAGGATTACGGTAGATAATGGATGGATGGATGTTCCATGTGTTGGCATTATGAAATTTGAAAATAAACAAGAGCTCCTGCTCTCAGTTGAAAATTAAAATCTGAGCTACACACTGAGCAACAAACCAATTTCTCTTAGCTCTAATCAGTATAAAAGTAAAAAATGAATGGGTCAGTTCCAACATGTGAAAATATGAACATTTGTAACAAGTATGAAAGTAATGTCAGCACACATAAGAACAAGTTCAAACAGTCATACGTTTCTATTGCTACTATTATAATTTAATACTTAAAATGTGAGTTATGGAGGTCTACTTAGACAAACTTACAACCCAAAACTGAGAAACTGAGGCGAGGGCATGGTCGAGCTGATGCTCTCATGTTTGTCTTCTGGCTTCCAGGACTCCAGCAGCGAGGTTTGTCTCGCTGCTTGAGAAAAAGAAAGTCTCCTGACTTCCTGTTAAAAGAAGTTTTAGCTGTGAGGATGCAGCAGGAAAACATCTTAGCGCTGGTTGAAGAGGTGAAGGTGCTCCATATGCAAAATGCAGAGAAGGACAGGCAGCTTGCCTACCTCGAATGTTGGGTCCTGGACCTCGAACAATACATCAGAGTGAATGATGTCATCACTGGATTACCAATTGGACCGCAGTCCTATGCGAGGACGGTGACTGCAGACAGTGAGGGGGGAACCGGCTGTGAGCTCAACCGAGCAACAGGTGGCTGAATTTCTGCAGTCAAAAGGGAATGCTCTGGACTACAACCAGGTTGAAGCTTGCTGCCCGCTACCCAGGAGAAACAGCAATGACAAGCCAGCTGTTATACTGAGATTTGTTAACAGGAAGCACAAGGTTGCGCTCCTAAAACAGGGCAGGATGCTCAAAAGCACAGATTTTTACATTAATGAACATCTGATTAAGACCAACGCTGACTTCACAGTATATGACAATAATTGCAGAATTGAAATAGGGGAGCATAAGCAACATGGATGAATTAGGACAGATGAGCCAATAGCTACTCTAAAATGAATGATGACGCAGGTGTGAATAATGCATACAATAAATTATTTATTACATTTACTTCATTATACGATAAGCACTGTCCCATTAAGGAATATAATAAAACACTAGTATATAATAGTCCATGGTTAACTAAAGGTTTAAGAAATGCTTGTAAAAAGAACAGTTTACTCATAAAGCAGAGAACAGAACATGGAGAAGATATATATATATATTAGGGCTGTCAAAAGATTAACATTTTTTATCAGATTAATCACAGGGTAGCTGTAGATTAATCACAAATTTTAGTTTTATATTGTTGTAGGAACAGAGAGATAAATAAAGTATGTGAAAATCTAAATGTAAAGAACAATAAAATACTGTAAATAACTTGTAAAAACCTATACAAACTTAGTAAAAAAGCAACATTACATTGTAAAAAAAAACACACATTATAAGACAATATAAATAAATAGAAAAAATAAAATGCTGTAACTTTAAAAAAAAAAAACTATAACTATAACACTGTAAATAACTCACATTATAAACAAAATATAAAGTATAGAAGTTAAATAGTTTTCTTACTAAACCCACAGCAGGATATTCCTCATCAGCACTTTGAAGCACTGCTTCTACTAGTTAGCGTTAGCGTCAGCTAGCATTCTGACGCTAATGTTAGCTGCTGTCTGTGTCCCCATTACTGTTAATGTTATGATTATATCATTATCTGCGCCAGTAGCGCCACTTACAACTGTGTGTCTTTCTTTCTTTTTTATTCATCCTCTTTTTTTCTTCCTCTTCTAACTACCTCCTCTTCATGTTCCTTCAGCTTCACACAGGTTAACGTGAGGTGACGTGGGGCTCCTTTAGGGGGGTTTCCTAATGAGATGTCATTGCAAATCAACCCTTGTTGTTTAAGGGGGACGGGGATGTGGCTGCTCACTGATGCATTTAGGCTACGACTGTCGGGAGCCCCCCATATCGGCTTGGGGCCCCATGCAGTTGCCCGCTGCCTTGCCTGTTCATAAACTGCACGTCTACCCGTAGCGCGATGAAGGTGAGAAAGTGCGTTAATGCGTTAAAAAAATTAACGTGTTAATTCCACAAATTAATCATTTTGCGTTAACGCGTTCATTTTGACAGCCCTAATTAAATGTATATGTGGGTATATGCGTATATGTTTGTATTGTATATAATGTATATAATATGATATTTGTAAAACTGAAAATTGCGTTTGTGATTCTGCATTTGTGGATCGCCAGTACACACATTCCTCGTTTTCCACAGATACAGATTTTTGAGAAGTTATATATAACAATTATTTGTCTCAATAATGCCTCATTTCACCAGCAGGTAGCAGTGTTTTAAAAGTAGAATCAAGTGAGTTCAGCAGTTTGACAGAATAAACACGTCTTGCCCCCGCCCGTCCCAGCGCATTGGTGAATACACACAATAGTCAAAACGTGATCCAAACAATGAAATTGTTGCTAAATCAAATACTGAGTGTACAGAAGTAAGTTTAAATAGATGTTAACTTATTCGTTGTGGTTTATAATCATGGGACAGTAGAAAAAAGGAAAACAATTGGAAATAAGTTGATCTCAAGTCTAATGCGGACAAAAAACACACACCAATACAGCAACACATCCAAACAATGACTCACGAGGGATGTATCCTGCATACATCCCTCATGTAGTCATGTAGGTGTAGTGGTCGGAGGACGTAGGGGAACAGCCAATATTTTTTTTTTTTTGGCAAGATACTTTTTTTTATTTGTCTAATAAATATTTTTTAAAAATGCCTCTGTTATCATTTTCGCAATTGTATAGCTTGTAATAAAATAATAATACATACTGCAATTCACAAATATTATGAATAAAATTCTTATTGTGTTATGGCGGGCACGGTTATGGCACAGCGGCCACGTCAGTGCGTGGGCGCGCCAATAGCAATTAGCAGGAGTTGGCAGGTGTATGGCTTCAGTTATGTTGCATTTTTGACGTTTTTGACAATGGCTTGCAAAAAAACTTTATTCGATTGTGTGTGTGTGACACAGAGAGAGGAGAGCCGTCTAAAAAATTATTATTATTTTTTAGAATAATTATTAGTTATTATCATTAAAAAAGAAGTCACATAAAACAGGTTTCCGGTACAAAACGGAAATCATCCAGATCTCTCAGGATGAATGTTAAAACCAGGACTTTGTCACAACCGCACTTTAACTTCGTATTAAGTCCATTAAAACCTGTAAATGAATCACTGCAAATATAAACAAAGAAAAAAGCCAATAAAAAAGTAATTGCACATTTTTAATTGAATTAGAATTTCTGCCGAGGAAAAGTTTTATTTCTTTATTTTCCTCCCACTCTCCATCTTCTCTGCCCTCATTCGTCTCCAGGAGATAATTAATTAGTTCCACCTGTGGAAGTCGCTTCTCTGCCTCTCTCGTTGTGTCTTCATTTTCTCCTCTGCTCCTGGCCACAGCACTCACAGTGTTTGTGAGTGGAGGGGAGAGGAGGGGAGGTTCTAGAGCACTAATTTGTTTTTGTTTTTCTGCGCTAACCTTGGGGGGGGGGGGGATCTTGGGTCGGCGACGTGGCGCCGTTTATTAGCTTCTCCTGCTCTTCTGCCTCCACACATTAGACGCGGGTCGACACTGAAAGCACTTTTCATTTAGATTTAATTCTCCCTTTCCCACTTCAGACCCCGAGCACACACACGCACATCTAATTAGATTTGAGGTGGAAAATGAACTCTGATTAAAATCATGGTCCTTTCTTTGACACACACACACACACATACACTCTGCACACAAACATATACCACCTGGCACAGTCCACTGACAACCCCAGTGCATGCTGGGAGGGCTGTGAAATATTGGATGGCCAGACAGTTCCTCCTCCACCTCCCCTAACCTCCTCCACCTTTCTTCATTAAGACCTCCATTAGTATAGATCAGATCAAACTGTCAATCAGCCCGGCTTGCCTGCCTGCTCTGATCTTGACTCATGATTTCTCTGTTTCCCACCATGCATTATTAACAGCCATTTTTCTCATATCCTGAGAGGAAATTAAAAATCCTTTGTGTGTGTGTGGGCTGATAAGAATCTGTTGTGCCGGCAGTTTTTTTGTTTGGACAATTTTGCATCATCAGTCTCAAGGTGGCTGGTCAGTTTTGTATAGTTATGAAAATATAGATATTATTATTTTACTATGATTTGAAAACAATATATATCATGAAAGTCCTGAAATTCTGCTCACTGGACATTAAGCACCCTCATCTCTCAAGCTCTCAAGTCATACAATTATTATGTTTTAATGACAATCATCAGGATTGTAAACATGGCTTCAAAAATCATAGGAAAAACACAAAGACACAAACACTATATACAAGGAGCAATACAGAAATAAGGCAGATAAAATCACTAGTGATCCCTCCCACCCTCTACATGGGGAATTTGAGCTACTACCCTCAGGAAGGCGCTTTAGAGTGCCAACAGCAAAGAAAAACATTTTTAAGAAATCCTTTGTGCCAAATGCTGTGACACTTTTAAACGAAAGCAAACAGATAATACATAGATAACGAACTTTAGGATGCAGGTTTTTGCGACAGCTGTGCTCATTTTTATTTTATCTATTTTTATGTTTTTAATTTATTTATAATATTGTACCCATGACTTTGCAGGCCATATGAAATGTGTCGTCCCCCCTTTTTCGTCCAGTTTTATGTCTATTGTGCTTTTTATGTCTAGTTTTTAATGTTTTGTCTACATGTTTGCTGTGGTGGAACCAAAGACAAATTTTCACTTTGTCGACAATAAAGTATTCATATTCGTATCTGTGACCCACAACACTGTTCTTCTATTTCTTTTATTTACAGATTATTTTAGCAGCATAAACATATTTTCATTATGAACTATTTATATACTTTCCATTAATGACAAACACTTTTATTTTGAAATTCTGCAAACTATTGTCACCAATAGCATTATTGTGTTATTATGATGGATTTGTTCACTTGAGTGGCCCCTCCTGACAAGACTAGACCCCCAGATTATCTGCGTTTGAGATCGCTGATTTAAAGGCTTCTTCCAAAAGAAAAGTTGCTTGAGTTTGTCTTTGTGTGGAAGTAAATGATATCAAAGTAGAGTTGTCACAATACCACAATAAGTACCCACGGTACGATACCAGACAAAATATCACAGGTCTGGGTAGTATCACGATACCACAGCCTTTTTATTATTATTATTATTATTTTATTATTATTATTATTATTATTATTATTATTATTATGTATTTGTACAAGTACAAGTTATAAATGCTTATTAATTACTTATAATGTTGTCTGGTGCATGATAAACATAATACTGGTGAAGTAAGAGTTAGACTGAATGGCTTTAGTTCATAAGTGGGTCCACAAGAGTACATGAACAAAAGCATATCAGCAATAAAAAAAACCCAAATAAATAAAGTTAGAATGTATATGGTTGAAATTAAATCATTCAGTTTCCTTTGCACATTAATTTATGTTTAACTAATATAAATACTCAACTTAGGATAACAAATCCACTGTCTTTTAAAAAAAATATCTATTTGACAATAATGCTTATTCTCCAACATAATAAACCATAGAGGACAACATACAATAAACAGGAACTGATTCCCTGTAAAACAATTTTTTTGCATTTTCTATGTGCTTTATACTATGACATCATTTAACTTCATTCCTCAGCGTGTACATGGAGCCTATAGCCTAATATTAGCCAATGAGAAAATAAACAGGGGCATACAGGGCATACGAACCTGGTATTCGGCACTGCAGGTGTTTTATGAGGCTGGAGCAGTTCCCTTCTTTGGCTCCTATAGCTTGGTGGCAGCACCTGCACAGTGGACGGACATCGTCTATTTCTTTAGCGTCTGTGCCTTGTTTAAAGCCAAAATAGTTCCAACTGTGACTTTTGGAGTTCGGTTTTTAGAGCAAAGTTAGCGGAGCCACTGGCGACGACTCCGCCGCGGCCCGGTGCTTCTGCCATGGTGAGTGTGTTGTCTCGTGTTTGTGACTGTAAACCGTGCGTGCGTCTGGACGAGACAGAACTTTACCTTGTTGTTTGTTGTGAAGTGAATTTCTATCGAAGTGGAGCTGTCTTCATGGAGTTCTTTCTTGTACATCGATAGTCTGCCGTTACAATCGATTTGCCTCGGGTGTACTGTGGAGTCGGTATGAGTGTTTTTAATGCCATGCTAACTTGTATCATTGACTTGCGCTAGCCATAGCATCAGCGAACTCGGCAACTAGAAGAACTGAATGAAATTTCTTGAAAACGTCTCCATCACACTGGCTGAGTTGGAAAATAGGTCTTATGTCTAAAATTCCGAACTATCACTTTAACTTGTTTTTATGGTCAAAAAAACCCTAGCTGCTATGAGTCGTAAATGAGCCGATAGAAATCTCTCCTCACTGAAGCTCTCGTCAGCCGAGCTGTTTCAGACTGAACTCTCACCCCAGAAGACAGACTGTGTTGTGATTGGCCAGCCAGTGAGAGCTTTCCCAACTGTCTTGTGATTGGCCAATACCTGTAAGTGACGTAATTAGCACACCAGCTCTCAGAAGTGCAGCTCCCCCTCTGGAACAGTGGATGCACTGCTACTCATTATCAAAACATTGTTTTAACAGTGTTTAAAAATAGCTTTGTCTCGACTCCCCACTGCAGTCCTTTTTACGCCTTTGACCTGGAGTTGGATCCAGAGTCAGAAGACACTGTTGCTCATGAAACACTAATGAAACACCAGACTAGTGCCCGGAGCAGGAGGATCCGCTGTTCAGGAGAAATGCTGTTTTCATAACCAGAACGGGTTTTTTCAGAGAGCCTGAGATTACAATACAACACAGCGTTCTCAGTAATGGCTGAACTGTTTGTTTCGAACCTTCAGGGCTTCATAAACAAGGTAATGGATGCAGATACACACCAAAAAAACAGCGTTAATTGATACTTCTGTTCTATGGGAGCTTTAAGTTTCAAGTAAGGCTGATACATTTTAAACAAATTATCTTGTTCATATTTTCCTAAATGTCTATTCTTCCTTTTATATTTACCATAAAACATCCTGAATTGCCTCCCTGTTAAAATGTGCCTTTTATTTTACTGTAATTATTTAACTAAACCACAGCCTGTAAAACTGAGCTGAGGGAATAAACGCCGCAGGCTCGGCATGTAAGTAGTATTAGTCTGAACTTTAACCCCTGTTAGTGATGAACTCATTGCTCTCCGTGCTTATTAGAACGACTCCTCTCTCCCTTTGCGTCCTCTGACACAGCCCTCGCTCTTAAACTCGGCCTCCCAATTAACACGCGGCTTAATGAGGTCGTTAGCAATCTGCCGTCCCCGAGCCTTAAACTCTTCTGGCCACACATTTTGATTTTTCAGAGGGAAGTTTGTCTGCGTGAACACTCACACACACATTAAAATAATGGAGGCACGTATTGCCGTCATTAAAACATCAGAGTTGTAAAACACACACAGCTCATAGCTCCAGTGATAACTAGCAAACGGTTCTTTATGATGAAATTTTATGAAGTCATCTCACCGATTATCTTTCCTTATTACTGTCATTTTATGTGGTAAAGGTTAGGATAATGGGGTCTTATTCCTCTGGAAGAGAGTTGTGGCTTGGGTTGAAGTGTGGGTCACCCTCCAGTGCTTGTTCTCATGCTGTAATTCAGGCACAACTGTTTCAGAAAGTTGAAAAAAGAGAGGAAACCTGAAGAAGTCTCAATGGTTTTTTTCTTTGCTGGTCGAGCTGCATCAGAGCTCAGAACTATGCAGGACTTTTACCCTAATTTAACAGCTTCAGAGTCATTGTGATGGTTGGGATGGAATCTTGCGGAGAGATTGGGGGTTGTCTCCACCCCCCCCTACTGTTTGTTAATGGAAAACCAGCATTGCAAGATCAGGGCCACTGCCCCAGAGTCCTCACAATCAGGAGATATTGCAGAGTCTGAAGCCCAATTTATACTCCTGCGTCAAGTCCTCTGCGTCGACGGAGAGCCTGTCGCAGAGCCTCTGCGTCGTCTCCGACTGCACTTAATATTTTTTAAGTGTCCGTCACTCCGTCAAGGGACAACGGAGACGGCCAGAGCTGCGATTGGTCCTCAGGACAGGCCGAGCTAAGCTGCTCTGTGCCGGCTCACAGTGCGCACCGATTGTCCACAGAGGTGGAGCTGATCACCACCGACAACGTCGCTGCCAAACTATAAATACGTCATATCTTAATACACAAACCACAAGTTTAGACACACCGTTACTTATCAACCGACATCAATCCCTGTAGCCAGAATCCAAAATAGATTTTTATTTTTTTTTATTTTTGTGATCAGATACCGAAGAATAAAAATAAAATAGTTATTACAAGTATAACAAGTATTACAGGGCAACATTTTAGATTTTTGACTCACAAGCCTCTACAGTCGTCGTAAATATTGTCGTAAATATCACTCAGACACAGCTCACAACTCCTCAGATCAGCACAACAAGCATTTTTTCCACAGTCGCCAATAATCTGCTGTTATAGCTTCCCACTCGCATGTCGTTTAACTCAGACCTTGCGGTAGCTGTGGAGGCGACACAGAAGTATAATTCAGCTGAGAGTCGTGGACACAAAATACGCAATTTCACCACAGAGAAAGTGGTTAGGTTTAGAGGTGAGATAACTGCAGAAAAACACACAGGGAGAACATGCAAACTGTGCAGAAAGTCACATCAACTGACCGATTAACTGCCTAATATAATTAAAACATATTGTTGTACGTTTTTTATGTACAGATAACTATACACAATTGTACGGAGCCCCCGAAGTGACATGAAAAAAAAAAAAAAGACGAAAGCCGTGCACAGTGGTGAGAGCGAGAGAGAGAGAGCTGCTCCTCATTAGCAAGAAGCAGTTTGCTTATGCAAAGAAATTAATCTGTTTATGTTTAAACACAAAATAATTTTGTGAACTGAAAAGGAATGACAATGCTGCTTGCTTGCGTATGTGCGGGGGTCCTCCGTTGTGATAGCGGCGTGGAGAGCCAGCAGCTGGATTTACAGCCGAGGTCAGTGTTAGTGTGTGTATAGGCAAAAAAACAACAACCACAACGACCGTTACTCATTGCGTTATCACAAAATTACGATATTGAAAGTTGAACGCGTGTTTCGTTTGCAGTAGGCAGTGGCTAATACGTTTCTTGAAATGTATTTTCAATTCAATTCAATTTTTTTTTTTTGGAAACTCGAGATCTCGACTTTGAAACTCGAGCTCTTGAGTTTGAAACCCGAGATCTCGACTTTGCAACTTGAGATTTCAATTTTTATTTTTTTTTCTCATGTCACTTCGGGGGCTCCGTACAATTGTGATAAGATAAAAAAAATCATAAAAAAAAACAACTGAGGCCTTTTAGAGAAACTTTATGGACATTTGAAATCTCATTAATCATTGGGTCATGTAACAATGTACATATTTTTGTACAATTCATATTAATATAGGGGATGAAATGGCTTTTTGTTTTCTTTTTGTTGTGAAATTGCTGAATTTGTATGATCTATAATACTGACAATAAAAATTGAAGCAGGTAGTCAAACAGAAACACCTGCTGCTGAACCTTTGACACCGTTTACTGAATGAACCATGTGCTTTGAGCTCCAAAATGTCAACTTTGAACTTCAAAAACACAGCTTTCAACCACTTTCTTCTTACCTAGCCTCACATAAACCAAAGTTGTCCCTCTTCTCTTCATCATCTTCATCTCTGCAGGTGTCTGTCTCTATACAATGTTTTGATTCTGTATCTCCCATGTACATCTTTGGACATTTCTCTGACCTCCAACTCCATCCTGTCGAGCCTTTTCTATCCTGGCTCAATGTTCTGCTGCTTGGACAGGCCTTTGCTTCCAGTGGGTCAGACGGATGTGTGGGTGTGGGAGTCAAAACCACCCGACCACATGCAGCCCACTCTGATTTGCTCTGCACGATGTGGTAGTTGTCAGCCAATTTCTCCCTCTTTATGTCTGTCATTTACTTTCTTTCTCTTTCAACACTCAAATATTCTCTGAAATGTACATTGTCACAACACGGGTGAGTGTTTTTCTTCTAAAAGACCAGCTCATTTAAATAAAAGTATAATTATTCTCAGGTATTTAGCTGTTTGGAGTTGCTGGATATTGGCAGGAACTGGAACACACTGTCGTATATGGCGATCCAGAGCATCTTGAACATGCTCAATGGGTGACATGTCCTGTGAGTATGATGGCCATGCAAGAACTTGGATGCTTTCAGCTTCCACAAATTGTGTACAGATCCTTGCAACATGGTATCTGTGCATTATCATGCTGCAACATGATGTGATGGTCATGGATAAAGGGCACAACAATGGGCCAATTGCCAATTGTATGCTCCCTCAAAAATGGCTACTGTGGCATTGTGCTGTGTGATAAAACTGAACATTTTAGGGTGGCCTTTTATTGTGGCCAGCCTAAGGCACTCCTGTGTAGGGCTGGGCGATATATCGAAAATGTCGTTATCGTTATCGAAATCGTTATCGACGATAATCAACGTCATTTTGCTCATGTCGATGTATTTTGATAATTAAAAAAAAAGAAAATAAAAGTTGTTTTTGGCTGTGTGTGTATGTAGGCAGGCTAACGGTGTGTTCATGTCCCTTTAAGACACTCGGCATCGACACTAGTCACATGACTCCACACCCTCCGTAGGAAAGAGACGTGAGGATTGACAAAGCAGCTACCACGGTGGGTGCGGTAGCCAGACGCGCAGCTTGTGAACAGGCAAGGCAGGCAACTGCTTGGGGCCCCGAGCCAATAGTGGGCCCCGACACTCGGAGCCTGAAGGGGCCCCACCTCACTTTAACCTCTGTGAAGTTATCGCTCTGCAAGTTGGAAAGAAGCTGGAGGAAAATGAAGAGGATTTCTGTACATCCATCCATCCATCCATTATCTATCGCTTTATCCTCCACCAGAGGGTCACGGGGGGTGCTGTGCCTATCTCAGCTGACATTGGGCGATAGACGGGGTACACCCTGGACAGTTCGCCAGTCCATCGCAGGGCCACATATTCACTCACATTCTCACACCTAGGGTTAATTTAGAGTGCCTAATTCACCTAGATTTCTGTACAGTGTAATGCATATCTTTTTTACTCAGTTAATATATGTTTTTTTTCAGTTATTTTCAGTATTTTATTGTTCTATATATTTATATTGTTTTATAATTTGGGTTCTTTACAGTGTAATGTTATTTTTTTTTTTTTACTAAGGGTCCGTCCCAATACCTCCTCCCTAATATTTCCCCTTGGTTTTGAGTGCCCTCAACCGTAAATTCCCCTCGGAAGTGGTATTGGGACATCACTACATGCAAATTAGCGTAGTGAGCATAACGAACGTGCTAACCTACATCACATGTTGACAATTTTACCGGTGGAGTGTGCTACTATTTTCATTCCGGAAAAATGCCGGCGGATCAGCTGTTGGTTTTTCTCCGTCAACGCCGTCATCATAAACACGATATCACGAATGTGATTGAAATCTGACAAGTCCAGGGTATTCGTGTTCAAGTGAATGCCCGTACACACATCAAACACTGACAAAACTACCCAGATGTAGCAGACTGCGGCTGTTTGCCGCCAGCCAGAGCGTGCTCTCTCGGGGCGCTCGGCGGGTAGCCGCTCGCTAGCTAGTTAACTAGCTGCTTTCATAAATTGTCACTTATTTTCTGACATTAGTGTTCAAAGCTTAACGGTACTTTGGATGTTTATCAAAACAACACATTCCAACACAATTCGACATTGTAACATGCTTATTTGCGAAAATATATTACAACAAAAATGTTCCTCGGTAGAAAAATATCAGCCGGCTCGCTGAATTCGCAAAGCATCATGGGTAATTTCATCTTCCACTTCTTTTTAAGCCCGCATCAGAGCTCACTACATTTTGAGGGTTGATTATAAGGGCACAATCACATTTCCCCTTGCTCCACCCTACACGTGAACGCGAAAAATGTAGGGTTAGGGGAAAAATGTAGGGTTAGGGGAGGTATTGGGACAGGGCCTTAGTCTGTATAGTTTTTAAAAAGCTACTTAGTATTTTATTGTTCTTTACATTTAGATGTTCACATACTTTTTAATTGCAATGTTTTTCCATGTTATTTCATTAATTTCTAAAAAAAAATCTTTTGAACTCATACATTTTTTCGTTGGTGTCAGATTATTTAAAACATAATGGTGATGAACACTGGTTGGACGGGACCCCTGGAATTTTTGCTTAGGGCCCCACCAGACTCTAGAATCGCCTCTGGCGGTAGCAGTTTTGCCAACTTGCAGACTTCGTCGCTAAATCTGGTGACTTTCTGACTCCTCCAAGTGACTTTTTTTTTGTCAAAAGCGACTCGTGACAAATATCCTGACTTTTGGTGTTATTGGAGACTTTTGTGGTGTTTGGAAACTCTCACGTGAAAACACGTATCCATCTCAACAAGCAGCGGGTACTGCCCGAGCCCAATTTAACTGATTGTTAATTTATCGTTATCGAGGTGAGCTGCTCAATATATTGTGATATTGATTTGAGGCCCAGCCCTACTCCTGTGCAATATTCATGATGTCTAATCAGCATCTTGATATGCCACACCTGTGAGATGGGATGGATTATCTCGGAAAAGGAGAAATGCTCACTAACACAGATTTAGACAGATTTGTGAACAATATTTGAGAGAAATGGTTCTATTGTGTAGATAGAAAATGGTTTAGATCTTTGAGTTCAGCTCATGAAAAATGGGATCAAAAACTAAAGTTTTGCGTTTGTATTTTTTTTTCAGTGTATATATATATATATATATGTGTATATATGTTATGTCTGATATGGGTCAATATCAATACTGATATCTGCACCATGTCACGGCGCACATGTGGTTATATCAGGTAAATTGTCAATTATGCAAATTAGAAGTTGACGTCATTTAGCAACTTCTATCAACATTTAGGACAGTCAATATGTGACTTTCCTTACTGGGGAGTTGGCAACACTGGTCCCAGCCCGATAGCCTGTGTTTCCCTTTAGGTTTTTCCACTCTACTCCCATCTCTCTCTCCTGCTCTCTCCCCCTGCTGTATTTTGCTGTCCTTCACTTTGTGCACTGCTCCTCCCTGTCTAGTGTTACTTGTCTTATACAATTACATAAAACATGAACGCTACATGATTTACACTCACATCATATCTGATTACAAGTGTGAACAGTAAATGTAAATGTAATTCTTTAACCTCATTTATGAGTCAGTAAAAGGCTAATGATACCTGACAAGCGTCTTCTTAATCAGGTGTGGTTCTCTTCTTAGAGAAATATTTGAACAAGCTCAAATACTCACTTTAGCGACACTGACACCAGGCCCAATTAACTTAAGCTACTGATATGGTAGCGTTAGCTGGCCATCAATATTTTGTGAATGTATATTTAACTTGCAAAATCTATTATGAGTTATCTTGAGCTAATAAGACCTTTCTCTGGTAAGTCGATGCGCTCTCGGGAGTAAATAACGCCGTATTCACCCCACCACCCAACCACCCCAAGATACTGAGCAACATAGTTGTCGTAGTACTAGTCCACACCATCTTGTCTTCAACTTCCTGTCCATGCCGTCTTTTCACACATCTACACCACGGACCCTTGTTTTTCCTTTGTTTGGGTCATCGAAGTTTCTCCTTTGAGCTCACAAAGGCTAGCAGCAGAGGTTTCGGAGAACGTCTAGAGTGACTTCTGTGGACATTTGCGTTCTCATCTACAGAGTCTCTGAAGAATGTCCAGACTTCAATCCCAGTCTGAAAGCAGTTTACATCATCACAGAAGATGACAGGTCCTGTGTTTGCTTGAAGATTTGTTTTTTCCTCTCAGGATATTGAATTAAATGATGAATCATAGAGCTCTTTTTATTCAGAGGACGTCTGAGTGTAGAAAAACTTACGTTTACCATCTGCCTCCTCAGGCAGGCGGTGACATTATGCAGCAAATATTAAAATACATTTACACAAACAAACACAGATGCATAAATTGCAGTTTCATAAAGTCTGCATGACACCTGAGTCAAAATGGTGCTGATTGTTTTCTCATCAGGAGTCAGAGAGTGACACCTTCATTTGTTGATTTCTGAAATTCTGTTTGCTTATCGCTTACACACTCTACTGTAATGCTCTCACATACACTACTGTATGAGAGGATTTTCAGTTGTGTGCACGAGAGCTATGGAATTAGATTTGTGTCAATATTTTCACTTTCACTTTTCACGAATCAAACAACACTTACAATTTCAAACAACACTTTTCACGAAGCAAGCAACACTTTTTCAGAGGTGAAAAAATATTGATTTAATCATTCAAAAATATATAATTTTATCTTTTGGAAATACATTTGTTCTTTGTGCTCCCTGGTTTGTTCCTTGCGCCGTGGATTTTGTTTGTGGGTGGGCTTTAGGATGCTGTCTGCTGATTGGCTACTGAGTTTTGGAGTGACAGCTCATTGGACCGGAAGTCGTCACAGACTCAGTCGCAGATTTTACGAGATTAAAAGTGGCAAATATACAAGAAAATAAAGTTGCAGATTTATGAGATTAAAAGGACATTTCCATTTTATTAAATATATTGACTCACACCCACAATTTCTACCGCTGTTTATGTGTTTCAAACATATGAACCGTATCCATAGGTTCATCTCAATAAATAAGCATATCGTGGAAAAGTTAATTTAATTAAAAAACATTTTTTTAAAATTAAAATTTAATAAATAAATAAATGATTAAGAAGCTTGATGGTGATTGGTTCATGCATGTCATCGCAGTTGAATTTGCCTTCTAACCTTACATCTCTATGTTTCTAATGAGCTCCTTTAAGGTGAAGCAGTAGCATTTTTTTCTCTTAATCCCTATTTTCTGATGAATCATCAGGTGTAATGTGTAGGGCTGCTCCTTTGTGATGCTGTGAGCTATGCAGATGTACTAGTGTATAATCCGAATATTGCAAACATCCATATTTCTCAAAACAAGCCGTGAAACAGATTAAAATTGTACATCTTTGGTATTTATATTGAGCCCCGATGTTATTGACATTATACTCTCCACTTGAGCAGTTCTCAGTATCTGTAACTTTCTCTTCACGCTTGCTCACAACATAGTGCTCCATTTCCCACTGTTTATTATTGTGTATACAATGTAGCTCTGAGAGCTTGGCAGGATAATCGTACCCATACATCATATGTATTCTCCTGAACTAGGAAAATACGGACAGCAATGATCCATTTCTTCTTTACTTTTTATTAAAAATATACAGCATATTTGAAAAAAATCCTGATGCATTCGACTTGTCTCTGTGTCCTTGCATGAGAGGATTTCTGTGTGAACAAGTTTTCTCAAATTTCCATCAACTTATAAAAGGCTAAACACATGTTTATCAACTAATATTTACAGTAAGAGGACCTTTGCCGAAACATTAAACTTATCCAAGCTGTGTATTAATGGCTGCCCAGTGGTAGAGCTAGTCATTTTTAAACAGCATTTTTGAAGGTTTGATTGCCTGTTCTGTGAGTTCATCTACAGGTGTCCCAGGGCAAGGCACTTAAACTCATGTTGCCCCTGATGGTTGTGCTGCACACAGATTCTTGCTGTATGAATATTGGTGTGAATGGCAAAACCGTTTAGTGGTCTTTATGTGGACTTTACAGACCATTTACTGCAAATATAAAATATGTTAAGAAGACTCTAAAACTTTGATTCAATGATTAAAGTCAGTGATGAAGATTAAATCTTGAATTTGTCGATTTTTAAAGAGAGTGTGGGCATCTTCTGTGCAGTAAGAATGTGACAGCGAGTGTGTAATGTAATCTGTGATGTTACTATGCTGTTATCGCAATTAATCGCTAATTTTTATCTATTCTAAATGTCCCTTGATTTCTTTTTGTACCATTATTTTTTCCCATTTTAATACTCTTATCAACATAGAAAAGTGGATTGGCTTGCTTTGTGGAAATGTTATTTGCATATTTTGGCATATACTGTAGTGTAGGGCTGAAAAATGTATCTAAATTGCAATACAGCTTACTGCAATTTCAAGATGCAATATTTGTTCAAGCCATAATATAAATTTAGATGAATTATTATTACATATCTTATTCTACCGACTGAACCACCTTATCAGACAGGAGCAGTGTGTGTGTGTGTGTGCTGTAGCAGTTATGAGACGTTAATGTACTGTGTGTTTTGCGTGTGACGTCAGAGTAGTGCGTAGGTGAAGCAGGAAGTAATGTGTTCCGTGTGTTTACATTAGCGAGCCGCAGGTTAATATCTCTGTCACTCTGCATATTTTGATTTATTCCTCTTATTGTGAGAGCTGCACAATAATAAGAGAGGCTGTGTATTACTCCGCAGTGCTGTAAATAAAGAGCCGGTCTAGCTATATCCGCTGTGGTGTTGTAGTTGTTCTAACGTTACCAGTTGCTGCAACAGCATGTGAAAAAAACTACAAAGTTTGCTCGGCCAAAAAGAGCGTTAATCCCGGGTGAAAAAAATAATGCCGTTAATAACGCGTTTAACTGACAGCACTAGTAATCACTTGTTCCTGGTCCCATTGTGGAAATTTCCTGAAAATGTCATCCAAATCTGTCTGTGTTATGTTGCAGACACAGACAAACAAACAGACAGACAAACAAACAAACTCCGGCGAAAACATAACCTCTTTGGCAGAGGTAATTATTCATAATGGCGCAACATGTTTAACTCTTTACACAAAGACTGTGACCTAATCCAGTGTTTCCCAATCCTGGTCCTTGGGGACCTCTGCCCTACATGTTTTAGACGATGCCCTGCTCAAACACATCTGATTCAATGCAAGGGTCCCTGAGGACCAGGATTGGTAAGCACTGTCCTAATCTATCAATCTATTTTCTCTACTCCTTTCCCCCCCTGCCTCATCTGTCTTTCTTCTTTGGTTTTGGTTGTTTCGTGCCTGTTTCTATTATTCTAAAAGCTAAAAATTGACTGCAGGTATTTTCTTTTCTATAGCATTAAAGGGTTGGTGATGGAAGCTAACATGAGCATGTGAATGTAAGCCCCACTTGAGCGCAAAATAAACACAAAGGAAGCAGAATAACTTTTTCTTCCCTTTCATCCTGGTCAAATGAAGCCTGTCAACTGTGTAGCTTTATGGGTGAGTTGTGAGCCCGTCTTACTCGATGATTCAGCGCAGTAAAGAGCAGGAATGTGGTCTCTGATCTAAAAACAACAAGAATATAAAGGAACAATTACACCAGCCTCTGGAAGAGGTTATAGCAGGAAGGGGCCAGAGGTCCAGAGGACCACACTGACATACATGAAGCAAGTAAAGCACCACAACTGCAAGTTTTAAAGAAATAGTAATAATTAAACCCATATTATATGCAACATGCTTAACATTTACATTTTAAAAGTAAAAATGCTCTTAAAATGCATACACAATTTGACATGTAACTGCACTGATACATTGCCTTTTTGGTGACCATTTCAAAATAAGTGCGTTTTACGAGTTAAATACTATAAAATGTGAAGGTGCGAAATGCCGTATTTACCTGAACTTTGTAAAGCGCGCCACAAATCCTGAGCATTATCTCTTCATATGTCTCACCATATCAAATTTAAACCTTTTTTTGTGAAAAAATATGTACATGTCCACTCTTAAAAATGCGATATTCAGATGTAACTTTTCTGTTTCTGAAGTGCTGATCATAGCTCCGATTCTAACATCACAGCGTTGATCTTTTGACTTGAGCATGAGTCAACTTTAGGTAAGATATGTGATTTGTCATGGGCCATATAAAACTGGTTTAAGGGCCACATCTGGCCCTAGGACGTTATGTTGGCCATGTATAGGTAATAGTATCTGTGAATCACAGTATGTACAGTTTAAACTGCCAAACTATATGCATCAACTTCCCATGATGATGTAAAGCAAAATCCAGAGAAACCTTTCAAATTTGGTACAAGTGTTCACTCTGACTTGAGGATGAACTGGGTTCAATTCAAAATGTGGAGGTTAGAGGTCACCATGACCTTACTAAACTCTCTTTTTATATAATTGGAAACATCTAAAGAAATTACTTTCACTTAGACTTAAACATGAACTGAATAGATTTGGCTGGTCAAAAGTCAAAGGTCAAGGTAACCTTCGTTTTTTTTTTTTAAAGAATGTGATATGTAAATGTGATGGTTCAGGTTTACTAGGAGTGGTAATATGAGCTATTGACAGTCAGTATACCTCCTCTGCTGAGAATCAAGTTGCAGTGTCAGTTGGCTGCCAGTGGGGACACAAAGAAAAACAGGTTTTAGTGATTTAACAAAAGTCTCTTGTAATACACTCCACAAAAATATAAACGCACAAAGAAAAACTTGGAGTTATTGTTATGTGACAAAACAGAGTAACTATCCAAATATAATTGTACAATTTTGTCAATAAAGTGGCTTTAATTTGCGAGCATTAGGATACATTTCAAAACAAAAGTCCTGGAGTAATGGCAAGAAGAACACAATGGGGGTCGATGATCCAAGTTCACAAACTTCAATAACGTGTGTGTGTCCACCATGAGCCTCACGCAGAGCGGTACACCGGCGACACATGGACATCACCAGGTCGTCGATCGTGGCCGGGAATGATCGTGGAATGATGCACATTCAGTTGTGTTGCCACAGCTGTAACGCTCAACCCAGCACTCAGCATGCAAATGGCACGCTCCCTCATGATTTGTGACATCAATGGCATATTGACAAGTGACAAAAGTCCACATTTTGGTGTGCACTTTTATTGACCAGACCATAAGGAGTGTCTGTGTACTGGTCACGCATATTGACCACTCTGCCATGCTCCATGACTCTCGTTTGTTGAAATACTCAATCTGAGATTATAGTCAATAGGAGTGGCCAAGTGACACTGGACTACTGGGTTTGAGAAAACAAATCATTCCATAAACAAATGCATCAAGAATCTGAGCAAATGTCATGACATTCTATTTTTGTTAACCATTTCAAGTTTGTGCGTTTATATTTTTGTTGAATATAGTTACACTTGGTAGTTTGGACCAGTTCATGTGCTTTGTGTACTGTTGTCTTCTTGCACCAAAATTTAGAGAAAAAATCAGCAATTTTACACACTGCAGTTGTTGATCCACTGTTGCCTCCATCATCAGATTTACAGAAGTGACAAACTGACTAAGAGAGGCAGCAGTAGGACAGCAGCTCCAGTGTCCCCTCAAGCTTAAAAATTATGACATTATTTATTTATTATTCATCATTATTAGACTTTACTTCAGGAGAATGATTAGATTAGAAAGTGACACAAACCTCTGTTTCAGAAATTGTGGTCGAATAAGTGTCTAATGGTATACCTTGTGTCACCGGTAGCAGCCGCAGTTAGAAGTTAGCACTGACTATATGTTACTGAAACTGAACCGTTACTTAAAACATGTACTGAATAGATTAAAGTGGTCAGAATTCAAAGGTCACGGTGAGCTCATGTTTTTACAAATGTATATTCAGAATGCCAGTAGGAAATCACATCTGGCACAGACATTCACTGTGGTTAAAGGTCACCGTGACCTAAGAAGGTATTTTAAAGGTCAAGGCTCTGTCTGACCTCCTATATATTATATTCCTGAATGAATTAAATGTGTGTAGACCTTAACTTTACTGGTCAGTGAGACATATGGGTACTAATTCCTCCTTTTTTAAGACTTCATTCTAGCACATATGCACATTGTGAACAGAGTGTGCGTGTGTGTGCAGGCCAACCGTGTGGAGACACCTGTCTAAGGATCAACTCTAGCAGGGAGAGCACCGTACGACTGTAAAAAAAACAAACAAAAAAACCTGTGAGGAAATATTGCATCTCTGCTCACAGAAAAACAAGTCAACTTGCAGGACAAGGTGGGTGGTATATATTTTTTATATATACATATATATATGCACTGTATAAACATATATAAATACAAGAAATGACAGGATACAGACACAGTTACAACCATTCATTTCCACTCTGCATGAAGTTAACCCAAGTTATATTCACACTTTTATCACAGAAAACAACAGCACATGTGCATATTGTATACCCTATATGCTATATATTATGTCCAATTCGGAAGGTGTATTTGAATGTGATTTTACAGCAGCTTTATCCAGAGTGAATGAAATCACAATTTCCCAGGCAGAAATCATCAAATTTAAAAAAATAAAATGATGTGCATGATGCTGCTGACAGTGCATTTCATAACAAGATGCAGGGGGCTGACACGTGGGGTTGCAGTGGCTAGCTTTGTTGCCTCACAGCAAGAAGGTCAGCAGTTCACATCCTGGTTCGACCAAGGGCCTTCCTCCCACAGTCCAAAAATATATAGATTAGGTTTATTGGACACTCTAAATCAATGGTCAGCGCAAAGCCCACAAGCACCTAGTCTCCCACAGCACAGCAATGGCAAAATAGCAATGGCAAATGTGATGTAGCGCAGCTGTGTGTGAACAGTCCACAGTCGGTGGACATGACATTGTTTGTGAATAAAAACGTGGGCTGTCAAAGTTAACGCATTCATTGTTGTTCATTTTTCAACGTTGGGCTTTGGTGGTAGCAGAATTTCTGTATTTGTACTCACTTCGTCTGAACAACAATTCAGAACAACTAAGGCTTCATTTGCAAGTTTGATTGCTTACTAAGCTCCATAAATGTATATAACATTTAAAAATAATCACACAGTCATATTTTTATGAAATCATTTATTAAAAATAAATACATAAATAAATAAACAGGATAAAACTCGCAACTTCTTCATTCCTTCGTGAAAGTCCTAAAAACAGTTATTGTCCTCTGAAATGCAAAGGTGAACATTACACTTGCTGCATTGTCTGTTGGTGAATCCTTTATTGCAGCATCCTCTCCCTGTCTTCATGTCCTTATGTACATCGAATATCAGGTGTGCACATCTCTTGGATGGTCTCTTCTGAGCATTCAGAGGCTTCCTGATATCATTGTCTGTGTTGCTGGGCTCTCTTTGCCTGAAGATGAAATCCAGATCAGATAAATCAGTGTTGTGACTGAAGAAATACTTTTCAGGCCAGCGACACCTGTCACGGTGCATGGTGTGTTTGTTTGTTTTTAGCTCAATGTCCACGTAATGATCAGCTGGACAGTCCATGGGTGGTTGGTGTTCTTTGTCCACTTGTTGACAGACATCTTTATCTGAGTCTTCATCACTCTCATCAGTGTCATTGAGTTCTATCTCAACTTCACTCTCTCCAGTTTGGATGATATCAATCACATCCTGCACACTGTATCATGGCTCTCTCCTTGCTGGTGGCATTGGGGAAAAAAAGCAATGAATTAACATGTATAAATATGCTTTTAATATAGTAGTACATAATCTGAAGGAATAGATAGGGTGGTGGACCAAGTGCTCTGGGTAGAAATGCTTTCAAGGCAGACAATACTGTCTGCTGATTGTAAGTCGCTTTGGACTAAAGCATCTGTTAAATGCCCTAAATGTAAATGTAATTGTCTGAGCCTATGGTCTCTACTTATCATACTAAAAGAAAAACATGCAAACCCCCACTTACATCCACACCCCACATTCAGGAACATTTACACCTTTCCCAGAACTGAATTGTCTGTTGATATCCTCTTTGTGGACAAAGCTCAGTCTGATCAAATTAAATATATATTTTTTTTAGACATAAAACTTTAAAATCAGTAAAATTTGACCAGAACACAACACAAGGGTATAATGTATGTACTGTATACTGTTCATGTATAAAGAAAATCCTCTGTTTCAGGCAGTGGTGTTGTGGAGGGAATATCACCTGTCTGTGTCAATTGAAACAAGCCTGCTATTTTTGCTACCACCAAGACCCAGTGTTGTAAAATTACAACATGTAACAAGCTCTAAATTAAATTTGATGCATCTATTCCACAATAACTAAATATGTACATGCTCTACACATTGTAATAACAACCAAAAAAAATATAAGACATTTTACTTACTTTAATCTGATGAATCCAGTCCAATGAAACAAAGAGATTTTGTTCGGAGGAAATCTTGAAATCTTGTGTGCGTTTATGGCCATAAAGTGGGACTTATAAACAAATGTAACATCCACTAACATTGTGAGACTGAACAATAAGACCCAATGACAATGTACATGTGGTAAAAAACCAGATAAAAAATCTAGTCTACCAATCATAGCAGTCAGCAGAGTCTCAGCGTTGAGCAGCCATTGGTTGCCAGTAGCTACAATTGAAATGAAACGGAAGGAAACCTAAAAGACCCTGGCATGAATGTCAAAAACGGCAAGATAAAGTTTGCGGCAAAGTGTCTGAAGTACACCAGTTTGTCTTATCTGTTTGGATGGATAAAACACATTGTTTTAATGAAGAAAGAAGCAATCTTATTTTTCCTGTTTTTTCAGGACATTCTCAGGTGGATTTCTTTTGTTGTGATGTTAACCCTTCTTCTTGTTGCATACAGGATGGCTGTCATCCATGTTGAGCCTTTATTTTAAGATGACCTGGTAGACACTTGGTAGACCTGAGTCTCTTTGAAATCACATAGTTATATGTGTAGTTATGTGTTTAAAAAGAATTAATGCCTGCAGGAAGAAAAACACCCTGTACAGACAGTACAAAAAATTAAGGATGGACCAGTTGGAAGAGATACAAAAGATATAGGAACAAACTAAATAGTAGGGATGTCACGGTTACTGGTGTAGTGGTAAACCCCGATAAAAATGTTGACTATAATAATTAACGTCTTAATTTCAAAAGAATATATTATCTCGGTTGGATTACCGTGCCCGCGGTGTAGGCACCGTGAGCCTTTCCAGCGTCTCCAAGTCTGCTGAAGTTGCCGCGCAGGCGCACTCTGTAGCCTTCAACCTGATGTTCAAACTTTCTCGAAGCTGGAATCATGGCCGAAGGAGGAGACGACAGCCCTCAGGACATATATCAGCCTTCAAAGAGGACCAAGTCCAATATTTTGGATATATATAAGAATGCAGAGGGACAGTTGATGGAAGACAGCTATCCTGTCTGCAGAACGTACAAAAGTGTCCGCTAAAGGCAGCAATACTTCCAACCTGATGACTCATCTGCGTGACCATCACCCACAACTCTATAGCCAATGCAAGGCAAGATAACGTTAACGTTTTAACAGATGATGTGGGGACTTCGGGTTGAGGTAGAATGCAACGATTCGTCTGTTTAGCCATCTGTCAATAATGTTAACATGATAGTACAGCCGCAGCGCCCACCACCAGCATATTAAAAATGCATAGCTGCGTATTAGCAGCTAATATCCTAAACTAAACCCTTGTTCATTACCTTTGAAGACAAGTGATGTTCCTTTGATTTGTTAACATATTGTTCTTTGTCTTGAATGTTTGGATTTGTATAATTAAAACCTGCACTACTGTAAATGTTCCAGACAAATAAGTTATTTACATGTTCAACTCTCTTTACTGTACTTTGAAAAGTTGCACTTTTAGTTTTTTTTAAATATAATAATAAACACTGTTACACTTTTTTGAAACTATTTCAGTTTGTGTAGGACTATCAATGCTTTCTGAACATATTCACACACTTAAAAAAAATACAGCGATAATACCGATAACCGTGATCATTTTGGTCACAATAACCGTGAGGTTCAATTTTCATACCGTGGCACCCCTACTAAATAGCATCCTAAATTATCACAAAAAACTACTACAGTAATCTACTAGAATTAAACAGGAATTGTACAAACAAATTATGGAATATTCTAAATGATGTAATTAAGAATTAAAAGACAAAACCGAGCTACCATCCCTACTTCAAGGATAATAACACAAATGAAGATAACATGGAAATCATAGCAGAGAGATTCAACAATTTCTCTGTCAATGTGGTACCAGATTTAGCCAAAGCAATTACTGACTCATCTCTACACTGGGACCACTTTGATAAAGGTGGAGGCAGAAACCCCAGCACAATGTTTCTCACACCAGTGAAGGACATAGAGATTAGACAATTGGTTAACAAATGCGTTGCAAAAACATCCACAGATGTCAATGACATGAAATGAATTAAAAAAGTGCTAGATGGAATCATTTCACCTTTAACATTATCTGCAACCTGTCATTTCAAATGGGGATATTTCCCACCAAAATGAAAGTTGCAAACGTTGTGCCATTGTTCAAGAAAGGTGACATGCACAATTACAGACCAATCTCAATACTACCACAACTGTCAACAATTCTAGAGAAACTATTTAACAATAGGCTAGACAATCAATCATCAATATACACAATCTTGTTATACGATAGCCAATATAGATTCAGAAGAAACCACTCGACTGCTCTAGCTTTAACTGAGTCTGTGGAAATAACCACTGATGCTATTGACCAAAAACTACATTCAACAGGAATCTTCATAGATCTGAAAAAAAGTACCATTAACTATGATATCCTGATAGCTAAACTGGAGAGATATGGTATTAGAGGTATAGTACTAGAATGGGTCAAGAGCTACTTACACAACAGATCCCAATACGTTAAAATAGGTGATAACACATCAACGTGCTTGGACTTAGGGCCAATTCCAATTCCTATCTTCACCCTCAAGCTCAACCCTTAACATTAACCGGCCCTCAAAACCAAGTGTTGAGGGTTATTTTGTCACTTAGAAATGGGACACCCCTTAAATGCAGATACGTCTTCAGACTGTGGGGGGCAGAATAATGCGAAAGCTGCGTCCAGTCTGTCAACTCCAAAAAAGAAGAAGAAGAAGAACACATTTACGTCACGATTATTTATTTATTTTTATTTCAGTCAAGTTATTAGGTTGTCAGTTAGTTATAAGATGATACTCATACAAATACCACAACCACGGACATATTCAGCTGACAGTTACCGCACACCACAGCTTATTGAAGGGTTAACGATAGCGAACGATGGCTTGTCCGCACTGGCCGGCTATTGACAAACGATCGTAAAATAAAAATAAATGTCACGCAACAATGACGTCAGTAATCCATAATATGGGGCTAAACTAAGATAATACAATGGTTTTCATAATTTGTATATCTCTATTAACAAAGAAAATACTTAATTTGTATCGCACTCGCTTCGCTGCTTTCGACGCCATCTTTCTCATGTGAAAACACGCAATGCATTCTGGGTAGCCCTTGCTCCCAAGTGTGGTCTTGGAAAATCTCAATATTGAGGGCGATACAGCCCTTAAACTCGCCCCTCAACTCAATTTTTCTGAGAATCGGGACAGCACTTGCACCAGAGGGAACACGCATTTTTGAGATTGAGGGTTAAGATTGAGGGTAAAGCAAGGAATTGGAATTCACCCATAGTTTGTGGGGTCACACAGGGGTCAGTTCTGGATCCAAAACGGTTTATACTATATATAAATGACATATGCAAAGTATCCAATATTCAATAGTGTTCAGATGACACTAATCTTGACACTTTTCTGTTCTGGGGATGATTTGAACCAATTAGTAGTAACAGTTAATAATGAAATGGCCAAGCTGTCATGAAAAATCAGTATGATAATAATAATAATGTATTCAGTGGGTAATGGGGGAAGGACTAGATAAGCTTTTGCTTCTCCTGCTTTCCCTTTCGGCCATGTGTATGAATTAAACTAAGATGATGTGTGATGATGATTGATCTAACTGACATGCCCGAAATAAAACAAATCAAATCAAAAATGAAACAACAATGGTGTCATAAAATATGCACACTGTCTGATTTATCATTAATTAAGTCATTAAAGGAAAAGCAAACTTTTAATCGCAATTTAAAAATTTGCTATGTCTTGCGTGAGAAGCTTGAGGCACTGACTCACACAGTTGAGGGGAAAGCCTGTTTAAGATGCTAAAAACTTTCCGGATGTTTTAAAGATCGAGGATTTGACCTGACTGAAACAGATATACAGGTGTGTTTGTGTGTGAAAGACACACAGAGAGAGAAACTAACTGTGACATGATATTAAAATAAAAATTCTGCATGTTTTGTTTTTGTCTTCAACTGCATGTTGCATGAAACCACATGTATATTTTCATATGATCAGTCACTAAAATATTGTTGATATTGTTGATAAAAATTGCGATAAGTGTTAAGAGCAAACTGAAATTAATGTGTAGCCATGAAAAAGGTTGGTGACCCCATGCTTTAATTTTACCATTGGTGTGAGTGTGAGTGGTTGTTCGTTTCTATATGTTGGCCCTGTGATGTACTGGTGGCCTGTCCACGGTGTAGCGCACCTTGTCTCCCATGTCAACTGAGATTGGCTCCAGCGACCAACCCCCTGCAACTTTAATGTGGAGGATAAAGCAGTAGAGAATGGATAGATGGATGCTTCAGTGTGGAGGAGCGTGTTGTATCAAGATCATAAAATCCTTGTTATTTCATGTGTGTGTCTAACAGTTTTCTGATGGCACTAAAAAAGGAAACACAAGTTACAATGTGTTCATTAAGGAAACATTTTACAGTAAAAGCACACCTCATCTTGAATAGACTAAAACCAAAACGTTTTCACAACAATAAACACAACTGTGAAAACATTTGAGTTAGTGAGATCCAATACTTTGGATGGAGCCGAGGCCAGAGAAAATACATGTTGATAGTCATTTGCTGTCTGCAAAGCACAAATGTCTGCTTGATTGCTTTTTTTTTGTCATACTGAACCCAGATGTCAAAGAAACAACAGGCAGCCGTGATGTGAATGGCTGGGTTTCAATTAAACGTCTGTCGAACACATCAGTCACATCTCTGCTTGTGCACTTGTGAAAATGTTATTTTAGAAGCCGACACAGACAGGAGTGATGAATGTGAAGTGTCAGGAGAGATATGGGAGCAAATATTTGATTATTGAAGGAATGTGCTTTTTGATATTACCTCCACCAGGGATGTTATGTTTTTGCTGGCATTTGTGAGCAGCATAATTCAAACACTTTCTATAGGAGAAATGATTAGATTTAAGTGGTGGTACAGCAACTCAGTAGCCTTGGCCTTAGCTTTTTCTCTCTCTCTTCTTGTAGAAACATAGATGTCTGTTTGGGCTGCATCGCCAGCACTGTACACTGCCTGGAAATGATTTATTTTTTTCCACAAGCTTTTACTTGTCTAACTTCCACATTTGTGTATCATTACAAAATAAATAGGCCTGTGAACATGGAGTCAGACTGCAGGTCGATGTAACATGCTGCCTGGATCTGGCTTTGAGTGTGAGCTGTTTCTCTCATCTGCTGCCTCTTGTCTCTTGTTAAGCTGCTGCTATGTTTTTCACAGGCTTTGCCTTTGGAAATTATCATGACATTTTCGTTGGGAGTGACCAGGATGGACAGGATCACAGATGAGCATATTCCAGCTCAGGTTGAACGGCTCAGAAATAAAGTAAGAGATGGTTTGGTTATGTGCAGAGTAGAGGTAGTTATATTGGACATAGGATGTTGAAGATGGAGATGCTGGGCACAGATGTATCTGAATCTCACTTATATTCTTCACTTCAAGATGCCGCAGCTAGATATCTGTCAATGAACAAAACAATGCACAATTAAAACTCAGCAGCCGTCTTTGTAACGCAGCTATTTTGGTGCCACTGCATGCAAACATAACAGGGTTCATTTTAAAGCAAAGAACAAGATGGTAAATGTCCCATGAGTGTTCACACTAGATCACATGAAGGTTGCTTACAGTTATGGCTGACTCACAGGTTGGGGGAGACTCAGTGAGTCAGTACTGACTCACTGTGGCTGACAAAGAAGGGTGAAGAAACATAGTTGTATTGTATATTGTGTACAAGGTCACAGAAGATGTCTGCCCTCTTTGAACCTGTCAACTCAGAGTTATGTAAGTGGTCAGTTTTCTCTCAGTTTTTCCTGTTCTTGGGAGAGGGACACCAACAACATTATATCTCTCTATTAATAAAAAGAAAATCTCTCCATCTGACCTTTGATGGTTCTGACAGGTTTAAAACTTACGAAGGTCATCAGTGTGCTGCTTTACAAGTCAGTTATTAGTTTGTGTGTGTTGCGTGTAAAACGAAGTCACGGCAGTTTCATGCAGACGTGCATTGATGACTCCACCAACGTTGAGGAGGGACTATTGTAATGGAAAACCAACCAAACCATGTAAAGGTGAGGCAAGCTAGGAACATGTAGTGGAAACTATTTGGATGAGAAATGCAAGAGATATTGGTAAAAAATACAAATTAAATATGATGCTACCACCCCCCCAATAACAGACACAAATTGAATGTGTACTGGCTATAGTTCAGTGCTAAAGGCTTTTTGTGTCACATTTGAGAAGTAAAAAAACCAAGTCAAAGAACCAGCAAAGCACATGCATCGTATTCTTAAAAAACAAAACTAAAATCTGTTGTACTGTATATTATCCACAGCCTGGAAGCTTGTCCTGGCCGCTCCACTCCTGCAGAGTTTGAGTCCTGAAGATTAATGTGTGATACTGGGGCTGGGAGGACACAACACCCTTTAATGACACCAGCCCCTGGAGCAATCACCGGTGGCCAGACTTAAAGCCAACCCCTGCACTTGCGCTTCTACCACAGGCAGACCTATCTGTGAAAAATCTGTGAGTTTAGTCAGAGTACATGATAAAACTTTTTTTCCCCATTTATGTCATACACATATATTAGGGTGGGCTGAAAAGTTCATAGGCTGACTTAGAAGTTTTGCCAGAACAATGAAACTTGGCGTGAGATTTGAGCTTTAAATAATATACTTTGACTCTCACTGATATACTTGCTCACTTACAGTAATTTTGCTGGTTCTCTGCGTCACATAATCACTCTACCTGTATCATTTCTGCATAATTATGTTAATGCTGTAGGCACCCTTAAATAAAAGTATTTATATAGTGCTTTTATAGTCTTGAAAACCTCTTTACATTTTACACCACAGTTTTGCTTTTCACCTAGTCACACAGCGTATTTATGTGCAGCTTTTAGTTTTCTATCACACATTTCCATACACATTCACGTTCTGTCAAGTGGGATTAGCATCGAGCCAACAACCTTCCAGCTGAGAGACGACTTGCTTTACCACTGAGTCTCCTTCCCCCTGACAAAATGATTATGCTGTATTTCATAAGCCCCTTTTCCACCTGTGGTCCCGGCTCACCTTTTACGTTGTTTTTCAAATACAAAATTGTACCGACTCAACGTGGGCAGAGTCATCACTGCACGGCTGCATTAAACTTCTGTGACTTTGTTATACACGTGTCACACACAAACTAGTGACTTGTAAAGCAGCTAATTAAACTATTTGTTCAGTACTTCCTCCATGACCGGAGGGGGCCATACCTATGTTCCCCACTTTGTATGTGACTGGGGAACACAGAACCCTTTTTTTAGAAAAAGGGTCCTATGTTTGGAGCAGCTGACAGTGACAGTTTTCCTCTCGTCTCTGAACTGATCTGATTATATAAATGTTGAATCCAAATGTTTATTAAAAAAATAATAATAATAATAATAGTAATAGATATTGACATGTTTTCTCATTTTTACCTGTAACTGCCATGTTCGTTTGTGGACGACCAGAGAATTCACAGATTGGCGCCGACATTATTGGGCTTGCTGCGCTCTTGACCAGAAATGATTTTCCAGAATTGTAAAAATAATGTGGAAGAGGTGTAGCTACATGCAGGGGAAAAATATATATATAATATATGATATCAAAAGAAAACAAAATTTGTTTTATAAAGCCAGTATTTAGGAGCAAACTGTAAAGCTTTAAGTCGAGTTTTCAGGTTTGACCCGTAATTGTATTGTTATTATTATTATTATATTATGCCTATGGCTAATGCTTGTGGTTGGCTGACAGAGATTATAGGGTCGCCCGCAAATTAAAGCGGACCTAGAGTGGTCCTGTTGCACATATATGTTAGTTATGGAGGTCTACTTACATACATATTAACTTGTTTTTATGGTCAAAAACCTCCTAGTTGCTGTAAACGAGCCGATAAAAAATCCTCTTTTCTGACGCTGTTCATCAGCTGCGTTTTTTCCGACTGAACTTTCACCCCCAGAAGACAGAGTCTTGTGATTGGCCAGTACTATTCAGTACATCCGCTCTCAGAAGCGCAGCTCCCCCCTCTGGAACAGTGGATGCACTGCTACTCATTGTCAAAACATTGATTTAACAATGTTTAAAAATAGCTTCTTCACGACTCCCCGCCGCAGTCCCTTTTATGACTTTGACCCAGAGTCAGAGTCAGAAGACACTGTCGCTCGTGAAACACCTCCACAACGGACGTTCTTCTTCTTCTTCTGCGGTTCAATGTTCGCAACCGGATGTGCCCGGACTAGTGCCCGGAGCAGGAGGATCTGCTGTTCAGGAGAACTGCTGTTTACGTAACCGGACCGGTTTTTTTTGTGACCGGGTCACAGAAACACAAACCAAAATGACTGCAGTGGATGATCTCACATACATAATGCCCGCATGCAATTACTTTCTGATGAGCACGAGAAAGTATTATTAACAACTCCAATCCGGCAGTTCCTCGAACCGTAGTAAAGGGACCTCTAACTCCTTAGCTTGGGTTAGCTCGTTCGGCAACAAAACAACAACTGGGGGACTCCGTCTGCGTTAAACACAGCACTTTATTTCAGTACTGCAGGGTGATGCACAGCCTCTCTGGGTACAATGAGACTCTCTCGTAAAGGGGAGAACATAACCAAGCAACAGTATGAAGCGTGACAGTCTCTCGCTGCGACTCTCCAACATAAACAACAACATGGCACACACACACTTCCTGTTTCACTCACTGATGTCACACGCACGCACACACATAGTTGGTTAGCTTAGCTTAGCCTGCAACAGTATCTGGTGAGCACGCAAAAGTATCACATGCGCACGCAAAACTATCTTCTGAGAAATTGAAACATTTCCTTTTTTTTTTTCTCTATGTCCCTTTAGGGGCTCCGTAGGATCCTGCCTAGGTTTTGCTCACTTTGAATGAATCATAACGTCTGCTTTGGCCACTGCTTTCCCAAAACAAAAACAAATTACTCGTCTGAGGATGCAGTTTGAAGTGGCTCATTTTTTTATCGGATCAATTTGGCCCAAGCCTTTGTGCATCATTCCTGGCTTTTTCATGTCAGCAGGAGGACCACTTCACAGCCTCTTGAAATAATTGGCTTCAGTTTTACCCCAGCACTCTCAGATTTGGAAGTTTCGGGAGATCCTTAAAAGGGATGTTGATTTTATGTAGCAGCTTTGTTGTGCCACATCTTGATTTCCCCATTTTTAAACTAACCCCATAGTTAAATTGCCAATTGTCGAGTTTTGTACCTCTCTGCCGCAAACAACATTTTTGTCCCTGAAAGTCTCACTTTTCTTTTTCATTGAGGTCAGGTCCAAGGTTATTATAGTTTTGGATGTTTCATTCGTTTTAGTTTATATTTATTTTTGCCCTTCATTTTTTAAATGTCATGATCCACATTTTTATGGCTTCCGTATATTTGTTATTGTCTGCTGCTCCGTGTTCTCTCTCTCTCTCTCTTTCACCCTGCAGGGGGCGTGGTTGACCCAGTTCCCAAGATGACGCCAGAGATGACTTCCACCTGCGCAGCTCCTGCCCAGCTGCTCGTGATCAGCGATCACGCGGGCTTATAAGGCGGAGCTACGCGTCTCTCTGGTGTCAGTTCCATGTTTTCGCTTAGCTGGTAAACGTCTACACTACCTCGCTATTAGAAACTTTGACTCTCCACGTACTCACCTCAACTTCCGTCTCCAGGTCACCACGTCTCCTGCTGAGAGAAGAACACGGAGTCTCCACGGATTTCCAACCACCTCTCGCTAAACATCTCGAGTGAGTCCATTCCTTGGGAACGATATACGAACTTTGTTGCCACGAAGGAGTCGCTGAGGATCTGGCCCTGCTGCTATCTTTACTCTTTCTCTGTCGCTATCGCACTTCCACTCTTGCTAGCGTGTGTATATATATTGCTATATTTGTTATTAATAAATATTATTATTATAATATATATACTTACCTGTGTCCTGTTCTGCATTCGGGTCCAACCCTTAAAGTTCTAGGTTTTCCCTTTAAAGGGAAAACATAACATTAAATTTAGTTTAATTAGTTTTAAGAGCAGGTTTTCTAGTTCACATTATTTTATTTATTTTTTTTGGAAATGCTTAGTTTTAGTTTAGTTTTTTATTTGTTTTAGATTTCGTTGCTTGTAATATGGAGTATTTGCCAGGTGCAAGATGCAAAATGGTCAAGTATTGTGTTGAAGCTATCGTTTACTTTTCAATAAGCCCTGGTGTGCAGTAACTGTCAGCTGAATATGTCCGTGGTTGTGGTATTTGTATGAGTATCATCTTATAACTAACTGATAGGTTATTACGGTATAATTTTTTGTTGAAAAAGAGATGAAGATGAAAAAGATGAATTATCCTATAAATGCATAAGGAGAGAAGAACAACCATCCCTGAGTCAAATATAACAGTCTACAAGAAAGTAGACTCAAGAGCAAAATGCGCATAATACTGTTGCGGTTGGATGCAGTAAGTGTGCCAGGTAGAAATCAAATAGCGGACACATGAACATAACATAAATAATAATAAATAACCCTAATGTGACACATCTCATTGTTTGTGAGCCAGGATTCTCAATCTCTCAATTGGAGGAAAAACATGAGCAAAATTAAAAATCCAATAAACCCTGAGATTAAAGATTTGATTGACTTAGATAAACCAAATCAACCCAATAAATGTATATATTGCGTTGATTTGGTTCATCTCAACCTCCAGCCTGCACAACCTGTCAGGCTGTACAGAGGACCCAAGCACAGGCGGCGTTTCAGAGCACAAAAACTAGTGTTGGGACCTGGGGCGCCAATGCATAGGAGCTTGTGCCAAGTAATCCAGGAAGTGATAAGTGGAGCGTGTACCATTGGGTTCAATGTAGTAGCGTGATTGGCTAAGAGCCGACCTAGAAGCGCTGCAGGGAGTCAGAATAAGCACCGGAGCCACATTTGAAACCAAGACTGCAGTAGAGGGTCACTAAAGAAGTGACCTACACTTCAGCGGCGAGTGAAAACTGTTATTGCTGCACTTGTTAGCTTTTTATTTAACATGTAATGTTGTGAACAGTGAGTGTTTTTGGACTGTGGGAGGAAGCCGGAGAACCCGGAGAAAACCCACGCACACACGGGAAGAACATGCAAACTCCTTGCAGAAAGGCCCTTGTTCCGAAGTTGTTCCAAACGGGGCTCAAATCCAGGAACCCGGGTCTTCTTCCTGCAAAGAATAGAATAGAATAGAATAGAATGCCTTTATTGTCATTATACAAGTTGTACAACGAGATTTACTTGACTTCACCTTGAAAGTGCATACAGCTAACAACGAAGAACAAGGCAAGAGTGCTAACCACTACACCAACCGTGGGCCCCCGTTACTGAGTAAAAATAAAACTTCAGCACAATGAAGACCTACAGGGGGAAAATATACACCAGAATCAGACGAATGATAACAGTGCCGGCCCTGAGTAATTTGGTGCCCGAGGCAAGATTTTAGCTGGCACCCCCTTGCATCGCAGCAGTCAATTTCACAATCAACTTTCATACAATCACACAGAAACTGCATTTGTGTATTCAAGATTTTATTTATTTCAGTAAAAAATATCACATCAAATAAAAACTAAAGAAAGAAACAAGTGATAAAATTAAAAATACAAAATAAATAAGGCAAACATATTAAGCCGAACACTGCACAGGAAAACAAGTGACATAAAATGAATTAAAAATTAGGACTGTCAAAATTAACGCGTTACCGCAGGATGATTAATTTGTAGAATTAACGCGTTAATTTTTTTAACGCATTAACGCACTTTCTCACTTTCATCGCGCTACGAGTAGACGTGCAGTTAATGAACAGGCAAGACAGGCAACTGCATGGGGCTCCGAGTCGATAGAGGGGCTCCCGACACCCGGAGCCTAAATTCCCCAGTGAGCAGCCGCATCCCCGTCCCCCTTAAACAACAATGGTTGATTTGCATTGACATCTCTGTCGGAAACCCCCCTAACGGGGCCCCACGTCACCTCACGTTAACCTGTGTGAAGTTATCGTTCTGCAAGTTGTAAATAGAGCTGAAGGAAAATGAAGAGGAGTTATCAATCAGGAAGTTAGAAGAGGAAGAAAAAAGAAAGACACACAGCTGTAAGTGGCGCAGATAATGATATAATCATAACATTAACAGTCACTGTCTAACTAACGGGGACACAGACAGCAGCTAACGTTAGTGTCAGAATGCTAGCTGACGCTAACGCTAACTAGTAGAAGCAGTGCTGATGAGGAATTTCCTGCTGTGGGTTTAGTAAGAAAACTATTTAACTTCTATACTTTATATTTTGTTTATAATGTGAGTTATTTACAGTGCAATGGGTAGTTTTTTTAAACGTTTTTTCAAAGTTATTTACAGTATTTTATTGTTCTTTACATTTATATTTTCACATACTTTATTACATACATACATATTTAAATTAGAATTTTTCAGGCATCTTTACGAATGATAATTAATCTTGATTAATCGTGACTAATCCACAGCTACCCTGTGATTAATCTGATCAAAAATGTTAATCTTTTGACGGCCCTATTAAAAATACAATACACATAAGGCAAACATATTAAGCCGAACACTGCGCTTGAAGTGACATAAAATGAATTAAAAATACAATATAAATATGGTATTGCACAAAATAATAAATATTGAAACCAGTGCAGACATAACAACACACACTATTGCACACAGTATAAGAAAGAAAAATGAGAGACCTCTTGATTCACTGCTATTTACATGATTCCAACAGAGGGGGCTATCTGCATGTTGATTGTATTGAAGGCCTCAACAACACATCAAGAAACTCACTTTACAGCCTTACTCTTCTTGACTTTCTTGATGCAAAGTCATCTATAATGTCATCATATGACAGCTGTTTTCCAACAATATGGTTGATGCTTATAATGGAAAGCCCACTGAGACGTTCTTGTGCCATCGTTGATCTCAGGTAGGTTTTAATAAGCTTGAGCTTTGAGAAGCTTCTTTCCGCAGAAGCCACTGTAACAGGAAGAGTGGCGGAGATCCTCAGAGCAACCCACATATTGGGATACATCTCTGTTAGCTTTTTCTCGTGCAGGAAAGTCAGGAGTTCCATGGCTGTCATGTTCTTTGCTGGAAAAGGTGGAATTTCCACACAAAGTTCCCTGTCATTAATGTCTTGCTGCCCATCATGGGTCAGAGCAGTGCTCAGTGTCTAACATTGTTGTAGCAGCTCTTCTTTTGATGAGTTGGGGAAGTTGAGGAGCACTCCAAACTTGTCCTTTACCTCTCCGAGGTTCTGAAATCTCTCATCGAGTGAAGAGACAACTGTGTCCACGACCACATTAAAAAATGTGGTTTCCATTTTCTTAAGTGCGTCATTGATAGGCTCATCTGGAGACTCTTATGCAAAGTGCTTTTTTGTGGTTCTTAACCGCTGTTGTTTCAGTACAGTCTCCACGTTCATCTCTTCACACATCTCCTTTGCAGTTGTCTAGAACCCAGTGGTTCTGTAGCAGGCCATGGAATCGCTGGTTTTCTTCAGCAAGTCTATAGCCACATCTAGCTGCATGGAGGGTGACTGCAACAGTTTACTCATGCTGGATTTGGTTGAGCTGGATGTCATACCATATGGCTGTACAAATCTGTAAGATCCTATCTCCTCAGCCAAAGACTGGGCTTCAACTCTCACCACAGGGTCTGAAGTAGTTTCCCTCACCTCCAGAAGAGCCCCTCTGACTTGCCTAGCCTGGTACCTTACTGCCTCAATGCTGCTTTTTTATACTGCTTTCCCATCTCGTCTGTGACCATGACTTCAAAGTGGTTTTAACATGATTCAGCATGGTATCCCATCTCTGGGTGGAGGCTGAGAAGAGCTTGAATAGCTTTGTTAAATGTACAAAGTAGCTGATGGCTTCTGTTGTGATCTTTGCAGCATCAGCTATCACCATATTTAAAGTGTGGGCACCACATGCAACAAAAAAAGCCTGAACACCTTTATTCTTTCCCTTCATGTTGGCACCATTGTCATAGGATTGTCCTCTGCAGTTCTCAAAGGGGATGTTCAGCTCCTCCAGCCTGTTTAGGATGAGAGATGACAAACTTTCCCCTGTTGTCTCCTCTGCCACAAGAAAGCCCAAGAAATGTTCTTTAACTTGTGGTAAGTCCTTTAGTGATACTGTCCCGACAATGCTCCTTATGACTGAGTCATAAGGAGCTTATGACTCAGATCAGGGGTGCAATCTAGAATAATAGAGAAATATTTCATTGTTTTGATCTCATCCACCATGCTTTCCAGTATTTCGGAGCTGATGGAGTCTATCAGTTCATTTTGGATTGTTTTACCCAGATAATGTGTGTGACTGCTAGCTCAACTTTACACCCTCCCAACATGCTGCTTCATTACTGGATCAAATTTGGCCATGAGTTCCACCTCTTTCAGAAAGTTGCCATTGTCTGGTTTATTTAATGTATCTGTGGACCCCCTTAAACCTATATTTCTTTCAGCTAACGACTGAATTATTGCCACCAATCGAGAGAGAACATCACGCGACCTGTTTCTCTCAGCCTCAGCAAGTACCATCTCTTGCCTATCTATTGTTAACCCCTTTGCAAAACGAACCTCTAACTCCTTCTATGTTGCCATGTGGGTATTGTGCTCCCGGCTATCCTCATGAGCTTTCAGCAACTGGCTTGCATTTTTCCAGTCCTTCAGTCCTTCTTTATTAGTTTGTAATCTTTTGTAGAGAACATTTTGCAGCAGAAGCAGTGCAAGCTATCATTCTTTTTGGAGTACATCAGCCAGCTCCTTTTGATTTTTTCCCCATTAACTAAGACTCTTTAAAAAAAGTAATGTTGACACCTTCTCCCATCGTTGTTTTGGGGAAATGTGTAACTGTTTTTTGTTTGAAATGGTCCTCTGTGAACTAACTCTCTTCTAACTTTGTCTGTAAGAAGAGATGGCCAGTCAGCAGGGTCTATAGGTGCAGCCTTTAGTCCTGATGCTGTGTCACTGGGCTGTGCAGAGGTAGACGGTACAGTAGCACCTGATGCTGTGTCACTGGGGGTGGTACTGAAATATTTTAGAAGTGCATCTGAAGAGAGAAAAGAAGTATATGTGACGACTGCATGTTACATTTTAATAAGAAAACAGATGCTTGGTGTGCTATACATGAGACTAATATAGACTAATAGTGAAAATATGATGAGATTCATTCAACTTTATTCTCATTGCAATGCAATTCAGTCTAACCAGAGTGCAAAAACCAGTAAAGTGCAGTGAAATGAATATATATGTACATATATATCCTATGAATGATATGGGAAAGCTAAGGTATGAAATATTAACAGTAATACACTTTAACTGTACTTTAACACTGATGTAAACTTTAACAAACATAATCTGTGACACATAAAACCAAAGGCTTACAACCACCCTATTACTAGGTGGATGGACATACAAGCAGGAAAGACACCTGTAAAATAACACCTGAACAGGCCTAACGTTAAGTTTCCAAACGTCGCTTTTTTAGGTGGAGTAACATTAACACACGTCGACTCAGCTATTTATTGATTATTAAACAATGTTGCTATCTTCCGAAGTAAGCTACAAAGCTAACACTCTGCTCCAACAACGGTAACTACGATGCATTAAACTATTAATTTCATGCACTTCATCACATTGACATTACTGTACCTCTATCTTTTTCACGTTTTTCTTCCACTTCTTTCCTTCTTTTCCTTCCTTGGGCGCCGGATGGCTTCAGGCTTTTGGACATAATTCAGATACAGTGTCATTAATCTTTTTCTTCGTCTCAGAGTCACGGTCCGGTCAGATTCAGACAGCTGGCCTCTTGACCCCGCCCCCCTCACAGAGGGCAGGCAGGTACAGAGCAACAAACCAGGCACCCAGAAAAAAGGCTTCTGCATTATTTAATAGTCTCTGCTATGACGTTATGTTGCTCTGGGCTTAAAACTTTTTAATCAGATTAATCACAGGGTAGCTGTGGATTAGGTAATCACGATTAATCACGATTAATTACCATTCGTAAATATGCCAAAACAAATGTCGTTTTCTCTTTATATTGTTGTAGGAACGGAGAGATAAATTAAGTATGTGGAAATATAAATGTAAAGAACAATAACATACTGTAATTAACTTGTAAAAACCTATACAAACTTAGTAAAAAATAAATATTACATTGTAAAAAACCCACATTATAAGACAATATAAATAAATAGAAAAAATAAAATGCTGTAAATAACTTAAAAAAAAAACTATACACTGCACTGTAAATAACTCACATTATAAACACAATATCAAGTATAGAAGTTAAATAGTTTTCTTGTGGTACTAAACCCACAGCAGGAAATTCCTCATCAGCACTTTGAAGCACTGCTTCTACTAGTTAGCGTAGCGTCAGCTAGCATTCTGACGCTAATGTTAGCTGCTGTCTGTGTCCCCGTTAGTTAGACAGTGTTATTGTTATGATTATATCATTATCTGCGCAAGTAGCACCACTTACAACTGTGTCTTTCTTTCTTTTTTCTTCATCCTCTTTTTTTTCTTCCTCTTCTAACTACCTGATTGATAACTCCTCTTCATTTTTCCCTTCAGCTTCATTTAAAACTTGCAGAACGATGACTTCACACAGGTTAATGTGAGGTGACGTGGGGCCCTTTTAGGGAGGTTTCCGACCGAGATGTCAATGCAAATCAACCCTTGTTGTTTAATGGAGACGGGGATGCAGCTGGTCACTGATGCATTTAGGCTCCGAGTGTCGGGAGCCCCCCTATCTGCTCGGGGCCCCAAGCAGTTGCCCGCCGCCTTGCCTGTTCATAAACTGCACATCTACCTCATGGATGTATAGCGCGATGAAAGTGAGAAAGTGCGTTAATGCGTTAAAAAAAATTAACGCGTTAATTCCACAAATTAATCATCCTGCGTTAACGCGTTAATTTTGACAACCCTAATATTAATGCTGTCAAAGAGAGAAAAATATTTTATCGCGATTAATCACATTAATGTCATAGTTAACTCCAGATTATTCCCAATTAATCGCACATTTTTTTCTATTCTAAATGTCCCTTGATTTCTTTTTGTACCATTATTTTTCCTCATTTTAATATTCTTATCATCATAGAAAAGTGGATTGGCTTGCTTTGTGTAAATGTTATTTGCATATTTTGGCATATACTGTAGTGTAGGGCTGAACAATTACTAAGTACATTTCAAATGAACTACTTTTTACTTCTACTTGAGTACATTTTCAGATGACAACTTTTACTTCTACTTGAGTAATATTTCATCAAAGTATTGGTACTTTTACTTGCGTACAATATTTTAGTACTTTTTCCACCTCTGCATATAGGTGAATGAAAGTCTCATTCATGGCATGAATTACTCCTGTAGCACGTTTGACCAGCAGGGGTGTTTGTGTGCACATGAAGCCTTGAGAAATTAACCTCTTTGTGAACCGCTTGGCTGGAAAACCTCACAATGAAGTATGATGATGATTACAATGATGTAATGAAGCCTCATCTGCCCATCACTATAAAAAAAGGCAGGATTTATTCAACAGGATAGTCAAAAAAAACAATCCAGGACACAGGCAGGCAGACAGGTCGCAGTTCAAAAAAGTCAAGAGTCAAGTCAAGCAAAACAGGCAGGCTGATAAATCCAAAATCAATCAGGGCAGGGGGACAGAACACAGGGGAATCAAGAGACAGACTCGAGTAACAACCTGACAAAGACACACTTGGTGTGTCTCATTTGGTCGGCCGCGGCCCAGGAAGGGTGGATTCGTCGACCGGATGTCGTCAAATTGCGTCACAGCGCTGTGCCGTAGGCTGTCCCGAATGAACATGTCCACCCATGGATGTATTATATGAACTGGATAGAGCACCACCCCCTCTGCCTTAAAGACAATTTATACATGGTGGCCACTGTGGGTACTGAAACAAAAAATCCCATGGGGCCAAAAAAGCAATTTACCGCAATAGTAGAAGGGACACCTGTAAAAGTGTCCACAGGACACCTTGAGACATGGACACAGGCTTTTATTAATCTTTATATCCTATATTTTTAATTCATGTAGTTTCATATTTGCTTCTTCTGTTCTTTAGTTTTAAGTTAAACTTTAATTAACATAGATGTGGTGGGTTTATATAATACTTATTTCACCACGTACACTGACTGTAGTTGGTGGCATGAAAGAATGATACGTTAATCATTTTATTTTCCAATAAAATAATGCTCGATGTATTCTCCTCAGAGATGAGCTCACCTCTTCACTCTGGCAAAGACATAAATGCTTTTGTCATTCCTAAAAGATAAGCATTAATAATATACTTTTAAAATGTACTTTCATTGTTGTTTTTGTTGACTTGATGAATCCTCTGTTTCGGGGTTGCAAGTGTCAGAATGGGGAAGCCCACTGCTGCAACTTTGCCCTGCGATGTCCTCAGGGATGGAGTGCTTCTGTCCCAGCACCTCATCCATGAGGACAGACAGACCAGGGCAAAGTTGCAGCAGTGGGTGAAGAGGAGGACGATTGGGTGGAGGAGGAGGAGGATGATGATGTGGAGGACCCAAACAGACCAGAACCTCAGAGGAGGAAGAGGGACAGAGACGGTGAACTGATCGACCTCCTCAGGGAAGACATGAGGAGAGAAATGAGAGGAGGATGGAGAGACTCCTCCCTATCCTTGAAAGATGTACCCTAAAAAATATTATATTTTGTTTATATTTTTTGATAATAAATACACTGTTAAATAGTATCTTGGATTTTATTATTTTAACATAAAAAGCTATATATATAGCTATATATGTATATGTATATGTATATATATATATATAGCTTTGTATAAAGCTATGTACAGTTAGGTCCAAATATTTGGACATCGACACAGTTCTCTTTATTTTGGCTCTATGCACCACTATAATGGATTTGAAATGAAACAAACAATATGTGCTTTAACTGCACACTTTCAGCTTTAATTTGAGGGCATTTCCAAATCAAGTGAATGGTGTAGGAATTACAACACTTTCTATATGTGCCTCCCACTTTTTAGGGGACCATAAGTAATTGGACAAACTAAACTATCATAAATCAAACTTTCATTGTTTAATACTTGGTTACAAATCCTTTGCAGTCAATTACAGCCTGAAGTCTGGAAGGCATAGACATCACCAGACACTGGGTTTCATCCCTGGTGATGCTCTGTCAGGCCTCTACTGACACGGTCTTCAGTTCCTGCTTGTTCTTGGGGCATTTTCCCTTCAGTTTGGTCTCCAGCAAGTGAAATGCATGCTCACTCAGATTCAGGTCAGGTGATTGACTGATAACATTCCATATCTGCCTTAAAAAACTCTTTGGTTGCTTTTGCAGTATGCTTTGGGTCATTGTCCATCTGCACTGTGAAGCGCCGTCCAATGAGTTCTGAGGCATTTGGCTGAATATGAGCAGATAATATTGCTGGAAACACTTCAGAATTCATCCTGCTGCTTTTGTCAGCAGTTACATCATCAATAAATACAAGGGAACCAGTTCCATTGGCAGCCATACATGCCCACACCATGACACTACCACCACCATGCTTCACTGATGAGGTGGTATGTTGTGGATCATGAGCAGTTCCTTTCCTTCTACACAATCTTCTCTTCCCATCACTGTGGTACAAGTTGATCTTGGTCTCATCTGTCCATAGGATGTTCTTCCAGAACTGTAACAGCTTTTTTAGGTGTTATTTGGTAAATTCTAATCTTGTCTTCCTGTTTTTGAGGCTCACCAATGGTTTCCATCTTGTGGTGAACCCTCTGTATTCACTCTGGTGAAGTATTCTTTTGATTGTTGACTTTGAAACACATACACCTACCTCCTGGAGAGTGTTTCTGATCTGGCCAACTGTTGTGAAGGGGTTTTTCTTCACCTGGGAAATAATTCTTCTGTCGTCCACAAACGTTTGCATTATAAACAAAACAACGTCAACAACAAATCTATAGATCACATCAAGTATGAGTCAGCGGATCATTTCATCAGGACAGGCAGAGGTAACGCTCTGTGCCGGGCACTGTGCGCACCGAGCGTCCGCAGAGGCGGAGCTGATCACCTCCGACAGCGCCGCTGTCAAACTATAAATACGTCATATCTTAATACACAAATCACATGTTTGGATTCAAAATTGCTAATTTCTCGCCTCACATGATTTTAAAACTGCGTTCCGGGACACAGAAAAATATTTATTTCAGGTTTAAATTAGTATTTTATCCTGCCATGTTCCACCGAAATGCAATCTGGTATATATGGTTCTCCCAAGTACGCTCAAGTCACCACCCGATGCATACTTGGTAAAATGGGCGGAGGGAGAAAATTTATGGGTATGAGAACCGTACTCGCTGCTCGCGTTCTTGAGAAATGGAACAGAACTTGGACTGAGGCTGATAACGTTTTCACAAGTATGGGAATACGCAAGTACGCACAAGTATGGATATTGATAAATGGCCAGAGTGAGACAGAAAAAGCGACAAACAGGACACAGGCATGACATAGCCTTTTGTCCCAATTCAATTTAAATTAGTTATCGTTTTTCTTTTCAGTTATTTTTTTAATAACATTTTTTGTTATTTCATTAGTTTTCATTAACTATCATAACCATGCTTACCAGCTTAGTTTATAAATGCCCATGCTGAGGCATCAGTCCTGCTTATTAGTTGCTTGATATGCATCCACATCTTTGTGGTTGCTTCATCACCCCTTGACGCTCATATGCACTTCCTCTTCCAGCACCATCTGATTTAGAGAAAAGACATAAAATATTACAGAAATATATATGCCATATTATATTGCACCACTTGCTACACATAACAAAATAAAACACACAACAAACGGAAGACTAGTTCAACATGAATTATAGTCCAAGGAGAAAAAGTAGGTTTTTAAAGATGATTTAGAAGTCTCACGAGTCTGTGCTCAAGAGCTGTGGCTGCCACCACAAAAAGGCCACCTCTTGTCTTTATTCTGTTCTTAGGGATTTCCAGCAACAGCTGGTTGGCCGACCTGAGGGCTCTAACTGGTGTGTGTGTGTGTGTGTTTTGGAGGGTCGTAGCCTTTGATTTTAGCTTGATGCCTAAGTTGGTAACACACAGATTTACAATTTTAATTTAGAGTGCTTGAATTGCAACAGATTGAAATCTGTAGCTCATTTGTAACGGTGCTTAAACCAGTGACATATCAATCAAACCAAACTTTAATCGGCTCCATGTCATTCTGTATGTCAGTATAGTGGTGTTCTGTTCATTTATGCCAAATAGTGACTGCATTTTTTTTCCTTCAGCTTCTCCCCTCTCTGAAGGTCGTCACAGGGGATGATCTGAATATTTGATTTGGCAGATATTTGTTTTACATCTGTTGCTCTTCCTGACGTAACTTCCTATTTATCTGGGCTTGAGACTGGCATGAGCTGTTGACCCCTGTGGCTTGGGTCAATTTATCGTGGCCAATTCACAATGAGCAATTGGAATTGGGATTGGGATTCACTTGTGACAGAGTGACTGACTTGTTTGCTGTGCAGTCTCTGCTACTCCTACTACTACTACTGTTACTGCCTGCCTCATTCAATTCACAACAGATCTCAGCTCATCTGAACTGTGAGATGAACAAATCATTTCAGTGAGTGATTCAGTTCAGTTTGTTCGCAAACGACACAACACTCAGTCAGCCAGAAATCCTCAGCAAGTCAGCACTTTTAAATTATAATGAAATGACCACAAACTGCAGCACCAAAGTGAATGAACTTCTCTCAGCTTTGCCTCCACACAGATACAGCTGCATCACATTACAGTGTACGGGAAATCAAATATATATATATATATATATATTTTGCCCACTCACGGTTCAGCCACACATGCTGTTTTGTTGGAGAAGAGTGAATGAGACGGCACCTTATGGCTCCCACCTGTGATGCATTATGAATGTTAGCCCGCATGTATGTGTTGTGTCTAATCTATGTGCTACCAGCTTCAATGCTAACTGTCAACCACTGCAGCAAATGGATGACACCAAAGTGAAGCCAAGTGACACCAAATATCCAATGTGGTGTGTCAAACAGAATGTGGCACTGAGGCATTTGTGTTGAGAGAATTTTTGATGAGGTAAAAATTCCCCTCAGCAGGAACAATAACTTCTTTTTATTTGCTGCAGCACTGAAGTCCTTCAGAACTCACACACGTCAGCTGTTGTGTTTCAAGTATCCACTGTTATGTAGTTCAGGGTCGACAGCCAGTTCCCTGAATTCAACAGAATTGTGTTTTCTGGGAAGGTTTTGAGATTTTAATGTGTCTCCTCTTGGACACAGAGTCTTTGTGTTCTCTGTTGATTTGCGTTCATACATGAAACTGATTGAAAGTGAACCGTTCCCTGACTATGACCACAAGAGTTTGGCTTGCTTTTCTTCTCTTTGATTTGGCTCAAATTGTTTGTGGTTCAGAGAAGTTGTTCCCCAAAGAGCAGTGAAACAAAAACTATTGCAGGATTTTGAATAGGAAATTTTGTGAAACCTGTGTAGGTCACACTGAAACTATTTGCCAATAACAAGCAAATCAGAAAATATATTTCTCAAGAGTGCAATTAATGGTCATGGTAGGTCTAACTCAGTGGTTCTCAAATGTTTTATACCAAGAACCACCTGATAAAATACTGAGTTCTCGAAGTAACACCATTATCACCAATATTAAAATACAGTGGTGTGAATAGGCTGTAAATAAGTAAGCTACAGACTTTGTAGGAGGCAGATTTATTCTCTCATCATCCTCCTCTTCCTCACATACTTCACACACTGGTATAGTGAAATTAGATTAAGATGGAGCAAGGCATAAGACTCTAATTATTATTCTTTAATATATTATTTTCTTGTTATTATTTTTCTGTTTTTTGTTTAATTTTAAACACGACTAGAGCCAAAATTTAACAACTTACCCTGGTATATACAGCAAAACTCAATTTTTTCATATTCCTCCAAGTACCACCAGAGGAAGCTTGAGAAAGCAAGCTAATCAACAGAATTATATCAACCTGTTGAAGTAGGCCATACGGATGGTGTAGTGGTTAGCACTCTTGCCTTTGCAGCAAGAAGAAGTGTGTAAATTTTTTTTCTCCGGTTCCCCTGTTTCCACCCACAGTCCAAAAACATGCAATATTGGGATAAGGTAAACTGGACAGTCTAAATTGACCATAGGTGTGAAAGTGAATGGTTGTTTGTCTCTTTGTGGCCCTGATGGACTGGTGAACTGTCCAGGGTGTGAGCCCGCCTATCGCCCTATGTCAGCTGAGATTGGCACAGCGCGCCCCGCGGCGCTCATGTGGAGGATAAAGTAGTACCAAATTAATGGATGGATAACTGTTGAAGTACCGTTGTGGGAGGAGTCAAAGCTGATCAACAGAAGATGGTCTGTATTCATATTCTCGTCTTTTTTATACCAAGCAAAGCTGCTTTACACTACAGTTTTTGCCATTCACACCCATTCACTCACAGTCATTTGCATATTCTATCACACTGTCAGATAGTCGTTTCCTCTTCTTCGCTTCCTCTGACAACGGTTATCTCTGATTCTTTTACAGCAGCTCTGCCATGATGAAAGTCTGAAATAACACCATCACTGCCTTGTTAAATTTACCGGCTCGAATACAATAAATGGCAATTAAATTACACTTGTGCCTCTTTGCTTACCTCCTGTCGTAAGTACAGGAGTGTGTTTAATTTTGTTTCTGAGCAGTGAACGTAAACACAGTTAAGTCAGGGGAAACACAATTGTTTTAAGCTGTGTGATGATTGAAGTACATAGATCACACTTTCTGTTAATATCACAGCAAATGTTCACCACAGAACACTGAGTTCTCACACATGAGATACTGTATGTGTTCCTCTCTCATGGGAATTACGGGCACCATCACAAAAGACATTTAATCTACAAACAGCCTGGAGCTGATGTCACGTAATAGCACAGGACGCTGGTGAGTTTTTGTTGTTGTTAACTAAAACTAAAGCTTTGTAAACCTTCAGGCACTTGTCTGCCTGTGCCTTTTTCCAGCAGCCTGCGTGAAACATTTCTCCCCATGTGGAGACCAGATGAAGCCAGATAATTGGAAACGCTGCCTAAAATAGAAATTACTTTAGGCACGCAGAGAGCATGTCAGGTAAATTATATTATTTGCACAATCCATGGTTATATAACTGAACATTTGCATTGGTGCAGGGATTTGTTTTCGCTCACGGTCTCTCACTTCTAAGCTGCTTTTACCTCCTCCAGGCCCGTTTCGCCATATTTGCAAGCTGACACTTGAAATGCAGTGTTTCACCCATTTGCTCCCACTGCCCTAGATGAATCGCATCACAGGTCTTAAATGGCACCTTGCGCCACGGATGCAAAGATTAGATTATATTTTCAGGTGTGAGAACAAGCCTGCGGTACTTGTGTAAATATTTGTGATCAGCCAGTGTAACTTTGGTGAAACGTGATTGTATAACGTGAATCATTTTCAGTGAAATAAGTTTTAAGATGTAAAAATAATAATAATCTTTACTGTCAACAAAAGTGGAAATTTGCATTTGACTTCACAACTAGGTTTAAAATGATAGATTTCTTCAAGAAAAACACAATAAACTTCAACAATAGACAAAATTAAATAACACAATATACATATACAGAGGTCAATAATAAGGAGAATGGTTAGAGTAAGCATTTATTCTTCGTAGAACGTTAGATACATGGCGTCCAAGACAAGATTAAATTGACAAACAAATACACTTGAAATGATGTCTTGTGACTTCCTCGTAAGGTAAATTCTTTACATCATTTGATTGTGTTTTCTCATAGATATATTTTTTTTAATTTTATTTGGTAATATTTGTAAAGATATAATGAAAAATGTGTTTTTCTGACCTTTGACCGATCCACCGATAAACCCTAATAATCCTACCAAGTTTAAAAAAAACTAACTCCATCTATTGTGTTATTTGTACAGAGACACACACACTCACTCGTATGGCCACAAAAACGCCAATCTTGCATGATGACATCAGTGTACTTGGCACAAAATGGCTGCTTCAAATCGGTACATTTTGGTTATTGTAATAGTGCAGTTGGCAGGATTGCTCCTGGTTGACTTTTGGGTTTCATCCACAGGATGTTAAATTAATAATGTTTTTGGATTCTGAATCTCTGTCCTCAACTCTGAACTCCTCTCATCTGATTTGCACAGACAGATGCACAAGAGTGATGCTGCAGATTTATTGTAGTAAATGACATATGAACAGATTGTAGAAGAGTCGCAAAATTGTCATTCTCTCTCAGATTACTTAATTTTAATTTTATTATTATTATTATTATTATTATTATTATTATTATTATTTAATTTACCTTGATTTATTTATTATGGTTGGTGCAGTGGTTAGCACTCTTGCCTTTGCAGCAAGAAGACCTGGGTTTGAGACTCAGTCAGAACAAGGGCCTTTCTGCATGGTCTTCCACAGTCCAAAAACATGCAGGTAACACATGGTAAATTGGACACTGTAAATCAACAATGTGCGAGAGTGAATGGTTGTTTGTTTCTATATGAAAAAATAATGTTCATAACATAAGAAATATACAATTTGATTCAAAAACACTTTCATATGAATATGTTCCACTTATATGACATGTTTTTATTACCACACTATTGCAAACTTTGTGTAATGTTTTAACATTAACATCTTCTTTTTAAATTTGAGTTTCTGAATAGCACTATATAAATAAAATGTATTGTTATTATGATAATGATGATGATGATGATTTCCTGGATGCAGTGGTGGAATGTAACGAAGTACAAATACTTTGTCACTTTACTTAATTACATTTTTCACATATCTGTGCTTTACTTTAGCAAAAATAAATAGTGCATACTTTTTACTTTTACCTCGTTACATTTTGCAGCAATTATCTATACTTTCTATACTCCGCTACATTTCTACAATACGTTGTTGTTTACTACTGTTGCTGGGCAGCAGACGTTTATTTTGGTTGTACGCCCCCTGCTGTTGCGGCGAATACTGCAACGAACAACACCGTGAGTATAAACAAGGCTTTAATCAACTCGAGCTTATGTCAAATTAAAACTCATACACCAATCAAAAATTTTTACAGCCTTAAATATATGGTAATTAAGACTGTTGTTGTCACAATGTTAAAATGGTTGATGTACTGCAATTGACATCAAATATTTGTGTTGCAGTTAAATACATTCATTATTAATTAATAAATAAATTATTTTAATTAATTAAAATCAAATACTTTTTACTTTTACTTATGTAGGGTTGTCATCTTGGTACTTCTACTTTTACTAAAGTAAATATTTCTCTGATTATTTGTACTTTTACTTAAGTACTGAGATTCAGTGCTTCCTCCACAACTGCCTGGATGGTGTTGCAGTATCATCTTATTACCATATTACTTTTACCATATTGTCATATTGTATAAAGTGTCACTATCCTGCACACTGTGCATTTCCATCTTAAGAGTTTAGTTCTATAAAACACATTTGTTTGAGATAATTAGTTTGAGCTCCTTTAAACCCTAAAGTTTTGAGCACTACTGATTTTATACACTTTGAATTCTCACTTTTTGTATTTTATTCATATTTATAGGATATTATAATCTCCTGTAGAGTCTGTAAATCTGTGCTTTTCTTGTGTGGAGGATTATAGCTGTTTTGTTGAAGTGTCTCTTTGAACCAAAGTGACTATAGTGCAGATGCAGTGTCGGAAGGAAAACTGGAGAGAGAATGAAGGGAGGTGAATGTAAAAACACACACACACACACACACGCACGCACACGCACATACACACACACACACACACACACACACACATTCTTCTACTTGCTTCATACTGAGATCCAGCTTTATAAATTAACACAAGTACAAATATCTACTTCATGAATGACATTGATAGAACTAATGGGTGCAGTACCATAAAATGCCTGCAGGCAGAGCCCCAGAGCAAAAAGTGTGTGAAACACCATGACTGGAAAATAGGTTTTTGTACCATTACAATTGAGGAGCTCTCTTAAAAACAAAGTATAGCATGTTTACAACCTAAGGAAGTGATTTAAATGAAAACTAAGTGAGGACCGGCCAAAATGTCCTCACTTTGTAAAAATGACCTCTCTTTGTTGGTTAAAAACCCTCACAGGTCCTCAGTATGCCACAAGAAGAAGAACACACACACACACACACACACACACACACACACACACACACACACACACACACACACACACACACACACACACACACACACACAAATGACCTAAACAAAAATAAAAATACACAAAGAAAAGAAAAGGTACACCAAATAAAACCTGAATAAACGACACTTGATACTTAAAGGAAAGAAAAGGACCAGCGGCAGAACATTATGGATTTACTGAAATTCCTCTGCTGTTGAGGGCTGTGATTGCAGTTGGAATTAATGATTTTTTGTAGATTGTTTTTCTGGCCAGTGGAACTTTGTATCTCCTGCCTGATGGGAGGAGACTGAATGAATGGGCACTGAGCACTCATACAGATGGGACAGTGAAGTTATTACCAATTATTTTGCCAGCTTGATCTATGTTGTTTTTCTTTTTGCTAGTGATGAAGTTGTACCAAGATGTTATATTGAAGGTGAGAATGGATTCTATGAGTGACCGGAAGTGTCTTCAAGTAATCAAAAATGAATCAAAATCCAAAAAACAGGCAATGAAGGAAGAGGGGACAATGGTGAAGAAAGCAGCAGTGAAAGAGCACAAAAGGAGGGAGCGATGGCTTAGTGAATTGAAATAGAAAAAAAAGGATGCAGGAGAAGGAGGATATAAATGTGGTGGAGAGGAGAGAGAGAATGAATCTGAGAGAAGGAGGGCAGAAGGTTTGTAATTCTAGAGAGGGAGGGGAACAAATGAATCAGCACTGCTGCATTTGAACGGTGGAAACACACATTCCGAGGACAAGAGGTGTATTTCAAGCAGAGTTATAGACACAGAGGGAGGGAGAGATAGCGAGAGAACGAGAGACACAGGCTCAGCAGGAACATCTGTGGTTTATGGAAATGACTTGTGTTCAACAGAGACTGAAAAACAACACCTCGAATAACTTCTCTCCAGCCTTTGGGTTTCTTGTTTACCTGCTGAGATATACCCACACACTTTCACCCGTCTCCCCGCCTCTGCTCCCACTAAAATGCATCGCGACAGGAATGTGACGACGACAAGCAAAGAACAATGGGAGGGTTTAGAAATGAGATTCAGTGATGGCTTGGAAAGAAAAATACTCTCAGGTTTTATTTTATCCTGTCACCTGTGGCCCTTTCTCTGCACAGTCACTTAACAAAAAGACATTGTTTTCTTTCACAGACGCTGAATGCCATTACATAAAACATAAGCGTCATTTTTAATTTGCAGTGGTAACGCATTTTTAAATGTCACCTCCACTTTATGAATACAAATGCCTTTCTTCACATGGGGGACGAAGTGGGAGAGAAAAGTCAATCTTTTTGTTAATGTTGAGGGTCAAAGAAAACCGAAGATAATTTGATTGATGTAAAGGACAGAATGTTTTTTTTTATCTTGTGTGAGTGAAAGGTAAATTATAAAATGTTCATATGGTAATTGGTCTTTATTCAAACTCACTGGCCACTTTATTAGGCTCAACTGTTTGTGGGGCTGCACAGTTGGTCTAGTGGTTACAGCAAGAAGACTGGGGTTTGTGACCTGGTTGGAACAAGGGCCTTTTCTGCATGGTGTTTGCATGTTCTCCCTGTGTGTGTTTGGGTTTTCTCCAGGTTCTCTGGCTTCCCTTGCCATGCAATATGGGGATTAGGTAAATAGGACACTCTAAATTTATCGTAGGTGTGAGAGTCAATGTCTTTCCAGGGTGTACCCCACCTTTCGCCCTGTGCCGGCTCGATTGGATCATGTGGAGGATGAAGCTATAGAAAATGGATGGATGTTTGTTACGTAGATGTCTAAGTATGGGTGGAAAATGGAGGACCCACATGCCCGGCCTCGGACTGAAAGCCAGGGGCACGAGGGACTGGAGTCAGCTAGACCACACATGGATAAAGTCTGTCAACCCCAAGATGATTTCTACATACTGGATATGGAACCAGATTTTCACTGTTTTTAACATAACTGTGACGGCAGTTAAAAAAGATGAGGTTTTTTGCAGGGAGATGAATGCAGATGTGGATATGACACATAAGTAATTTTGTCTGGTATAAATTTATTGGCCACACGGTTGGTGTAGTGGTTAACACTCTTACCTTTGCATCAAGAAGACCAAGGTGTGAGACCCGGTCGCAGCAAGGACCTTTCTGGCATGTTCTCATGTTCTCCCGAGTGTGTGTGTGTGTGTGTGTGTGTGTGTGTGTTTCCTCCGGGTTCTCTGGCTTCCCCCCACAGTCCTAAAACATACAATATGAGGATTGGGTAAATTGTACACTCTAGATTCACCATAGGAGTGAGTGGAAGGTTGTTTGTGTCTGTGTCCCTGTAATGGACTGGCGATCTGTCCAGGATGTACCCCGCCTATTACCTACTATTATGTCATCTGAGATTGGCACAGCTCCTCCCTCTACCCTCATGTGGAGGATAAAGCTGTAGAAAGGATGGATGGATACATTTAGTATCTATAATCTTTTCGTTCAACCTCCAGCTCAGAACTGCTCTGGTCTGAGGTAGTGTACACACTGTCTGGAGAGAGCGGAGTGTGGCTAGTGTGGTGATACAAGTAACTCTGGGAAGGGAGTTTGCATGAAGGGTTCGTACCGTGGACCATTGAAGTCTGCAGACCGCCGGCAGGGGACTCGAGACAGGGACATGGTGTTGGACCAGAGTCTACAACTAGGCCTTTATCAAGTGTCATGGTGAGTGAATCAGTGCAATGAGGATCAGTATGTTCATGGGATGTAGCTATAGTGTCTTTGTAGAGAGCTGGTAATAATTTTTAATTTTAATTTAAATTTAATTAGGTCCATCAAGGGATTTTATACTTTGCCTACAGTTTACTAACCTAATAACATTCTAATTCCTTTGCTGTCCACTACTGACAATCTCCATATTCCAGGAAGGTTATTCTGTATTTTTACAAGCTGCTGCACAGTTTTTTGGAAGCTGGGTTGTTAAGTTAGTTTGTCCTGGCTCAATTCTTTTTCTGGCATCTTTTTGGGATTAGTCTTTGCATATTACTGTCATTCCCTGAAAGGCAGTCAGTATGTTTACATGCTGGTAGAAAAAAAGGTTTTAGGTTTTTAATGAAAATGGGAATATTGTTTAAAATGTGAACATGTTAATATGATTGAAAGTGTACTAAATGTAACTTACACACCTGAATAATGTGACTGGAAGTCAAGTAACTAACAGACTGCAGCTGGACATCACAGAAGAAGCCATAACAAAGGAGAAGACAACAGCATCCCATATCCTAAATCTCTGATCTGATCCAGCCCATTCGGAAACAAAGTACATTCCGAACGAGAGGGCTGGTTTATGCTGATTGTTTTTTGGATTAGTGTTCACATAAACAGTTGATCCCGATCATGATTCCTGGGTTTGGTGCTATCACATGTCTGATCTAAGTAAATGTGACATATTTCCATTTTCTTACTGCTGCTGAGAGCGGACTGCAAGGGGACAATAAGACACATTTACTATGGAAGTCAAAGTGAAGTATCTCCTTCTTCTTCTTCAAAGCTCCGCCTCCAAAATCACTTGAAATTGCTGTGTTATACCAGAAATCTGATTTGTTCTGTGCATGTGCAAAGTATGACTGTTTCCTGTCAAAACAATTTACAGCAGGTACAGGAATTTTAAATAAAATAATATTATTTACATTTTTAGTATGGTTCCATTTTATACTTGGTTTCAGTTATGTGCACTATACTGTGATGCTAAAAAAACATTAACTAGATACCAGCTGACTATGTATTTAAGCACCACTTCCTTTCAACCTGGCTTTGAAAGGAATCACTGCCTTTGGATTTTTACTACTTCAAATTTGTCCTTCCTTTTTCCTTGTTTTCCTTGCTTGAAAATCAAACTCATTTTGGTAATCATGTCACAATTGTTGTAATACATTAGAGGTAACAGGAAGTAGTAACACTTCGCACAGGTGCAGAACAAATTGCGATTTCAGTAACAGATCGGTAGGTTCTCTGGTCTAACCAGAGATTCTGGGCCATTTTTGTCTTCAGTGATCAGGGGCCTCATTTATAAAACTGTGCGTAGGACCGACGTCAAAATCGGCGTACGCACGAAGCACAGAAAGTGCTTACGCACAAAAATATCCTGATTTATAAAACAGTGCGCACGCACGTCCTACGCTGATTTCCCTTTATAAATCACAATCTACTCTAAATGTGGCGCACCTGTTTGCGGGTCATACCACGCCCATATTTGCCGATAAATATTCAGAGAAACGCCCCTCATAAATATTGATTCATGACTGAAATCATGCCGAAATCGGAGAGAAAGGCCAAATAACGTAATTTCACGAGGTGGAAATACTTGTCGGGGAGGTGGAGAAGAGGAAGGCTTTATTGTTTGGTGTTCTAGAGTGGCAGCATGTGGCGGATAATGTCAATGCTGTTTCATCAGAAGGTCGGAGTGTGGCCGAGGTGAAAAAAAAGTGATCAGACATTAAAGTAGACGCAAAAAAGCGCCTGGAGTCACACAGGCAGAGCGTCTGTGCCACGGGCGAGGAACAGGCCAACCGGAGCTCACCCCGCTGGATGAAAAACTGGTGGGGATCATCGGGGAATCCCTCCTGAGTGGAGAGGTGACGGAGGTTTAGGGGGACACCCATGCAGGTGTCGCGCCAATGTAGGTATCCCCGACAGAAAGTGTTGCCGCGGAGGCGGAGAAACAGTGGTGCGCTTGCTTTCACCCAAGTAAATTAAAACAATTGCATTGTTTAATGATGTATTTTATGTATACTTCACATACTACTCTATAACGTCTGGCAAAGATATGGGGGGAAACACATTAATTCAGACTGTTTACCTGTCTGCCATAATTTGTATCCCCCCATATTTTTGGCTAGAATAGAAGAAAGCTGTTAATAATACCAGAGGTTATAGACTAGTATGTGAAGTACACATAAAATAAATCATTAAACAATGCAATTTTTAGTTTTAATTTACTTGGGTGAAAGCAAGCGCACCAATGTTTCTCTGCCTCCGCCTCCGTGGCCAGGGTGAACACTTTCTGTCGGGGATACCTACATTGGCACAACACCTGTCGCCAGAAACCCGAGTGTTGTGAGCACTTGGAGCGGGACTGGCACGGCGTGGTTTCTGCGGGTGCTCCTCTCTAAGGCTGGGCCCAATGCCGCACACAGATCCAAGAGGACAGCTCGTGGGAGTCGGAAACGGCTCATCAGCCACTCATCACTGTTGGCCAGTGGATCTAGCTCGTCTCGGAAGTTCCGCTCCCTCCGTATCCTTCCGTTTGACACATCCTCTAACAGTGCCAAAGCATTGTGCGCCATGACGCATTGTGAGTACCTGCCTTTATATGCCCGTCGATTAGGTATCTGCTACACGTATTAGAATTACCCTGATATCAGTGAAATCATAATTTGCCCTACTGTTGTCTTACTATTGTCCTAAATCATTATGTTTCCCGTGTGCACTCCAGGGAGTTAGTTTGTTTGTTCGTTGTAGAAATTTAGTTGTTTTTATCCATTTCTTGCAAATAAACTGTTCATATATGAGAGGTAATATAACTTATAATTTATTTTACACGATCAGTTTCACACATTTCTCCCGTTTCTTTCTTCTGCCATCAGTGGCGCAGTTTCGCCTTACCCCAGGTATGTGCGTACGCATGGGTCAGAGTTGGCGTGGAGGACCGCACATTTTCCCGTCAAGTTCTCTTTTTATAAATCCCATGGTTTGCGTAGAGAGTGGCGTACGCCTTCTTTTGTGCGTACGCAACGTTTATAAATGAGGCCCCAGGTCATTTACCTTTACTAAACTCTGTTTCAGTGAATGGATGATTCTAGCCGAGAGTTTGAGGAGAAGCCACTCTTGAGTTTACATTACAAAAACTTTATTAAAATGTAGATTTCTTTTAAATTAATTAGTCTTTTTTTTTTTTTTAGCTTGTCCTCAGTTCTTTCTCTGAATTCACTGAGCAAATCATTAAAAACACAACAGGTGCAAACTTTACCACATTGTAATGTACACAAACAACCTGATGGGGGCAGCGTTTAAAAGCTTTCAGCTTCAGGTCTGTGTTTTTTTTATTGAGCTTTTGGAGGCCAGCAGAGCACTAAAAAACAGAAAACAGTCTTTAGGAGCAGCGTTCTTCAGTCTCTGTCTCCGTTTCTCATCTGCTCTGGTGGAGGTTTAACTCTGGAGACGAGGCTGCTGATGTAAACAAATGCACCCAGAGATGCACACGTGTTTTATTTGCATTCATACACAGTGTTTTCTGCTCTGATTTTGTCAGCAGAATTACTTCTCCCTCATCCTTTGTTCTGCTTCATATGTAAATTGTACAGTTGAGATTGTTCTCAACAGATGATATATCATAAGTATGATGATGGAAGGAAGAAGTTGCAGTAAAAAGAAAATGGGAGGTGCTGGATTTGAGGAGGTAGGCTACAGTAAATGTTACAGGCCTGAATGAATGAGTGAGTGACTGCTGGACTGTGAGAGAGGGAGAGCGAGGGGGAGGATGCAGTAGCGTCAGTCTCGCCATGACAGATGTGCATTTTGGCTTGATGGTAGCATATGACATTAAATCGCTCTTAATCATTTTCTTATTTCCGGAGTTGACTGGTGTCTCTGTCCCTGGCGGCTCTACACAGTGAGGGTGGGGTTTTGGGGGGGGGACGCTGATAGATGTGCGTGGCCTCAGCACAAGACAGACTCTGATGTGCTTTCTCCTCCGCTTTGGCTTTCCTTATTTTTATTTTCTTTCTCTTTCACTCCACGCTGCCGCTTGTCTCGTTCTTATTTGTTCTCTGTCACATCTTCCATTTTTGATGCCTCTTTTTATGCAATTTATTTCTTTTTCCTCTTCCCTGTTTCTTTTCTTTTCCAATTTCATCCACTTGTCTTTATGTCATCTTTTTTCTTTAATCATTCATTCATTTTCCTTTTTTTTCCTTTACTTCTCGACCCTGTCTTGTTTCCTTTCCTTGTCTCCTCATCCTTCCATTTAATTTTTGTTGTCTCCTCTCCTCTGTCCTTTCATTCTTCCCACATTCATTTCTTCTATATCTCCCATCAGTCCCTCTTACAGCTCTCAACAATTCTCAATTAATGTCTTAACTTTCCCCCTACCTGTACTCTTCTCTCCTGTATTTTTCTTTCCTAGTCACCTAGCTCTCCTCTCCTCCTTTAACCCTTCCATTCTTCCCTCATCATTTACTCCTACAGATCTCCACAATTCTCCTCTCTCCTTTCCATCCTTCTACTGTTGTGTTTCCTTTTCTTGTCTCCACATCCTTCCATTTAATTTCTTGTCTCCTATCCTCTTATCTCCTCATCCTAACGGTTAATGTTATTGCCTTCTCTCCAATCTCTTAATTCTTCCCTCATTCACTACGTCGTTCATCATTCTCTCTTACAATTCTCAACAATTATTCTCTCTCCTGTCCTCTACACTCTGTTTTTCTTTTCCTTGTGTCCTCATCCTTGCCATTTATTTCATTTTGTCTTTTCTCCATCGTCTCTATTCCTTAACTCTTCGCTCCTTCACTTCATCTCCATCTCCATCATTCCCTCTCACAACTATTATGTCTTAAATTTCCCCTCCATTCATCCATCCAACCATCCCATATATCTTTCCTATTCTCTCCATCTCTTTATAAACGGCACCACTAGATTTGCATAGCACTAAACGGCTGGGAGTCAATGATGTGTAACCCATTAGAGCGCTGAATGGCAGAGAGACAGCTTTGCTCCTCGTGAGGGGAGACGAGAGGGGAGACAGGCTGCAGGGTTGTGGGTGAGGAAGGAGGATGCGGAGGGATGAAAACAACAGAAACAAAGACAGACAGACGGCAAAAAAAAGAGAGTTGGGACCACGTGGTGAGATGTACAAGGTTAATATCTGTGGAAAAAAGACAGTTGCTCTTGGAGAGACGGAGACGATGAAGGACAGACAGAGGAGAGTGGAGTCTGTCTGTTCCCATGTCCCTGTGACAGATGATTAACTAACCTTGTCAAATGTGAATGGAGAGTACCCTATGTGTGTGTGTGTGTCTGACTGTGCCATTAACCTTGTCCAGTGTCCATTTGAAAATGAAACACACCAAGGTTCAGAGCTGAATGTGCATACATTGGACATCTAGGTCTTTCAAGAGAAAGACAAAAGTTAACAGATGAGTTGTTGATTCACTCAACCTCAAGTCCGCGTTCAAGTGCAGTCCATTGCCTGAGCTTGAAGACAAATACAGATTTATACCACAACTTTTAGTAACTTAATGAACCATGCAACGTTTTCAATTCATGCTTCTGCAAAAAGGGTTTAGTTTTTCTCCATGTCACCAGTCACCTCCACCTGGCTCAATAGCTGTGTTTTCACCTAGTGGAACCTAGTGGTTTGCGGTGTGGGTGGAGCAACACTGGCTCCACCCACAACAGTCAACTGATTGGGTGACAGAAAATATCAAAGTGGGCAGGGAGTTATCGTGAGTGGGGAGGGGTGAGTGAGCACCGCACGAGGCTTGATCATCAAGTAACAGCAAGTGCAAATTGTGGCACCAGCTTTCTGGTAGTTCCAGTGGCAGCTTAGAGCTGCATTCTGCGTGAGACGTGTGTATTTCAATAAGTTCACACACTCACACTGATAAGTGATAAAAGTCACCGCACATAAAATTAGTATTCTATGAATCAATCATGTGAAGGCAGATTGCTCTGCTTAGTTCATTCATACAGCTTGAATTAGCGGCCTATCAGCCAATCAGAAAACAGTTATTCACTGTTGCTGGGCAGAATGGACGTGCTCTGCTGTGGTTCACACAGCTCCGCTCACGTCCGCCCGCTTCCACACAGCTGGACAGCTGGAGTCGCAAGACTAGAATTCTCTATGGTTCTTCTCGCACGGAAATACACTGTAAATGTTGTAAACACAACAAATGGAGCAGTATTTCTACTCACCGAATAAACAGGATTAAGCTGAGCTCACGAGGACTCTTTCTGTGATGTAGTAAAGTGAAATATGATGTGGTGTCAACACAGGATCTTTCAAACTGAAAAGTAAACTGGATGTTTTATTTTCCTACTTCCTCTCCCACTCGTGCTGAATTCCACTGAATTTATGCAGCATCTGCCTGAAATGGAAGTACAAAGATGAATACTTTTTAAAGTAAATGTAAAAAAAAAAGAAGAAAAAAATGTAATCCTGTTTGCATTCATGTATTAATCTTGCAGAGCCACAATACATTTCTTGAGACCCAACAGTGACCCTTGACTCATGTAATGTTTCTTTATGAGCGCCGTGAGTGAGAGTCGTAGTGAGGCGGCGCAGGGAGAGATGGAGTATCAGAGCGCTGATGTAGTCATGGAGCTACTGATGTGAATCATGCAAAATTTATGGAAGCAATAAAAGTATTGGGAGTGTGTGTGTGGGGTGTTGGGGGGGGGGGTTGCTGAATCACCAAGTAGTGGAAGATGACAAGCACGTTCAGGAAGAAATAATGCAAGTCCAAGTGTTGCGATTCACTGGGCAGAGCATTGGCACAGCATATATGTCTGACTGAACCTAAACACACCTTAAAGATACTTAAAACACAGTTAGTGAAGTGTGGTTGTATGAGGTAGTGACACAGTCAAAGCTGACAACTGTGCAAAATCTGTACAATTGCTGCTTTTTCTGACCATTAGACAGTGTTTTAATCAGTTTGTGTCACTTTGTAAATGGGGCATTGTCCTGCTCCAAATCACCAAAGGAGTTGATGATCCACTGCTTCCTCAGTTAGTGTGTAAAATGTGCTATTTGTGACTTTGGCTTTTGAAATCATTAATTTGCATTTACAAGCTTATTTACAAACTTACCAAAGGAGTCAGGACTAGAGTTTAGATTCTCTGCCCGGGTCGTGCCGATATTTCCCGCCACTATCTTCGGGCCCTTGATGAAGCGTTTGTGTTTTTTCTCCCTCGTCGCGTTCGTGTTGTATGTTATAGCATGTCGTATTGTGTGAAGATGTAAAAACCTGCGGCCGTGAACGCATAATTTGAAAAACAGGAAGCGTATCATCATTAGCAACATTTGCATTCATGGAAGCGGATGTCAGCGGCTCTGTTACTGTGGCCGCAGGTACAACAAGCTCCCGCTGTGGGGAGGACGTGGACGTACGCACATGTACATTTACGTCTCACGTATCAAAAAATTGTCGGGTTTAAATCGGGCTCGGGCTCATAATTACAGTTAATGTGTCGGGCCAGGCTCAGACACAACGTGCACGGTCTCGGGTTGGGTCGGGCTTGATTTTTTGGGCCCAATCTAAGCTCTAGGCAGGACCAAAAACCAAGGGGGTAACACATCCTGTGTACTCCTATTGCCTGTCCCAAGTCTGGACAAATGAGAGAGAGTTGCGTCAGAAAGGACATTCCACGTAGAAGATCGTCTTGTCAAATGAAATATGCAGATCACTGCTGTGGTGACCCAGAGAGATGTATAAGCCGAAAGAAAAAAAGAGGCCATTTTATACGTTAAAACCTAATACATAATAGAAACTCAACTCTCCCTGCGTGACCAGCATGTCAACAAAGCCACTGTCACTCACTGCACATGCATCCAGTGTGGCCCACGCTTCAGGACAATGAACATCAGTATAATATAGGTCATTGTTGCTAATTGAACAAACCAGCAATGCTGTTTATTTTTTGGTCAGATGAGCTCTCATGAGCCAGAGCCTCTTCCCTTCCCTAACAGAGGTTTAAGGTATTGATGTACAGTCTGTTCAAAGGGAACAGCAGCTGCAGCAGCGGGAGTTGTTGGTAAATTTGTGCTCAGTGCAGGAGCTGTAGTGGTGATGAGTGGTGTCCCTGCAAGAAACTGGCAACCCAGTAGCAGAGAATGGGACAGAGGGGACAGCATGTGGTGTGTGTCTGTTTGATGGAGCTGCTGCTGAGTAGCAGAGGAGTGATCGTGCTTGTAGAGTCTCTCCAGTCAGTCTTCTCTGTGGAAATACTGCCAAATACTCTGTCTCGTCTGTTCATATGTGTGTGTGTGAGCGTGTGCTTTCAGAAATGCTTGTGTGTGTTCGTTAGGGATGCAACGGTACAGTTTTTCCACGGTTCGGTTTGTATCACGTTTTTTTGGGCCACAGTATTGTAACGGGTGCGTGGATTGAAATCGCGAGTAAGGAGTAAAAACTAAATGAATGAGGTCTCTTCTGGGGAGCCAATGGCCACAAACACGCATAAACAGGAGATTACAACAGAGGATATTTATTAAAACATGGCCATGCTTAAAAACAGGCTGAGACTATGTTAAAAACACAGAGAAATGATGACGAGAGGGAGCAGGTGGTAGCAGAGCGTAGTCTAGTTACAGTTCTCGCGTCGTCTCTCTTTCAGGTGTGTGGGTCCAGTCCCGGTGCCAACTCCAACTATCATGTACAGAGAATAACCAGTCAATGCTTTGAGTTAAAGCCTGAGAAACCCCTTTGGAAATAATAAGTAAATCAACATGCAACCATAAATAGATAAATCAAAATCAAACCAAAACGACGACTGCATGCAAAATAAAGTCTAAACCAACTAATAATAAACACAATCAAGGGGTTTCTCCGTCTTCCCAACTGTACAAGGAGTGACGATGAGGGGAGTGAAATAAAAGCGGTACTTAGCTCGGAGGAGGGGAGAAGCTCACTTCCACCCCTCCACGTTTCCCACAATGCGTCTCCCCTATATCCTGTAGCTGACCAGCGCCGTCTGTGGCTCGCTCCGCTGCTCTCTCTCTCTGTCGTCTCGTCTGTTCTTCCTGTTGCTCCCTTTTCACCTGTCCAGACCCCGCCTCCTTTTTTTCATCGCCAACCACACATCTGCAGTGTCCCGGATGCTTCCGGGGCAGTCCTGAATGGCGCCAAACGCCTGTGGAGACAGATTTAACAGACAGCGCCCCCCACTGGTCCCACACATGGGCATAGTCACCCTGTGACAGTATCTGTATGGTTTCGATATCTTAATATAAAACTACTCAGACTAGCAGAGGCAATATTACCTTGTAAAAATAATTAAAAGCACAGATATAATCAAACCACAAACTTTATTTCAACAATAGTGCACTATCAGATCAAATGAAACAGCCAACATAAAACCACACAAATTAAAAATAAATAAAGTTTAGTGCTATCCAGTAAAAATAAACAACATTTTAACTCACTCAAAGAAACTACAACTACAAATACACCATGCTGCTCCAAGTGAAAGAGACGGTGATGACGATGTAAATGAGAGGCTTGCTCTGGGTGGCACTGTAGAGGAGTGTCTGTCCAATATCCAACTTCAAACCAACTTCACTGCGCTGCATAACAGATCCTGAGTGGATCTAATCACGCAGCATATTTTAAAGGTCCCATATTATACCCTATTAACCCAAGTTAAACTAGGTCCTGATGCCCTAATGAACATGTCTGTGTCATGCTTTAGTCAAAATATCATAAGGATGAAGCACAATAGCAGTTCAATAACCCTGCCAAAACAGCCTTTTTCAGAACACTCGGTTTTGTGCCTGGTCATTTACATGTGAATGAGACCCAGGTAAACACACATCCACTGCTTCCAGGGGAGTGTCGCTCTAACTTACTATCCACAGCCATACTGTCGCCACTTATCACCTATTGTTATGCACCGTCGTCACAACCCCCGCTCCATATACCCCATAGTAATGTCCGTTTACCCGTTCTTACTGAGGTGGCGTGTATGTAAATTCCCATACTAGAAAAATACCCTGAACGCACCAGTCTTACTGCGGCTCCGACTGACGTGTGTGGATCAACAACACGAGGAGAGAACTGGAAACACGACAGAAAGGCAGCCTTTGGTTGAGAAGAAATGTAGGACAACATCTACATCTTTCTGCAGTGCTTTCAAACGCGTCCTCATATCACCGATCCACACATGTCACTCGCTAACCGCAGGCACGTAACTGGTGCATTCAAGGTGTCCCTCCAGCATAGGAATTTACACACACAATCAACAACAAAGCTTGTGGGGAGCTACGGTGGAGCTGTGAAGTACTCTGCCTGGCGGGGTGCCAACATTCACGGTGAAATGTGTTGCTATGTCGTCATTGCGAGAGAGGTTAAAACATCATGGGCCTGATTTACTAAGATTACAAATAGAGAGCGCTAAATTGCTTGCGCGAGCAAAAAGACTGCGCCTGTTACTGGATTACGTTTTGCGGGTGAACTACTAAGATTGCGGCCGCAATTGACTACAGGCGCAGAAGTGGTTAAGACCGCCCTATTTAAATGAGGATTTTGCGCGAGTCAAGAGTTGTTCACATGGAGAAAGCGCAGACTCAACGGAAGAGCAGAATGAAATTTGAAGCCACTGAACAGAAAGCACAGCTGACGTTCTGCGATGAGCTGATAACTGGGATCGAGGCATATATGACGTCCTTGTTCCCCGGGTCCATAGGACCTTTTTATATTATTATTTTAATCCTGCGTCGGTATTTTGGACAGCTCCATCATTACCTGACGTATCAAACAAAGAAAACTATGGACAATGGATGTTGAAAAAAGAAAAAGAAGAAGGTGCTGCGCTCTCCTCCTGACTCACCTGCAGCTCACTGACAGCTGCCAGGGAGCGAGTTCTGCTGTTTCTATCAAGATTACACATAGGTCTAATTTCAATGGATGAGTCACTTTTTTGTCAATATGTAAATAATAAATAAAGCGGATCATCAAAACGGCTTTTTAGTCCAAGTCCGTCCCTGGTTTCATCTGTGTTCATTCAGTCAGGCTGAGTTTCCATTACGCGTGCCAACAGCCTTTAAAGTGACGTCAGAGGCGACGGAACAATCGATATAGATGATATATCTATAGCTGATTCAGATAGTTACATTAAATAGTGATTGTTGTGATTATTTATTGCATTTAAATGTGTCTGGAACTGGAGGGTTAGAGTTAGGGTAACCTGCCTGTGAGGTTTTGGTGACGTGTGCGCACTGTGCCACCTGCGCTTCGCCGTGCACCGAGAGTAGACCAGGTTAGAGCTGGACCCGTTAAGGTAAAGCGGGGTTCCCCGTTCCTCCGGTCTTAACCGGGGAACATAGGTACGACCCCTCCTTGAACCACAAACTGCAGACCAAGGTAAGCCCATACCAGTACAAACACGCATTTATCCTATGGATATCTATATTTAATTTATTCAGATATACCAAATAAGAAATAAATGTGCATCATCTGTAAACGCCCCATATTGCATATGCATTAAGGCAAGAACGCTATATGGGTTGCGGGTGCTATTTTGCCCGTCTGAGGGATGCGCTCCTCGTTGCGCCCTGTTAGTATATCAGCATCAACGCTAATCTGCGTGTGCAATCCAGTTTGCACACGTTTTTGCACGCGCAAAGCTTTAGTAAATCAGGCCCCATGTGTTTTAGCGCCTATACTTACACAAAGTGGAACCACTAAAACATGACTAAGTCTTGTTTTTTCACATTTTGGGGACTTGTATGGCCCACTGAGTCCCAAATATAAGTACTAAAAGATTAAAAAGTTAATTTTGCACAATAGGGAACCTTTAAAGGTGAAGTAAGTAGTTTATAGTGCCATCGAGAGGAGAGGCTGAAATTTGAAATGAAATGAAGACCTGCTCCTCTGCTCACCCCCTTCCTTCCCTGAGCGCTACGGTATCCTCAGCCGGTCAAATGCCGTCCTCGTTGTCTTTCTCTGTGTCAGCAGATGAGGTTCGTGAGGCGAGGGAGAGGTGCGAGCTACTGCGGCCGTAGCAGACGAAGCGGAGAGAGAGGAGGCGGGACTTCCGCTACAAGTAAAGAGACGCTTGATTTGTTCTGTCGCGTTTGTCCTTACATGCTCCAGTAGAAACATGTCGTCTCGCTGCTAACAGTGGCAATCCAACCGCGGCCCACGACCAGGTTATTTTACATGACTTTTTGAAACACTACGAAAATGAAACAAAAACTATTATACAACAACTAGACAATGCAGGAGCACATAATATGTATATAAAAGTGGATTTGGGGTTATATAAACCCATAAATACTACACAGTGTCCCTTGACTGAAACGTACCGAAATACCGATGTTTGCCGTTGCGTATTGAACTGCAGGGTGTACCGAACGGTTCGATAAAATACCGAATACCGTTGCATCCCTAGTGTTCATGTACCTGTGCAGCTCTGTGGTGGAACTGTATGGTGCCCACCATTCTTGACCGGATCCAGTCCTCTATCCTGCAGCTCTGTTCCTGGCACCTGAGTGGTCAAAATATGGACACACACATTAAAACCACACAAACGCTTCTGACAATCTGATTTCAAATGACTGTTAAATCCTTAATTAAACTCCACTTACGGCCTGATTTACTAAAGCTTTGCGCATGCAAAAACGTGCGCAAACTGGATTGTACATACAAATTTGCTTTGATGCTGATCTACTAACAGGGCGCAACAAGGATTGCATCTCTCAGACGGGCAAAATACCTCTCACAATCCATTTAGTGGTCTTAACTTAATGCATATGCAATATAATCCTCTGAGAAATCCACAAAACAAAAATACTTTTCGTAAATAAGGAAATGAGCTTTTCCTGAGCATTTTCAACTACGCGTTCACAGATTTCTTATTTGGTATATCTGAATAAATTAAATACAGATATCCAGAGGAGAAACGCGTGTTTGTACTGGTATGGGCTTACCTTGGTCTTTTTTTCTGGTTCAAGGAGGGGTCGTACCTACGTTCCCAAACATACAAACCACCGAGCCAGGTACAGGCTGTATGATCAAGACAGCGATGGAGTTATTTAAGATGTTCATCCTAGCAGACCTGATGAAAAAGAGAAAGAGAAAAACGTTGTCAGAGGAAGGGAGGAAGAAGTGTCACACTGTGCCACATGCGAGTAAACATTGGAAAAAAAAAAAATTTGTCAAATGGCAAGAACTGAACAACACAAAAGCATACAAGAAGTATGCTGACCAGAATGGACTTGGCTCCACGCTGTTCGCTGGCTCTGTTGAAAACAAACGCACATGGCCAGGAGAGAGGAAAGGAGGGAGTTTTTACAACAGTGAGGATAAAACGGTAGATAATGGATGGATGTTTGCAAAATATGTACTCCAAAACTGTCGGGGGAGCTCTGTAGATAAAATAATCACTAAGGCAACTTGTGGCAAGTTGATGAAGATCAATCTATCTCATGTCATCAGATAACAAGAGAAGGTCGAAAAGACTTTGGTTAATTAGCTGCGTCCTCTGTGTTTATGTACTTATCTCTGGCGATACCCTTGTAAAAAGCTTGCACTTGACGAGTCGCTGCCACAAACCCTTCTTGATATGCACACTTAAGCCTTGTTTAGCGCACGACCATACAAGTATGTACGGAGGGGCTTATACTCATCGCGTTCAGCGCGTTGTTTGTTGCAGTATTCGCCGCAACGGCAGAGGGCGTAGTAAACAACAACTTTTCGCATATCGCTTAAATTGGTCTTAAAATGACTGTCCATCTCTCGGTGTTCACGTATTGGGACAAACATAACAGCTCCACCAGGATCACCGGGAGGGCTTTTCCCCCTGGGTTACCACTCTTTCTATGGGCTCTTTTTTTTCCCTTCACAAAGCGATCCCTCTTTTTTATCGTCTTTAACGGTGTCCCAATCTCCTTCCATGAATTTAAGGCCATGTGACTGTCTCGGGGCTCTCGGACAAAAGAGCCATACAAATGCGTGTGCAAGCGGACCTGCTCGGCCAGCCTTCCATTGAAAATGAAGAGTTGGCGCGCGCCGCAGCCGACAAAGTTAGAGAAATACAGAGGTGCGCGCCCTAGCGCCACAACACTTTTGATTGCAAGGCCTGGGGAAAAGGTGGGGTCTGAAGACAGGAGAATTAGTGACAAGGCGTGGAAACAAATACAAATAAAAATAAACTAATAGTAGATGTAAATACTTTACAATGTAGAGTCTTTTCAGACTGTAGTTACGAACAACTTCCAAACCCAATCACTGAGCTGGGAATATGACATCATCGTTTTCCTAGTAGTAGTGTACAGTGACAATTTGATGAAATATAAACTTTGGTGTAATGTATATCATATCAAAGCCATTGGAACCAATTATGTTTCCATACGTTTTTTAAGTGCACATCATTGGGGAATAAGACAAAGCCAAGTGTAGGAACAGATAACAGGTTCAGTGAGGATTATTCTCTCTGACTTATTTCCTTGTATCTAAGTGACAAACACACACACTCGCACTGCCACGACCTTGTTCCCACCTACACACACACATTCAAACCCACACTACTGACAACAGGCGTCGTTTGTACTGTATGAACATGCAGATGCAGTGGGGTGAGAAATTGTATTCTCCTCAGGGGTTCATGTGAGAGTCATGGGAAATATGATTTATATCAAATCAGCTTTTTGTGCTAAGAGATTGGGTTTCTTTTGATTGTGGCTTAGTTCTGTGTTGTCAGCAAGTGTGATGTGATGATGTGCTCTCTCCATCAATTTCACTCATTCACTTTCTTCCTCCTTCTCTCCTTCCATCCTGGATAGAGTTCACTTCCTCTGAGCTCTCGTATAAGAGTGTGTCTGCAGCCAGTTGGAGTCAAGTGCTCTTTTGAAAAAGTGTCCATATGTGTGTGAATGAATACATTTGTTTCTTATTACAAGCAATTTGTTGTGTATTCAGTTGCTACTCCACAGCCCTAGAGGTCGCTGTTGGTCAGTATGCTGTACATGACGGTGTGCTGTATGTGTTGTTAGGAGTATTTGTTGTTGTTGAAGAGCAAACGAGTGAAGTTCATGTCTGAGTCTGCCATCTTTCTTTGAATACTAATTATTACTACTACTGCTGATTACACGAGCATACAAAACAAATCCATCCATCCGTTGTACGCTATACTCACAAGCCCATATAGAAGGGGAGGGTTGCGTCAGGAGTTTGTGGCGTAAAATCTTTGGCAGTCAGTGTTTTCATTGGAAACTATGCTACTGTTTGTGGACAGGGAGGTCTACAAGACGGTAGTGAGACAGTGGCACTGTCTAAAAGACAGAAGGTGGACCTGGAGGTGGCAGAGCTGAAGATGCTAAGATTTTTGTTGTGAGTGACCAGGATGGACAGGATTAGAAATGAACATATTATATTGGACAGAGAATGTTTTGAAGACGGAGCTGCCAGACAGGAGGACAAGAGGCAGTTGGTGTAGAAGAGGACACAAGGGGGAAGACAAGATGGATGCAGATGTTCTGCTGTGATGACCCCTAATGAGAGAAGCCAAAGAAGATTTACTTATTTAATTATTTTTAATGATTTACAACCCAGGGTAATTTAAAGGGACACTGTGTAGTATTTTTGGGTTTATATAACCCAAAATCCACTCTTTTATACATATTATGTGCTCCTGCATTGTCTAGTCGCTGTATAATAGTTTTTGTTTCATTTTCGTAGTGTTTCAAAAAGTCATGTAAAATAACCTGGTCGCGGGCCGCTGTTGCATTGCCACTGTTAGCAGCAAGACCGCCATGTTTCTACCGGAGCCTGTAAGGACAAACGCGAGAGAACAAATCAAGCGTCGCTTTACTTGTAGCGGAAGTCCCGCCTCCACTCTCTCCACTTCGTCTGCTACGGCCGCGGTAGCTCGCCCTCTCCCTCGCCTCACGAACCTCATCTGCTGACATGGAGAAAGACAACGAGGACGAAATTTGACCGGCTGAGGATACCGTAGCGCTCAGGGAAGGGAGGGGGTGAGCAGAGGAGCAGTTCTTTGTTGTAAATTTCAGCCTCTCCTCTAGATGGCACTATAAACTACTTACTTCACCTTTAAATATCATTATATATATATATATATATATATATATATATTATTTCCATAAATATCAAAAAGATGGACAGATACACTTAGATTCATACTAGAATTAGATACAAACTTTGCATATGTCTGTTATTAACAGACATGAAGTGGTAAATAGATAATATTTATTTAATAAATAATTGCATAGCTTCTTCATCAGCTTTAATGACTGTGCACCTGGCAACACTGAACAACGTTGCTTTAACAGTCACTGTCCCACTGGACAAGAAGAACAATTTCATGCAAGTCCTTCACTTTAAATGACCACATTTGTCTCTGTCCTTTGATGCCACCCAGAGGAGTGACTCCTCTATTCACATCCCTAAAGTAACAGAAAAGAAAGATTACAGTTTTAAAATAACTACTTGAAAGATATGTTCAAGCCGAACAAAACTCACATGGTTAAGAACAAACAAAAAAATGGCCATGACTTTGTTAAGGCTTTTTAATGGTGCAGTAAAGTTTGACATTTTCAGAACCATAGGGTGGAGCTCACTGTGTCGCAGGGTGCTGCTGTACAGACCAAAACATGTTTCCTGATGACATATTATGGTCAAAAATGATCATAATATAATAATAGTATATTTAAGGCAACATTGTCCATCAAAACATGGTGTTGAACATTCTGAATGGCACATATGACATCACAGAACATAATCATACGTCATAATCTTTATCTTAGCCTTTTTGGGCAAATGTTCTGAGGCTGCATCCAAAAAGGTTCAGGTTTCTTCCTTTTGATTTTAGATCAATGCCATGACAAATTGAATGTATGTGTTATTGCATCAGTGATGTGACTGTTTGCCAGTCCACTTTTTCAGCTTCAAGCAGTTTTAAGTTATCTGTATGTAGGCAGACATTGAGCACTTTACGTCACGGCTGCTCAACATCGATCAGAACGATCATAGTGGGGAGTCCTTCTGTGTGTAGACACTTCTCTGCAGGAAGCAGTGGTGTTTACAGCTGAGAGAATTACAATGGTCTCAATGTTCAGATTTGAAGAGAATAAGAAAATGTTTGACTGAATGGATACAAATTGGTGTGAATGGCAAAAACCAACACTTTGAGTGGTCTTCAAGAGATGAAAAGCTTTGTATAAATACAGACCATTTACCCTTTAATGTCCTCTGCAGTCAGAGAATCCAGTTTTCTCTGAGCTCTCACTTCATTACTTTTTTTGTTAACAAGTTACATGCACAGGGATTGTGTTACATGCTTTGGATTCAATGTCTTCACGTCATGACACTAGTGTAATCTGAGAGCAATTTAAATTTACTGGCAGTTTGATTAGACATTGACTCAGTCTGTGTATCTCTCTAACTCATGATTTCACTGTCCTGATCTTCCTGACAGTGCTGTTGGCAAAATCATTATGAGTGCATGCATTTGTATTTCTCCGGGTTGTGTCCTTTGTTTGCCTCTGACTACCTCAAAAATCAATATTGTACAATAAGCAGGGCAAGCACTAATTTTGTATTATGATTTTTCTAGTAACAAAAGTTTAAAAGCCATTTTTGTTTCTTATGGTTCTTTATTAGGTAAGCACTCTTGCATGCAATATGGGGATTAGGGAGCCTGGACACTCTAAATTGACCGTAGGCGTGAGAGTGAGAGTTAATGGTTGTTTGTCTCTAGGTGGCCCTGGATGGTGGCCCTCTGTCAGCTGAGATTGGCATAGCACCCCCATGACCTTCCAGTGTAGGATACCGTGGTTGAAAATGGATTGATAGATGACTCTATTACACAATGTGCATCTTTGCAGAATGTTCTCTTTTTTTCTACTAAAATTAGTATTGATTACCCATTCGCAAAGGCTTCGTTGCCACCAGTATCATCTTCTGTAACACTAACAGACACTGGTTTTTAACTTTTTAACACAACTCTCTCTAATCCCTAAAAGTCGGTTCCACCTTTCAAATCTCTGATCACCTCTTGTTTTTTCGTTTCTAAGGGGGGTGAACACACCAGGTTGATACCATGATACCAATCTTAGTCCAGCTAAAATATAAATGCCCCTTTGTGCAACCTTGGTTTTTGTGGTCCTGCTGAGACTGTGTCCTCAAAAATCTAAATATTTAAACGCCACGTTTATGTCTGCTACCTTGTTTTTGTTCTGCATAAGCAATCAAATGACTCCTCATTCCCAGGTCAGGTGAGGAGAGAGAAGAGGTTGCTTTCCTCTCATTATATGACTGTGCCTCGGCTTTACCTTGACGTCTGGGGCAATTGGAAAGAATCAGAACAGAGCACAAAGTCAATACAGCCAGAGGGACATGGGCAATTACAGGCTTGGCTCCATGTGAACCAGATGGCTGCTTCATGCTTTGCCCTTACATTATAAAACAATTTAAAACAAAAAAAAACAAAATAGGTTGGACACCGAAAGCACACTTTAAACAATAAACTGCTTCTAAAAGCCCAAATTCACTGCCATTGTGTTCACTGTTACTGTGTTGTAATGAAGCTTTATTGCGATCCTACAGACTTTGATCTGAGGCTGCAAAGTTGTGAACCAAAGAATAGCAGAAAAAAAAACTGCTAACATGGATCGACGGGTGGGTGATCGATTAAAGATCAAACATGATGATCGTTGTTCAAAGCTGTGAGGAAGATAGAGAGATGGAGCATTGTCTCTTGCTGTGGTGAGTATTGTGTTGTTTCAAACAAGTTTGATGTGCACCGATATACTGTAAAGTGGTTTGTGTACGTGCTCTATAAAGACAGATTTGCAGCTGCGCACAAAAGCGTGTCACAGCAGTTACCGGTGTTTACTTGTCTGAACATTCTAGCTAATACTGGCTGAGTTTAGTTGGAGTTGTGACTGGTGGAGCGTGAACTATGGCATGACTTGCTGCCGCTGCTCTCTGGCTTTTGAAATTGATTTTACACTGTCTATTGTACTGCTGATAAACTGATGCTGATATCACGTTATACTATTACTATATCACTACAATCAACGCTGAACCCCGACTTGTATAGGGTTCTTGGTTGTTTACAAACATTGCAGAAGGGCACCACTCAGCGTTTTTGTAGCAGTGTTGTCGTGAAGTTAGTCGGCTCTCATGTACGAATTCAGACGGCTAAAAAGAAGGAGATGTGTCTCTCGTACTACGCCAGCTTGTCGCCTAGTGATAAAGCAAGTTATGCTTGGAAATTCACCTTGGTGAATGGGATACAGCTTGATGACACATATGTGGCAAGCCATGGCAAAATCGGTCACAAGTCTACCGAGGGACATTTTGAGTTACTTATTTCTGAGTTCTAAGCTTTTCAACAATGTCCAACACATGCAAATCTGATAATATTTGAAGAAGATATGGCCATCTGAATGTAGGCACTCCTCAAACTGCTTTAGGGAGAGTTTTAGCCTCGAAGATTTACACCTTCTGAGAGCCAAGAGACAGAATCATTCCATTTACATAGCACAACCCCCTCCTGGTCTAAGCTGTCAGTGAAACCACACCTCTCTGAGCAAAGATACTTTTGTTGTGAGCGACACTGCTACACAGAACAATACATATACAATACTATAAATAACTGGACATAATGTCCTCTTAAGATTGAAGATGAAATAACTTAGAAAATATAGGAGGGGGGTGGCGTTTTCTGTTATCATTTCTTATCCTTACACTCGTCATACAGTGGTATGCAAAAGTGTGGGCACCCCTGTAAATTTTCAAGGTTTTTCCTTTATAAATCATTGGTTGTTTGAGTAAGAAATTTCAGTTAAATATATCATATAGGAGACAAGCAATGATAATGATATTTGAGAAATGAAATAAAGTTTATATGATTTACAGAAAGTGTGCAAGAATTATTTAAACAAAATTAAGCATGTGCATAAGTTTAGGCACCACAAAAGAAAAATGTGCATCCTTCTTTTGAAGCAATAACAGCCTCTAAACGCTTCCTATAGCTTCCAATTAGAGTCTGGATTCTGGCGGATGGTATTTTGGGCCATTCTTCTTTACAAAACATGATGGTTTCCGAGCATGGACAGTCCGCTTTAAATCTCACCACAAATTTTCAATAATATTCAGGTCTGGGTACTGGGATGGCCATTCCAGAATGTTGTATTTGTTCCTCTGCATGAATGCCTTAGAAGGTTTCAAGCAGGGACATTGTCTTGTTGAAAGATCCAGCCCCGACACAACTTCAACTTTGTCACTGATTCCTCGACATCGTTCTCCAGAATCTGCTGATATTGCAGACTTTCTGTAAATCATTTACACTTTATTTCACTTCTCAAATATCACTGTGTTTGTCTCCAATATGATGTATTTAACTGAAATTTCTTATCCAAACAACCAATGATTTATAAAGGAAAATCATGAAAATGTAAACTTTAGCATACCACTGCATTTCCATCATCTGTTTTTGTTGTTTCATAAAAACAACATATACTATATATACTTAAGAGAGAAGGATCAAAGATAGACACATATTTCTAATATCAGATCGAACGGCTTTGCCGCCGCAGGCACTAATGAAATACATTGAAGTGGCTCTGTGGTTTAGTTTGGATGGATCAATCTGTTACTGAATGAGCTGATGATGTGCTAACTCTCAGCTCGTTGTTAAATCATTAGCATCGCAGTCAATTCTTCATACACAAAGCTGTGTCATTCACACATGATTCAAGCACATCAGCACATGTGGGGCTGTGTAATAACAATGCAGCCACATAAGTTCATAACATAAGTTCCGTTTGGAACCAATCAACCAGCCTTTTTTTTCCGTGTTTTAAAGTCCTACACGACTGGATGCTTACGAAAGTGAATCCTACAGTATTAGCAACACAACTTATTTTTTACCGGTTGCTTTCTAAATCTCAATGAACTACCCTCTGGGAAGGGCGAGCAGAACAAGTATGGCGGATAAGGTGAGTGTCTTTAACCCTGAGACCAAAATTAAGAAAAACCAAAAAAAAAATTATTTGACCTTTCAGATGTTGTGGTAGGAGGCCTTTGATGCAGAAATCAAAAAGTTTTTAGAGAAACGTTGTCATTTTGCAACGTTGGGCTTTGGTGGTAGCAGAATTTCTGTATTTGTACTAACTTTGTCTGAACAACAATTCAGAACAAATAAGGGTTAATTTGCAGGGTTGATTGCTTACTTAGCCCCATAAACAACATTAATAATAATCACACATTAGTCATATTTTTATGAAATCATTTATTAAAAATAAATAAACAGGATAAAACTCTGGCTTTTTCTTGCAACTTCTTCATTCCTTTTTTTCTTCTTGCATTGTGTGTTGGTGTATCCTTTATTGCAGCATCCTTTCCCTGTCTTCACTGGGTAATGTGCAACGTGGTCCTTGCGTACATCCAATGGCGGGTGTGCACATCTCTTGGATGGTCTCTTCTGAGCTTTCAGAGGACTTCCTGATGTCACTGTCTGTGTTGCTGGGCTCCTTTTTCCTGAAGATGATATCCAGACCAGACAAATCAGTGTTGCGACTGATGAAATATTTGTCACGGTTCATAAGGTGTTTGTTTGTTTTTGGCTTGATGTCCACATAATTATCAGCTGGACAGTCCATGGGTGGTTGGTTGTCCTTGTCCACTTGTTGACAGACATCTTCATCTGAGTCTTCATCACTCGACTGAAAGTGGGAGTTGGTTTCACAGGAGAGGAGCCTGGTAGCTAAATTTCTACCACCTATTCTACTTGTATTTATTTTAGGAGTTCAGGGAGCAGAGCGGTTTATTGGGTTGATATAAAGTCATTAATTTGCAAATATAAGAAGGGGCTTGATTATTCAGGGCCTTGTATGTGAGAAGTATTTTAAAATCTTTCTACTTTTTACTGGGAGTCAGTGTAGAGAAGCCAATACAGGAGTTATATGATCAAGTCTTCTGGTTCCAGTCAGTATGCGTGTTGCTGCATTCTGCACCAGTTGAAGGCTTCTCAGGGGTTTGTTACGACAACCTGACATTAAGGAGTTACAGTAATCCAGCCTAGAGGTTATACAGGCGTGGATTAGTTTTTCAGAGTCTTGTCGGGATATACTATTTCTAATTGTTTTAATGCTGCGAAGGTGGTAGAAGGCTGTTATGCATGTTTGATTAATGTGTTCATCTAGTGATAAATCCTGGTCAAACAGGACCCCCCCTTACTGTTTTGCATGGGACTGGGGTGTTACTGCCTAGGTTTAAAGCTCCACTTGAAAGTGGTGCTCTTATGTATTTTGGCCCTAGGACCATGACCTCAGTTTTTTCTCTGTTAAGCATTAGAAAGTTCTGGGTCATCCATGTCTGTAAGTCTATAAGACAATCTTGGAGTTTAATTGAGGGGTTTGGGTCGTCATTTAGATACGTATAGCTGGGTGTCATCTGCATAGCAATGGAAATTTATGTTACGTTTCCTGATAATGTTGCCTAGTGGCAGCATGTACAGGGTGAAAACAATTGGGTCGAGCACGGAACCCTGAGGAACTCCGTAGTTAACTTTAGTGAGTATGGAGGATTCCTTGTTTACATTAACAAATTGCAATCTGTCCTATAAATAGGACTTGAACCAGACAAGTGCTGATCCTTTCATCTCGACATCTTGTTCTAGTCTATGTAGCAGGATCTCATGATCTATAGTGTCAAATGCTGCACTGAGATCCAGCAGGACCAGTATACTCTAGAAACCAGTCCTTTTTCAGAGGCCATAAGAATATCATCTTTTACTCTTAGTAGTGCAGTCTCTGTGCTGGGTTCTAAACCCAGATTGGAACTTTTCAAATTAATTGTTTCTATGCAGGTGATCACACAACTTGGTGGCTACAGCTTTTTCTAAAATCTTTGAAATAAAAGGGAGGTTTATAATTCGTCATAGTGCTAGCGCCGAGAGACGGCTTTTGCTCAGTAAAGACATTTATTTGATCTAGTAAGATATTACCAATTTGTGGTAAAGCCTCTTTAAGGAGTCTAACTACATGTCAGCTAGTCCCTATACCAGCTGACATGTAGTTAGTTTAGAGGCGGTGACCACTGAGGTCAACTCCAGGAGGTTTATAGGGACGAAATTATTTAGTACGTGTATAGCTGGAGCCACGATTAGGTCTAAGTTAGCTGTACTAAACTGTGTTTTGGAGATGTTGGAGGTTAGGAGGTGGTTAATTCTATCTCTGATTGTTCTATTTTATCATTAAAGAATGTTATAAAGTCATTACTACTGAGGGATTGATGGGTTTGTTTCATTGTGGCTCGCTGTCAACCTGGCTGCTCTTATCTATTATTAGCTATCTATTAACTCTGAGTAATAAGGTTCTTGCATGTCTCAGAGCTTTTTTATATATATTATGATATATATTTATATATCAAAGCTATTCCTCCACAAGACATAGGGACTGTCATTATGTGTGGAACGCCACCTTCTTTCTAACCTTCTAACCTTCTAATCGTATCTCGGGTGATAACCTTTTTCTTTAGAGGGGCAACAGTGTTTAAAACTGTCTGCAGTGTTAAATTTGTGTTGTCCACTATTTCATTGGGTGGAGGGCAGACGAGAGCTGTTCACTGAATTTTTTAACTGAACTGTCAGATAAACAGCGACTGTAATAATGCTGCTATTTAGGGTCAGTAGCATTACTGATTATAATTTTAAATGAGATCAGACAGTGGTCCAATATCAAGGGATTCTCATTAAATACTACTAAGTTATGTATGTCAATACCATTATGTTAAAATAAGGTCAAGTGTGTAGTTATGATGGTGTGTTGGTTTGTTAACCTGCTGCTTGAAGCAAATTGAGTCAAGCATAACTTTAAAGGATGAGCCAAGACTGTCATTGGCTACATCTACGTGAATATTAAAATCACCTACTATGATGATTTTGAACGGAGAACTAAATCAGATAAAACATCTGCAAATTCACTTAGGAATTCAGTAGGGGTTGGTGGGCTGTATAAAATAAATAATTGGAGTCTGTTATTTTAAAACAATCACTTTGTGAGTAAGCACTGCTTTTTTTGCATCAAGTTCAATTCTGCTCAAAAAAAGTGTCAACACCTGTTAGTGCAGAGTGAGAATGACTCAGAAACTCAGTTTGAGTGATTTTTCTATTTTTGCTCTGCTTTCTAGCCCCCCCCCCCCCCACACACACACACCCCATACACCTTTATCACTTCTCTCTTCTCCTTCCACGCCTCCTCATCCTCCTTCAGAAAACACTGGGTACTGTAAATTGGAAAGAGACTTTGAGATTTCAAAAATAAAATCCTAAAACACCTTTCCCTGGTTCTCTCGTCTTTGCAGCATGTACAGTACATTTAACAGCCATGCAAATGTGTGCCACGTCAACATGTGGAAGTGCTTCTGCACCACCAAGGGCATCAAGGGAGATCAGTGTCAACTGCATATGACCACCATCATCATTTTCACAAGTTACATGGTCACACTGAATGTGTTTTCTTAAACAGATGACAGAAATCCTGGGCAGCAAAGCACATTTTTTTGAAAATTTGTTTGAAAATGAAGACCATTTTTGTCTTTTATATGTATTCTTCAACCATATAAGCAGCATATAGATGAATGCGAATTAACGGGATAGTTTTTTTTTTTTTTGTGTGTGTGTGGTTGTATGAGCTAGTTAGGCCCTCACTATGCTGCTTACACCCTATGTTTGACACAGTAAGTTTCACATGTCTTACTTACCAAACAAGGCATCAGTAGACCTGTAGCTCCCTGCACGACATTTATGTGGGAAACTTGTGTTTTCAGTCCAAAAGGACTGTCTAACCGTGAGATAGTAGCATATTCTTGTGGACACAAGCTGGTGTAGCTTTTATTGATTGAGCCTAATATTAATGGTAAAGTGTGTAGGATTTAGCAACCTTTATTGAAGTTGCATGCCACAACCCTGTATTTTTCACTTCTCCCTCCCCTCCCGATTAATATAGGAGAACCTTCAGTTAACACAAAATTTATATTTTTGTCCTTGAACTAGGGATGCACCGATTAATCGGCTAGTGACCAGAACCGGACGATTTTCACTTGATCGGCCGCAATCGGCGACCGGCCGATCAGACAGAAGTATTCCGATTTTAATAAGCCGATCGAATGCACCCGCATCGTGCAGCATAAGCAACACACGTGCACGCGGCTACACACACGTAGCAGAGTGTAGGGCTGGGCGGTATACCGGTTTACACCGAATACCGTTTTTTTTCCCGTTATGATATGAATCTTTAATATATATTTGTATTTGATTACACAACATCTGCGCATCTGCTTTGCGAGTGAGTGCTCTGCATGTAAACGTTTCATTAATGTTTATAGATTTGTTTCAATCACTGAATGAAGCCTGTCATATTTGGGACAAGAGTTAGGACCTTACATCACTTGTACAAAACTTTTGATCAGCACTCAGCATTTGTTTGTTTGTCATAAACCAGTGTGAGCAGAGAGAGAGAGGCATTGTTGGCATGGGGCGGGAGAGAGAGCGAGCGAGAGAGAGCGCTAGAGAGAGAGCGAGCGAGAGAGCGAGTGAGCTCTGCGCTCTTGGTCATTAGTTCATTTACTTATTTGTGTGTAGGTACTATGTTATGAAATATGTTTAAACTTAAATAAACTACACATATAGGTAGTGATTCGTTTATGGATTTTTAGTTGGATATTGGATGTGAACTGATTGTATTTCTATGTTAAAATGTTCTATTCAAGAAAATATGCAAAAATATATATCTTTCTGTATGCTGTAAAGTGGTTTAAAACATTTAAATCTGAATCGGCTAAAATCGGTATCGGCAGGTCAAACTTCTTGAAAAATCGGAAAACGGAATCGGCCCCAAAAATGGCAATCGGTGCATCCCTACCTTGAACATAAACAAGATCCAACATGGCAGCCTCCACAGAGATGTAATTATTTCCACTGGACAGAAGTGGAAGGGGTCTTCTTGCACACTTTCTGTAAATCATATAAACTTTATTTCACTTCTCAAATAACACAGTGTACATACATACTTGGCGAGTATGTACCCCAGCCATACTTCTCAATAACGTACTGGCATACTTGGGTATTGAGAAAGGGCCTAGGTTTCTCAAAAGAAACAGAAGGAAGGAACAGACAGACACGGGAAACAGACAACAAACAGAGAAGGAGGGGCTGCCATGACAAATATGTAAAATACAACATAGAATACAACAAAATACATGGAACAATCATCCACTTCATTGTGTCACCTTGCCCCCCAGTCCCAGTTCTGCTCCTGCTCAATCTTCCTCTTTGAGTCTGAGCCAACTCCCCCCATAGCCTTTTGCAATTACAATCTATCTATATCTATATCTATATCTACATATTTATTTCTATATCTATTCATTCATCATTATGCTAGATTGTGCAGTCCCTGGATGCACGTCCTCCTGTGAGGATGTGTCATTTTTTTATTTTCCAACAGCGGTGGTGTTGGCGGAAAAGTGCAGCACCGGCAGCCTCGTCACACCGCTCTGTTCATGGCGGCTCGAAAACGAACTAGGCCCCGGTGGCACAAAAAAGCCTCCGCGCTGGCAATAAAAAGTGTCCGTCTGTGTGGAGAGGTATATAAGAAGGTGAAGATAAGGTAGTGGAAAGAAAAATAATTCCAAAGTGCCAACCTTCTCTGGCTGTGGAGAAATATAATCCTGCGGAAGCCTGCGGAGCTCACCGCTCGAGATGCACCAGGGAGCCGGCTACACAAGCAGTATCTGCCACGCCCACACTGTCCTGACCAGTGGTCTAAACCAGTCTAAACAGCAAAATGAGCTGTTTTCAAACCAGGTTTTTTAATAGTTATGAACAGTTATTTTCACTCAGACTTTTGTGGATGCTTAATGAGACACTCAACTTTGATATAATATAAGCATATTTAATATTACAGGCCATGTTTCCACAGGCTTTAAATATCAACAATGATAATTTGATTGTACAAACTGTTTGATCTGACAGTGTCACCATGTTATAGTCCATGCTGGCAGCCCTGATTACTCAAAGGCCACTTATTTTTTACTTCACAGTAGTAATATAGTAAAAAGTAATATGGGTCAATACCATATTGAATCAAACCTTAAGCTCACCTTTACCACTTGCATTCTGCTGACCTTATGTAACCCACGAGTGACGGAACGTGGCTTGACCTGCCCCTCAAACGCTCACTGAATGAGGATCAACACATGTTCAATGTCAACTTTCATTAGTGTTTTTCTGCAGGTCTGGTGTTCTTGAGATTGCTGCCATGTTTGGTCTTGGCTCTTTTCAGATGGATGGATGGATAGATGTTGAGCAATTCACAACTTTGTTGACTTTCAGCAGAGCAAGAAGAAAGAAAATATAAATTGTCATTGCCACTACAAATCTATTATTATCATTATTCAATTCATTTTGATGTCAAACAAAATTGCAACCATTTGGAACAAGTTGTTAGACTCATGTGTACGCACTGTACAGTAACCACAGTGTGTGGTAACCACACAGTGAGTGGCGTAACTGCTGCGATCACTCAACAGAAAATAACTGCATGACGAACACAAACAGCGACTCAGGCTTATATGTTTCAGTGGAGAGTTCGACTACTCACCTTGCACTTTAGTTTTTTCATGTGCTGTGTTAAATGAGATAGATAGATAGATAGATAGATAGATAGATAGATAGATAGATAGATAGATAGATAGATAGATAGATAGATAGATAGATAGATAGATAGAAATTATTTAATTGAAAATGACTATTTAAAAAATATTTTATGTAATATTGAGGAAATAGATATGCATCAACACAGAGACCAGCATGTGATGTATCACAGACTGAGGGACAAACATGGACAAGTACAACAATAACAACATAATGTATGTAAATCAACAATTCAACCAATGCAGTCAAGTCTTTAATGATTCATTATTCACAGAAAAATTATTGGATCAAATTTATCTGTTTAAGCTATTTTAACTCTTCTCTAGCGTGGGGAAAAAACAGGTAGCGCAGGCTACTTTTGAATTCAAAAGTCCAAGCCCCTTTCTTCAGACTTCCCTTTGAAGCCACACCGCCAGATCACAGGAATGTGCGGTGCTTGTTCGCGAAGAGTGTTGGTTTCACAAGGATTCACGAGCAGTGTGCAGCAACGGTAACTTTCGGTACTTTTCAGTGACACTAACTTTTGTTACAACGTTATGCAGTATCACAAAGACATAAAGTTAACCTACCTGTCCAGTACCACTTTGCAGCTCTTTCTGGGCTTTCGGTTGTTGCAACCGTTGAAACACAGCACTGATGTTCACTCTGGTCTTAGATTGTTCTGCATCAGTCTTTTTCTTGGCAGTAGCTTTCCCAAAAAACATCTTTTGTCTGCAAGCAACACCTGTTGTTGGCACCCTTTCTGCTATAACGTCGCTGCAACTGTCTCCAGTTATGCTACACAGTTGTAAAACTTTGAAGAATCTGAGCATGCGCGATAAGTCCATAAAGAGGGTTATGTACATATTTTGACCAAAGCATTACACAGACATGTTCATTAGGACACCAGGGAACTAGGTTAACTTGAAAAATAGGGTATAATATGACTCCTTTAATTTAAAAAAAAAAAAAAAATAAAATGGAAAAGGAAAAGGAAATGAAAATACAAAAATGTCATGGTTTGGGTTGCTGTGGTTTTTCACAGGAAATGAAGAGCAGACTTCTGTGTAGTGTCCTTTATTTTGTCAAGCTGCCCAGCCACTCCAACCTCTTTATGACACACTTTGTCCCACTCTGAAGCGTGTCCCTTTGCTTCCTGTTGTGCTGCTTGTTGTGCCCTTTCAGACAATACATTGTGATATGAGTCCAGGAATTAATCAAAGGCTAAGAAAACAAGTCCATAACCAGCATTAATGGTGCTTATAGTATTTTCATTTCTTTTTTTTTCTTTTTTTACTGTGAGATTTTGGAGGGCTTACTTACTGCTGTATATGCAGGACATGAGTAACAGCTGGTACAGACTGGTAGAGTGTGACATAGAGTGTGAAGGTGACAGGTCAGGAATATGGGAATAAAGTGAGAAGCTCACCAGATGTTACTCTGTTTCAGTATGTAGCAGTTTTAATTAATGGAATTCACATTGTTTCATTGCTAACTCGCAATGTGTAGAATATGGATGATAATATCATCATGAGATTCAATAATAAGTTTAATGACATCATTTAAAAAATCTGCCTTCAAATATCTGCTTATATTGTGGATATTAATATATAATTAATACATCATTTAATGCCTAGAAATGTGTATTTTTGTGATGAGTCTTCAGCTTATTGTCATTTTTATTTGTACTGTTGATTCGAGGGAGTGAGTTTATGGATGAGACACGTCATGTGACCACTTTCTCCTCTAACAAGGAATTCATTTTAACATAAAAATAAACAATCTTAGGTTAATTTTTATCTTGACCATTACATATTGAGGTCCCAAAAAACAAATGGACAGACAGTATTGCTACTTCTGTATATTTCTTTACTTTCAACATTCATTTTTGGCAGCACCTGTTCTACCAAGGTTTTGGGTTATGGGTGTGGATAAACCACTCAACCCTCCTGTGGACTTTTGTTTCTTTATGACTTTTAGTTGAGAAGAGTCTGCACTTCCAATTCCACTTAATTTCTCCTTATTTTCCTTATTGTTACATTGGTACACAATATAGTAACTTCTAACTAAATGCTATCAGTCAAAACATATGCACACTGTGCAAACCTTCACCAAGGTCACTCAGTTTATGAATCAGATCCAACAAATCTCTTTTTTGGACCATAATTTCATCAAATTCCACTTTTTAACATTTTGACATGCTGCTTACAATACACAAACACCTTCATACACAAGTAAGACTGGTGTCATTATGGCCTTTAATCCCCACTCTGTCCATCTTTTGTGTGTCTGTCTGTCTGTCTGACTCAGTGTGTGTTTTAAGTGATGACATATTTCACTGTGGCCTTATCTTGTCCCTAGTCGGTTGTTGTAAGCAGCTTAAGTGTCCATCCCACATTTTTTGTAGCTTAGCACCTTGGACTGAGTGTGTCCCCCCATGAGAATAAAAGGTCCCTCTCCTCCTCCTCGTCCCCTTTTAGCCTCTTTGACATGTGCTCATTCGTCATCTCTGCAGCTTCATGTGGGTTGTTTCAAATAAAAGCAACATTAGCCTGTAGAGCAAGCTAGCTACATGGCTACATTGTTAAATCAAAATGGTGGCTCTTTATTTTTTTTCCAGGTTGAACTAAAAATGGTCTTGTCTTGTTTAGGGTGTGTAATTGTTTACTGCGCAACATTTTAAAGGCTTCTTTAACTGTAAGACCCACAGTTGTAAAATTACAACGTTACCTTTAGCCATCCCAAATAACAATCTGTTATATTTTATCTGTATTTTTCTCTTTTTTTTTGTTTTTACCACATTTACATAGTCATTGGGTCTTATTGTTCAGTCTCACAATGCTATTGGATGGTACATTTGTTTATAAGTCCCGCTTTATGGCCATGAACGCACACAACCTCTCAAGATTTCCTCCGAACGAAATCTCTTTGTTTCATTGGACTGGATTAATCAGATTCAAGTACGTAAAATGTATTTTTGGTGTGATTTTTTTTTTGTCTCGAGCGTGTACATATTTGGTTATTGTGGAATAGATGCATCAACTTTCATTTATTCATCTCAAATTTCTACAGGTTATTTACTACAATATAAACACATATATGTACATGTTAATTAATTCCTATGTTATTTTCAGAATGCCACCAGCAAGGAGAGAGCCGCGATACAGTGTGCAGGATGTGATTGATATCATCCAAAATGGAGAGAGTGAAGTTGAGATGGAACTCGATGACACTGATGAGAGTGATGAAGACTCAGATGAAGATGTCTGTTAACAAGTGGACAAAGAAAACCAACCACCCATGGACTGTACAGCTGAGAATTACGTGGACATTGAGCCAAAAACAAACGCATTATGCACTGTGACAGGTGTCGCTGGCCAAATAAATAATTTCATCAGTCCCAACACTGATTTTTCAAGGACCAAGTTGCACATAATCCAGTGAAGACAGGGAGAGGATGCTGCAGATACTGCAATAAAGAACCAACACGCAATGCAGCAAGAGTAATGTTCACCTTTGCTTTTCAGTTTTTAGGACTTTCACCAACAATGAAAGTGTTATGAAAAGAAAAAAAGGAATGAAGACGTTGCTAGAAAAAGCTGTTTATTTATTTATTTTTAATAAATGATTTCATAAAAATATGACTAATGTGTGATTATTTTTAATGTTATATAAGGCTAAGTAAGCAATTAACCCTGCAAATGAACCCTTAGTTGTTCTGAATTGTGATTGTGATAGGGTGTCCTTTCCTGAGCATCAGTGTCTTATCGGTGCTACATATCCCAGCATTCATGGAACACCAAATACAATCTTTGAAAGAAGATAGTGGTGGCCAACAATGGCATAATGTTGAAAAGTAAATATAAGTAGCAGTTCCAAATGAAAAGCAAAACAAGGTCCTTTAAGCATTACTCATCCACGTTCAGCTTAATGATCTAATGCATTAGGGAAAATTCCATGTAAACCAGTCCATTTCATGTCAGTTCAGTTTCTATCAGTACCATAAACAGCAGGAGGTGGCCCCAGAATTGCTAATATATTATGTTTGGTCACTTCCTGGACTTCAGCAAACCAGCCCGTCTATTTCTGGTATGCTGTCAGCCAAAGAAGCAGATATGTATCACAGTCAATGTCTGAGTATTTAGTGGGAATATGTATTGATAGAGAATTATTATAAATATAAATATAAAATAAAATACATTATAATGGCTATAGTGTTGTCTTTTTAATTTAAGGCTATGTTGAATCCCACAGAGCTAACTACTAAAACAACTATTAAAAGGCGACAGTAGCTTAGTGGTAGTGTCATCTCTTAAGTGGAAGGTGGTGGGTTTGATTCCCAGCTTGCAAACATTGCACCTGACAGCTCAGCTGGCAGTGTGTCAATGGGTAATAATGGTGTGTGATAGAAAATGCTGCTCATATATGTGCTATAGGTGAAAGTGTGAGTGAATGGGTGAATGGCAAAACTGTAGTGAATATGAGCTGGCTTTTATTTTGAAGAAAGTGATGATCCGTGCATGCACTTAGTTATGACTCAACTACGGAACCTGTCGCACCTTTTTTGCTGTTGTCTAGCAAAACATTTGCAGGTGGACATGGCTTCTCTTTGGCAGCAATATGATAAACTGGTCACCGTTCTGTACAAAATTGATCCACTGACCATACAAACATCAGGGACACAACTTGAAAATATTGCTTTGTGTTCAGTGTGAAAAATAAACTGGGAGAAGGTGCTGCTTCAATATTATTGAAGCAGCACCTTCTCCCAGTTTATTTTTTCACAGGAAAGGGGTATCAAACAGCATAATGGTAGCTCCTGCACCACTGGTCTCTACAGAGTAGTCGTTTGAAAAAGCCTGGCTGGATCCAGCAGTGATGTGCATAGACATTTGGAAGGGCAGGGGCGAAAATTAAAAGGGCACCTACTGCACACTGGTGGAGTACACTTAAGGAAGGCAAAATGTCAACTGGGGCCAAAGGCAGCCCAACTCTGGGGGTTGAATTTCATGTATACATATAAATATATATTAAAATCCCTCCTGGTCCTGAATTTCATGTGGGCACCAATAGAAAAGAAGTTGCAAGAACATCTTATTGGTCACTTTTTTCCACTCGAAAGGCCCTCCTTTAGAAATAATAACTATTTTTCATTTATATTTTGTTCCCTGCTGAATTCACTTGCTTCCCAGCAACTGACCCCTCAAACCCCCTGCATTCCATCGCCATGATTGAAATGACCTTTGGCCTCCTGAAGGCACATTTTCACTGTCTTCCGAACCTAAGGGTGTCCTTCACAATGTGGCCTGCTTAGGAAGGAGCAGCTCCCAGAGTGTCATCGCACATGGACTGGGACAATCCTGCAATCTTCCCTGATGACCACAGTGGTAAACTTATGCACATGCCTAATTTTGTCTAAATAATTATTGCTCTCTTTCTGTAAATCATATACACTTTATTTCACTTCTGAATTATCAGTGCTTGTCTCGTTTATGATTTATGATTTAACTGACATTTCTTTTTCAAACAACCAATGATTTATAAAGGAAAATCATGAAAATGTACAGGGGTGCCCAAACTTGCATACCACTGTATGACTACACAAGTGTAAGGACAAGAAATTATAACAGATTAAGCCACCCCCCCCCCCCCCCCCCCTTCCTATATTTTTTTAAGTTATTTCATTTCAAATTTTTTAAAGGATATTATGTCCAGTTTTAAATGTATTGTATATGTATTGTTCTGTGTCGCAGTGTAGCTCACAACAATGTTATCTGTGCTCAGAGAGCTGTGGTTTCACTGATAGCTTAGACCAGGAGGGGGTTGTTGTCTCTTGGCTCCCCGAAGGTGCAAATCTTTGAGGCTAAAATTCTCCCTAAAGCAGTTTGAGGAGTGCCTACATTCAAATGGCCATATCTTCTGTTCTCGGTTTTGCCATGGCTGGCCACAAATCACGATGAAACATTTATTTACAATTTATCTTGTGGAGTTTAAACCTTTTATGTCACAGAGTCCTCTTGAGATGATGCTGCTCTCTCAGCAATCCTCTTCTGGATTTCAAACTGTTAACCCAGCAACTCTCATCTCTGTCATGTCTCAAGCCTCACTTGTCCACCTCTGAAGGACGATATTTGTCCTCGTGGAGTAGAACAAGGGCCTAGTTTACTTTCAGTATAATTCTCAGACATTATTTTCGAAATATCTTTTGACCACTCACTCAAATGTGACCTTGTATTTGTCATTTGTTGAGCTTTAAATGTAGAAACTATAATCCTGACAAGCATTCAGTGGATCCCAGTGGTCTGTAGGATCAACTTATTGTATTTTTCTCATTGGCATGAATCCTATTAAACTACTAGATGTCACCAGTGCAACAACCTTTCATCTCCAATATATACACACCTTAAATCAACTTGTAAAAATAAGTATTTTAAAATGTTCATTCATGGTGATTGCAGTAGAGGTCTGGCTAAAATAATGAAAAAAAGACAGTCCTTAACAAATGTATTAGACCACCTGTTTTAAAACGGACACATTTTAAATATAAAAACATATATTATATGTATTATATAATATTTTAGTCTTTCTAAAACTTTTATAATGATTTATTTGGCAAATAACAAACTAAATTCATGTTTTAATAATTAATTATTTTAAATTTTGTGATTGGCCAGCCAACAAGAGCTTTCCCACTGCCTTGTGATTGGCCAGGTACCTGGAAGTGACGTAATTATCACGTCAGCTCTCAGAAGCGCAGGTCCCCCTGTGGAACGATGGATACACCGCTACTCATTATAAAAACATTGCTAAATGGCTTTGTCACGTAGTTGTGGCCGTAGTCCCTCATTGACTGACCCAGTCGGACCCAGAGTCACTGTTGACAAGTGAAACACCTCCACAATGGACTTTCTTCTTCTTCTTCTGCAGGTCAATGTACGCAACCGGATGTGCCCGGATTAGTGCCCGGAGCAGGAGGATCTGCTGTTCAGGAGACGGGATCCTAACGTCACGATTCCAGGCTTTTTCAGAGCGCTTGTAGAGCCCGAGAATATAACAAAACTCCACGTTCTCAGCAGTGGCTGAACTGTTTGTTTCAAAGACGAGGTAATGGCGCAGATACACACCAAAAAACAGCGTTGATTGGAACTTCTGGTCTATGGGAGCTTTAAAAATATAATTTTGACGAAAGCATCTTCTACCTATTGGTGTATTAATCATTACAGAATCATAACACACTATTTTGATAATTACCAATGTTGTTAATTAGGGCAGCACTGTATATATAAATATACAATATAAGATAGTCCTTTATTAGTCCCACAGTGGGGAAATTTCCATATATATATATAAAGATTGACATGTTGATGTTATAGGTTGATTATGGTTGAATGAATTCCAATCTTAAGTTTGCCTTTTATTTATTATGTGTTTTATTTATTCTTCTTCTTTACAGCACTTTGGTTCACTGTGGTTGGTTTAAAGTGCTTTACATATAAAGTTGGATTGGTTTGGAAACAACCGTATTGGTTTAGATCAAATGTCAAATAAGAATTGCCTTTTTATTAAAAGAGTCCTTGATTTCTTCAGTGTCTATTTGTATGTTGAATATCTAACATCGAAGTGAGTGAGAAATTATTAAGCATGCGAGAGACACATATTAATTATGTGTGATAGGGTAAGGGTTTGTGCGTGCGCTGTACCATCTCCATATGTAAGAACAATAACATTGACAACAATCCATGGTAAACTACTACTCAAATTTTCAAGGTTGGCAGCTCTGTAACTGAGTTGTGATTATTGTTGATCAAATCAGTCATTATTCTTTAACTATCACATTTTAACTTATAAAAAAGTAATGTCAGATGATGATCAATTTCATATTGTATTAAATTCAGAATAGGTCACTGATTCCCTCAGCTGCCATTGTCATATCCAGTAAATGTTTCTGTATAAAAATCCATGACGATCACAGCACTGTAAGCTCATCTATCTATTTGTTATTCTTTTCACCTGGTACTCAAATGGTCTTTGAAACAACCATTAGTGCAAAAGCTACTTGCTTTTTCAATTTTGTTTTAGTGTTGTAAACTCCTGGTTTGATGTGGAAAGCTCTGCAGAGGTTTAAACCACTGTCCTGGGCAAGGGTGTTTAGAACAATGAAATATTCAGCATCCAGCGCTGCTCTGTGACCTGCTGCCGTGCTGCGGGAGAATTCACTAAAACTCAGGCAGTAAACCTCACCTGCCCTCCTGTTCTTATTTCCTATGTTTTCCCTTTGTCATTCATTTTCCTGTTCTTTTTTGGAGGTGATTTCTTGTCTTCCTCCTTCGCTTATCTCTACTTTTCTGTAAACCCTGCTTTATTTATTGATTTATTTGTTCATATTTAGTAAACTGTAAATACTTGCATATGGGTTTGATAAACAGTGACTTTTTTTCCTCTCTACTTTGCTGCCCTACCCCACAGAGTGGGAGTGAAGTATTATTTGTTTGTGCTTCCACACTTGCACTTGCCAATGTTGTGATCCAGCCTCACACAGGGCACCATTATGTTAGGATCAACAATAGTGGCAATCACACAAGCTATCTACAACATAAACATCAGTGGATGTGTTTGTTAGTGAAACAGGAGGAGATAAGATAAGAGAAAGGAGTGACGCAGTTGATGGCCACCAAAATGGTGGGGGCATGCGCAGTAGCTGTGACTGTAAACGCACGCCTCCACCGAAGATGGCGCCAAGGCCGCAGATCTGTAGAGGCAGATGTTTGACTCAAGATGGCTGCTCCAAACTGGTACGCCAAACTTTGTATGAGAGAGAGACAGAGTCCACCGGTCTGTTCATCGTCCGGCAACAGCACATACGACCTTTTTCAAAAAAAAAAAAAAGTCCTATGTTTCTCCCTATGTTTTGGGGGAAAGTGGGGAACATAGGACCCGGGGGAATATAGGGGTGATCTCGAATTGGGGCTAACATCAGCTCTAGTTAGCCTTGTTTGGTAGTAAAGTTGCTAATTGTGAATATTTTGTTTAGCAGCTTAGCAGTTTTAGCTGTTTGCTTGTTATTAGTTTGTCTGCTGCATAATGATAAGACCAGGCCTGACTGAACGTTTGCGCTTCACACACTGTGGTGTCTGTTTACCGTTTGTTGTGATGATTTAGTTTGCAAGTTGTTTACATTCCTGCTTAAAACCATTTTACTGCTGCTTCACATGTAAACACTGCAGCACATATTGTACTGTTAGATTTTGTTCATATCCTACAACAACTCTCTAGGTAAGGAGCATAAGCAGGAATTGTCCACAGATTGTTTTAATTGTGATTTCTTTCAATGTTTGTAATAAACGCATATGATGTGCATATTTCAAATTACATGACACACTTACTAAATGTTAGACTTTATCTTTTGATTATACTGCTGAATTGTTGTTAAAATGAAATGCTTGTAGTTTGCATTGCATATACAGGAAATAGATTCTTACCAAATTTTGCTAACTTACTTTCCAGGTTTGCTGCAGAGTTTAAGGGTTTCCATAACTATATCTTGATGTATGCTAGAAAGTATTTCAGCTTCAGTCCTGTGGTGTATGAAGCTGGAATTGAGAGCAAGTTAAAAGCAATATAAATTACCAATAAGAACATTGTATTTGTTGTTTTTGTGTCCTCTATATTCTGGCACAATAAAATCAAACCGTGTCTCATCTGACAGGACACATTTGATTTTAACACAATAAATCTTCGTTTTCTCAATGTTGATATTCAAAATTTGTGTTTAATGATGATGTCTAATCAGAGTTTTTGTATGTTCTCTTGACAGGTCAGGTCAGCCAGTGAATACATTCCAGACGCACAGGATTACATCTGCTGGACTTTCACTTTCCACTTCTCTGAGTGGACCATTTAACGGTGCTCTCTGGGAAGAGGAGGGGAGATACAGATACTCACTTAGAGACATTTTTCATAAACTGCAAGCTGTTTTATTCACCACTGGAGTTCTCCTCGTTTATTCTTGTTGGTGTTTATATCTCACCTCAGGCTGTGTTACAACACTTGGCTGACCAGATAACAGACATGGAGAGGTAACATCCAGACTCCTTGCTCATTGTTCTTGGAGACTTTAACAGAGCAAACCTCAGCCATGAACTGCCAAGCTATAGACAACATGCTAAGTGAAAAAAACATTCTGGATTATTGTTACACAGTTTTAAAGGATGCAAATCGCTCTGTCCCCTGTGCAGCCTTGGTTCCTTGCATGGTTCATATTCTCCCAAAGTACAGGCAGAAATTAAAATCTACTAAACTAACAGCTGAGTGGCTAACAGTTGGTGCTGCTAAAATCAACTAGCGACAAGAAACAGGCATTACGTCCCCAACTCAACTTTTATTTTGCGGTAATCAGTAACACGATGGTTAAGGGAAATGTAGTGGAGTAAAAGTTAAAGTTGTCAGAAATATAAATAACAAAGTAAATTACAGATATGTGAAATTCTAAATTCAAAACAAAGTATGTGTACTTGGTTACATTACAACACAGGATGTCTGTTGTGAAAATATAAAATATCACTACAAATACTTTAATTAAATATAAAAGATAAAGTGGTAGACAATGGATGGAACATCCTTATTCTGCTATCGACAATATCTAAGATCAAATCAGCACAACAGCAAAACACACAATGGACATTTCTAGAGATCATTTTAAAACACTGGATAAGCTACTGCAGCAGGTAACATATGGACGTGTCCTCTGCAGGACTTTGTTTACCTGTTTCCAGATGCAGGCAGGGATTACACTGACTTTAGCTCATTGGCAGCAAATTGCTGGGTTTTCTCCTAAAGGGCATACAAGGGAGGAAAGATGTATAGTGGAAACAGATGTTTTGTGGCACATGAGCACATTGACTCGCTCTGTATCGCTCTCACACGAACAGATACATACTCCTACATATTTGGTTGCTGGAATAAAGTCTGTCAATGTCAATAGCCCTCCCACTGCAGAGGGGTATCATTATTTGAAGGAGAGAGGCTCTGAAGGATACGGCAATCAGAGGAGTCATGCCGCAGTTTGCACTGGTCACTTCAACTATGCCTTTGATCATGAGTATAACTTCTGTCTGAGATTTTAACATTGCTTCACCTTTTTATTTTAAAGTATCTGACTCAGAATAGGTCCCTAAAATGGTGGATTCACACTGAACTGATTTGTCATTTCTTGTGGCAAATGTGGCCGCTGGAGTTAACTAGTTTCATAGTTGGTACGACCAACAGCTTGAAACAAGCGACACAAGCATGTAGTCACATGTATAGTTTTAGTTGTTTATTAAAATGTTTCTCTATCATCCTATCTATGTATATGTTATAAAGGTTTGAACACAACACTGATATAACTGTTTTCATATGAACAACTTTATTTGTCTTAACAATTAAATTGAATACAATATTTATTTTTGTTGTGTGTTTTACAGTTAATAATTACACTTGGACCTATTTGGTGTTTTTTTCAACAACCCAACAACAGCTGAGCTGATAAAATAGCGTTAATGCGCGCACTTGACCGAACTGTTGCAGGGATTTCTGGATGACTCAACCCCACCTGAAATGTCACTTCAGGTTTGTTGTGTTTTTTTCTTTGCGTTTGGCTCCACATGGTTTTCAAAGGGTTTCGTCTACCCGAACATCATGCATGAAATTCAACCATTTGTCGTCTCTTCTCTTTCTCCCTAAGGCCTTCATTTCTGCTGCTTTCCTCATGTGTCCTCTTCCGTGTTGATATCTGGGTAGATTAACCTAACCTCCATACCTGGATCTCTTTGTAGTTATCAACTTTCATTTACTTGTCTCGTTTTCGTAGTCATTAGTTGTAGCCCCATTTATGACAGACAAGTACACCAGTCAATCAATACATTACATAGTCGCGGACTATCCAGACAAGACGCATGAGAAACAAATGACAGACTGAAGCTTTAAAGAGTTCGGTCATGAGTGTTGTGTATTTTTTAGCCCTGCCAACCCCAGGACTGAGGTTTTGGATGCACTAGATGGCACCACTGCACCGCCCCTGTCCAATGTTGTGAAATAGTGTCGTATAATTGCAAATGGACAGATAGATAAACATGGAAGCATGTGCTTTAATGGCTTTTAAGGCCTGTGGGTGCATGGCTCCTTTAGCCTCACCATGGCTACAGTGTGTGCGTGTGTGTTTTTGATGTATTTGACTACATTATGTGCTGTCATTAATGTGACATTATCTCTCGTGCTGTCTGAGAAATGGGCCCAGCTTTGTTTGAATAAGAGCAGGCACACTCAGAAATACACACATGAACACACATGGCAGTCTCACTTTCTCTTTCTCACTCACTCACTCTCACACACACACACACACACACACACACACACAGTGTTGATTGTATTCAAGGTCAATATTAACCTTAAATGTCCTGTGAAGCTGGTGATTTAGAATAAAAATAATAATCTTAAAGAGGCAGAAGTGTCCAACAGACTCTCATAGATTCATAGTCTTTTTAAGAAATCTGAAGCACTTTTCAGACACCAGCAAACTCAAATCAACAAGGAATGTGAGCAGCCCATCTAAACTTTAAAAGAAGGCTTTATACAGTACAGGATCCAGCCAGAAAATACAGGACCTTTCATACAAAACAGATTCTACATGCTAAAAGGTCAAGTGTTTAGTATTTAGCTACACTTAAACAAAAAAATGTTGTGTTTTTTTTTAATATAAATTACCTCAGGTTTGTTCAAAACATGCTTTTGAGCATCACATGCATGTTGCATGTTTAATTTAGCAGGAGCTTTTCTAATATGTACACTTGGGGTCTTAAACACAGGTTTTTCAACCATCCTAGTTTTATTTTGTTTACCTACATTATTTGAATTTGCACACAGAAATGTAGTTATTCCACACACACCAAAAAAACCCCACCAGGGTCAAAATGATTTGAATGAATGAATGACTTAAGAACTGACTTACTTTTTTATTAGAACTTTTTTTATTGAGCCATAGCACAAACAACTGTTGTTCAATGATGTGGTTAACTTTGTAAAGCTCAACAATTTAAAAATAAGTTATCTCTCTATTTACACACAGTATACAATATTCAGTCAGGGTTTGAGTTGTCACTTGAGAAAGCATCATGCCAAAAACAAAAGAAAACAGTTTAGACTTAAGAAAGAGAAGTGCTGAGGCTCACAAAGCAGAAGGATATAGTGTCAAGAACTGGAGTGGGAAGCATCATCAAGAAATTCAAAGAGAGCCACACAATACAGAACAAGTCTGGCGGAGGTAGGAAGTGAAACATGTCAAAGACTGGAAAAAAAACTGGTGGGAGATGTGTCTAAAGAGCCCACAACAACTGCCAAGACACAAGTGAATGACTTTGAAATGTCAGGAATTGTAGTCTCAAAGAGGGCAATCACTAGAACTCTGCACAGAAATGGACTGTGGGGTTGCAGACCAATAATAACTCCACTTCTGCAGAGGAGACACCTTCAAGCCAGACGGAAGTATGCTAAGGACAACTTGGAGAAAGATTATGCATACTGGAAGCATGTCTTTAGGACAGATGAGACAAAGCTAGAGCTCTTTGGCCATAGAGGCATTGCTTATGTCGCCACAGTGAAATACGGTGGTGGGAGTATTATGCTGTGGGAATGCTTCAGTGTGGCCATCCATATACTGTATATGGATGGTCATTAAAACGTGTTGTTTTAAAAACATACACCGCTTAAGTATAAACGCTTGCAGTCCAAGGTGTAGTCAGCAGGATTTTTTGGGTGGGCATTATTGAACTATAATTACATGTAAATCTGTCGGCATGATGTAACGTTAACTGATCTGAAAAAGAGAGCAACCAATGATTTTACTTGCAGGCCTGGATTACCCTGGTCTGCAGCCAAGCATGAAGCAAACAACACAATGACACAGTACAACAACACAGACTCAGTGGTGGCTCAATAGAAGGACACCAGGTGGAGTCTCTGCTGGAACTTCTTGATCAGTGCTGTTGTATTTTTCATCCAGTTGAGGTCATCCTGGATGTATGTCCACAGGAACTTAACAGAGGCCACTCTCTCCACACGCTGGTAGTTGATTTTGGTTGGTTGGTTAGTGGAGCATGGGCCCCTCTCCTCCTCCTGAAATGAATGACCATCTCCTTGGTCATGGTGGTATTTAGCTCCAGATTGTTTTTGGTGCACCACTCAGCCAGTCCCCCCATTTCCTGTCTGTAGGCTGTCTCATCACCCCCTGTGATCAGGCCAACCAATGTAATATTAGCAACAAACTTTATGATGGAGTTTGTGGGGTGGTTAGGAGCACAGTCGGAGGTTTAAAGGGTATACAAGAGGGGGCTCAGCACGCAGCCCTGGGGGGAGCCCGTGCTAAGCATCAGAGTGGATGAGTAGAACTGACCCACCTTGACAAGTCAGAAAGTTCATAATCCAGGAGCAGATGAGGGGGGAGATATTTAGACCATTCAGCTTCTTCACCTGGATGTCAGGGGTGATGGTGTCTGAGCTGTAATCAACAAACTACAGCCTGACATATGTACCTGGGAGCTCCAGATGATTTAGGTCCGTGTGGAGAACTGTGGCCATGGTGTCCTCTGTTGAATGGATTGCTCTATAGGCAAACTGGTGTGGATCAAACTTCTTGGGGAGGTGTTGATGCCAGTACGCCTGCCAGCTGATCTGCACACGCGTGAATGACACTGGGTTGGAGATGGTCAGCTCCTCATGTTCATCCTCAAGGGACCCGCTGGGAAGTGCAAATACAATTTAGCATCTGGACAGGACGTTGACATTAACACATCAGTGAACTTTCCAGAACTCTGCACCTCAATTCAACTATTGTGTCACATTTTCTTACATCATGCAATCCTGTCCTGTGTACTACATTTCCTGACCTCTGACCTTTCCCTCAATCACTTTCTTACCACATGCTGTTTTGTCCATGTCCATGTCCATGAATGAGCCTCTTGTTATGATGGTATGATTAATGCTCTGTTGGTTGTCTCTGATGTGGGTTCCCATCAACTTAGCTTTAGTCTTCTGAAGGCCACAGTGTCACTGAGGCAGCCCCTGGAGTAGTGTTGTGTCGGCCGTGAATGATTTGTTCGAAAGACCGAAACATTCATTCATTCCGTGGCGCCGCGGTTTTGCGGCATCCTCTGCCCAGCTTCAATCCCCACTGGGTGCGTTACGGTTGTGCAGCGCTGTCTTGCGAGCTGCCTTGCGAGGCAGCTGTATTTACACAAGCTGCACCGTGCCTGGTGGAAATGCTCACATTGATTAGTGGCAGCGATCAGCGATCAGCTCCGGTGACCGTGGAGCTGGCGCACCCGTTGGATATCCGTGGTTAGTCCGGTTCCGATGGTCTTCGTGGTTCGATTTGAGTGAACGAACTGACTGGGATCACTTCATGAACTGATTCGTTCCTTTCTTAGTTCAGTTGAGCTCAGCAGCGATCGTGACGGCCGGGAGTGGAACTGCCACGTTCTGTGAGTCAGTAACTGACTCAGTCATGAGTCGTGAACAAACTGAGACAGAGAGAACTGGTGAACCGTGGCTGTGGATGTGAATCTCGTTCGCATCGCGAACGAACTGACACACAGAGAACTGGAGAACTGTGGCTGACGAACGAACTGACACAGAGAACTGGAGAACTGTGGCTGACGAACGAACTGACACACAGAGAACTGGAGAACTGTGGCTGGCGCACCCGGTGGATATCCGGGGTTAGTCTGGTTCCGGTGCCGATGGTCTTTGCGGTCTATTTTGGTTCTGTTACGATTCCACCTGCACCTTCCCCTACATTTTATTATTATTTGTTATTGTGTTTTGCTGCTGCTGCTTTTTCCTCCTCTGACTCTGCAGGGGGCGTGGCTGACCTAATTCTCCCAAGACGCCGGTGATTGTCTACACCTGCTCCTGATGAGCAATCAGCTGGGCTTAAAAGCGGAGCCATTCCTCTTCACCGGCGTCAGATCGTTTTACATGCTACACGGTAAAGACATGCTAGTCGTTTCCTCGCTGAACTTACCTGCTGTGGATACTCACCCGCCTTTCCTCGCTCCAGGTTGCCACGTCTCCTGCACCTCCGTGAACTCACTGGTCGTTTCCTGTTTCCCTACGCTCCTGGGAATCTCATCCGTCGTCTCCAAGCCAGTGAGTCCGTTCCATGCTGGAACACTGCCATCCTGCCGAGTCGCCCCTGTAGTAGCTGCAAAACCCTTTCTCTCTGTCAATCTCAAACCTATCCCCTATCACTTCCTTTAGTTTTTGGAAGTCGTTTTATGTTTTCCTTTTTGTAAATAAATATATTTTGTTTTGAAATATAACCACCGTCTCCGGCGGCTTCCGGGTCCAATCATAACAAACCCTGACAGGTTCATTTAGAACTATGCATATGTGAAAGCAAACCGTACCCACGTATGTTTGCTACATTGTAACGTTTTTCTGACTGGTGCGGACCAAAGCAATCGAACTATGTGTGAAAGTGCCCTTTATTTCAGGCTGGTTCTTTGGTTCACTGCACAGTCAGCCCAAACTATACAACCATAGAAACACATACCTTTAAACTTTCCTTATCAAAAGGCCAAAAAAAGAGTAGTGCTTTCACTGCAATGGATAACAATGAAGTACCACAGTTCAGAGGCATAAGCTACTTTTAATGTGCTTCAGTCTCACAGACAGCTCTTTGTCTGTGTCATTGTGACTGTGTAATTAAAGAAAAATACTAAATGAACTCAAAGACTTGTTCTGCACAATAACAAGCCTGTGGCTTGAAGCAGGGGCTCAGAAAAGTACTTTGATAAAACGTTTTATCAGCTTGATAAATGTGAACACAACTATCGACAGCGACGCACCTCATCTCAGCCAAGGACGCAGCACACAGAGCGATGCTTCGGTTGAGTTAACTCTGTCATATTCAGCCACCAGTCAACTGATAGAAAAGCAGCCTTGCAGTTTAATGAGTTCGCCTCCAGTCAGGCTTGCATTTATGAGCCGGCATCATCAGGACAACATTTTAATAAAGCTGTCATATTCCATCAAAGTCCGCTACAAGGGAACGTCTAATTAGAGGCAGAGACACCAAGTGTCCCGTCACTTTTGCCGTAGAGACCAGCACTCAGTTGAATTGCTGCCCCTAAGGCATGCTGAGAAAGCTTCGTCAGGCCAAAGGAAAAGTGGCTCCAATATTTACTGACAGCCCACTAATCCCAATTAAAGGACAATTAGTGAGAGACGACATGGAATGGAGAATAACACGGTGTGAATGGAATTCAGACCACAGAGTCAGTGTCGTTCCTGACCTCAGGCTGTTCATTAAACCACAGTCTGGCTTAAATCCAGGACAGCTAGATGTTTGTTGACAGACAGTATGTACGTACGCCTGTACAGAGTGGTTTAATTGGTCATACCAGGCCAAAAAGATCAAGAAGTTTCAATGGTTTAGTATTTTACTAAACTAATCAACAGTTCTTATTATATTGCTCCTTCTGAGTGTGTTGCCACCACTTTTGAAATTAAAAAATTTGCTTTGTAGCTTTTTCTTTTTCGATGAGGTCAGGCAGGAGTCTCTGCGGATTATGTTTTCTGATTATGGTTGCAGATGAAATTGTAATCTGTATTGTAAACAGAGGTGAAGAGTACAGATATATTCTACTCAAGTAAAAGTTCCACTATTTTGATGACGAGGCAAACACTCTCTCTGTATTTAAAGTTAGACTTAAAACGTTCCTTTTTGATAAAGCTTATACTTAGAGCTGGCTCAGGGAAACCTGGACCAGCTCTTAGTTATGCTGCTATAGACCTAGACTGCTGAGGGAATTCCTGTGATGCACGGACACTCACTCTCTCACACTCAGGGTATAAATATGACTTAATTATGTCATTAACCTTGTTCTTTGTCTCCCTAGTTTGTGTCTGTGCTTCCTTTCCGCTCTCTCTCTCTCTGTCCTCATCTTCGTCCAGTTTCGAGGCTACTACAATTATTATTATTATTATCATACATGTCATCACCATTATTATTATGCTTTAATTAAAAGTCTATATCAGTATAATTTTTTATCAACAATCTCTGCTGCTGCTTATATAAATTACATTGTAGTTCTATAAATATGTCATTACTGACTCTAACTGTCCTGTATAAACTTATAGTGTGACACAGTAATAGAAAACAACTACCTTACAAAATAGGTGAAAGGTAGCAAACTTTTTTAACTCACTCACTCAGGGACCTAGCGCCAATTGACCTGTCCTCATCATCCTCAGAGGGTAAAGTAGCTCAGTCAGCTAAATGACATGTAATGTAATGTAATCCTCATAATTCATCTGTCTTCACCATTCACTGCCAAAGTGACCAGCGCATGGTGCAAGTACAGTACTTCCAAAAAAACACATTTGAAAAATACACAAACAAACCTACTGAATTACAGTAATGCAAGTACATTTAATTCATTACTTTCCACCTTTGATTGTGAGTGATGGGTGGAAGAGGTGGAGGTCTACACTGTACAAATACTTTGTTACTGTACTTAAGTACATTTGTCCACGTATCTGTACTTTACTTAAGTTGAATAAATAGTGCATACTTTTTACTTTATTACATTTTGCAGCAAGTATCTATACTTTCTACTCCTACTCTACTTCTACAATATGTTTCGTTACATTTTCTAATAAGTTCTGGACCCTGGAACCGTTCTTTCTCCACCCTCGCACAGCGCCCCACCTTTGAGTCTATCGGCCCTGGGAGCAGGTATGACGGGGACACTGAGCTGCGGACGGGTGGAGAGGGGCCCGGGGAAGCATCAGGCCTCCGGGTGCGGACGTAGACCAGAGGAGAGTCAGGTGGGGGAGAGAGCGCCGCCAGGGCGATGGGAAGCGAGAGTGTGGAGGAGACCCGCAAGGAGCGTCCTATTCCACCCACCTCTTTGTATGACTCTGCTGTCCGAGAGCACCGAGACAGTCACATATCTTTATATTAATGGAAGAAGATTGTTACCACGTAACAAAAAAACTATGGTTTCTACCATAGGATGTGAAAAAAACAGGGATCGCTTTGTGAAGGGCAAAAGACGAGCCCATGTAAAGAATGGCGCGAGTATAAACAGGCTTTAATCAATGCGAGCTTATAACCCGCGCCCATTCCTGTCAAATTAAAACTCATGCACTGAATAAAAAAAACGTTTACACCCTTAAACATATGGTAATTAACAGAGTCGTTGTTACAATGTTGAAATGGTTAATGTACTGCAATTGACATTAAATATTTGTGTTGCAGTTAAATATATCTTTTAAAGATGTATAACCAGACTTCCTTGTTGGTTTTGCTATTGATATTTAACTCTGAAGATTACCCTGACAGATGACCAGAAATGTAAGTCAGAATGAAAACTGGGCCATAGATGGTGAGCACATTACATCATCCTAAAACTTAATTAAAATGCCACAGCCTGTTTTTTTGTTTTTTTTTTTTAAGAATATAAACGTTAAGACAATTAATCATTGTGCAAGTACTTTTACTTTTTAAACTTAGTACATTTAAAATCAGGTACTTTTTAATTTTACTTAAGTAGGGTTGTCATTTTGGTACTTCCACTTTTACGAAAGTAAATATTTCAATGGTTATTTATACTTTTACTGAAGTACTGAGATTCAGTACTTCCTCCAACACTTGGAAGCAGGAGCAAGACAGAATACCTGTTTGTGAATGACAGTGAGACAGGTGGTACAGTGAAGATTGTAAGGAGTAGAAAGTGGAGGAGTTTAAATACCTGTGGTCAATCATCCAAAGCAATGGACCATGCACAAGAGAGGTGAATAAAAGAGTGCAGGCAAATTTTTTTTTCTTCAAACCAAGACATTTACTGAAATTATTATTTTTTGTACAAGATTGGGTAACACTTTAGATTATTTATATTAGGGAACACATATTCACCATTCATCATCATCAGCGATCACTCGAAACGAGTATGATTGTCCTCCTGTTGGGTCTGGTCACTTGTGGGTCGTCAACTCGATCCACAGGTGCGTATGACATGGCCTGTCCATCGTAGCTGGTGCCTCGCGATAGATGTAGTGATGCTGGCGATGTTGGATTCCTTGAGAACACTGATTTTGGTCCGTCTATCTTCCCAGCTGATCCTAAGGATCTTACGGAGACATCGCTGATGGTATTACTCCTGAGCTTTGAGATGTCTACTGTAGGTGGTCCTATCAGCCCCATAGAGCAAAGTGGGCAGAATTACTGCTTGATAAACCAGTAGTTTGGTCTTGATCTGGATGTCACGGTTCTCAAAGACCCTCTTCCTCAGCCTAGCAAAAGCTGCACTGGCACATCCTATGGGGTGGTGAATTTCGGCATTTTTTTTTTTCAGCTGTGACAGAATAGAAGCACACTACAGGATATTCAAAACATGGCTCACTGTTTTCAAATGGAACACTTTTATTTCCATGGCACCGTACCAGAGCATGAAGTTTTTTTTTTTTGCGCACTGCAGTTGTCACAATGAAGATCCACATCTGTTTCTCCAACTCCAAAGTTGCTGAAGAAATTACGGATGTAGCTGATGACTTCATTGCTCCCTTTACTTGACGACATGCCTTCATCAATCAGACAATGTACCTGTTTTTGCAGCCCTTCACAGGAAACACCAAACAGGCGTCAGGAAGTACATTGGCCTAGGCTGAAGAGGGTTTGAGGGAATGTGCATCTGAAGAAGACAGGGGAAAAAGGATTAGATTGAATGAAAGCTGTTTATTCATGTCAGTCAAATAAAGGAAACACTATAAAAACAGTACCTGCTGTGCAAAATCGAAACTATAGTATATCCTGATCATCTTGCTTGCTGTTCTAGGGTTGTACAGCTGGTCTGACCAAAGAGGATACAAGGGATACAGCAAGATTGATGCAGATGGCAGAAGATCCACTGTGGTAACCCCTAAAGGGAGAAGTTGAAAGAAGAAGAAGATTTTTATCTGTTTAGAATCGGTAGCAATCTGTCACTGGTGATTATAATCACCACAACCTCCCCATTTCTCAGATTATTACACAGTTATGGCCTGTTCTGTCACCTGACCTCATGCATACATTACCTCCAGGTTTACTTTGACCTAAGCTCAGCTCCTGTATTAAATCAGCACCGTCCTTTTGTTAACTCCTGCCATTCTGACTTGCTTTCATGGCAAATTGATGCAAACTGTTGCAAATTGGAAATAATGAGTTGTTAATAAGCATTAAAAAAAACATCAGCAACAGATTCAGACACAGTGGTGAAACTGGAGGTGAGTTCCTGCTCTATCTTCTTTTTGTTTGGGAGGGGGGGGGGTGTATTCTATTGAATTCAGTATTGAATACAGGCCATTACAATGTGAGATAATGTTCCAGGTGATGGCTCTGTCTTCTGTCTCCTCTTCCTCTGAAACATCACAGTGCTTAGTTGCTTAGTGGCTGAGCCAGCTTACATGTTATGGTAATAAGATCACCCATCTGTGAACCTTACAAATTGGCATGTACTATTTCCATTTCAGTTCTTCTGGGGCTCTGTAATGCATTTAGTGTTACCTTGACGTGATGCATGCTCAGCAAGAGTGTCAGAGTGAAACTGCTGTCAGATTCCTCAGATGGGATTTGCAATTAGCCGCGATGAACTTTCAAACTCAGCAGATAGCCCTGTTCCTTACAGCATAGGGGACCAGTTTAATTACTCTCATTTGCTTGTTTAACACCTGGAAACTAGGGCTGGGCGATATTGCCTAAAAATAAGATCTCGGATTTATTCATAAAAAATGTGATTTTTCGATTTAAATAGATTTTTTTTCTACTTAAGACAAAATAATTCTTCATATGATGTTATATGTGTAAATGCATGACGTTTTACAAACACATAAACAGTCAAGGCATTGCAATTATAGAGGGTGCCCCCCATCTGGTGCGGGCCTTTTTTTCTGTGCACAGCCCATGCTGACTGTTCTTCTCCCTCCTGCATTGTGCACTGCTGTAAGTGGGCTCTCCGCATCCAACGCAGAATGGATGATTTCTCTATGCACAGTTTTATTCACACATCCATATATGACACATACATAATGATCTTTATGACGAGGGTCAGGTACAGTCGCAATGAAATACAGGGGATCTGAGTAGATCTTAGTAAAACGTTTGTTGACAGATCCTCACAGAGCGCACTTTTCATTGTTTTCACTCCGTGATCTCAATCTTTGTGTGGAAGATGCTTTAGTGCTGTAATTAGGGGAATAACAGATGCATCTACTGCTCAAAGAGAGAAAGAAGAGAGTTCTGTCGCAGGGAGTTCATAATCTGCGCTGCAGCCAAGTTTCGCTTTGGCACAAAGAGACTTTCCAGCATTTAATAGGTACTGTTCCACAGTGTCCTCACATCTTGTTAGATTTGTTTTATTTGTGTTCCAAACTGATCTTTTGCGGCCAGCACGCACCTTTCTATACCCACGCGTCATCACAACGTTGTTTCGGTGGTTACCGGGGGAAACAGCAGCAAAAAATAGGGCGTCCTGCCCAAAAGTAGGGCATCTAATTTCTTACTATTTTCAGTACAGTATTTTTGCCGCAAACCCAAACCAGTTCCAAATCACTGAAGATACTAGTCCTTTCTTGGGAACACAATTCTCGCACTCGTTTGCGGTAGCAATGTTGTCGCTGTGTGTGCATCCGTATGCATGTCCGGAGGGGAAACAAAAGGTGCGCCGTTGTAAGAGAAGAAATAATCTATGTTTTTATTTTTAAAATAGTCCGGAACAAAAAACTTGAATTCATCGATATATCGCCCAGGCCTACTGGAAACATTTGCACACATTCAGAAAAAAAACACCCCAACATGAATAGTGTGTGTCTTTATAGACAGCGTGTACCAAAACCACAGGGAAATAAATGCCTACATAACATGCTGTTTATGAACACGCAGTCACACACATTTTCCAATTTCCCCTCTTTTATGATGTATTAAAAACTGCCAAATACTCTGAAGTTATGTTTGTCGACCCTCGTGGGATAAACAAGCAAAGATCTTTAGGGCTTGTCTGCCTGGGAGGGAGAAAGAAGAGAGCGATAGAGGGAGAGATGTGCAGAGAAAAATATTTCCTTTGATCTGATGATATCTGCTGTTCGGGCTAACTCGCCGTGAAGGCTGAACAAAAACAAAATCATTTGTCAAACATAATTTGTTATTGTCTTGGTAACACTATGGAATTGTACAGTTGAAAGGAAGGTGATAAATATACATCTCTGACTTCTTCTCTCTCATATTTCTGCTCATGTTGTAAGTAAATAAATTTAAGTGTCACTCTGGACCCCTACTGTTCAGTGTTAGAGCAATCATAACAAGGAGTTATGGTTGCTCTATATGAGATTGATGATCGATGAACAAAACGATCAAGGACATCTGAACATCTACTTCCCCCTAACGTGATATTTCAGCTCTTTTTGAAGTGTGGTTGTATGTTTCCAATTTGCACCAGAAACCGGATTAGTTCTGCACAGAGCAGCATTGGGTGCTAATAATCTGTTGGTTTTGTTATTTTTCTCAGCCCAGTGTATTAATGTATACAGTGAATCTGGTAATCTTAGCAGCTCCCAAGTTTCCGTTGGTCATGTCGCTTTTTGACTACACAATCCTGGCATGGCTTTACACCTTGTTATTTGTTGCTTTTCAATTAGTAGAATACCTGGTACTTTTTTTTAGTACCTGCTCTTGTGAGGTTCCAAGCAAGTTGATACTATATGTGACCCGCCACGGACCAAGATGGAACAAGTCGGCCCATCGCAAAACGAGAAGAAATAGGATTTATTTATTTTTTTTCAAAATTACACATATTGAAGTTTTGAAGAAGCCACTACATGCTTCAAATCACAGTATTGTGGGTCTTAAAACCATAAACTTTGTATTTGAATTAAGGTTGTTTTATCGCTGTGAATCATTCCTAGTTTGGGTGTGGCGATCTCACATTCCAGAGCTTTTATTGCTTTTTCAGCCAATCAGCTGACGATCACGGAGAATACATATGGCGTCATTATAGTGCCATATTCCGCGCGCATAAAAACATAATCAGCGAGCAGAAAGACCACTATTCGCGCGCTCGCGAACACTCTCCGCGCGCTCGCGAACACTCTCCGCACGCTCGCCGTCATTCTTCGCGCGCTCGCGGTCACTCTCTACGCTCTCGCTGTTTCTCTCTGTACCTTCTGCTCGCTCGACTTTGCTGACTTTTGGCACAGGGGGGCGTGTATTGAATAGACGCCCCGTAACACCCCTCCTTTCTGATTGGTCACTTAAACGCCTGGGTCAGAGCCAATCCGAAGCAGAGTGGGGCGGGTCATCATTGCACTTGGCGGCAGAAGATTGTGATTTAGGAGATGGAGATGTCAGAGAAAAAAGAGGTAAGTAGAGGAAAATACAGATATTTAAATTAAGAACTTGCTTCAAGTGAGAATGGAGGCACTGCCTCCACCGCAATTGGCATTTAAACTAAAATGCATTTGCATTTCATGTTAAGAATAATAAATAAATCAATCAACCTATTTTATTAAAATGTCCTTTTCTTTTTCATTTTAATTAAGTGAAAGAATGAGTAGTTTTGAAAAAGTCAATTTTATTTATGAGTCTATCTATCTATCTGTCTATAAAGCAAGTTGTGTCTGTGAGTGTGACTGTGACAGGCATATCTCGCTGACCGTTAGTCAGATCGACATAAGATTTTGGATATGGGTTGAGCATGGCCCGATGGTGTGCATCCTTGATTTTTTTTTTTTTGGAGTAATTTTAATTTTCGCTGATTTATCACGCTACACCAGGCAGGGGCGCCATCAGAACACACTAGCGCTATCAGTCCGAAAAAAAAAAGTCAGAGTTAAACAGCCTCCCTGCTGTTAGCCATTAGATAATGTGTGTTGTTGTTGTTGTCTTGTTAACTTTTACTTAATGTTGTGCTCAGCAAAACGATCTGCTTATGGTAGACCCATTCATATTTTAATGTTACTCCATGTGGACTGTAATGATAGGGAGAGTTGCAGGATGCTGCGCACCGGCTGGTGTCCTTGCTGCAGAGTGCCCTGGCTGAGCCACCACCTAGAAACAGTGAGGATTGTTGTTATTATTGCCCTAATATGGTCTATTAGCATGTTTTTCATGATGAATTAACACAATATTACCAGTGGGAGCTAAAGCAGTATCATTTTGGTTATAGCACTTGATTATTCAAATGATAGTCCTTGTAAGAATGTATTTTTGCTGTGTTTGAAATTATGAACGTTTTGCAGATTTGGAAAACCAACATCACACTGGTGGACGGGGAGTCCCACAGCAGGCCAGTAGCTCAGTAGAACAGAACATGGCCAGGTTTGTCATATGCAGGAAATAAAGTTTGACAGTTTTTTTGACCGTTCATCATTAATCCTTTAAAAAAAAAATAATAATAATAATAATAATAATAAAAAAAAATATATATATATATATATATATTGTTTGTAGTTTGAAGTGCTTAACATTCTTTACTTATTATTTTACTCTTTTATAGATCCTTCCCAGCACTCTTTGGCAAAAAAATCACAGGGAAAAAGAGACCAAGTTGTTTTTTCTCAAACATTAAAAAAGGGAACACTAAGTCTTTTGCAATACAATTTTACCTTGTCAACAAATACATGGAGAAGACTCCAAAAGCAGCAGATGAACTAAGACTTTTACAGGCAGGGATGGGTCGGAGGACCATCAATGTAACAGAGGATGCTGATCATTTATGGGTAAGTTGTAACGCATGTTTAATTGCAGTGGTCACTCACTGAAATGTGAATAATCTTCCTTGATAAAAATGATGATGCAATTAAAGCTTATAACCCCTGAGAGATAGAATGATGATAAAAGTAATGTAATTAAGTAATACACATTAAACACAGGCTTCTCTTTTACAAACGATTTACATTACATAAATTGTGCACAGTTATCCAGAAAACTTGAGGAGACCTTCACCAAAATGGCCAATTTGAAAGGGGCATGGATGTTGTACAAGGCTGTTGGTAAGATATTGAAGCTTTCTGGCTTTATTTACTGTATTATGTATGTTGTCAAATGGCAATTTTGATTGACTTCAGGTTGTGAAAGAACAGTAAACTGATTTTCCTGTAGGTGGATCTGGTCAAAGAAAATTGTGTATTGTGCCACCTGAAGCAGAAGGCTACACAGGTCCTTACCTCAATACAGTTGCACGTGGGAAGTTAGTACTGTACATTGTACCAGTCCAAGGGAGTCTTGATACTACACCTCTTCCCTACTCTGCAAAGGAGTTTGACAAAATGCCGAAAGCAACATGCCATACCTGTTCAGTAAACATGCCAGTTCAGTTACTAGCTGCACATGTGGCATCTTGTGAAAGAGAGCAATTCTCAGATGTCACCAACACACAGGCAAGAATATTTTACTCATGATGATAAATGAGTGAATTAGAGTTATATTTGTCCTCTGGCTAATTTGTTTGTTTGTTTTTTCTACAGACTACAGACTTTTCTGTCTGTAGTGATACCATCCAGGAAACCTCCCCAGACGATATTGACATGTCTCTAATGGTAAGCCTGTGAAAGTTGAAAATATAAAGTCAGTTATGTTTGCTATTATTCACATTTACACATCTTTACACTCTAACACATTTTTTGCCATTAATCTTACATGTAAAGGACTCCTCAGATCTTCCTTCGCATTCCAATGTTCCTATTGTCAAAGTAAGAACAAAACTGTCCAGGGCATGCATGCAATTTCACTTCCAATTGAACCTTAAACTTCAATATCAATATTGTTTTAAATAAGTTATTACTTAATTAACTTAATTGGTGTTCACAGTATGTAACCATTGCCCCAGGCAACTGTATGTGAATACAGTATTAATATATTTACTGATGCTGTGGTACATTCTAGACAGCCTGTCCTATTTGCCAGCAGTTGTATCCCACCGAATATGTCGAACTTCATGCATGGGGAAACAGAGAAATACCTTTCACCGCAGAAGCTTGCATGAAGTTCGACATATTCGGTGGGATACAACTGCTGGCAAATAGGACAGGCAAAATTTAAAATGTTGGACAGTTATTTTTGTATCAGTATCACAGATCTTAGTATGACTAAATGTTGCCACATGTGTTCCTACAGAGCTTGTGACAAAACCAAGGCCATCAGTTTAGTTTCAGACGATGAGGACACCGATGGGACAGAGATATGCCCAAAACGACCCAGACACCAAGAGATTAAAAGGTAACTCAAAAAAATCCTTCTATAAGTTCAGGTAATTTTTAATAAACTGTTGCATGATGCAAATCCTACAGCACGAGATCAGGCAGACAACACAAGCTATGACAATCCTGATCAGCTGATTAGTCACATGCTCTTCTCATCTGATTAGGGTGGGATATTTAAACCCCCTGCTTACCTGTTCATGACTACGACTACTCTGCTATCACTTGCCACTCTGCTGCGGCCATCACTGCCGCTCTTTTGCCACTGCTGTTACTGTTCTGTGCTGCTGTTCTAGCTTCACATGAGTTGTTTTTAATCTCAACACCTCCCCAGCACTCTCTGTTCGCCTCTGTTTCTAAAATTCCCCACATGACAAAGCTATTCATTCCCTGTAATCATTGTGATAATTTTTCATGGAATTAATAACTTTAGACAGAGCCAGATGCCAAACCTGCTTAAGCCATGCTACGATTATTCATGCTCTGCTTCAGCTATACAAAATGATTAGGATCAATAGAAACATTGAACTAAATCCAGAGTTGTCTGACTGAAATGTATTTTTTTCTTTTTCCCCAATATTATAAGCATTGCTGACGTTATCCAAAGCATTGCTAAAAAGGTGGATGAAGCAGCAATTTTCAGCATCTGCATTACTAGGGACCAGATGCTGGATAGAGGCATGAAACAGTGGCAGCGACAAAAGAAATCTTCCCCCAAAAATCCCCTCAGAGTTTCATTTATAGGAGAGGCTGGTATTGACAGTGGGGCTCTGAGAAAGGAATTTTTAACTGGTATGTTTTCCTTTTTTTGACCTTCAAAAAAAATATGTTGTGACATGTCATCAGTCTTAACACATGTTTTGTTATATTGGTCATGTAGATGATTGTTACTTCCATATTCTATGCTGACTAATTTGTATCTCCCTTTTCTGAAAAGAAATGTTGGCAGGGATAGAGAGGAGGTTCTTTGAGGGAGGCATCAGTGGCAAAGTACCAAAGTACTCAATGACAGACTTTGAAAAATACAACTTCAAGTAGGTTGTAAAAAAGAGGCCTATAAAGTGAAACTACAGCAATGCTTTTCTACACACCCAGTCTTTTCATATGCACACAAATAGTCATGTTATAAGAAGTGTATTATTTCAAAAAGATTTACATTAACTGTTGTCATTTTAACATCTTTCAGATTATCCATTGTGTAGTATTATTATATAATAGTACTTTTTTTGTTTTGGGATCACAGGACTGTTGGAGAGATTTTTGCTGTCAGTCTTGCACAGGGTGGACCACCACCAAACTTTTTAATGCAGTGGTGTTACGACTACATATCCACTGGAGAACTTGACCAGGGATCAATAACTGAAAAGGACGTTGCGGACCCTGAGCTGATGGAACTAATAAAAGAGGTAGCTCATTTAAATGTGGGAAAATGCATTCGGAATCATTTCATGTTTAGGTTTTGTATATTGTTGTGATATCATTATTACTTATGTACTTTTCAAAGATTGAGGCAGCTGACAATGAAACCCTGAAGGAGTGCACGGACAGGATCTTATCATGTGGATACACAGGGCCTGTGTCCATCCACAGAATGGAAGACATTGTGCGGTAGGACATTTCCTTCAGTGTAGGTTCAACTTCTAGGACTGTACTTTTTAAAACTTTATTTAATTTACTATTTTTGTGACAGTTCTGTAGTCCTACACTCAACAGTGAGGTTACTTCCCATGCTGCAACAAATCTCATCTGGAATGAAACTGTATGACCTCCTCAGCTTGGTCCAACAAGAAAAGGACATCTGCAGACAGCTCTTTGTTCCTGGATCTTTTTGCAAGGCAAATAATAAATAATGTCCATTAAAATATAATCTGCATTGAATCATTTAAGAAATATTTTTCAAAATTAAACTTTCCTGACTTTCTTTTTTGAAAACTTAAGGTGGATGCTGACTTTCTAGTGAAGTCAATGTCACCTGTCTTCAGCGAGATGGGTACAATGAGGCATCAGAGAGAGTCCACAGTGGTCAACTTTCTGCAGGACTTTGTGCAGGACATGGAGGATGAAGGTGAATAATTTGTTAAAATTAAAAATGTTGTTGCTTCACCTTGAAAACTTACAAAGTGTAGTTTATTAGAAGTTGTCCATTATTGGAGATAAAGCAAATAATTGGGGGATTATTCATATGTTCAAGTCCTTTACTTATCAATCATCATCAATATTTAGATGATAATCATATTAGCTGTGGTGTCACTTGAACTATGATGTGTGTTTTTTTTATCATCAATGCAATGAGAACACTTTCTACATCAAAACAAGAACTGTAATTTATTCTTATTAACAATACTTGTAACGATCCTTAAAATGACCTTGGCTAACAATGCTTTCATTATTATATCACTTTTTCAGCAGAGGATGAAAACAGTGAAGACATGCCTGACGAGACGGGCGAAAATGCTGACAAGACAGAAAAACACAAAAATGAAATGCCTATTAGTGTTGGCAAGTTCTGCCAGTGGCTGACAGGACAGTCTCATATTCCATTAAGTCATGCAGAACGGGAAGATTTCAAAATAACCATGGAATTTGACCATGACTGCCAGGTTCGTTACGGTGCTAATCACACCATCTGCTATCCTGTGATTAATGCATGTTCCCACTCAGTGACATTCCCAGTTGCACACCTGAGTACATATGCACAGTTCAAAACTGTACTCTCTCAGGCCATTGTCCATGGCTATGAATTTAGCCGCTATTAAGTTGTTTAAGTTTGTGTCCGCAGTCGTTTTATATGTTCATTGCAGACAATGTAGAGCTGTTCATCGCTAATATTTGGGTCAGTAGGATCAATTAAAGTTTGGAGTTCATCCATCTCCTCCTCCGTCAGAGGGCACTCGTATTCAGGCACAACGATGCCAGTTTCAGAGTCATTGCCATTGTAGTCAACTGCAGTCTGCCAATCAATGTCTGGCTCTTGAAGGTCCTATAAATGTATCAAAAGAAAGTATTTCAGTTAACATAAGATCATTACAGATTATATGGTCAACATATTTACATGTTATGTACATTCAAGGTATCTTTGCCTATTAAAGGTGCATTCAATCCTTGTGTTTTAGGCGTTTTTTATCCAGATATGTACTGTAGAGAAAACACTTACTGCAAGGTTCTCCGAATGGACATTACTGTTGTTTAGCATCCGTCCAGTTTCCCACATCTGTATCGGACTCCGGTTTCCTGCAGTGCGGAGTGGATGGTGGTTCCAGCCTTCCGTGAAAATCTCCAAGTCTTTTTTGAGCCGTTGAAGAAATGCGTAATGGACACAGAATATGTCATCTGTACAGGAGATGTCCAGGAAGTCATTTTCTTCAAGAGAGTGTAGAAGGTTGTAATATTTTGATGACACAGAGATCCACACATCTCGCCATAAACGCTCTATCCTATGGAGGATCACAACAACAACAAAAAATTGCATTACAATGAAGGAAAACATGATATTGTGTTAATGTGTGAAAAATAGAGTAATTGTACCTTTGATTGTGGACACTTTTTCCTGAGATGAAACTTCCCCTATCGTTGCCACGGACAGTGAACATAAACCGGGCAATGTCCACATTCTCCACTCCCTGGTCAGCTCGTACTCTGAAATCACAGTTAGTACCCTTTTGTAGTTACAGCTTACCACAAGGAGGACTATGATTGAAGAATGTCTGAAGTGTGTCTGTATGGCGAAATGTCATAAAATATGTTCCCATGTCTTTTCACTTTTCATTAACCTTTTTAGGAAAACACTCAATGCTGTAGTTCTGGCAAAGGAATAACACTACCTTGACGGTAAACCATGCTGCTGAGTGGCCTCCAGGAAGAAATGAAATGCTGTTGAAGCACAGTTGTTTGTCGCTGCATTCAAGTACAGTATCTACAAAAGTGAAATCAAATGTAAACCAGTTGCATGCGTGTGTGTCTGTACCAAGAGAACACTCACAAACTGCACAAAAACTAGTAAAATAAACAAGATACCTGGTTGATTATAACTTGTAGGCAAGTGTTAAATTTGAACAATTTTTTCAGTCTTTAGCATAGTTACTCTCTGCCTCCTCATACTGTACAGCCCTCCACCACTGCTGCCTTCTTGGCTTTAATACAAATAGTGGGGCATTAATGTGTTTAGATCATGAGACATATCTAACATATTGGCCAAAGGGTGGCCCTACATGTAAAGTAATTGTGAAATTAAAAATTACAAGATTCCTTCCTGGGAAGCATGGGTACATGGAGCAAATGGCTCCTGACTCATGACCATCAGATGTTATGTTCAAGTTAAACGTGTGACCTGGGGGTGGCACTTAGGTACTATAAAGGCACTATTATAACCTCAAAAAATTAAATGTTGAAACAAACTTAAATAATTAAGTTAATGTTATGGTTAATCAAAGCTTATAAGTCTTACAAGACTACACAATGTTTATCAAGACACAGGTCTATGCTGGTAGTGTCAGTGCAGAGGAAATCTAATAACAGTCAAGTTACCTTTCTGGAAAAACCATCGATTCCTCCAAATATGACAATGTTGTATCTGGGAAGCAAACATATGACTTAGACAACACTTTACTGTCATTTAGGATTTGTGGACTACAGTGTACAAAAAACAATCAAAACAATAAAACATGCTATGTATTTCATATGTAAAATGAAATACTATATCACCTTTACCTCCGTGACAGATAGTCATTGTATAAATGTGAACTGGTTGTCACTTGACTTACCAGGTTATATTTATAAAAAAAAAACAAAAAAAAAACTTTCATACAAACCTGATCAACTTGTGATTTGTGTCCACATGTACCAGGGACAAGGGCCCTGGTACAGAGTAGACTCTGCGCACCACACAGCCAAGACTTGACAGTCTTGAGATGATGCCCATGGAATCAACTCTGTGCATGCAGACTGCAACTCGTCTCCACTGAACTCTGTGTCCCAGAGACTCCAGTCTGCCTTTCACCATCCTGTAGCCTGCATTTGGTAAATCACTCTTGATGGAAGAAACCAAATTGTCAAGTTCAGCATCAGTAATGGGACTATACATTTCCCTGACAGAAAGCTCATTCTCCGTCATTCTTCTATAGATTGTCCTTCTTGACACACCCATCAGTGTGGCTATGCAAGGCACAGGAAGCTGGACATCAAGCATTTCCTTTAAACGCTGTTCGTCAACCACAATTCTGGGCCGTCCTTGGGTGCCTGTGATCTCCAATGTGACACATGGGGCTGGATGTTCAAATTCTGCTTTAACAAGTTCGAAAAGTTCATGCAAAGCCTGGCTGATAGCAGCTGGAACTTGTATGTGATTGGATAGGGCCTGCAGAAGATACAGCTCCTGGCGACAAACAAATTCAATGTGATCCAAATTTAGTGGGGTTGTGGTGAATGCAGATTGTACTTTATCCAAAAGGTTTTCCAGAAGTTGAAGTCTCAGCTGTTGAGAAAACATAGTATAGTTAATGGAGTGTCAAGATCAATGTCTCTCTTGTGATACACATACAACCAGTCAACAAATGTCAGACAATCATGCAAATTAAATATTTTAAATATGTTTCTTTCTTGGAGATCTTTCTTTCTTTCTTTTTTGAAATAAATAAATAAATATATTAATTCATTATTACATTAATTAAAATGTGTAAATGTAAATATGAAATGTATGCAGTGGAACAATTTATTCTCTTTCCCCCATCTGCTGTTGTGCTCCTTTACACAAGAGTAGACCCACCTGAACCCACTTCTGTATGCTTACTTCATATCAGGACTGCAGGACTATCATGTGGGCCTAATTGTTGATGTGATAATTGCAATTATAATTTTCAATTTAAAAAAATATATAATTAATGACAGAATATCAACAGAATTAATTAAAAACATTTTAATATGACTTAAAAGAGCAGATTTACGTTACTGTGAACAACCCAGATTAAACTCATAAACATACCTCCCAATCAAAAGATCCTACTACCCCAACATAAAATCAAATAATATAAAAGTTAAATTAGAGAGATTGCCTGTGTAACTGTGTAAGACTTACTTGCTCAGCCATGATAGCCCCATGAAAATGTATATTTTCCCCAGGAAACTGCCAGGTCTCCTCCACTGTGATCAGGCCACTATAACGGAAGGTTTACGCCAAGTGCAATGATGACCCGCCCCACTCTGCTTCGGATTGGCTCTGACCCAGGCGTTTAAGTGACCAATCAGAAAGGAGGGGTGTTACGGGGCGTCTATTCAATACACGCCCCCCTGTGCCAAAAGTCAGCAAAGTCGAGCGAGCAGAAGGTACAGAGAGAAACAGCGAGAGCGTAGAGAGTGACCGCGAGCGCGCGAAGAATGACGGCGAGCGCGCGGAGAGTGATCGCGAGCGCGCGGAGAGTGATCGCGAGCGCGCGAATAGTGGTCTTTCTGCTCGCTGATTATGTTTTTATGCGCGCGGAATATGGCACTATAATGACGCCATAAATACACATGGCCAATTAATATGCACGCAGAGAGAGAGGGAGGGGGAAAGAGAGTGTGTGGAACGTTCCAGCAGTTATTCAGTGTGTGTGTGTGTGTGTGTGCAGTGCAAAATTAAAGCGAGATTGTTATCAAACCAGTCACCATGAAAGCTTTGTTGACCAAAGGAAGGCAAAGAAAACCGGACAATAATTAAACTGTGGCTGAACTCCTTAACAAAGACAGAGACAGCACAGAGACTGCTGGTGAGTGGACTGTTAGCATTTTAAGCTAACCTGTTAGCAGACTCCATCATCACAAAAACAACAAACAGATGGATTATTCAGCGACTGAAAGTGAGCAGGACAGACACAGTGGTTGTCTGAGATGATGACGTGACGTCAGCACCGCTCTATCTCCTTATGGGTGAGTATTCATCTACGTAATGTGTGCCACTAGTGTTCAGTCACATACAGGGATGTTTTTCCTTGTTATTGTTATTCACTAACTCAGCACAAACATGTGCTTGAATCATGTGTGAATGACACAGCTTTGTGTGTGAAGTATTGACTGTGATGCTAATGATTTGAGTTGAGAGTTAGGACATCATCAGCTCATTCAGGAACAGACTGATCCATGCAACAGTTTGGGCACCCCTGTAAATGTTCATGATTTTCCTTTATATATCATTGGTTGTTTGGATAATAAATTTCAGTTAAATATATCATATAGGAGACAAACAGTGATATTTGAGAAGTGAAATAAAGTTTATATGATTTACAGAAAGTCTGCAATATCAGCAGATTCTGGAGAACAATGTCCAGGAATCAGTGACAAAGTTGAAGTTGTGCTGGGGCAAACCATCAAACCTGACTGAACTGGAGATGTTTTGTAAAGAAGAATGGTCCAAAATACCTTCCTCCAGAATCCAGACTCTAATTAGAAGCATTTAGAGACTGTTATTTCTGCAAAAGGAGGATACACAAATGTTTTCTTTTGTGAAGCCTACACTTATGCACATGCCTAATTTTGTTTGAATAATTTACACTGTAAATCATATAAACTTTATTTCATGTCTCAATTATCACTGTTTGTCTCCTATATGATATATTTAACTGATATTGTCTTTTTCAAACAACCAATGATTTAAAAAGGAAAATCCTGAAGATTTACAGGGGTGCCCAAACGTTTGCATACCACTGACTGTACCAATGACTACAGGAGTGTAAGGACAAGAAATGATAACAGAATAAGCCACCCCCCCCCCCCCCTATATTTTTTTTAGGTTATTTCATTTTCAAATCTTTAGAGGATATTATGTCCAGTTTGTTCATGTATTGTATATGTATTGTTCTGTGTAGCAGTGTAGCTCACAACAATAGTATCTGTGCTCATACAGAGCAGGTGTAGGTTCACTGACAGCTTAGACCAGGAAGGGGTTGTGCTATGTAAATGTGACAATTCTCTTGGCTCCCAGAAGGTGTACATCTTTGAGACTAAAATTAGTAAAGTAAGTAAAGTAAGTACATTTAATTTATAGAGCACATTTAAAACAGTTTCCACTGACCAAAGTGCTGTACATAGAATATCGCTAAAAATAGAGAATAAAAGAAAATCAGAACAAGCAAAATATAAAAGTCAAGCACAGAGAAAGTAAGCAAGACAAATACAGAAATATAATAGAAAAATAGACAAATAGACAGCCCTAGACAAATAAAATAGCAGCAGTATAGAGGACACTTGAAAATGAAGAGAGGAGAGAGATGGACAACTAGGAAGCAGGGAAGGCCAAGGTATAAAGGTGGGTCTTTAGACGTGATTTAAAAATGGTGATAGTGGGAGACAGTCTAACATCTGTGGGCAGGCAATTCCACAAACGTGAGGCTGCTACCTCAAAAGCTCTATCGCCTCTTTGCTTGAGGCGGGTGCGGGCCACAGAGAGAAGACCCTTGTTGGCAGATCTAAGGGACCTGAATGCTGAGAGGGGATGGAGGAGGTCTGCAATATATGAGGGAGCCAACCCATGCAGTGCCTGAGTGTAATTTTCCTTCAATCAGGGGTCTAGCTTTAGAAAGTCCAACAATTATGACCTCTGTCTTACCATCATTCAGCTGAAGGAAGTTATTACTCATCCAGCCCTTAATATCCTGGAGACAATCCAGAAGAGGCTGGATGGAGTTTTCAGATTTTAAGGGCAGGTATAGCTGTGTGTCATCAGCATAGAAGTGAAAAGAGAGGTCATACCGCCGGATGATGTCACCAAGGGGGAGCATGTATAAACAGAACAGCAAAGGGCCCAAAATGGAGCCTTGTGGGACCCCATAGGAAACAGGAGCTGAGGAGGAAGAGGAGCAACCAAGGGATACTGAGAAGGTTCTGTGTCTGAGGTAGGAACTGAACCAAAGTAGTGCTGTCCCCTTTATGCCTACCCAGTCCATAAGACGGGTAAGGAGGGTGTTGTGGTCCACAGTATCAAAAGCTGCGCTGAGGTCCAATAGAACCAGGATTGCATTTTGACCTGAGTCTAGAGTGAGAAGCAGATCGTTGGTGACTTTTAGCAGAGCCGATTCAGTACTGTGGAGTGTTCTAAAACCTGACTGGAAGGGCTCAAGGATGTTATGCTCAGTCAGGAAGGGAAGCAACTGGGCCAGCACTATTTTCTCCAGTACCTTGGAAAGGAAGTTTAGAGATGGGGCGGTAGTTATTCAGAGAATTTGCATCCAGGTTGGGCTTTTTAAGCAGGGGTTGGACCACCGCATGCTTAAAGCAGGCAGGGACAGCACCAGATGTCAAACATGGGTTGATAACTAGCTGTATGGAAGGGCCCAACACATCAAAAGCATCTTTCAAGATGGGAGAGGGAATAGCATCACCAGGGCAAGATGTAGGTTTCATACAGAGGACTATATCCTTGAGATCTGCCAGCAATACATCAGAAAGTAAATAAAGGGCCTGAAGACACCTTAACTGGGGGGGGGGGGGGTGCTCTGATGTTTTCAATTTTATCAATGAAAATGTCTTACATTTCGCACAAGCATCAGTACTTGTGAAGGGAGCAGGTGAGAGTGGAGGGTTGGTGATTTGATTAATAGTGTGAAACAGAATTTTGGGTCTGTTAGCATGTTGATTAATAATATCAGAGAAGTGTTTAGGTCTGGCTGCTTTGGCGGCTGCCTGGAAGGATGCTAAAGTAGATTTAAAAATGTCATGGGAGACTGTAAGACGGTCAGACTTGAGATTTAAATTTTGGACGCTTGTGACAAAGAGGAGCCACCATATCAAGAATGGCTGAGCAGGAGGAGTGGAAAAGAGCAACAATATCATCTGGGCTGGATGAGGCAGAGGAGGCTGAGGACATGGTAGTAGCAATGGCCTCTTTGACAAAAAAGTCAGAGAACTGAGCTGCTGACTGAGAATTTATACAGCTGGAGTAGCGGCCAGTAGCTTTAGCCGCTTGCACAGGGTTAGAGATGACAAGGTTAAATAAAACAGGTAAATGGTCAGAGAAGGACGTTTCCTCAACCATAATATTGCCTACAGAAAAACAGCAGACTCACCGACTCCGGCAACAATCCAGGTCTTCGTTAGAAACAATAAGTCCGGGTCATGACGGCAGAGAAAGTCGTTCAGTATAAAAGTCTTATTTAGCACCGAACTGCAGTTGACAAGAGCTGCCTTAGCCACAAAGTGAGCCGCGGCCTGGTGACATGGAGAGTAATCCAACGAGCGAATGTTTTGGGGGTTTATTCCACCACTGCGGATGCGTAGCCTCGGTCGAGCGGGGATGACGGGCGTTGAGGACATCAGTGGAGCAGGAGAGACATGACAGGAGTAGATCAGATCCCACGAACGCCGAGTCAGAAAGATGTCAACGCAGCCTGTGGAGAACGCATGGCAGAGGTGAGGTCCTAGTCCTGACTGCAAGTGGGCAAGTCTCGCCCAGCTCCCGATTTTCACCCGAAGGCCTCCACGTTTCCCCCGACGCTTCTTGCGGTTGGCAGAGCAGCAGGAGAGCCGGCGTACGCACTCCAGGGGCGGCTGGATAAACGTGGGATGAAACCGGTGATGAACGGCAGGACTGGCACTGGTAAAGTGGTCCAGTGAGTCCTTAATGTGGAGCAATGACTGACGATCATAGATCCGAAGAGCAACGGAGTATTTCCAGTGCAGCAGGAGGAGAAGCACAAGCAGACAAAACTTCAGACGGACAGGTAAGAGCTCACGGAGCTCCTTAAAGCAGTTTGAGGAGTGCCTACATTCAAATTCCATATCGTCTTCAAATATTATGCGATTTGCATGTGTTGGAAAAGCTTAGAAATCACACTTCCAGAATCTGTAAATAACTCCAAATGTCCCTAAGTAGACTTGTGACCGGCTTTTCCATGGCTGGACACATATGTGACATCGTCAGACTGCCGTTCACTGATTGGTCAAGAGTCATGAGCATGATGTCAGAGACAAGAGCCAAACCAAACAATGCCGAACTGTAGATCAGTTAAAAAGACTTCAAAATCCTGAAAACGTGTGTTGATTTAGCAAGAAAACCCTTCCACAGTATTTCAGCTCAGTAACTGTCAGACATCGTTTTATATAACTAGTCTAGTAATTGAGTACATTGAAAACAACTGTTTGCCAAGTCAGTAGTTTGCTATGATGACTCTACCCATGCTGAGGAGGTACCATATGAATGGAAAACCATACCAAACCGTGTAGAGTTGAGCTTTGCCATGGCGAGGTAAGGCGCGGCACACTGTGTAGTGGGAAAGTGCCATTCGTCACGACAGACGTGACGGGAGTGCAACACTTATTGTGATTGTCTGGGGGTGGTAGGAAGCAGTGATGGGAATAACAGTTAGTTAGTAACGGCGTTACTTTTTTCAGTAACGAGTTATCTAATTGATTACTCTTCTCATTATTATAACGCCATTACTGTCACTGCCAAAAAATGTGTCACATTACTATATTGAAGGCAGTTGTTTTACATCAGACCTTTGAGCCGAGCGACAGAGAAATGTCTTGTTCCTCCTTGTCCTTGGTGAGGGTGGGGGCACGAGTCAATCGCAAAAGTGAAGACGATTGGCTGAGGTTGAGTAAAATTCTATGGTAAGCCAATCAGAGGTGAAGTTGGGCAGGTGCTTAGTCTGCTTACTCACGCAGAAGGTGCAAAAGTAGATGAGGTGAAGAAGACGACTTCAGTGGTTATAGTGTGCAGGAGGAAGATGAAGATAGATGAAGATTCGAGGAATAAAGTACTTACATTACGTAAACACATACATACAGTATGTCGACTGTTTTTTTCTTTCTAATTTACACTAAAGAGAAAATCTATTTATTATTAATATGTGGTACAATGAGGTGCAATAAATAAGATCAAAAGTTCCAAAACATATTGTGTTTTTTTAACAATCCACTCTATAAGCATAGTAATTATAATATCTATAATAATCCATCACATTTTATTGGATGCTAGTCATACCCTCAGCAACATTAAAATAGTTTAGATTTGTGCACGGTGTGCCCCTAGACGCCATAAGTTGAACAGGCTTCCATCAGTGCGGTATCTTATGTAGGTGCCGTCTCCATCGCCGAGATCTTCTGTGACCTGTGAAGAAGATGGTGAAGAGAGTTGGCGTAGACAAGTGTAGAAGTACACAACCCTGCTTTACTCCATTGCTTATTGGGAAGTGCTCTGAGAGGTCATTGCTTCTTCTGACCTGACCACGCTGATCTTCGTGCAGTTGGATGACCATGCCAAGGAACTTTGTGGGACAACCTAGACACTCCATGATCTCCCATAGGCCCTTCCTGCTCACATAGTCAAATGCCTTTGATCTATGAAGGTGATGTATAGTCCCTCGTTCTGTTCTCTGCATTTTTCCTGGAGTTGCTTGACCATGAAGACCATGTCAGTTGTACCCCTGTTGGCTCTGAAGGGAGGTGGTGTTCTGCCACAGCAGGAACCAGTCTTGCTAGGTTTTTTTTGCTACCACTTGGTGAGTGCGGCCGTAGACCGCCTTTAGGGATTCGTAGAAACCCCTGTAGACACCAGTGTTGGCACAGACCTGCGTTTTCTCAGCAAGGTTGGTCCACCACTTCTGGATGGTTCACAGCTTGTGCTGAATGTTGCTGCATGCGGAGCGGAAGGTAGCTTTCTTCCTGGGAGGTGGGCTTGGTGGGCAGTTCTCTTTTTTGCCAATAGTTGTTGTATTCCTTGGTAATTTTCATCAAACCAGTCTTTGTTCTTCTTTGCAGAGAAACCTAAGACTTCCTCAGAGGACTTCAGGATTATGGTTTTGTTGTGATTTAACGTTGTAATTGGTGAGTAAATATGAGTATGAATGATTAATTAATGTTATTTATTAATTATATTACACATTTTCTTAAGAATATCAAAACGGGGCACCACTCGAAGGACTGTCACTATAAGCAGACCTAGACCGGAAGTTCCAATTAACGCTGTTGTTTAGTGTGTAGCTGCGTCATCACCTTGTTTACGAAGCCCTGAAGTTTCAAAACAAACAGTTCAGCCTTTGCTGAGAACGCTGTTTTATTGTAATCTCGGGCTCAGCTAGATCTCTGAAAAAACCCGGTCTGATTGCGTAAACAGCGGTTCTCCTGAACAGCAGATTAAAAGAGGAGAGTTGAAAGAGGAAATGGAGTCAGCGGTGATGCGGAAAATTTAAAAGGAAGTGAGGTAGAAAGGGAACGTGTCTAATCAGAAAACTTCTGTAAATCACACAGTTTATACGGCGATGACTGACTTAAACTGCCGTTTTAACAGATCACAGAAGTTTTCCTCTCAATACGTGATCATGAATATACTGTGTTGAGGACACAGGATCGTAATACACAGGGAGACAATCCATGGCGATAGAGGGGAGACACGCGGGAAAATAGAGACTTATCTCGACCACACAGCTTAGCTTGAGTTTATCCAGTTAGTCTGTAGTTTTACAGGTCAAGTGAAATCTTCTATTATGATCGCGCTGCCGTTCCGAGCTGAGCGAAAGGCACAGAGAACAAATAAACAATCAAACGTCTGTGCGGACGGCACCACAGTTTAACATCAGCGATATAGAACCTGAGTTAACTATACAGTTCGCTGGTCTTATCTTACTGATCTTATCTCAGGCAAATTACAGCCATGTGTGAAACATGCACAAGGTGGTGTGAAAAGAAAAGAAAAACACACTATGAGTCGTCTTCTGGGCGTGTCAGGGGCTGCCGCTTCGTGCGGTTTGATCCGTTGGCCGGTGCCGATAACGGGGAGAGCGAGCGGGCGCTTCGCTGCGCGGCTTGTGTGGCTGTATAATGCGTAGTCCAACGACTCACGACAGGGACAGCTGGTCGACTGTAGTAGGAACGTGTGCAAATTGCCACTTCCTCTTCTGCAGGTATTATGGGGAATAACTCACAGGGAGTTATTCACAGGATCCTTGAATCAATGCAAAAAGAAAAACAAAAATGACAAAAACAAAAATTGGACAGAAATAGACAAAGGAAGAATCTTCAAAACTCGGCCAGCAAGAATGTAGATCTTCAGGGGTGTTGATCTCCTCCTAAAAACACATACGTCTGCTCACGCTGACAAGTAAGGTTGGAAGAGAATGAGGTGGAGTCCGTCTGTGATTTTTAAAGTTTCCCCTGGGGGGTAAGACCCCCCCAAGAATTCCCACCAATGGGTGAACGGCTGTCTGCCGTTGATGTCATATGCCGCAATGGCTTGTTGGGAATGAGTCCATCACAGACTGGCCCCCCCATGGTGGCCTGGGATCTTCCTTTTTCTTGACCATGTGGTCTCTTTCGGTCCAGGCTGCATTTAGACTTCAAAACTGCAGTGAGGCCTCACATTCCACTCTTGCTGGGCCCAACAGTCTTGAGGGCATCTCATACCTGCCGTCGTGTTTTGCGATTCTCAGAGTCTTTCTTAGACTGACGTCTTCCACAATACTTATCGGCCTGCAGTCTGTAGCTATCCACTTCGCTATGGCATCTCTTTCCTTGATTTATCTATACTTCTCCCACATACTGCATCTAACATAGTCTGCCGAATGAGAATGGACTAGTTATGTCTGTCACATACTACTTGTCACACTTGTCAGTGTTAGGCTGGCTTTTGATGATGGGGGGGGCTTGCAGGGGGTGCACATAGTGCAGTCAGCACTGACTTTGTGCCAGAAACTAGTTTGAACAATAAAATAAAATTCAATATAAATCACAATTCCCATTTTCATCACACTTTTATCCTCCCATAGCCTCATAGTTGCCCCCACCCCATCAGTCAGGCAGACAAGATGACCCAGTGTGGCTCCTGCTGTCCAGCCAGATGTTGAATCACTGTGATCCTCTTCATACGTTGGTCTCATCCTGCTGACAGCGAGACACATCTCATGGAGAGACAATGCAGCTTTTCAGAAATGATTACCATCTCTGAGAAGATACAATGATCTAGACACTCAGGTTGGATTGATCTCCCTGTTTGCTCATCTAAGATTTTGGCATCTTGCACTCAAGCTCATATTTATACAACTAATACCATAATACATAATGGTGCTGTGTGTGTGTGTGTGTTTTGTCACCGATTGTGATCTTTTAGCAGAACTCCAACACTGCAGCTTCTAATTGAATATCGACTCATGCTCGGCGTCTTTTCACTTTCATAAGTCTGTCCTGTGTTTGAAGATGAATGTTGATAAAATTACTTGGAACTGAGATTGTTTAGAGCATTGTTCATGAAGGGAAACCAAGCGAGAGCAAATAATGCAAACAACATATAAAAGTAAACAGTAATAAATGTGTGCGAACAAGCATCAACTACAACACAACATTTTCATGCAAATGGAAGAGGAATTTACCACTGCTAATAGATTAATGGCTTATCATTCATCAGTTATCATTTGCATATTTAGCCCACATGGACTAAATGGACATGGGAGTTACTGGTCCACTGCTTTCTTACTTGGACAGTTTAGATAAATCTGAACAACAGTCTTCCAACACTGAAGTCACAAAATAACACATTCAAACTGACTGATCATCAACTCCTTTGAATTATGATGTGTTATGATTTACGCTAGAAAAAAGGTTGTCTAATGTGAGATAAACCAACAGACATTTTTTAAAGAATATATTCAAAATTGGGAATAGATTTTATAAGCTGGGAAGTTGCTAAAAATCTTTTTTTTTTCTCCTTGTGTCCCCTCAGTTAAAGTTGGCATTCTTGTTTCAGGCTAGTTCTAGTGTTAGTCAGCCTTGACTGTGTGTCAGGGAAGCAGGACATCATAGATGTTCAATCAGTTTATATATATGTTTAATTACAGCACTTCAGTATTGATGTGTAAAGCCCTTTACATATTTGTATGAGCTTGGATACACTTTTTTTCTGGGGGGATTTTCATTTTTGTGATTATAATACAGTGCTCAGAAAAGCTCAAAAATCAATGGGATAAATCCAAACGTGATTCAGATTCGCCCCCAAGGTGATACAAGATGAGGGGAGGATTGAGCTGGCTGTAATTCGGAGTTCTCTTGTTGCATTTAACGAATGTGAGTGAAGAAAGTGTAAAAGGTAAGTTGACCCCCCCGGTAATCATTGAATACTATGTTCAACTTTCATCCGTTTTATCTTTAACAGCGCTTTTCTTAAATTGCCGTCTGTTTGTGCAGGCCAACAAGAATCTTGACATGTCCATCAATGCGTCAAACAATTTCAACATCGGTCTTTCAGCTCAACAGGTAAATAACACACTCATATTATTTATGCATCAACACTTACAGAAGTTCACACTGGACTAGTCGACACCTTTAGTTAGACACCTTCTCATAAAGGGCTGGGTTTGAGTGCCATCATTGCTGTGACTTTTGATTATATTCAGAGTAAATATAAGTGTGTGTCCAAATGACACAAGTCTGATAATAAACAAGTAAAATGAGGGATTTTCGTTTTTTTCAAAATTGTTCAAGTTGAAGTTTGGAAGAAGCCACTACATGCTTCAAATCACAGTATTGTGGGTCTTATAACCATAAACTATGTCCCAGCTGACTCATGGCGAAAGGTGGGGTCAGACCCGGCACAGGTCTCCAGTCCATCGCAGGGCAAACATATTGAGATGACCATTCACTCTCACATCCAATTAACATCTGCATGTTTTGGACTGTGGGGAGGAAACTTGGGTACCCGGGGAAAACCCACACACACACAATGAGAACATATAGACTTGACAATGAAAGGCCCTCGATCGAACCAGAATTTGAACTGGCAACTTAATAGCTGTGAAGCAACAGTGCTATGAGGCCGTTGCATCTACTTTTAAGTCATTGTGTTTCAATACACTTCTGCAGTTCAGGCGACTTGCTCCCTTGCATTTCTTATCCAAACATTGTCAAAGTTGGCACTGCACACACACTAAGGCTGCAGCTAACGACTGTTTTAATAGTCAACTCGTCATTGATTATTGAAATGATTGGTTGGCTAATTGGATAATTAAAAAAACACAATTACTCAATGGCTCCCTTTAGCTACCAGCTTTTCAATTTTCACTGAGGATGTTTTGGGCTTTTCAACTTTTACGCGTTTTTTGGTGCGTCCAGAGTGAAACGCTTATACCTTTGATATTTTTTGGGCGAGAGGGTGTTAGATCTGCAGTAGCAATACTGCTCTTCTACTGTCCACATGTTACTCCCAGCAGAGGTAGGTAGAAAGCATGTTGTCTCACTCCATATTATGGCTGTAACGATATGCGTATCGAAAACGCGATACTCAGAGCCACGAACCTATGTCCTGTGAGAAGGCAGCCACATGATATGAGCTGTTAGTGCTACCAAACTTATTTTTATTAGGGGTGTCAAATTATTTATTTAATTGTGATTAATTAATTACAGTCATCATTAACGCGTTGTGTTTTTTAATCGCGTTAATCTCTTCTTCACTGATGTCCCCGCTACGGGGGGCAGCGTCAGACGCAGCGACAAAAGTGTCATAAAACCATGTCTAACTTTAACAAACACAGACATGCTGCATACCCACAGAAAGGTCAGGAACTCAGCTAAAAGCTCATTTAAGCCATTCTTATGTTCACCAAACACAGTTAAAACACCGATGGAAACCCGCAGGAGCGGAAGTAACCCGTTCCAGCGCACACATTGAAAAGCGGCACCAGAGTGTCAGCATGATTATGTAACAGCGGAGAATTCACAGATTCTAACGGTAGCATTTTTATCACTCTACAAACAAGATTCACGGATCCAGCCCCAGAATAAGAGCAAAACAACAACTGACTTTCAAGAAATACAAGCGGAAATGTTGTCTTACCTTTTGCTGTTTATCAAAACAAGTTATTTCCACTGGAACAAAACTGCTTCTCATGAAGAACTACACTTTCAAGCATGCTTTGGGGACAAATCCCAGTCTGATTGATCATTTACTTTGTATTTTTCAACGGTATTATTTTGTTACAGAAAAGAGAGAAATCTTTGGTTATTTATTTATGTTCAAATCTGTTCACTGTGTTCCAAAATATGTGTTATTAAATGTTACATTAAGTTGCTATATAAGTAAATGTTTAAATAAAATGTTTTTTAAATTTAAAAAAAAACGTGGAATGTATCGAATCATGGGGCAAAAATCGTGATACGAATCAAATCGTGAGTTTGTGTATCGTTACAGCCCTACTCCATATAATTATTATGTTGTTGAGCTCCTTGCGGCGATAGGTAGAAACCAAGAAATCTCTCTGAATTTAAAAGAAAATGTTGTTCTGGGGCCGTATTTATCAAGCGTCTTAGAGTGCCATTGGCACTGAGGTGAGAAGGATGTCTTGGCTTTGTTAGATGACAAGCAGCTGATCAAATGGCAGGGGCGCTGATTCATGTAAAAAAAAAAGGAAAAAGGAAAAATCTACAACCCAACACCACAGCCTGGATTGAACAGCATAGCTACCATAACGGCATATACGTTTTTAGGTAATAACATAGCCTACCAACTCAACAGCAACTTCACTAATCAAAACCCTATTTTAATGATACTGTCACTGATCACAACTGGCTTTAATGACACAAATGTAGGTTAAACTAAAAGTGTTACTAGCTACACACACCAGGAAAGAAATAATCATAACCACCAAAACTACAGCAAAAAGTCCCAAATAAAAGCAAATCAAGGACCACATCCACAATTCAAAACCATTCCGACACATCTTTTAAAGCAAAGTACCACAATAGGCTATAAAACGTATTTAATTTGTTGTTTTGTCACTCACGATTCTTTTTAATTCTTGGTCAGGAATGTGTTGCCTCTGGTAGCGGTGCATCTTATAAACTGATCCACGATTATTTCCAGGTTGTGAGTGCTCGACAATCGCACCCACGGAATTGGTGATATTTCTTTATTCTTAGACAAGGGATTCCCTTCCGTGATCGGTCATTTCTATGGACACGGACGTGACGTCACCTAAAATTCAGTTTACGGCACATAGTACTGTCGTAATGTTGCTATGAGAGTGACACTTGGAAGTAACATAAATATTGATAGAGGCACCATTTGCCTAGACACTTATGCTGTGTTTCCATCATAGTACAGTTTAGTTTGGTACAGTACGGTCCAGTTTGCAATGGCAAAGCCTGGGTCAGCCTTGTATTTCGATTGAGAATGGTACCTTTACGTGGTGGACAGGGTGTGGGCTGTGCCCTATGGCAGCATAGCATGACATTGAACATGATACAACAGACAACAACACAGCAGACAACAAAGAAGGACATCCAAGAGCTTTTTTTCTGCTCGGTTTATGGCTGTTGGCGCAACAAAACATCAAGCTTAGTATGTAAATAGGGGGGAATTTGCCTCGATTTCCATGGGATGTTTACACTGATTGCAAGGGAGATATGTTTACCTGTCAGCCAATGTATTCAGTCTAGCTCCACCCTGACTGTACCATTTTATTCTAGTTCCCCAAAGGAATAGTGTCAGTTTGGAACAGTTGAGGCTGTTTCCTAATGATAATGCAAATAAATATGTACCGTACTCTATTTAACTATGTCACTGGTGGCCGATTGTCCTTCAGTTCAGCTCCACTTCCTGTGGGCCTCTTGAGGAATCCCCTTCTACCCTCCCTCCTTTCACTTAACACATCGGAGGCTGTTTTGAATTCTGGCATTAGGGCGTTTTGTACATTCTTCCTCCCGATTTCAATTAAGATAAAATATCTTTTGCTTCCTCAGTCCCAGTGTCTTGGGGCTCAGAGTCTTTTCACTTTGGGACTGTGGTTCTTCTCTCTATGTGTTGATTGTGATTGTTTGGGTGATTGCATGCAGTCTATTACAGTGTCGGTGTGTAGTGGCTGTGATTAAGGAGGTGGAAGAAACACAAAACTTGGGACAATCACAAAACTTTGACTCCAAGAAAACCTTTTTAGCTCAGGCCGAGTGCAAAGCGTCACTTCATGACAATAACTTTTACCACTGAATGTTAATTCAGCCTGCTCACTTCCCACCCTCCATGTGACAATAATGAACCTTCATACAGATGTTCACACTTAGCAGATGAGTGGCTCTGTTTGACCCAATATGCTTGCATGTGGCTGCTGAGTATTTGATTTGGAAACAATTTTTTTAGAGACACATTTTGTGGGAGTTGAAGCTCAAAAAACAATGTCAATCAATCATCTTCACTTGATGGAAAAAACTTCCACAGGATGCCAATGTAAAAAGGTGAACTTCTGATTTCTGATGTAAATGGAATGCAAAACTAAACAGCAAGGACAATAGATGTGTTTGAGATATGCACTGCATCATGATTACTGCCACTCACTTGCTATTACACACTGCATGTCTCAGACAACTATTGCCCCATCAATTCAATGGCAAGGTTTTTTGGTGTGTCGTGCAGGTCTGCCGTCAGGGATTTTTTAAATGTATCCCATATAAAACATTCAAAAAAAGTTAGATAATATAATAGTTATTTTAAATGGGGAAGATTATTAATATTTCCTATTTGTGACTTGGAAAGACTACCTAGTTGGACAATACATAGTGCAGTTTGCGGGAGCTTACATTTTCATGACTTGTTTTTTAATAAACCGAACATCTGTATTCCATTGGCAATGCAACAATTAGTTTTTCTTTCGAAAAATGTATACAAGTTGGCGACCTTTGTTTCTAAAGCATGGATAAAATGCCATTTCACATAGCAATAATTGTTGCGATTTCCCTTAAAGGGAAACGATGAGAATGTAATAGGAGGACCCCGATGCAGACAGGACAAAGGTAGGTATGTAAAAGATGTTTTTATTAACTACCAATAATACAAGCGCTAGCATGAATGATCGTACGACAATAAGACTAAGTGAACGAATAGCAGCTGAGCCTTCGTGGCAACACAGTTCGTATGTGTGTTCCAGAATGGAACGAACTCACTCAGGATGTGGTTGAGGAGTGTGGTTGTTCCAGAGAGTCGGGTGGTGAAGAGGCTGCTTCGTGAGCGTGGAGATGATGAGGAGCTGGAGAACGACAGGAGGAAGCGATACCGGAAGAGTGGAAATCCGCAGGAGACTCCGTGTCTTTCTCGGCAGCAGGAGACGTGGTGACCTGAGAGGAAATTCAGGTGAGTATCTATTTGGAGTCAAGGTTTCAACGAGCAAGGTAAGTGGAGTCTTTACTAGCAGAGTGAAAACAAGGAACTGACGTCGGTGAGAAGCACAGCTCCGCCTTAAGAGACCTTTTGGGTCGACTCTGTTTCCAATAAAGAAAGAAAATGCCTTGTATTATAAGATGAATATGTGGCCCGCCACAGCCAAAGAGGCCACGAGTCAGCCCAGCGCAAAACGAGTAAAACAAGGAAAAAAAAGGATTTTCGTTCATTTCAAAATTGTTCAACTTGAAGTTTGTAAGAAGCCACTACATGCTTCACATCACGGTATTGTGGGTCTTAAAACCATAAACGTTTTCTTTGAATTAAGGTTGTTTGATCGCTGTGAATCGATTCCTAGTTTGGGTGTGGCGATCTCACATTCCAGAGCTTTTGTTGTTTTCGCCAATCAGCTGACAGTCAAGAAGAATACACATGGCTACTTAATACACTCTAAAAAGCTACTCAGAGGGCCTTTTAACACCACTTGATTTAATATATGGACGCAAGTTAAAAATTGTAATTAGTTAATTTAAATAAACCTTCTAAGTTGCAAACTTTATTTTTTAAGTTGTGATCAAATAATAAAGTTGGCAATTAGATCAAATTAATTTTGTATATAATGTATACTCAAATTTCATTGTTGGTGGGTTTAAAACAAAATTCAAGTTGATGTAACTTAAAAAACTTAGCTTGATAACTTAATTTTTCTCAACATTGACTTCACAAGTTTAAGTTCCCTCTCCTACCCACACAACATGCCCAGACAAGTTCTGAGAAGAGACGGTGTGGAGGCTGAACCTTCATAAAAGCAACATTTCATGGTGAGTAAAATTTAATTATAATAGTTCTAGTGAAGTATTGTATTTACATTTGTTTCAGTGACTTTCATTCGATAATAGCCTGTGTGCCCAGCTAGAGAGAGCTGTTGGGAAAAGGATTATTCACATTTAGCTAATTGCATGCGGCCACCAGCTACATGCTAATGTTACCGACAGTCACAGCCACAATTAAAAAAAAATAATAATAATTGTTCATTCACATGTATAGCTGTGTTGTTCCAAATTGTGGTTTGAAGTTTCTGTGAGAGGAAAGTAAGCAAACTATTTCTTTTAATTTGTCTGCCTGATTAAAATCTGGAGAAAGATATTTTAGTCATGTGATTGCGGTTTAACCGTGTAACCACCAGCTACATTCTAATGTTACTCACTCAAGACACAAACATTTAATTCGGTCCTCATTAATACTATTGGATATGCTGTAGCTAATTATGTGCTTCATGTTATGCTCCACAGATAAATGAGGAGTTTAAAAGGATAACCACGGTTAACCTGGAAGCGACCTTCCTCGCCAAACTGGACCAGTGCACCCAGAAACTTATGGGTGTGGTTTCATTAAGAGGAGGAGCTTCAGGAGCAAGGATCAGGCAAATTAAGGACATGCTTCTTGAGGTATGGTAATTATTTAGAGCCTCTTATTTGAAATGCACAGTTATAGATTATACTCATTTGAATACCACCCTTTTTTCATATAGCACAACACAATTGAAATGCGGAGAGAAGTAGCCATCCGGTGCCTGGTTGTATACCTTGGAGAGAAAGAAGAGGATTTGTTCAAAGAGTTTGGGGTAAGTAATGTAATATTATGAAATAGAGATAAATCCTTATTTAGCGTAGTGTAAACGCAGAGGCAGAAGATTGCTGCTGTGCTACACATTGACAGTTCGATTTCTTTAAAAGGGAAATTCCGGCATAATCTTAACCCAGGGTCAAACACACTGGGCTGGGACACTATTTGTACTGTAGTACTAGTAATACTGAAGTATGGTGCTGTTGTGAGCATGTGGCTATCAGTAGCTTATTTGATCTCAGACTCACAGTCTGTGAGACCCTAGGTTAGGAAGGGTCTGCTGGAATTTCGCTTTATGTAAAATGTACTTCATACCACATCAGCATGGTAAATGACTGTTAATAGCAATGTAAAGGAGAAGACGAACATGTTTACTGGTTCAGTTATTTTATGCAACCTGAAAAGCATCAAGAAAAATATCAAGATGTACAGACAAACTAAAGGTCAATTGTAAAACATGGAAGACTATAATTCCCTCTTTTTTTTGCTTTACAAGGACAATGAAGAGTTCAAGACCAGCTTTGAAAGTCACATGATGAAAATTGCCACCGTTGGAGACAGGTCTACCCCTGGATCAGATCACTGGATGACAACAATTGTCGTGGAAGGAACCAAATGTTTGGTTGAGAAGGATATTCCAAGGTCCTGTGCCTTGTTGATGGGCATAATTTATGCCGTCAACATCAGCTACTGCTACTGCTTTTTTTTCAAAATGTGTTCCTTGGCCTGAATGGGCTGACATGCAGTGCTAAAGTCATGGGTCTGAAAAACACTATTTTCTAAAAATCTCAGATCCATCACTGTCACATTTTCTTCAGATGAAGCAACCAAAAAAATTTGATTTTTTTCTGTCAGATTAGTTAATGTTATGCTGTTCAATCCTGTCTTGACAGTGGACAAAACAAAGGTCTTGTTTAAAGAAATATGTCCATATTTTAGCCCAAAGAAAATATTTTTTTAAATGAATGATGTGGGCTTACTTGTGACGTTTATACTTGTTACTATGCAGCTTTTAGTCACTTGGACTTTCTGATTCCCCTTTTCTTTTTGCAATGCTCAAGTGTTTTTTATTCAACTGAAGAAGCAAGAAGAAAATTTAAAATGTTTCACTGTTATGTTAGTTAACATTATGCTACATATTCAATATTGTCATGACAGTGGACAAAACAAAGGTGTTGAAATATGTCCATATTTTAGCCCAAAGAGAATGTTTTTGTGTGTTTTCGAAATTAATGATGTGGGCTTACTTGTGACAATTTTAGGCCTACTTGTTCAAAATAAAAAATAAAAATAAGTTACTTGCAAAAGCAGTGGTTGAACTGTCTTTCTTGAAAGCTACTACATTACCAAAAAAAAAAACCTACAAAAAAAAGAAAAAACCTGAAGAAAATCTAATTGGACCAACAGATTTTTTATATTGTTGCTACTTAAAAAGTTGTGCGGATTATTACTGTAATTACCTAGACAACAAATAAAAGTACTTTATAATAATATGGTAAAGCCAGTTGGAGTAACTTAATTTTTATGAGTTATCAACTTAAAAACATGTCTTTAGGCTAACCGTTATTAAGTAAGCAGTAGTTAATATAAGCTTTGTGTCACGATCTCACCTGCACCTTCCTCACTATTTTATTATTTGTATAATTGTTTTGCTGCTGCTGTGTTCTCTTCACTCTGACTCTGCAGGGGGCGTGGCTAACCTACTTCCTCCAAGACGCCGGTGATTGTCTAAACCTGCCTCATACAGTTTTTACTGGTTTGTATGGATGAAACATTATATATAAATATATATTTTATATATACAGGCTGGTTATTAATTCTATTTTTTTCTTCTAGTGCTATTGTTGACTGTTATGTCCTATGTCGTATTCATATGAAAAGGTTATTCATACATGTAGGAAACATTTCATATTTTCAGGTGTGATCACATTCCATTATTATTTCAGATGTTATAACACTGTGAATATTGAACTGAACCTTGTTTTATATATATATATATATATATATATATATATGTGTGTATATATACACACACACACAGTACTGTGCAGAAGACTCAGGCCACCATTAGATGTGTTGCTTTAGCTGCTGCTATAACAACAATCAAGGATAATTATTTCTATTTCCAGAAAATATGTATGCAGTTTTTTTTTGTTTTTAAAGAAAACATCCTCTACAGGTGTAGAGTATTTAGCGTGATCTACTCTTACACTTGATCAATAATACAGCTCTGTCAATACTGGAGTGGAACCTTCATTAATGTTACTGGTAAATCCTGTGTTTGTCCTACTATGTGGACAAGGAAGTGTGAAGTGTGTGTTAAGTGACTCATTTATAGAAATATCTGCTGTAAAAAATGCTGTTATGCTGTAACATACACATGTTGCATGAGTTAAACTCACTGACAACTCGCTAATATATAAGAGCAGCTTTAAGTCGCATCCCTTCATTCACAATTCATATGATCACAGAAAAAAACAACAGAGCTGTTGTTGTGAACTAAACTTAGCACAAAAAGTAAGGAAATGTATGTTTATTGGATCATTTCTTGTGGTAACAATAGAATTTATACTGTTGTAAACTCAGTTTATTTCCCTTTTAATAAGGAAACTGATTAATTGAAGCATTCCAAATTTTGCAATGCAACTGAAATTATTATTATATTTGTATTATTATTTAATATTTACATAGTTATTTTTGCACGGATCACAGTGCTGCAAAAATTATCCATTTGTCAATGAGTGAACTTATAATTGATCATTGTGTTTTTTCAGGAGGACTGTGATGCTTCTCTATCAGAATCTAGCCATGATCTGGAAAGTGATTATGTGCCATCAGCCTCAGAGACCTCAGACAGCGAATCCACATGTGAGGTTCTTGAAAATAACACAAAATCAACACTAAAAATAAACCCTAAACTTCAAGATGAACCTGCCAACAACTTAAGTGACTCAGACGACAACCCCTGCAACTCCAATGTTGACGAAGTCTGTGGCACAAAACACAAAAGTGACAGGGAAGACGAGACAACGGAATCAAAAGTTAGTGTGAAAAGCTGCAGAAGAGGACAGAAACGAAAATTTGACAAAAAACACTACTGTGTGTACTGTAAACATCCTCAGAGCAAAATGGCACGGCATTTGAAGATAAAGCACAGTAATGAAAAAGAAGTGGCCCTAGCACTGTGTGAAAATCCGAAAGCATGCAGCCAGATATTAGCGTCACTTCGCAAAAAAGGAGATTACTACCATAATGTTGACGTTTTGAAGGAAGGAAAAGGTGAGATTGTTACCTACAGGCAGCCAACAGAAGAAGTTGAGCCAAATGATAACTTACCATGTAACAAGTGTTTCGGGTTCTTCATGAAAAATGAACTATGGAGACATGAAAAACTGTGTAAAAAAACAAGAAGCCTGAAGTTCAGTCGAAGCAAAGAAAAAGAGTTCAGTCTGCTGCCATTTCTCATTTACCTCACGAAGGACAAGCGTCACAAAGGTGCTCAGAGATTATAAGCAGAATGATTGTTGATAAAGTATCTATACAAGTGAAAAATGACCCACTCATCTGTGAATATGGAGAAAGACTCCTAGAGAGGCATGGAAGTGATCAATCAAAGGACGGTCACGTCAGCCAGAAGATGAGAGAGTTGGGCAGATTTCTTCTTGCTGCTCGTTCCATGAACCAGAGGGTGAAGAACCTACAAGATATATTGGTGCCTCCTTATTTTAAACCAGCTGTTGATGCTGCAAAAAAAGCCAGTGGTTTCATGAAGGCGAAATATCGTCATGACACACCATCTCTTGCAATAAAATTAGGTCATTCGCTGAAGACGCTTTGTGAAATTGTAATTGGCCAACATGTCAAGGATGAGGACGATGTGGCTGCTGCCAGAGTTCGGAGCTTCTTAGGGTTAGTGTCCACAGAGTGGGGTCTTTATGTGTCACGTCGTGCCCGAACCAACTTGGAGGAGGATCGTTGGAATAAAAAAGACATGATCCCTTTAACAGCAGATGTGATGAAGATGAACAACATTTTAAAAAGCACAAAGTTAGAAGCAAAACAGATGCTCTTGACTGGACCTAACCCTGATGCTTACAAGACTTTAAGTGAGTGCCTTCTCTCTCAGATTATTCTGTTCAATAGACGGCGACAAAGAGAAGCTGCCAGAATTCCTCTGCTGACCTACAAGAACAGAGTCAAAGACGTACCAAACGAAGACGTCATGCAGTGTCTTTCAAAATTCAAACAAAACTTAAGCAACACAATTACCAGGCTTGTCATAAGAGGAAAGAGAGGGCGGAAGGTGCCTGTACTCCTCACAAGTGAGATGACTGAGTCACTGGATTTCCTAATCAAACAGAGAAATGACGAAAATGGGGTCCTGGAATCGAACGATTATGTCTTTGCAAGACAGAACTCAGAATCTCATCTACGTGGTTCAGATTGTTTGAGAAAATATGCCAATGCATGTGATGCAGAAAGGCCTGAAACACTCACATCAACTCACCTGAGAAAACATGTGGCCACATTGAGTCATATCATGAACCTTAAAGACAATGAGTTGGATCAGTTAGCAAATTTCATGGGACATGATGTTCGCGTTCATCGCGAATACTACAGACTAACAGAGAACACGCTTCAGCTTGCCAAGATTAGCAAACTGCTAATGGCCATAGAATGTGGGACTGAGGTTTACAAAGGCAAATCGCTAGATGAAATCAGTTTAGACATAGAAGGTAAGTATAAAAGTAGAAAGTTACAGAGTATCGTTTGAAGTTTTTTATGTTGTGATGTGTGTTCTATCAAAACAGTTCCTCCAGCTTCACAAATAAGTGCTGAACAGACGTTTGAAGACCAATCTTCTGAACCAGAAGAAGAATATGATGGTAAGTTATTTTAGTTTTTAGTTATTTTACACATTTATTCACTTTATCCTCCATATGAGTATCACATGGCTGTTGGTGCCAATCCCAGCTGATTTAGGGTCACATCCTGGGGCCTGGGGAGTTAGTTAACCCTGAGATGAGGGAAACTCTGTTTTTTTTGGTTTCAAAATGCCAGTTCAGCTCAACTCTGAGTCAGTTACCCTGGCAACATACTCTGTGAACCTAACTCAAGTCATAAACGTAGCGTTTTTGTTTCTATTGAGTTATTTATTTTTGTTTCCAAAAATGTGCACTTTTACCTTTACAGCATCTGTCAGTATGATGACATTTTAATACTGACATGATATTACATTTATATTTTCTCTTGTAGAAGAAACACCGTCTGAGAGTCTGTTTGCAGAAACCTCATCTCCAAGACCAGATGAGCAGATAAAGCCTCAGGAAACAGGTAAACTCTTAGTAATTATCATTAATTTGCCCCTGCTCCTGTGTATTAACAGTTCAGTATTCTATAATTAATCCTTAATATGAATTACATTTTTATTTTGCATTGTAAGTTTGAGTGTATGTTACTTCTTTCTTTGTTACAATAATACAGTTCTGTTTTTCTTCTTCCTGAAGCGTCCTCCAAAAAAAAGACATCAAAGCGGTCAAGATCATCATTCCAGGAATCATATGGTATGATCAGTGAAGGAGCATTATTATATGGCTATTATTGTATATATAATATATAAATGTGATAATTTGGGGTGATTTATGATCTGTTTTATTTTGTAGGAGAGACATCCATTCAACTTCCAGACACCTCAGCTCCAACTCCACCAAAAAAGCCTAAGAAGACTCAGAAAACAGGTAAACTCTTCTTCTGTCTTATTTGTCTCCTCCTGCTTTTGTGTATGATCACTTCTGCAGTCTCCAATTACAACAAAACAACTAAAGGGAAAGTTCCAGGGTTTTGTGTAAATAAATCTTGCTTTGTAAGTGAATAATACTGTAAAAAAAAGGTGTGAAATGTCATGTGTTTGTTACCTGCTCTCTCAGTTTGTCCACACACTTCAGCTGCATCTTCATGAAGCATGTGACGCTGTGCTGTGATTGTGGTGTAAGGGATGGAATGTTAGGTGGACAGAAACAGGATTATGATTAGTCTATTGTGGCAAAGTACATATTACTCTCTTCTGCATCAAAACCAACTTGTGGGGTTAAAAATACACTTTTTACAGTATGTTTCACCAGGATGTTCTAGGAAACACAACATTTCAGAATTACAAATCAGCTGCACTCACTATGTGTCTTATCTTTTTTTTCGTAATGTCAGGTGTGGATCCACAAACCGTACCTCCCAAAAAAGGCCAACAGAGATCTTGGACAGCTGCAGAAAAACAGGCAGTATGGAAGCATCTTGGCAAATACATGACTCTGCAAAGAGTTCCAGGGAAAGAGATCTGTGATGAGGCCATTGACAAAGAGCCAGATCTCTCCAGGCGCGATTGGAGAGATGTGAAAAACTATGTGTACAATTATATTGTATCATCCAGACGTAAACAGCTGTAGTTTTGTTTTGTTTTTTTCTGGTTGAACAGAGGTTGTAAATGTACCCGAATGTTGGTGCCTGTAAGCACTTTGACAGTCGCAGGACTTAAAATGCTGATAGCAAATTGTTTTATTACTGGGTTTGTTCTACAGTAATCAATGGTGCTGAAAAATTTTAAGTGAAGTTGAAGTTGAAAAAGTGAAGTGATGAGATGGTGAAGTGGTGAAGTGATGAGATGGTGAAGTGGTTAAGTGATGAGATGGTGAAGTGGTGAAGTGATGAGATGGTGAAGTGATGATGTGATGAGATGGTGAAGTGGTGAAGTGATGAGATAATGAGATGGTGAAGTGATGAGAGGGTGAAGTTGTGAGATGGTGAAGTGGTGAGATGATGATGTGATGAGATGGTGAAGTGGTGAAGTGATGAGATAGTGAAGTGGTGAAGTGATGAGATGGTGAAGTGGTGAAGTAATGAGATGGTGAAGTGATGATGTGATGAGATGGTGAAGTGATGATATGGTGAAGTGATGAGATAATGAGATGGTGAAGTGATGAGATGGTGAAGTGGTGAAGTGATGAGATGGTGAAGTGGTGAAGTGATGAGATTGTGAGATGGTGAAGTGATGAGATGGTGAGATGGTAAAGTGATGATGTGATGAGATGGTGAAGTGATGATGTGATGAGATGGTGAAGTGGTGAAGTGATGAGATGGTGAAGTGGTGAAGTGATGAGATGGTGAAGTGGTGAAGTGATGAGATGGTGAAGTGATAATGTGATGAGATGGTGAAGTGATGAGATGGTGAAGTGATGATGTGATGAGATGGTGAAGTGGTGAGATGGTGAAGTGATGATGTGATGAGATGGTGAAGTGATGAGATGGTGAAGTGGTGAAGTGATGAGATGGTGAAGTGATGAGGTGATGAGATGGTGAAGTGATGAGGTGATGAGATGGTGAAGTGATGAGATAGTGAAGTGGTGAAGTGATGAGATCGTGAAGTGGTGAAGTGATGAGATGGTGAAGTGGTGAAGTGATGAGATGGTGAATTGGTGAAGTGATGAGATGAGATCGTGAAGTGGTGAAGTGATGAGATAGTGAAGTGGTGATGAGATGAGATGGTGAAGTGATGAGATGGTAAAGTGGTGGTGAGATGGTGAAGTGGTGAAAATGTTTTCATGTATTAATTTTTTTCATTGTTTATTTACCTCCTCTTTCATAATGAGGTGATCCTTATGAAGGGAACATTATGGTTTTCCCATAAGTGATGTTTGTTTATCAAAGACACTTCCTTTGTGAAGTGTGATCTTTATCATTAAATGATGTTTGATGTTACTGATAGAGTGATTTGTGTTATTTTTCTCATACTTTTTGGAGCTGCAACAATTAATATATTATTTGATTACTAAATTAATTGTTCAACTATTTTGAATAAGTGATTAAATCAGAATATGAGAGAAATCAAATTAAATTAAATAACATTTTGAGGACCAAGCTCAATTATTAAAAAAAATAAATAAATAAGCACATATTGATGAAGTTGCAGCTCAAATAAAGTGATTAGAGTTGATTCAGTACTTACTATCTATATTAGCTTTTTACATGGTAGCTAATACATGTGGTATTTTACATGTGATAGAAAACTCATCCTGTAATTAAAAAATACTTGTGGCATCATAAGAAACCCACAGATTAGTCAGTATTATTATTATTATTTAAAATAGATGTGTTACTTTGGCTGTGAATCATAGACTTTTTTCAGTAAACAAACCTTAAAGTACAGTAAAACAAAAAAAAGTACAAGTTGTCTTCAGAATAAGTAGTGGAAGTGTTTACAATTAACCTAAAATTAATTTATATATATATATATATATAATTAATTATATGTATTGAGTACAGTATTTCAGGTGTGAAACTTCACTAATCAACTACTATAATAGAGATTAATATATTTGTAGAGATTCCTGCTCCACTGTTCTAAAAACCTACAAACAAATACATGTGCCTATGTTAAAGTCTGCCTAGCAACAGTCACCGGTCCACACAAGTGTAGCAGAAAACTTTTTTTGCTTTTCTTTGAGTGTTTTCGAATCTGAAGTGAGATTCTTGCTCTCTACTCCCATCTAGTGAAGGATTTGATTTTTGCACATTTCTAGCTACAGTGGAAGTGGTGGTCCACACAATGACTACTGAGAACATGGTCCACACAATGTGGTAAAGACATGTATGTGTGTGTGTGTGTGTGTGTGTGTGTGTGTGTGTGTGTGTGTGTGTGTGTGTGTGTGTGTGTGTGTGTTCAAAGCCTGATTGTCATCAAAGCAGTCGTCATCAAAGCTTTGTTGACCAAAGGAAGGCAAGGAGAACAGGACAATAACTAAACTGTGGCTGTACCTCTTAACAAAGACAATTAGTTTTATAAAGGCGAGCATTTATAAAACTATATGCTTCCTCCCTTACCAGTTTTCACATTTCTGACATACTTTGCTGTACTCGATTGCTGTTTGCTTTTCAAAGTTTTCACTGCTGACTGACATTTCTTACAGAAAACAAGCAGCACTGCCACTGTTGATTTGGCATCTTTTGTTTTTCTTATTTTTAAATGAATGCTTTGGCGCAGAAATAGAAGTAATAAAACACCCCCAGACTCATAACTTTGTCCCTTTATCCTTCATGAGAGTTGTGAGACAGTGAACTACAGTCATCAAACACCGCTGAGGAAATACTTCTGTATTTATTGTCTGAGTTTTTCTCTGCTCTATAAAGATTGTTCTCTGTCGTAAATCACTTTTTATTCTTTGTGTAATTCTGCTCCTGTTGTCTCAGGTGAAGAGATGCCCATCATCACTCAGACCAATATCAGGGAGCACAAAGACAGCCTTTCCTAGGAAAATTTTAACTTCAGGCTTCACCACAACATCATGTTCAACTTAGAAACTCAGTGTTTGGGAATGGATGCCTTATTACACACTGCTCTATTGTCTATTTGGCTCTAAATAGAACCGCTATTTACAAAATGGACATAGTATGCTGAATTGGAGAAGATCTGAAACTGGAAGACATGAATGTTTACTGTGACTAGAGAATACAGGTTTCCGGCGCTTCTGCAGTGGCTTCACTTGTTGAACCCTAACACTAGATCCATGTCCAGGTAATTGATGAAAGAACGAGGGCAAAACTGATTTTATATGGACATGCGAGGCGTTAAAAGCTTTGAATCTATTTAGAAACGGAAATAACTCATTAGTGAGAAAAAAAAATGTTGCAATGTTCACTTCTGTGCAGGCTGCCAACATGTTCTCAAATCTCATATTTGTGTGAAATACACTCTAAAATCATACTGTATTATCAAGTAAAAAAAAAAGGTGATAAGCTTACGGTCCCAGCAAATATGTATAAATATAAATTATTTTAGAAAATTAGTTACTATCTTCACTGTGATGCTATTTTTATACTTCAAATAAGCTTGGCACAATATGTGACCAGCCACAAGAAAACCAGCATCAAGTCGGCCCAGCACACGTCAAGTAAACAAAGAAAAAAAGATAAAAAAAATAACAATCATATATATATATATATATATATATTTTTTTTTTTACAGCATATGCAAGATGAAATTTCGAAGAAGCCGCACCATGCTTCAAATCAAAGTATGGTGAGTCTGAAAACCATAAACTTAATAAAAATAATAATAATAATGATAAGCTTTTGGTTTATTTTGGCCAATGGCTATTTAAGTAGCCAAGTGTGTCAGCGGAAACACATGGTTACTTAATATGCAGCCACTCCTGCATAGGCTTGTTACTGCTACTTCGAGAAGCTGTTAGTGATGGGATAGGCAGTTCATTTGAGTGTACTGAATCCCTAGAATCCGTTCATTAAAATGATTTGTTCAAAATATTTGTTCACCTTATCGTTCAGGGCTTAGCAGGAGCCCAGTGCCCTGCTACGTGACTCACGTCCACCCTGAGTGCAGTACGTTTGCTGGTCAGTGAGTGAGTGACAGCGCGAACAAGATTCACGTACTCAGCCACAGTTCTCCAGTTCTTGTGTGTCAGTACGTTCGCGGGTCAGTCAGTGAGTGAGTGACTACACTCGCCTGCCCTGACAGATTCCTCCTCCCTCCCAAATTTTGATATAAAAGTACAGTTTCATTGCAAAACAGCATTATAATAATGATAATACAAAATAATAATACTTAAATAAAAAGTAAAAGTATAACCAATATTATTCGTATTATTATAGAGGCACATCAAGGATAATACTAATATGCACATATACACATGTTGGTATTTTTCAATATTGCAGCTATTGGCGAGTCTCTCTTCTGTGTCTCCTCTCCTCTCATTACTTTATGTCTTCCTAAGTCTGTTTGGGCGAGTGTGTGTGTGTGTGTGTGTGTGCGCTTCTTTTCAAGTGGCTTAGTTTGAAGCCACATTAGCCATTAGTTTGGAGAAAAGGACCACAAATTGTCACCCATTTCTGTAGAAGTCTGCTACAATAGAAACACAGCAGCACGCCGCCGCGACGGTTTCACTGAGGACATGAATCCGTGACAGTTCTGTGTTCGCGAATCAGCGCGAGCTGTGAACGTGATTCACGTCCTGCTCTGACAGTTCTGTGTCAGTACGTTCGCAAATCATGAGTGAGTCAGTGAGTGACAGCCTGAACGAATCACATCCTCCAGGAGTGAGTGAGAGTGGCAGACAGTTCTTCTTACTCGTTGGCTGGTGTCATTTGGTCGAAGATTCACGAGTGAGTGACGGTGTCGGTGAACGACTTCATTAGTGATTCACAGAACGTGGCAGTTCGACTACTGGCCGCCACGCTCGCTGCTGAGCTCAACTGAACTAAGAAAGGAACAAATCAGTTCATGAAGTGATCCCAGTCAGTTCGTTCACTCAAAAGATCAGTTCTTTCAAACAAATCGTTTGTGACCGACACAGAAGCTGTGTTTTCACCATTGAATGAAGGCAGACACGGAAAAATGCTTTGCAGACCAACTAAATTGTAGCTATTACAGCACAAATTTTTTTTTTATACTTTATTTTGAAGTTTTCCATTATGTAAAAAGAGTACAACATATTCCCACAGGTAAATTATTATAAATAATAAAACAACATTTAGCCTCTAATATTTACACCTTCTGGGAGCCAAGAGACAGAATCATCACATTTACATAGCACTGGTCTAAGCTGTCAGTGAAACCACACCTCTCAGATACTATTGTTGTGAGCTACACTGCTACACAGAACAATACATATACAATACATTAAAAACTGAACATAATATCCTCTTAAGATTTGAAATGATATAACTTAAATAATATAGGAAGGGGGGTAGCTTATTCTGTTATCATTTATTGTCCTTACACTCGTGAAGTCATACAGTGGTATGCAAAAGTTTGGGCACCATTACAATGACATGGCACTGTGGTGTAGTGTGGATGGATCAGTCTGTTACTGAATGAGCTGATGATGTGCTAATAACTCGCAGCTCATTGCTAAATAATTAGCATCACATTCAATACTTCATACACAAACCCGTGTCATTCACACATGATTCAAGCACATCAGCACATGTTTCTAGCTAGTGAACAACAATGCAGCCAAATAACGTTCTTAAACACACTGTGGATTATTAAAAGAAAAAACGTCCCTGTATGTGACTGAACACTAATGTTAAGTAGATTAGCGACGTTCATGAAAACTCACCCAAAAGGAGATCGGTGCTGGCGTCACGTCATCATCTCAGACAACTACTGTGTGTGTACTGTGTCCCCTAGAAAGTTCCACACACTCTCTCTCTCTCACACACACAGAGCCAGCGTGGATTTGTGCATATTAAGTAGCCCTGTGTATTCTCTGTGATTGGCCGAAAAAACAACCAAAGCTCTGGAATGTGAGATCGCCACACCCAAACTAGGAATGATTCACAGCGATCAAACAAGCTTAATTCAAATACAAAGTTTATTGTTTTAAGACCCACAATACTGCAATTTGAAGCATGTAGCGGCTTCTTACAAACTTCAACTTGAACTATTTGGAAAAAAACGAAAATCCCTTTTTTCATATTTTTTTCATGTTTTACTCGTTTACTCTGGGAACAAGCTGAAGCACAAAATGTTTTTGTCATCATCATCATCAGCTTCAGCTTTCAGGAGCCGTCTCTCCGCAAACCATACAGTCATGACAGTACACTGAGCATAAACTAGTCTGGAATACTGTTTGGCAAATCTACTATCTCATTTAATGATCTGTGAGTTTTCTGATATCTCTCCATCAATTACGAAGTAGTGGATTAAATCTCCAGGCAGCAGCACACACACACACACACACACACACACACACACACACTAAATGTTCACGCTCCAGCCTTATGATGCGTTAAATTGAAACAGACTTTGAGCTGTGATATTTTAAGATGACTGTCATGCAGAGTGCAGGATGTGAGCTGATGGATGGAGTGAAGAAGTGACATAATGGAGGAATTAGGGGAGGGTGACAACAGGCTGGTGGTTAACTGATGTTGGAGAGTGTCCTCCAGTGTACAGTGCTGATTTATTACAATAACAATACGATCTATTAAAAGCTTGAGAAAAAAATCTGAAATTACAATATTCTACTTAAAACTAAAAAACTAAACTACATTTGATTATTGAGTGGTACAATGAGGTAAAGTATGACAGATAAGGAACAACACTTTGAAATGAGAAAGTATTCAATGATTCCTAATGTTTCCTATTCATTGGGATGAAGGACTATGTCACCAGTATGACCAATGGCTCGTGTTGCATTCACTGTCAAGTCAGTTTTATATCCTAAGTCAGGTCAAGAGTTAGGGGGCCGGTGCGTGAAAATATTGTCTGACATCGAACTGGTCCGTGGAGCAAAAAAGGTTGGGGACTGCTGATCTAAACTATTTTCCTTTGTCCTCAACATGTGGTTTTTCAGGCTTTTACTTTTCCAGTAGGCCTTAACAGTCTACAATGGCTAGGCCCAACATGGTATTGTCTAAATATGAACAAAATAACTTTTGTTATTATAGACAAGTGTTTCAATACTTGAAACACTATTGTCATTGGTTTGGTTAGGGTTTCAATACTTGAAACACTCTTGAAACTTGAAATACTGTGATGATGTGAAAATTCCATGTTGCAGAAATTTGCAAGATGCTTCTATTTTCACTTTCTGGGTGTGTTTTTTTTACATAAAAAACACCAAGTAGTGAGTTTTCATCTCCCTCCTTCATTTGTGCACAGCAACTAAGGTGGGAAATGACACTGAGTCAAAGGGAAGGGCTTCTTATTTGCTTCCCAGCAGACTGAGCACTTTTTGTGCGTAACTGCCTCCACCAGCAGGAAGTGGTACATATTCACATCACAATGCATGTCTGTATTCTTTGAAAGGGAAGGGCACCACAGAATGCGATTAATTACTTATTTTGACATTTATTTATATAGCACTTTTCTTAATATGGCAATTTGGGGCATGTGACCCGCATTCTTTGCCTTCAATCAGCCATCAGTGCATAATGACTGTGCAGTGCCACCCATCATTATATATATGATCAGGTGACTGCGCCTCTGATGCGCGCCGTACCCTCTTTCCTGAATCAGCGTAGAGGGGAGAAATTCCTTGAGGTGGCGTTGTCGGTTTCCTCTCACCTGCAACCACTTTACCACATTAACAATGTGCTTAACAGTCAAATCAAACCTAATCAAATATATCAAGGCATTACATCAGAGAAAAGAAATACAGATCACACAATGAGCCAGCACTTGGTTTCATCATTGCATATAAACTTCAGCATCATCCTCCTCGTTTTTGGTCATTTGTCTATCCATCCCATGTGCCATTATCAGAGCTGTATATATATATGCTAGTGGAAAGGTGATATGATAATTATCACAATGAGGCTTATCTTGCCGCAACGTCAGATGTACTTGTGCGTAACCTGAGAAGCACTCAATGCCCGGTCCTGTGACCTTGGTGATTTCCGACACTGGAACAAGGTGAGGATTAGAAATTGTCCTGAGATTTGGTGATGACCCGCCCTGATATTTTATGAACACACACATACACACAGCTGCACACAACATAAACACAAACACTTATGTACAGACTGACAAAATAGACATTAGAGAGCCAGATCTTGACTTTTGCCAATTGTCTGGAAATGTAAAGTCGTGTGTTTTTTTTCTCTGGAGAGTGACTTCAGTGATTCTGCTCTGGTGGCTGCTTGAACTTTAATGCAGTGCCTCCATTAGTTCAAACATTCTTCAACTTGATTGACAGGTTTAGTTTTTAAAGTGATCATAGAGTGGTCCTATTGCACATATATGTGAGTTATGGAGGTCTACTTACATACATTAAATTTTATTGTCAAAAACCTCCTAGTTGGTATAAATGAGCCGATAGAAATCTCTTCTCACTGAAGCTCTAATCAGCCACGCTATTTCAGACTGAAATCTCACCCGAGAAGACAGACTGTCTAGTGATTGGTCAATACCTGGAAGTGACGTAATCGGCTCACAAGCGCAGCTCCCCCTCTGGAATGGTGGATGCACTGCGACACATTATCAAAACATTGTTTTAACAATGTTTAAAAATAGCTTTGTCACGACTCCCCTCCGCAGTCCCTTTGACCTTTGCCTTTGACGCGGAGTCGGACCCACAGTCAGAAGGCATGGTCGCAAGTGAGACACCTCCACAACGGACGTTCTTCTTCTTCTGCAGTACAATGTACGTAACCTGATGTGCCCGGACTAGTTCCTGGAGCAGGAGGATCTGCTGTTCAGGGGAAATGTTTACGTAACCGGACTGGACTGTTTTTTTTCCATAAATCTCGCTGAGTCCGAGATTACAATACAACAGCACGTTCACAGCAGTGGCTGAACTGTTTGTTTCGAACCCTCAGGGCTTCATAAAGAAGGTACAGATACACACCAAAAAAACAGCGTTATTTGGAACTCCCGGTCATACAGCTAAGGAGCAAGGTGTAGTATATATATATTTATATATATACATATATATATTTGCAATGGTAGTGTAAATGTTTTCCCTTTTTTAAAGTCTGTATTGCAAAAAATTATGCTTCCACTAAAAATAAATCTGAACCTTTACCAGAGCTCCACAACTATTTGTTTTTATCACGGTCACGATTTTAGCTTCTCACAAACAAGATTGACTGAAAAACTGACCTTGTCAAGTTCAGTAGTCCTCATGGAGACCAAAACTGCTGTTAGGATCTAACGTTTTATTAATTATGTCTATCTTTAAAATGCGTCACACGGGGCACCATTATGTTGGGGATCAACAATAGTGGCAATAATTTGATTGATAAAAATAAAAGTAATTTTAATTTAATTAATAAATGAATAATACATTTTAAATTTAATGAATAAACTTTAGATCGGGGCACCACCAATCAGGGTGGCTGTACTTCTGCTGTGTAAGTGGACTCGTTAGCATTTTAAGCTAGCGATCTTTATGCTAATGCGTTAGCATACACGTTAGCAGACTTCATCGTCGCAAAAACAAGAAACAGATGGATTATTTAGCAGCCAAAAGAGATATGTTGATGTGGCACCAGCACCCTGAACCTCTTATTAACCTTCTATCTTCTTATGGGGTGAATTTTCATTCATGTCTTTAATCTACGTAACGTTAATGTTCATTCTTAGTCACATACAGGGATTAAACATGTCTTTTAATAACCCACTGTGCATTTCAGAAAGTTATGTTGCTGCATTGTTATTCACTCGCTCTAGGGCCGGCACAAACATGTGCTTGAATCATGTGTGAATGACACAGCTTTGTGTATGAAGTATTGACTGTGATGCTAATGATTTAGCAACTCGCTGAGCGTTAGCACATCATCAGCTCATTCAGTAACAGACAGATCTATCCACACTACACCACAGAGCCACTTAAATGCAGTTAATTTGATTTGATATTAAAAATATCTATATATCTTTGATCCTTCTCTTTTAAGTATATATATATATATATATATATATAAAATATTTTTCAAGTTATTTCATATCAAATCTTAAGAGGTTATTATGTCCAGTTGTTTTGATGTATTGTTTATGTTTTGTTTTGTGTAGCAGTGTAGCTCACAACAATAGTATCTGTGCTCATACAGAGAGGTGTGTTTTCACTGACAGCTTAGACCAGGAGGGGGTTGTGCTATGTAAATGTTGATGATGATTCTGTCTCTTGACTCCCAGAAGGTGTAAATCTTTGAGGCTAAAATTCTCCCTAAAGCAGTTTGAGGAGTGCCTACATTCAAATTGCCATATCTTCTTCAAATATAATCCAACATAGATGTGGTGGACATTGTTAGAAAGCTTAAAAATCGCACTCTCGGATATGTAAATAACCCTCTTGGAAGACTTGTTCCCGGTTTTGCCATGGCTGGCCACATTTTCTGTGGAACTGGTGAAGTTTAAGGCTAAGATTTGAATTGTAGTTAGGCTAAAATCTGAAATAATCACAAAAACCTGGTTACTTTAGCAACAGAATGTAAAAGTTGTACATGTGACAACATTTTTATGGGGTGGAGAGGATATTTGGGTCATGGAGGCTGCACTGTTTTGGTAATTACTCAGGAAGTCTACAAGCTTTAAGTAGCTTTAAGTGTTTGATATATTGAGACTTCGTCATTAGTTAGCCTTTTCCAAGTGTGTTTCTCTTTGTAAATAGCTTACTCTACTACTAAAATATTTGGTATGTTTTTGTCACTAAAGTAGCTCCAAAACGACAGATTTCACATTAAAGTCTCAAAATAACACATTGAAACTTACAGAGGGAGGCAGCAGTGGATTTGTCTATGGAATTTGGTATGGGATAGTGAGCTGCTTTATTTACACATTTGAGAGCAGACATAGTTGTGTCTCAGTATTGAAATCTATATTGGTGGAGCTCTTATTGTGCAACAAAACAAAGGAAGCAGATATCCGTATTCAACCTTTCTTTTACACCACAGCCATTTATTATAATGTGTGATATGATACATTGTGCAGCCATTATTTAATTGTTTATTTCCGAGCAATGTTTATCTCTTGTGTTATTGTTATAAAAGGTATAATCATTGCTCTTTTATGTTCACTGAGGTAAAGCTCCTTTAGCAGCCAGTTGGAGCTTTAAAATATTAATGTGCCCAGCGAAACAATAGCCATGATATACTTCTTTTCACTTTTGCCTACGAGCCTCTTAATGATCTTTCTTTTTGGCAGCCAGTCTGTGGTTTATGATGCAACACACTGAATTGCTATGGTGCAATTACTATGTTTCATTCAGGCCGTCCTTACAAAAGGGAATTACATCCATTTCAATCGCTCTAAATTATGTTCTGCACTTTTACTTTTCAGTTTGCGTAACATTCAACACATTATGCTTAAGCATACGCACAAGTGATAAAGAAAAAGACTGATCAACTGGAAACTTGGACTTGGGGCTGGGGTAGGGAACAAGTTGTTGGTGCTTTTGACTGATCACACCACCACATTTAATTGTTGACCAATCATAGATCAGTTCTGTGAGAGAGGGTGCTCCTATTGAAGATTTGTACCACAGGTCATTCCTTCCCACTGCTGCTATTAAACTGCACAAACAGGACTGCTCTCGGTAGACCATTATGCGCCATTTCTAATGTTTATTCACGGTAACAGTGCAATGCTGTACACCATGGGCCAGCAAGTACGTTTTGCCAAGTTCCAATTTTTTTCTAAGCAATTGAATATCAGGCTTTGTATCTTCATGAGGCAAAATCTACTATTTCTCTCGCTTCTTCTAATCTAAACTATCCAATCTTGTACAAAAGACACTAAATGCATTGGTTTAAAAAAGAAAAAGGAACAAAAAATAAAACCAACTATCTTTAAACTTCTTCAGTCAGAGACTGTGGCCCACACGCCACCAGTTGCTGGCCACTGCTGTACACTGTTTAAACTATAAATATGACCATCATGGTTACACACTGATTATATTGCATACAGTATATGCTATTGTATTATCTTTGTGTGTGTGTATACAGTATGTATAGATACATGTGTGTGTGTTTGTGTGAGTGTGTGTGTTCATACTGACTCTTTATTATCTTTACTTTTGAACTATCTATGCTGTAACATTGCAAACTTTCTCTGTTGTTCTGCTAAGCAGTTGTGCCCACTCATTGCTTTGGTTGAAAGGTCACTTTTCCAGTGTTGTTAACAACTTGTGCTGAATAATTTGGAGGCAATAAATAATTGTGATTTCTGTCTCAGATCAAGCTACAGTTTTAGACGGCATCAAAATACAAATGGCTTTAACGCACTTAAGGAAAAATTGACAATTGAACGATTTCCAACTTGCATGTGTTACATTTTTATATAAAACGTTAAACAATTAAAGACCAAGTGTTGTCTTTCCAATGTTAATTTTGTTGTTTCAAATTAAAAACATTTATTTGATAATGAATAGGTGAGCTACAGAAAGGAATATATATTATGCTCTAAAATAAACCAATAAAGTAAAAAAAAGAAAAAAGAAAAGAGGTTTCCGGTTTGTTTCGTTTTTTATTTTTTGCATATTCTGGTGGAGAAAAGCATTTCAAAGCTTCACAGTCTTGTTCTATTTTGTTCTATGTTCTATTCAGACATGGTGATTCAGGAATACTGTACTTCCACATTTTCACTTTTAACTTTAAAAAGACACATCGTTTATGGTTTCATACCAAACAAAATATTTCTAGTGTGTATACAGTTTTCACTACACACTGTGCATTCTGTCTTTAGTGGCTTTTCTTGAATTGTATATGAAATTTCAACTCTGCTAATCTCCTTAAATCTTTGTCTATGAACAGCCCAACAGTTTTTGTTATTGCGTTGTGTTATTTGTGTCTTTGTGTCTGAATTTGTGTAAAGTTCCTCTGAAAGAGGGAAGGGAATTTGAACTTGTTTATTTCAGACTGAGTCCAATTCCTTCCTTGTTCCTGCCACAGAAATGCCTGGGTGATGCCTGCGTATATGAGCATTCACGTTAAATGTGTTACCATGAGCAGCCTTGACTCGCATTAAACAATGCTTGGAGACGGTCTGTTTTATTGACGAGCTTCGCTCCATTGCTTCCTCGGTCGACGCTAATGGAGCAGATTTAAAAGATGATGGTCTCTTGAACGTTTCATTTTCTTCTCCACTCGCCGTTCTCTGCTGACACTAGCACTGTATTGTTTTGCTTTCCGTTCCATTTCCATTGACCATCATCTATTTTTCTATCTTACAGTATATTGCAGCTTAAACCTAGTCTTTCCATCAAGCCAAAATAAAACGACATTACATGCCATATTTCCCCACTTTGCTAGTTACAGTTTTAATTCAGTCCATATATATGGGAATCAACACTCACGCACACACACACACACACACACACACACACACACACACACACACACACACACACACACACACACACACCAATGTGAGCTGTGACTGTGTCCCTGACGGCACCCTGATGTCACCTGAGACTTGAGGGTGGTTGTAAGGCAGAGCTGAGGTGTTAGCATCGCTTGTTCTTCTCGAAGAGATTTTGATAGTTTCTGTCATGTTGAACTTACACCACTGTACGCGATCACCATCCTGACACAACCTCAACCAGATCATTCCTGGTTAAAATGTATGTCTGTGTATGTCACAGTCCTTGACCCAGACATCATCCAGGAGGAGCCTGTATGTCCGCTTTTTGTTTCAAAAGTGATGGACACAGTGTTTGAAATGGAAATAAAATAAGTGCTGGCACTCTCCTTATCTATATGAGGTGTGTATATAAGTCAATATTACTAAATCTTTAAACACTACATCTTGAAATGTTTCAGTACCTATATCCAAAGATGTTAATGACAACTAAAAACTAGACTGATGTTATACATTTTGCCAACTTGCATATTTAGATTATCCTTAATATTTCCAATAATTATTTAAACTTTAAGTGCACAGTTTTTCATTTTATTTGGGGTCCTGTTATTATGCTGTCCTTCAGGACACTAATGTTGCAAGAAGTCAGTTAATATAACTGATAAAATTAAGTTCCCACATCCCTTACTTTTCACTACACCTTTGTGTTTAAGAAAAGAAAACATCCACAAAAAACAGCTCATTTTAGTGTCCAGCAATATACTGTAGAGTCACAATCCAAGATTATGGTTAATTGTGGTGCAACTCATTATCATTAAGCTACATGGCTTTGTGGTAATAAAGCACCATAAACAACACTTAATTCATAACTTACCAGGTATTCCAAATTATTCACGCTGTGCCACGCTTTGCCTTTCTTGTGTCTGTCTCGGTAAGAGAGACAAATTGTATCGTACAACTCCGGGTGACTGTACACAGAAAGAATACATCATTTCTCCATAGTCTACTGTCCAGACGTTGGCAAGTAAGCGACGTTATTCGGAAGTAATAATACATACAGAAGTACACCGATGACAGCCATCGTTGGGTGCATCAGGGATGACAGAGGAGGAGTATCGGAAACTGGTGGGGGACTTTGCTGCATGGTGACACACTAACCACGTACAGCTCAACACCTCTAAGATGAAGGAGCTTGTCATTGACTTTGGGATGTCCAGACCAAGACAGCGACCAGTCCTGTTAGAGGGAGCTGAGGTGGATGCTGTTGACCCTTTTCACTGCTGCTTGCTCAAGGCTTAGCTGAAGAAGTAAATGTGATTGTAATTGCAGAAATGATCTAATTACTCAATGATTACAATAATTAATACAGTTAAGATTTAACAGACCCACACTCACACCTCTCTCGGCCAATATCACAAGCACTTGCTCATGGGTAAAAAATGCAATGAAACTGTTGAAATTCTGGAAAAATACTGTGATATAAATTTTTGTTCATACCGCAAAGAACTAGTACCAGCCCACTTCACTGTATGGACTGGGTGGACCATAAAAACCAATGTGTTTTTAGACAAGCTATGTAAGTCTGTAACCTGATGCAAAACACTGCAGCTTATAAGCAAATATAGATCATTACTTTAATATCTTCCTTTTGACACCATTTTCACAAACCAGGAAGTGGGTCAATTTTGTTTTTAAATGTAGAATCATGTTTTATTAATGGAGACCACAAACACCGTAAGGACATGACCCAGATCCTCTTTTCATCTGTGTTTTGGAAGAACTAACTGTTAGTTGTATAACTCAAGATTGTAACTGTTTCCAATTTGAAACATCTCTGTTTGTGATTTCGCAGAAAATCTTATGTCTACATTTAGATAGCTTGGAAGTGAATAACATCAAACAGCAATTTGTTAGCATGCTTTACTCGGGGGTGGTGATTCAATTCTGCAGGAAACAAAACACACACATCTGCCTGTTGCTGATTAAAAGCCCTCTGTCAGAGGTGAGCTGCCATTTCGTTGCGCAGGAACTCTGGGTCTGGTGTGATTGGTTTGCTGATTTGATTTGCTGCACAGCACTCAGTCACTTATTTATCCTCTGTGCCTGACATCATTAAATAGGATGACTCTCCTAATCAGATATCTCTCTCCCTCTCTCACACACACACATAAATGCACAAGGCACTAACGAACGCACTCACAGAAAGGAGAGGAGGTCTATCTGATGTGTCTGGACCAGGTAGTATCAGGTTCCATAGGTTGAAAGAGAAGATAAAGGCTGAGTGCTGTCCATTTACTGAACAGGAAGTCAACAGCTGCCATCACCGCCATCAGGACAACTTATTTCATGGTGCTGAAGTACTCGTTTGGGCGAGTACTTTTCATAGTACTCTCTACAAAATCTTGGTCCACCAGAAATGTTTTGTTAGAATCGCAACTCGATCAGTCACACATCCCGTCTGCTTCTTTATTTCAAAACTAATCAATTTTTCGACACCAAATTTTTTAAATTTGTGTTTTTATGTATAACAGTCATACATTCAAGTGAAGTAAATATTCCTTAAGATTTACTTCAAAGCAAACTCACAGGTCCAGTGTTGGGGGTTAAAAGTTACAAAGTACACAAAAAATATCGGTAACTACACTACTTTACTTGACTATAGTAACACACTTTTCTGTGTTACCCATGCCGTGTTTGTCTGTGTGTAAAGTTCTGATCCCTTTAAGTGATGTGTGTGCATGCGTGTTGCTTGTGTGTGGGCTTGCCTGGGCACTGTTGTCATGGAGATCGATTTGAGTGAGTAGCTGCTGGTGCGAAGGAGGGAAAAGGAAATGGACACCGGAGAACAGGCTTTTAGCTAGTAGGGCGTCCTGTACTGAAAATAATACGAAACTAGACGCCCTACTTTTAGGCAGGACGTCCTATTTTATCCTCCCGTTTCCTCCGGTAAACACCAAAACTATGTTGTGATGACACATGCAAAAAGCCATGGCCAGCACGCGCCTGTCTATACCTGTCTATCCCCGCGACAGAACTCTCTTCTCTCTCTCTTTGAGCAGTTAACTAAAGAGATCAGCTCATCTGATGCATCTGTTATTCCCTTGATTACAGCGCACAAGGTCTTCTACACAAAGATTGAGACCACGGAGTGAAAACAATGAAAATTGCGGCCGCAGTAATGCGGTCGTTGTATCGGTCCGTTGTGGTGAAGAAGGTGCTGAGCCGAAAGGCAAAGCTCTCGATTTACCGGTCAATCTACGTTCCTACCCTCACCTATGGTCATGAACTTTGGGTTATGACCGAAAGAACAAGATCCCAGATACAGAAAAAAAACAAAAATAAACGGTGACAGTAAGTCAACCACCTTGACTAACCCTTTCAAGATTGATGACGTGGTATTCATTTATGATCATTTACTACCTCGGCAATGCTGGAAAACAGGACAAGTTCAAATATTCATTGAATATCATAAAATATTCGAAAATATGAGACGGGAGAGTCCGCTCATGCGCTGTTCAGCTGCCAAACCATTCTTTGACAAGAAGACCCGTACAGTTTACTTTATATATCATTACAATTATACAACCTTGAACTGAGTTCAATTATTCTGCTGAAGAACATCTCCATGTCAGCATTACGTCGACCTGCACCACACCGGTTCCGCCCGTCTGCTGCTGTGGGAAGCGTCTGTGGTAGTAGCTGTGCTCATACCTCCATGCGCTTGTAAAAATTTGTTTTTTTTCTCTCCTCTTTTTTCATATCTAACGGGATTCTCATGAAATCGTGGTTTCAAAAATGTCAAAAAATTAAACGGGACGGGATAAACTGGGGCCTCATGTACAAAGACTTGCGTAGATTTCCTACTAAATCTTGGCGTACACCAAAACCCATAACTGTCGTGCGCACAAATAAATTCAGATGTAGCAAAGTGTGCGTACGCATGGATCCAAGCACGTTTCTTTTGTACATCCCAAATCAACGTGGAATTGAGTGCACATGCAGAGGTGCCAAACTCCTCCCTTTCCACGCCTCCATTTACATATGCAAATCAATTTAAATAGGCCCTGAGATTCAGCTTTTTGATCAAATAATGCAATGAACAAAGGAAAGTAAAGGAATTTCACACAGTCTGAGCAAGAGATTCTAGTGAATGAATGAAAACGTGCGGGGAGATTTTGTTTGGTACATAAATATGAAAAAATAAGACATTAGTGGGAGCGTGTGTAAGACTGTAAATGCCGTGGGATCCGAGCAGCGCACACACACACATAAGCACCCCCCCCCCCCCCCCCCCACACACACACACACACAGATTAAAAAGTAATGGTCAGATCTCAAGGTGGAGGTGAAGCAGAGGGTTTCTGTCCACTGCCGAAGCGAAGTGACCGCACCAGGTCATACAATTAGCTGCTCACAAATCGCTCGTGCGTAAAGATGGCAGGATATTAAACACTTTGGGCCTGATTTACTAAGATTCCAAATAGAGAGCGCTAAATTGCGTGCACGAGCTTAAAGACTGCGCCTGTTACTGGATTACGTTTTGCGGGTGAACTACTAAAATTGCGACCGTAATTGACTACAAGCGCAGAAGTGGTTAAGACCGCCCTATTTAAATGAGGATTTTGCGCTCGTCAAGGGTTGTCAACATGGAGTAAGAGCAGACTCAACGGAAGCGCAGAATGAAATTTGAAGCCACTGAACAGAAAGTACAGCTGATGTTCTGCGATGACCAGATAACTGGGATCGAGGGATATGACGTCCTTGTTCCCCGGGTCCATAGGACCTTTTTATATTATTATTATTTTAATCCTGCGTCGCTATTTTGGACAGCTCCATCATTACCTGACGTATCAATCAAAGAAAACTATGGACTATGGATGTTGCCAATCCGTCCCTGGTTTCATCTGTGTTAATTAAAGGCCGAGTTTCCATTACGCGTGCCAACAGCCTTTGATGTGACGTCAGAGGCGACGGGACAATCGATATAGATGATATATCTACAGCTGATTCAGATAGTTACATTAAATAGTGATTGTTGTGATATGTATGAAAAAGAAATGATTAAAAAAGTATTTAAATTGCTGGTTAATGTCTTATTATTATTTACACAGTAATGTCATTTATTACAACAGTTTAGTTTCATATTTTCTGTTCATGTGGAGGATTTTCTATGCACCGTACATTTTTAGGAGAAATTAACAAATGAAAATCAAAGTAATTGTTGAGGGATTGCTGTGTTGTTTGGAGATCTGATCAATATGATGTTTGTGACAAGTGTTTGAGCTGCAGAGAGTGGCTCTGAAGCACTTGTTAAAAGGAGCCACATCTGCAAGCTCTCCTAACAAGTGTGCACATATGGCAGCGATGGACTCATTTGCATGGCATGTAGGTGGAGGCGGCACTTGGCAACTGCTTCACTTTGGTCATTAGGTCCTCATGAAAATGCAAATACGGAGAGGAGTGTGCTGTAAACACATGGCTCAATCCCCGCAAAATGCACAAATACATTCAGCTGAAAAATCCACTGTATAATTGAGGGCTGTATTATAAATGTGCAAACACGGAAACTGACCCAAAATGATTTTTGTGCCTCAACCTCCCAGTCCATTTTGTTCAAGCTCCTCATGTTACTGAGTTGTGCTTCCTCTGCTCTCACTTATTGATCAGCCAAACACTTTCTTTCTTTTAACAAGCACTCTTCGGTTTAGGGTGAGGGAAATAAAAGGCAGCCCAGTGCTGTCATCGGTCCTGCTTTTGGTCCCCAGAGGGCCACTGTAGGCGCCTCAGTAATGACTTGACGGTAGAGCTGTGGTCCTTTGAGTCCTCTTTACATAATTCCTTTACCCTTTCTTTTTTACCCTGCTTGCCCTGTTTCTAAGCACCTTTTTCTCTTCCCTGCACTCCTTCCTGGTATAATTGGAGTTCTACCTTGAAGATTAAAAACAATATTCCCCATGAACACCGAACTGACCTCCTGATCTCAAAACAATTACATTCTATAGAAAAGAAATAAATGTCCACTGCTTTTGTCTTTGTGCCTTTTTTTATTCTTTCAGGTGTTTTTTTTTTTTACAGAGAATTCCCATCTGTAGTTATTGTTTTCTGATCCCTACAGAATTGTTTTTTTTAAACAAAACCCAAGCCACACAATCAGATACAGTTACAGACGCTTGTGCATCCACGTTAAACAAATCTTGGCAGTGAATATACAGTGATATGTGGTTCCATATGAGGCTAAGAAGTTCTGCAGTTAATTGATCTGAGAGCTGATAGTGAAAGCCTTCTGACCATAAATTTTTATTGACAGTACAGTTGCCACAGTTGGTAGTAGACAAAGGTGCTTTCACACCTCTACCTCTTCATACATCGTAAAACTGTAGGACACCATCAGGAGACTTAATGACAAATTTTTACTCATCACACGATGCTCTAAAGCCAACTGGCATTTAATATCCTTCTGAGAAATGAGGGGAATTAAAGCTCAGAGCAGAAATGTAAAAAACTCAGATCTCTATTTTAACACACATGAACCTTTATTTACAGATAAAAAGACACCAATGATATTTTCTGGGTTTTCTCTACTTCTGTTTGTTAAAGCAGAACTATGCAGGATTTTTACCCTAATTTAACAGCTTCAGAGTAATTGAGTTAGTCACATAGTTAATTGGCTTGTTGCGGAATTGGGGGCTGTCTCCACTGCACCTATTGTCTGGGGTCCTCAGAATCAGGAGGTATTGGGATGAATAGGGATGCACTGAAATGAAAATTGTTGGCCGAAATCGAAAATCAGGAAACACAGAAAGAAATTATTATGCCAATTCTGTACCATTGTTTTTTTTTTTTAAATATAATTGTGTTGTTATGGCTGGGACTGTGCATACTTACATCACTAAAGACAAGGCATTGCAATTATAGTATATTATATAATATATATGTATAGATTAATATTCATGCTTCAAAGAATAAATCAATTTGTCCCCACATCCAAATAATGATCTTTATAACGAGGATTGAGTATAGTCGCGATTAAATCGCAGGGGATCCAAGTGTCTTAGTAAAACATGTTGACAGACCCTTAAGAGCGCACTTTTCATTGTTTTCACTCCGTGGTCTGTCTCAAATTTGTGTAGAAGACACTTTTGTGCTGCAATTAAGGGAATAACAGATGCATCAGATGAGCTGATCTCTTTAGTTAACTGCTCAAAAGATTGTACAGATGGAAATGCCGCTAGGCCCCTCTGTTAGAACCAAATGTTCAGTGTTGGGGGTAACGAGTTACAAAGTAACTGATTACAGTAAAGATATTACTTTTTTGGGTAACAAAGTAGGGTAACGAATTACACTAAAAATGGCAGCAGACAGTTTCACTGTTTTGGGAAGTCCCCCTAGAGATCACTCAAGGATGTCCCCTCTTTGCAATTTCTTCAAAACAGATTAAAAAGCAAATTTGAAGTAATAATATGATACAATACCTTTGAATTCATTTTTCTATGCTACTGTTTTTATTTCAAAATGATCAGAAACCCAAGTCCCCTGTTAGTCAATGAAAAATGACAGTCCACTGTCTGTGCGTGTGTGTGTGAATTACAGTGTGCTTGTGTGTCTGCAGGGGAGTGGCTCAGGAAACACAGTGTATTGATTATAGTTGTTTTTAACGACTGCAGTTGTAAATTGAAATGATGGCTGTTGGCTGGAGCTGGTGTTTCTAAAGTGTGTCCAAGAAAAAACAAAACACATGAAGTCACTTTATGAAAGTTCAAACTAGATACAATGACTTAGTTCTCAGCACTCGCTGTACATGTGTATATTTCCTGTAATAACAGTTGATTCTGGTGCATTTTGCCGTATTAGAAGCCTGAATGCAAAGCCAGGCTCTTTTTCGCCCTGATGCTTGTATTAATGCAGCGTACCTGTGGACCACAATCAGCTTTTCTGCAGCTTTTTCACCATCAGGCCGTTTTTACCTGCAGAACGAATGCTCGTAAACCTCTTAAGCCTACTCTGCCCTATTTGTCTTTCCTTTTTTTCCCTCCGAAAACTAGTCCCAGAGGATTCAAAGACGCAGGCTTTTTCCAGCTATTAGGGCCAAAGGTATCCCCCATTCCCTATGATGAACACACTTGAAATATATAATAATATATTGAAATATACACCTGCGATTTGCGTTTTTGTTGTTGTTTTTTTTAATACCTTTTATAACCTCTGTTAGCTGCAGTGCTGTTCAGGGATGTTTTTTTTTTTTTTTTAAAGACCATCTATCTGTTTAGGATCAGATAATGTCACATGCTAATTAGCACATCACTGGCCTCAAGTTGCCCTTTTGTCCTAATGTCATTTTGATGTCTTACTTTTTAAAAAGCCAATTATAATGGGTGGAAAAGGCTGTTCACCTGGCTGACAGTTTGCGCTCTCATGAATCAGACTTTCATTTCAGTATTAGAGTCCTGAAATTTTTACTCGCATTGACATTTTCGGTGGTGTAAACAACAACCTCATTAATGCTCAGAATACAGTGTTAAAAATCCTGACTCATTCTGAAATCAAGGAGTGTTTTGAGCTCCAGAGATGTCTTCACATATATTCTTCTCTCTAATCTCAAACATGCACGTACTACAAGATAAAAAAAATGAATGACACATCACTCACCAGGAGATATTATTAAGATTACTGCTCCTGACAAAGTAATATGACATCTCAGTTCACATCTTTTTTTCTCATGAAGATAGAAGGTGCAAAAACACACACACACAAACTGAAACTGACATACTGCGACTTAGTGGACTATATGTAAATTGGAAGTCGGAAAAAAAATTTGTCTGGATGAGAAAATGTTTTTGGAGATAAGAACAACCTAATCTGTTTAATTGTTAATTTAATGTGTGTCATCATTTCACTGCACTCAAAGTCAAAGTGAAACATTTTGGTTAGCTGTGTTTCCATCAGGTTTGAGTGTGTGTGTGTGTGTGTGTTTAATTTTTACGCATACACAAATGGTTTAACTCATAAATTTAACCCTTAAACACCGAGCATATCGCAGACGACACGTTTGCGCAATTGCACTTTACGGTAATTACGCAACGGTTTTTGCTGTTGGGAAAACTCCAACAATTTCTGAAACCTGAGACGCTGCACGTCAAAAATAGAAGTGGGAGGGGCGAATAACTGCTCCACCCCCAAGAAAAATTAAGCTAGGGCAGCAGGTCTATCGTACATGCATGAAAATCGGTATACATGTGTAGAAAGTTGGGATGAACTACTTGCCCTGGTAATTGTAGGAAACATGTCATATCACCTACTCTTGTTCTGCTGACTTTACACTTATTGATCACAAAAATAACAAAATAAAATTTAAAAATAAGGACATAAACTGTAACTTGAAACTAGGCCCACCATGTTACTTAGGCATTACATATGTACCAATGTTGTACTTTTTGTTGCAATCCATCTACAACAATATTTTTACTGATTGCGGCCGAAAAAAAACAAATGCAAAGGTTAGGATGACATGCTACTCTGAACACGTTTCATATTTAGCTCAGCCCAGCAGTCCCGGCTGCAATTTTTTCTATTTAGAAATAGAAATAGAAAATAGGCTGAGATTCATAAAGCAAACTTTATATTAATCAGGCCCAAGGGCCCCACGAATATTAGCAAGGTGCCTTAGGACGCAACAAATAACAAACTCAATTAATAAGATTAGGGACCTTTCAAATAAACAAATACATTAAAATATGACCCAGAAGAAATTCATATAATCTTTAAAAAACTACTATGAGACCGTATATTCACAGTCTGAGAATGTTGACGAAGAGAAAATAAAGCAATTCCTGATCTCACTGGACCTCCCCTCACTGGGCTTCGAGCAAAATGGATATTTGAAAATGGATATTTACTTCCCCTATTACAAAAGATGAATTGGATAAAGCCATAGGTAGACTGGTGACTAATATAAGCCCTGGGAGCGACGGCTATCCACATGAACTCAAAGAAGTCCTTGTCCCAGTACTATTAGTATCATTTAATTGGACGCTTGAGAAGGCTGTAGCCCCACCTTCCTGGAGGGATGCAGTGATATCCGTCATTCCCAAAGAAGGGAAAAATAAAGCATACTGTGAGTCATATCACCCAATATCTATTCTGAACGTAGATTATAAACTATTCACATCCATCATCACTAAAAGAATGGAATGTTTATTTGCCTGACCATACACACGGAGACCAAACAGGTTTTGTGAAGGGACTGCAAACACAAGACACAAAACAGGACTATTTCAATCAATCAATCAATCAATCAATCAATCTTTATTTATATAGCCCACAGTTTACAAAACATAGTTTGTCTCACGGGACTTCACAGGGCTGGTAACATCCTCTGTCCTTAGACCTTCGACCAGGGTAAGGAAAAACTACCAGGGAAAAAAACCCTTGTAAAAGGGAAAAAGGGTAGAAACCTTAGGGAGAACCACAGGTGAGGGATCCACTCCCTGGACGGACAGACGTGCAGTAGATGTTACCCAAAACATACAATACACAATGACAAGAATAAAAAGTGAAAAAAAAAAAAACAAACAAACAAAAAAAAGTCTTTAAATGCCAGGATCATCTGGATCACTGGGTTTATCACAGCCTGTAGTGAAGACTGTTGTGGTCAGAGACTTGAGGATGACGGAGTCCTCTTTCCTGTCCTGACCTCATGTCGTTCACTGGTGTCAGCAGAACTGTAAGAGATTAAAATCAGTTAGAGATGTGCTATATGTGGATTTATGTGCTACATCTCATGAGGGTACATCGGGTAAGTGGTGAGGGATGAAAAATCGAGGACGGGGTAGAGAAAGTGCGGCTCGTGCAAAGTCTGTGTGCTCATTCTAAGTGCATGATGGGAAATTCCCCCAGCAGTCTAAGCCTATGGCAGCATAAGATAGACTATTCTAATCAGGACATACCTGATCTAGCTTCGACTATAGGCTATGTTAAAAAGCTAGGTTTTCAGTCTCACCTTAAAGGCAGAGACCGAGTCAGACTGTCTGACTGAAAGCGGAAGTTGGTTCCACAGGAGAGGAGCCTGGTAGCTAAATGTTCTACCACCGATTCTACTTCTAGTTATTTTAGGAATAACCAGTAGACCTGAGTTCAAGGAGCGCAGCGGTCTATTCGGCTGATATAAAGTGATTAAGTCACAAATGTAAGAAGGTGCCTGATTGTTCAGGGCCTTGTATGTAAGTAGAAGTATTTTAAAATCGATTCTACTTTTCACTGGGAGCCAGTGAAGAGAAGCCAGGACAGGAGTTATATGGTCACGTCGTCTGGTTCGAGTCAGTATCCGTGCTGCTGCGTTCTGGACCAGTTGAAGGCTTCTCAGGGACTTACTAGGACATCCAGACAGTAAGGAGTTACAGTAATCCAGCCTAGAGGTTATAAAGGCGTGGATAAGTTTCTCAGAGTCTTGTCTTGATATAATATTTCTAATTGTCTTGATGTTGCGAAGGTGGAAGAAGGCTGTTCTACATATATGCTTAATATGTTCATCCAGCGATAAATCCTGGTCAAACAGGACTCCTAGGTTCCTTACTGTAGTGCAAGGGACTGGAGTGTTACTGCCTAGGTTTAGAGCTCCAAGTGCTGCTCTTATATCTTTTGGCCCAAGGACCATGACCTCAGTTTTTTCTGTGTTAAGCATCAGAAAATTACGAGTCATCCACGTCTGTATGTCTATGAGACAATCCTGGAGTTTAATAGATGGGTTTGGGTCGTCCGGTCGTGCAGATACATATAGCTGAGTGTCATCTGCATAACAATGAAAATCTATGTTGTGTTTCCTGATAATGTTGCCTAATGGCAGCATGTACAGGGTAAAAAGAATAGGTCCAAGCACAGAACCCTGAGGAACTCCGTAGTTAACCTTAGTGAATATGGAGGATTCCTCATTTACACTAACAAACTGAAATCTGTCCGATAAATAGGACTTGAACCAGACAAGTGCTGATCCTCTAATCCCAACGTCTTGTTCTAGTCTATGTAGCAGGATCTCATGATCTATCGTATCAAATGCTGCACTGAGATCCAACAGAACCAGTATAGAAGCCAGTCCTTTTTCAGAGGCCATAAGAATATCATATTTTACTCTAAGTAGTGCAGTCTCTGTACTGTGGTGGGTTCTAAACCCAGACTGGAACTTTTCAAATACATTATTGCTACACAGGTGATTACACAACTGTGTGGCTGCAGCTTTTTCTAAAATCTTTGAAATAAAAGGAAGGTTTGAGATCGGTCTATAGTTACTCAGAATGCTGCTGTCGAGAGAAGGCTTTTTAAGTAATGGCTTAATTACTGCCATCTTAAAGGCCTTTGGGACACAGCCGCTCAGTAAAGACATATTTATTTGATCTAGTAAAATATTACCAACTTGTGGTAGAGCCTCTCTAAGGAGTCTAGCTGGTATAGGGTCCAGCTGACATGTAGTTAGTTTAGAGGAGGAGACCAGTGAGGTCAGCTCCTGGAGGCTTATAGGAATAAAATGATTCAATACATGTAAAGCTGGAGCCGCAATTAAGTCTAGGCTCGCTGTACTAAACTGGTTGGTAATTCTATCTCTGATCGTTTCTATCTTATCGTTAAAAAATGTTATAAAGTCATTACTACTCAGCGATCGAGGGATCGATGGATTCGTTGTATCATGGCTCTGTCAGCCTGGCTACAGTGCTGAAAAGGAACCTGGGGTTGCTCTTATTTTTCTCTATTAACTCTGAGTAATAAGAAGTTCTTGCATGTCTAAGAGCTTTTTTATATATATCAAAACTGTTCTTCCACAAGACATAGTGACTGTCATTATGTGTGGAACGCCACGTTCTTTCTAACTTCCGTGTACTGAGCTTTAACGCTCGAGTTTGGGCTGTGTACCATGGGGCAGACTTGTCCCGGGTGATAACCTTTCTCTTAAGAGGAGCAACAGTGTTTAGAACTGTTTGCAAGGTTAAATTTGTGTTATCCACTATTCCATTAAGTTCCGTGGGAGTGATGTTTCTATAGTCATCCTCTGTGATAAAACATGGCTGGAGGGCAGACGAGAGCTGTTCAGTGAATTTTTCAACTGAACTGTCGGATAAACAGCGACTGTAATAATGCTGCTGTTTAGGATCAGTAACATTAGTAAGTACAACCTCAAATGAGATCAGACAATGGTCCGATATCAAAGGATTCTCATCAAATACTACCAAGTTACGTATGTCAATACCATACGTCAAGATAAGGTCAAGTGTGTGTCCATAACGATGTGTTGGTTTGTTAACCTGCTGCTTGAAGCCAATTGATTCAAGCAAAGCTTTAAAAGACGAGCCAAGACTATTATTGGCTACGTCCACATGAATATTAAAATCACCTACTATGATGATTTTATCTGAACAGAGAACTAAATCAGATAAAAAATCTGCAAAATCACTTAAAAAGTCGGAGTAGGAGTTCGGTGGTCGGTATACAACGATAAGCTGGAGTCTGTAATTCTGTTTAATACTTGAGTCTAACAGACTTAGAGTAAGGTGCTCAAATGATTCATAAGTACCCGTGGGTCGAGAGGTGAGCGAAAGTATACAGTCAGATATAGCTGCGACCCCTCCACCTCTGCCATTTCCTCTAGGGGTATGGACATTGGTGTGGGAAGGAGGCGTTGCTTCGTTTATAGATACATAATCATTCACTTGAAGCCATGTTTCTGTTAAGCAGAGCAAGTCAAAATCCTGTTTGTGTATCAGTTCATTCACAAGCAACGCTTTTGAGCGGAGAGAACGAATATTTAACAACTATTTGCTGACGATATAATTACCTTTCTTTAAGACCACACAATTTTCACCAAATTAGTAAAGATAATGGAAGGATATGGATTGATGTCGCGTTACAAATTGAATATGTCAAAAACTGAGGTTGTATCTTTTAATTACAAGCCAAATAAGAAAATTTGGGAGAGATGTAATTTAAATTGGAATGTGAAGTCAATAAAATACCTAAGATAAATAAATGGGAGTGATGATAACTCAGGAATGTGACAGAATTTAGTAGACAAACTACAAACTAATCAACGATAAAATTCAAAGAGACGTAACAAAGTGGTCAATGTTTTGTTATCACTCCCAGTTAGAGTACCAGATTCACAATTCTCAGCATGGGACAAGCTAAAATTCAGGTTCATCTGGGCAGGAGCCAGGCCTAGTATAAGGTTGAAGACCCTTCAACTGGAAAGAGAAAATGGAGGATTGGCGTTGCCAAGTCTCAGAGAATGTTATTATGATGCACAGTTAAGATACATTGTATATTGGTGCTCTCAGTGTTATCAAGCCAGATGGAAGTACATTGAGATGAGCCTGGGTCAGCCCCCGCACAGGCAATGCTAGGTGGACAAGAGCATACGGATCTTAAGGGTGAAAGCTTGATTATGGGAGAAACGTTCAAAATATGGTGTGATGTTAAAAAAAACATCTACTTACATACATTAACTTGTTTTTATGGTAAAAACCTCCTAATTGTTGTAAACGAGCCGATAGAAATCTCTCCCCACTGAAGCTCTCGTCAGTCACTCTGTTTCAGACTGAAATCTGCAAGTAAAACGTCTCCACAATGGACGTTCTTCTTCTTCTGTGCTTCAACACGCAATTGGATGTGCCCGGACTAGAGCAGGAGCAGGTCTGCTGTTCAGGAGAAGTGCTTGTTACGTAACAAGAACAGTTTTCAGACTGCTTGCAAAGCCCCGAGAATATAATAAAACCCAGCGTTCTCAGCAGTAGCTGAACTGTTTTTTCCGAAACTTCAGGGCTTCATAAACAAGGTAATGGCACATATACACATCAAAATACAGCATTACTTGGAACTTCCGTTCTATGGCCAATTTAATGAAGCAACAAGGAAGATATACATTGTATATAAAAGTGAGATGGAAAAAATAATTTAACATTGAGTGATTGGCACTCCATATATAAGACCCAATACACAGCCAATATCTATCCACTATACGATGGAGGGAGTTTGGTTTGAAAAAAAAAAACAATTCTGTTGGAAACAATTTAGCCAATCGAATGCCAACCACTCTGATATATTCTGGTCATGTATGAAAATACGATCATTCTGGGATGGGGTTCGGAGAATCATGGGGGACATTTTTGTATAATAATATCCCCAATGACCCCAGGTATATATACCTGAAGATAATTATGTTGCAGATCTCTTGAAGATTGTAACATTTTGGAGGGTTAATTATCAGAATTTGAATATACCGCCAAAATATACAGTACATGCACTACTGTTCAAAAGTTTGGGGTCACCTATACAATTTGTTTGTGTTTTCCATTAAAATTCACACTTTCATTCATCAAAAGAGTTGCAAAATAATTAGAAAATATAGTCAAGAATTGACAAGGTTAGAGATAATGCCTTTTATTCAAAATAATAATGTGTCCCTTCATTCTTTGCTTTCGTCAAAGAACCAGCAAAAGCTGTGCTAACATAGTTGCACAAGGGTTTTCAAATCATCCAATAGCCTTCTAACGTGATTAGCAAACACAATGTACCATGAGAACAGTGGAGAGATGGTTGCTGGAAATGGGCCTCTATACACCTCTATACATATTAGTCTAATAATAGTCGAATAGTCATTTACCACATTAACAATGTACAGAGTGTATTTCTGATTAATTTAACTCATTCACTGCCAGCCATTTTCCGAGCAGAGACTCCCATACTGCCAGCCGTTTTCGAGCATTTTGACCCATCTTTCGAGACCCACAGAATATTGTGTGCTATGAATATGTGAACGGTGAAACTAAAAAGAAAGAACAGACTTTCTATTTTCATCTGGAAAAAAAGTTTGTTTCGACCCTTTTCCGTTCTTTAGTAATCTGCATTTGAAAATAGGCTGATTTCACCAAAAACTGAGTTTTTGACCAACAAAAACAGAAAACGAGGCTAATTTGAGGCTAATATTTTTTTTTTGCTTTAGTGACACCTCAAACATCTGAACAGTGTTTTCCTTCTATAAAACAACAAATACAACACTCATAAATGGCTTTTTATGGCAAAACAATCATTTATTTACAAATATACAATAATATGATAAACTATTTTTACATCTGACAAAAAACGTTTTTGTATGCATGTTAGTGTGTGTGTGTCTGTGTGTGTGTTCTCCACTCAGAAAGGGCTTTTGATGGCAAAACAATAACTTATTTACAAATAAACATTATATGAACAATTTTTACAAAAAACGTGTGTGTGTTCAATACTCCACAGAGTAGTTCTGCTTTGTATGATATGCTGTAAAACATCCTCCTGCGATCAAGGGGACACAACAGGACTTGCACCACATCTTTGTTTCACTGCTCCTTGCTGGTGTAGACTTTTTGCTGGTGCACTTTAGGTGCTCAAGTGTGTGCTTGACCATGTTCCCGTCTAGCCTGCTTACTGGGTCGGTTTTGTACGGTGCCCTAAGAGTACATCAACCTCCTCCTGTCCCCCCCCCCTTTAGCCCCCAAATCTACTTCCTCCTCCTCCCCCACAACTCGATTTGCCGTCCAGGGGCCTCACGTACAAAGGTTGCGTAAGCACAAAAACGTGGTGTTCGCCCTTTTCCACGCTCACGTTCAGATGTATGAAACGTGAAATGACCGTGGAAATGTGCGGTGCCCACTCCAACTTCATGGCTGGCGTACGCATGTTTCTCCGGCTATTGTTCCTTTGGGGACACTCAGTGGTGATGCTGGGAAACTTTTAATAATGTGAAAACAAGTTGTCATCAGAGTGATGTGCACATCAGAGACACACTTATGAACAATTAACACCTTGCAAATGGTGCAATCCGACGTGAGGGAGTATTTAGGGAATGCTAGGGTTTACTTGCAAACGATGATAATTGGCTAATAAGCCGATTTCGGTCAGGCGTGAGCTAGTCAACCCTGAGCCGAGCCACGTCAGCTGTGTGGGAGGGAATCATCCCAATGTCATCCAGGTATGATCTCCAGGTCTGAAGATCTGCCACATTTCCTCATCGACCACGGTCCAGAGGAGGCAGGACATTGTCCTTGAGATCCCGCTGGAGAGACATCCTGGTAAGCCAATTAGAAACTGGAAATTCAAGTAGACTTCCTTTTCAATCAAACTCTCTCACACATAGTAGTATACTCCCATACACTGCATATCATTGTCTCATACATTCACTATCATGTTGTTGCATCCATAAAAGCGTGAAAGAGAGTATGATAGTAAATGTACATGACTATAGTACTGTTTGTGAGAGAGTATGATAGTGAATGTACATGACTATAGTACTGTTTGTGAGAGAGTATGATAGTAAATGTACGTGACTATAGTACTGTTTGTGAGAGAGTATGAAAGTAAATGTATGTGACTAAAGTACTGTTTGTGAGAGAGTATGATAGTAAATGTATGCAACTATAGTACTGTTTGTGAGAGACTATGATGTAACATGTGAGCGCAAGACTGAATTATTTCTCAAACAGCCTCTCATATTTATGTATTAAGAATCTTTAATACTCAATGCTTTATACAACAATAAGGTAAACAATGTTGACGCCCTGAGGGTTCGATCCTATGTCCTTCTAGACACAAGGCAACCTATTTAACCACTGGACTACCACTGCAGTGTAAAGGGGGTCGCATACAAAACCGAGGGCACGGATTTCCAAAACGGGAACGGTTTACTAAACTGAGGGAATGGTTTAGCAAACTAAGGGAATGGTTACTAAACTGAGGGAACGGTTTACTAATCTGAGGGAACAGTTTACAGACATTTTTTTTTCCACACCTGACCCTAGCAGGGTCTGTTAATAGTTAATTAATAGTCCACCCTGTCGCACATGTTAAATACAGAGATTAATGCATTTCCATGTAAAGGGTCAGTTTGTATTCTTTTACTGGTTTTAACCTGAGTTATAACTGTATCATTGATTTATTACAGTTAATTTATTTTATGCTAAATTAATCGTGATCATTTGCCACGGCATTCTTGTGCCAAGGAAAGTCAAAGGTTTACTTGATTGCATATATATTAAAATGTATTAAAGGTTAAAGTATGTTGTGAAATTGTATGTACTTCAGAATAAATTAGTTATTAACTGACCAAGGATCAAGAGCTTTCACAACCTTTACCAGATACATACAAGATAGTACAGTCAAATTATCAGTCAAAATCATTAATTGCAATCCTCCGTGTTTAAAACAGTGAGCTTCCCTGAGGCAAACAACCTGTAGAGAGAAGTGAAGTGATGACAAGAGAAGTTATCCCCTCCTCTCTTTGCTCAGTTTACGTATGACGCAAGCATGTTTGTGTATGCACATAAATCCTCATTGAAAATGCATTGGAGGGAATGCTTTTCGAAAAAAAACTTTTTTAACATGAGAGTCAATGGGAGAATTTTTGAGTGATTCTCCACGTCAATCAAATCGGACCTTAAAACATGACTTGAATCTTACGATTCTGGTTGGACAATGACAGATAATATGTCTAGAACACTGATAATAACTACCTTTGCTGCCAGAGACGACTGAAAGGAATAACAGTACTTAGGATCTTTGGAATTGTTTAGAATTTTTGTTTTGTTCAAAAAAAATTTATCTTTCTCGCCCAAATCATCCCTATACACCGTCTGACCCTGATTAAACATGACTATGGCTTTTCAGGAGTATTCATAGCTGGAGGCCAAACCTGAGCTCTGAATCAGCTGGGTTCATAATGATAAACATACACACGTGTGTGGGGGAGCAAATGTTTTCCGTTTTCTGAGTCTGAGGTGAATGTCTCCACCACTGGCTTAAATATTTAGTAGATTTATTTGACTTTCATTCACTTGGGGAAGCTGCAGTGATTGAAAACAGGCGGGATTGGTGGTAACATGAGTTGCAGAGGAATCATCCCACCGGATGTCTGAATCGACATGTTTCAAATCCGGAAAGCAGTGAGGCCACACACTGCAGTAGCTGAAGCAGCAGCAGGGCAGAGATGATGGATGGTGCTGCTGGTGGGTTTTACTGTCGCCGTACCATCCAGCATCGTTTGGTGGAGTTCAATTTAACAGAGTGCTGCAGAATGACTCAATAGCACAAAAGGCCATGAGCAGCTTTCTTACAGCCTAATCTGATTACGGCCTACAAACCATATGGCAGTGGCTTGCATTGTGTTTGCGTGACAGAGATGGCGATAGAGAACATGTGAGAATGTATTTGGCAGAAATGAGATTGTTGGCCTCATGTAAGAGGACTGAACGTTGGCCCAAAGGTGAAAATAGCTCTACTGTTATTGCATCTGTTTCACATGAAGCTCCGTAACACAGACTGAAAGGGAAGTTACACAAGGTTTTGCTGAATCTTGTGGAGCGTGCAATGTAATTTCTTGTGCAACACTATCAACAAAAACAGGATAAAGTAAAACATCCTTAAAGCAGCAGTAGGCAAGATCACAGGAAATATTCCATTCACTCACATGTTCATACAGCACATTTATGACACATCTTTTATACCCATTCACTGCACTCAGCACAGCACAGTCATCAAGAGCAACGTGGGGGTTAAGTGTATTGCTTTTATTTGAATAGAGGAGCTGGGTATCAAACCCACAATCTTCCGGTTGAAAGATGACTCACTCTTCCACTGATCCACCATCACCTGAAACATGACTCAAGAATCTTCATCTCTGAAACTTCCAGTTGATATTGACAAGTTCTATTTCATCCTTACTGACCGCCAGAGGCGGTGCCTAAAGCACTGGATATCTCCACCTTGCGCATGCGCATTTCGAGTACCTAATACCAACATAGTCACCTGTGACCCTCCCCGTGACATCGGGAAGGCTATAACTTCTGGTGTCGTTAGAGGATCAGTTCCTTTCATCTTCTCGCTGCGCATGTACCGTCTTGCACTTTGTGCTGAGAGAAAGGAAAAGGATACTTCGTTTACAGCTGGCTGCGTGCAGCTTCGTGCCGACAGTCGGAGCCACGGGGAACCCGTCCTCCAGAGGCTGTGGCCAGCTGATCATCTGGAACCAGACGACAGAAGAGAGTAGCAGGTTTGTGTCGGTGTTTGTTGGTGAAGGCAGTGTTTTCACTCCCTCTCCCGCTCCCTGTCATCATTGCTCTCAATGTTTGGTGTGTTTATTGTTGGTGTGTTAGCCGTTAGCTTTGCTCGGTTCTAAACACCGCTTTAGGTTTGTGTATCTTACTGGGACGGTAGTGTTCTTGCTCCCGCCTCCAGTAACGCTATCATTTATTTTTTCTGTTGGCAGCAGCGCTTACGCTCGGCCTGATTGATATGCTTTCTCGCCGTAGTTACTGGTGAAGGCAGTGTATTCGCTCCCACTCCCAGCGCTCGTAGCATTATTGATTTTGCGTTAGCGGTTTAAGACTACCGCTTCATTTATTTATTTGTTCTGTACCTTACCGGTGATAGTAGTGTTTTCGCTCCCGCTCCCGGTAACGCTATAATTTGTCATTTCTGTTGGCGGCAGCGTGTGCGCTCCGCCTGGTTACTGTACTTGTCACCTCCGATTGCTGGTGAAGGCAGTGTTTTCGCTCCCGCTCCCAGCACTCGCTGCCTTATTGCTGTTGTTTTTAAAAAAAAAAAAAACTACGCAGGCTTCTTTATATCTGTCCATTGTTTGCTAGGCAGTGTGTTCGCTCCCATCCCAGCAATGATGCTTCGGCTGCCTTCGTGATGGCCCATCCTTGTGTCGCCTGTGCGGCTCCTCCTGATCCCGAGGACGGTCATGACCACTGCCCTCCTTGCCTCGGTCTCGAGCATTTGAGGGAGGGCCTCACTGACAGCGTCTGCATGAACTGTGGCCTCCTGCCCTGGGGACTCAGGTTGGCTAGGTCACAGTGCAGGGTCACAGACGACCTTCTATCGAAGGCCTATAATGCTGCAGCACGAATGGGTCGTATTGGAAACTCCCTTTCCCATCTACTATTGAGCCTGTCAACCTCTCTGCAACAGGCTCAAGTTGATCCTTCACTGCAGAGTCTAAGCGATGCCTCATTACAGGCATTCGCTTTCATGTCAAGAGAGTTAGGACGCACGAAGTCCACTCTTGTCCAGACTCGCTGCCAGGTTTGGCCTGCTCAGTCGCCCCTGTCGGAGCCATTTAGGAAGGTTCTCCGTGCTGTGCCAGTGGAACCAGGGGAGCTTTTTGGTCCAGCTGCTTTGGAAGCACTGGAGAGGGTGGCCCAGTCCACGCAGACCAGGCAGCGGCTATCTGGTCTTCGCAGAAGAGTCTCCACTCCTATCAGGTCTAGGGTCCCCACTGCTGTTCCCCGGCAGCACTCTCAGCCACCTGCTTACCCTGGTGGTCTACGAAGGTCTCAGCAAACCCTAGAGCCTTAGGAGGCCGGGGCAAAGAAAGCTGGCGGATTCCGTCCCATTCTCGACCTGAGGGACTCAACAGGTTCCTGAAGGTTCTACCTTTTCATATGCTGACTGTGTCAGACACGCTTCGTGTGGTTGCCAGGGGAGAGTGGTTCACCACTGTCGACCTGAGGGACGCCTACTTCCACATTTGCGCCCTCTGCAAATGTGGCTGAACAGCCTCCACTTGGACCCCAAGTGGCACGGTTACCGGAAGGTCAGGGTGTCTCGGCGGTGCCTCCTCTCTCTGTCCCCATGCGTTTCTGTCCATGGGTGTACTGATGGGAACTATTCCATCCCGCCGGGAGGTGGTCAAAACCGACGCTTGCCTCTCGGGGTGGGGCGCGGTGTGGCAGGGCAGGACTGCCCAGGGTCGGTGGCCGGCCCAGCACCACGTGCACATCAACGTGCTGGAGCCCCATATTGTGCAGCTGGCACTCGCTCACTTTCTGCCTCAACTGGAAGGCAAACATGTGCTTGTTCGATCAGACAACAGGTCCACAGTTGCCCAGATCAACCACCAGGGGGGCACCCGGTCTGCACAACTACTCCAGCTATCTCAGTCTTCATTCCGGGGGAACAGAACCAGGTCGCAGATTTTCTGTCGCGACAAAATCTCCGACCGGGGGAGTGGCAGCTTCACCCGGAGGTGGTGGAGATGATATGGGGTCTTTGTGGCAGGGCGGAAGTGGACCTCTTCACCTCGGCGGAGTCGGCGCATTGCCCCCTCTGGTTCTCCTGGACAGAGGTGACCAGCCCCCTCGGCCAGGACGCTTTGGCTCACGATTGGCCGCAGAGACCTCTGTATGCCTTTCCGCCGCTGCCCCTGATTCTTCCTACGCTCCAGCGGGTGCTTTTTCAGGGCCACAGACTCCTTCTGGTGGCCCCCTTTTGGCCAGGGAGACTCTGGTTTCCACTGCTGCAGCTCTCCATGGCGCCTCCCCTGCAGGAAGGATCTCCTTTCGCAGCTAGGAGGTCAGGTTTGGCATCCGGATCCCGGTCGCCTCCAGCTCTGGGTTTGGCCGCTTCAGGGCCTGACCCTCTACTGAGGGCATGCACTGCGGGAGTCAGGGGTACAATTCTGAATGCCAGGGCTCCATCTACCCTGGTTCAGTATGAAAACAGGTGGAAGCTGTTCTCTGACTGGTGTAGGGATAAGACAGAAGACCCAGTGTGTTGTTCTGTGGTGACTGTTCTTGAGTTTCTGCAGTCTCTGCTGGATCGTGGTCGTTCTCATTCCACTTTGAGAGTCTATACAGCTGCTATTTCTTCCAGACATGAAATGGTCGGGGTTCTACAGTAGGGTGCCACAGATTGGTGTCCCTCTTCCTTAAGGGGACACTGAGGCTGCGTCCCCCAAGGACCCTGAGGGCTCCAGCATGGGACTTGCCCCTGGTGCTGGAGGCCATGATGTCACCTCCCTTTGAGCCTCTGACCCAAGTAGAGCTGAAATGGCTTTCTATGAAGGCTGCTTTTTTGCTCGCCATTACCTCCGCGAAGAGGGTCGGGGAGTTGCATGCCCTGTCCGTGACTGATACCTGCCTGCGATGGAACCCTGATGGCTCGGGTGTGGTCCTGTGGCCGAATGTGGCGTTCCTGCCCAAGGTGCTTTCACGTACGCATCTCAACCAGCCTATTCAGCTCGCACGCTTTGGCTCCCTGTCTGAGGTGGGTAGGTCGGAGCTGCTATGCCCGGTCCGGGCGCTAGAAGCTTATGTTGCTGCTACTGCGGGTATACGGCGGTCGGAGCAGCTGTTTGTGTGTCATAGTGGCCCTAACAGAGGTTGTGCACTTTCCAAACAGCGGCTGTCCCACTGGGTTGTCGATGCAATCATGCAAGCCTATAAGGCCAGTGGCTGCCCCCCGCCATCTGGGGTGAGGTGCCACTCCACCAGAAGTGTCTCTACATCATGGGCGGCGCTGAGAGGGGTGCCCTTGGAGTCAATCTGTGCTGCGGCATCATGGACGTCGCCTGGCACATTTGCGCGGTTTTATCGTGTCAACTTCGCTGCTCCCCATCCGATGAATGTGATCCTACGTCTGAGCTCTGCTGTCTCTGATGAGTGAGGTGGGTGTTGGATTCTTTGTGACCTTGTTGGTATGAGTCATCCAGTGCTTTAGGCACCGCCTCTGGCGGTCAGTAAGGATGAAATAGAACGAAAGTTACGCATTTAACTACGGTTCTATGAATCCTGGATGACCGCCAGAGCGTCCAGTCACTCAGAATCCTTGTGTTTTCGCGAGAAGATTCTGGGAACTGATCCTCTAACGACACCGGAAGTTATAGCCTTCCCGGTGTCACGGGGAGGGTCACAGGTGACTATGTTGGTATTAGGTACTCGAAATGCGCATGCGCGAGGTGGAGAAATCCAGTGCTTTAGGCACCGCCTCTGGCGGTCATCCAGGATTCATAGAACCGTAGTTACATTCGTAACTTTCGTTTTATTGCATTTATTGTGAAACTCTCTTTCACACTACTGTTTAAATTTATTTGGAGTTTTGGAAGTTTAATGCAGAGTAGGTATAGTTGAACAGTCTGCTTTCTATCTGAACCACAGATGGTGCAGCGGTGTCATTCTCTACTGGTGTATATTATAGTGAAATATTATTTTGGGAATACTGATCAATAGGTCCAAAACTGGGTTCTCCGCTTTCCTCCCACATGCAGAACTTAATTGGACATTCTTAAATGACTGTAAGTGTGAACGGTTGTTCGCCTCTGTGTGTTTGCCCTGTGATGGACTGATGACCTGTTCAGGGTATATTCGCCCTTTGTCAGCTGGAATTGGCTCCCTGTGACCCCATGACGCTCAGACAATGCATGAATCGATGCCTTTAATGCTGGCAAGACCAATTCAAAATATCCAATTCCTTTTCAATGTCCTCTGCAAACAGGCTGACACAACATTTGGAATAACAATATCAGATATTGCTCTTCACAGGCCCTATATATATATATATAAATAAACTAAATAGAAACATTATTTAAAAAATTCTGATATGGAGTGGGACAGCTTGTTGTTATAGTCAGTTTTTCAGATGTCAGTATTTTCTCTAATTCTCCACCCGTTGTCCAGATTCAGACAGGAACTGCCAGAGGAACAATTGTTTCCTTTTTTTTTTTTTTTAAATCCTAGAACCAAAAGTTCCCGGGGCATTTGATCAAAATGGAGGTATAGCAAAAACAACATACTTCTAAATCTAACAACAACAGATTGTATTTTCTCAGCTCAACAGTTCTTTGTCACCTTCTTCAGGTAAGTTGTTTTTCTCTTGTATTTACACTTCATGCTGTATTCAATTTGCAAAGCTTACAGCCAGCTCCACACATGGTTCTGCTCTTCCATGGTTTATTTCCCAGAGGCTTGTTGCACAACTGGGCCATAACCTGAACTTTCTTGAGTTATAGTTGGTGGCAGAAGCCTCAGGTAAGTTTCTCAGCCCCAAACAGCTCTGGCAGTTGTTTGCATCTGCTCAACAGCAACAAGCAGGAATGTGAAGTGTGTGTGTGTCGTTCATTGTTAAATGAAATCACTACTTAAAGGGACACTGTGTAGTATTTATGGGTTTGTATGACCCAAAATCCACTTTTGTATACATATTATGTGCTCCTGCATTGTCTAGTCGCTGTATAATATTCTTTGTTTCATTTTCGTAGTGTTTCAAAAAGTAAAATAACATGGTCGCGGGCCGCTACTGCATTGCCACGACGCCATGTTTCTATGGGAGCCTGTATGGACAAAATCAAGCGTCGCTTTACTTGTAGCGGAAGTCCGGCCACTCTCTCCGCTTCGTCTGCTACGGCCGTGGTAGCTCGCCCTCTCCCTCGCCTCACGAACCTCATCTGCTGACACGGAGAAAGACGTCGAGGACGACATTTGACCGGCTGAGGATACCGATGGCACTATAAACTACTTACTTCACCTTTAAATGTGGTTTAAATTAATTAGAGATGTTTAAAACCTCAAAATGATTTCCAACAGAATAAGCCACTGTTGTGTTTGTGTTTTGACATGGAGAGAGAGAGAGAGATTTGTGCCACAGCTCACAGTGCATCTAATGAGTGAAGGCACCAAGTCTGAAATGAAGTCTTCTGTCTCCAGGCGAAATTCTGCCACTCAGTTATGACACCGGACAAGTGTGTTCGTGTGTGGTCGTGTATCTGTGTGCATACATGTGCATGAGCATCCAGCTGGCCTCTGGATAGCAACAACCTTTAGGCCGGCATGAAGGGATGATGTCATTAGTAGCGGATGACATCAACCTTTGCTGGGAGAGTTTGTGTTATGTTTATGTTCTCTCTGTGTGTTTTTTTGTATTTGTCACCTCCTTAGGACCCTTTCTGGCATATTGTCCTAATATGGCAGAACCTAGTTTCTCAGGAACTGGTTAAGTTTAGGGCTTAGGACTTCCAGATAACTGGTTATCTGGAAGTCAATGCAAGTCTCTCTTTAGTCATTGATTATAACTGGCTTACCTCTGTACTGCAACAGGGTTACAGGTTATGTGCTACGAATACTGATGTTGATTTGTTTTGTTGGTTTGTTTACTTCTACATTTATAGAATATCCATGTGTTTTCAGTGGTGTAAAGGCAGCTCTTTTAACCGTACAAAAATAACACTATAACATTATTAACCTTTAGTGCTCACGCAGCACGGATTGGTGCACTCTCAATAAACTGCCATGGGAATAATATTTTGTCTTCGTCTTATGTGGTGTTGTGTCAAAGTTCTGATTAATTTAACATCTCATTTTAGTAGTGACATAAAGTAGCAATAATTGTGCAGAAGTCACAAAATAGAGCATGTTTTTCTTCATAAAAATGAGCCAACGTAGCTGTAGCTGAGGAAGCAGATGCTTAGTGAAGACGAAAGCACAGCTCAAAGGAAACTGAAAAGAAGCCATACATGCAAGTTTTACTCATTCATTCTGTGTTGATTGATACTGGAATTGGTGCACACTTGGGATTGTTACATTGGTGATGGGTGTGTCACTACCGGGAGTACGTGGCAATAAATAACTTATGTCCCCAGTTCACTGGTTGCTGGTTGCCAGTCATGACATAGGGTGAGCACAGTGGAGCGAAATCTTTTGTTGACCGCATCAATGAGTATTTTACAGTTTTTCTCAATTGTTTACACACAAATACTGGTACTTGAGACACAATGACCACAACAGGGAACTCATGCACCCACCCCCTGAACCAACTCTGCTAAACTACAAGCACAATTCCTGCTTTACACTCAAATTGCAGTTCTAAAACATACTTTTTTCAAAACACTACACACAATTCTCTGCATTTGACAGAATTTTCATGAAGAAAATCTCTTGTTTTCACAAGGAACAAACTGTCATTCAAACTTCTAAAGTTAATTTCCCTACTATGCAAACTGACTCATCACATGGGAAAACACCTGTCAAACAGGTTTACAATTTGCAATTAGTGCGTTAGCTTAAAAGGTCAACAGGTGAGCTCTTCTGTTTTGTATGTAGACCACTGTATGTGCAACTTTGTGTTGGTTGGGATGTACACTGTGTTCATTGTTTTTGTGGGAAATAAATAGGAATAAAATATATTTGTTACTGTGTGACAGGTGTTTTCCCATGACCGGAAGGCCTTCCACTCACACATTTACTTTTTTTGTACCTCACATTCACATAACAACGCTTCACACACGCAATCACGCACGCACACACACACACACACACACACACACACACACACACACACACACACACACACACACACACACACACACACACACCCACACACACACACACACAGAAAGAGGTATGCAAGAGGTGTGTTTTGTGTCTGTGCAAAGTAAAAGAGTGTATGTGAGAGATTTATTTTGTGTATGTGCAAAGTAAGAGGTAAACAAATTGTTTGTGAGAGGTAAAATTGTGTATGTGAAAGCCAAAAATAGTGAATGTGAGAGGCAATATTGTGTATGTGAGAAGTAAAAAGGAATTATGGTCTACAAGGCCCCCCATACTCTTGCGTACCGCTTTCAAACTCAGTGGGAAGTTTTTCACTGGAAAAGGTGTGAGTCTGCATCATCACTGCTAAAATACATTTGCAGAACAGGAAAATCAACCTGTTCACCTGGATGTTGTAAAATTAAACCCCATGTTGTTTGTGGAGTCATTTAATTTCGGAGTGAATGGGATATTAGCCATATTTTTACCATTAGAGAAGAGGCTAAAAGGATAATATGGCCATCCAAGCAATATCAGCAATTATGTAAATATGACGTTTGAAGTGTTCAGTTTGACTCAAGAAATTATGTTTTATGTACAAATGGTTTGTGTATTAAAGAGTGTTTATGTGTTTGTTTGTTTTCTGGCTCTACTGTGCTAATATGGTTAGAAGCCAGCATGCTGAAGAGCCCGAGTCATGACATCCTCTCTCTCTCTCTCTGTGTGTGTGTGTGTTTTGGCTTGAAGGCAGATGTCACAGTGATGATATGCTCTCTGGCATTGGGCAGGAAGAGAAGAGGAAAGATCTGCCACAAACATAGAAAGTAGTGGAGTGATTGAAAACAGAGATTGTGTTTGCGTCATCACTATATATAATCAGGACCAGACTATGTGTTTTATAATATATAAAAAGAAAAAACACTGCCCTGCCAACAAAATTCACATAATGAATTTTTTGTTGGACCGCCTGTGGCCTTGATTTCAACATACATTCGCAGTGGTATCGCTTCGATAAGCTCATGAAATGTCACAGTTACTTCAATCCACAGTTGCATTTATTATTCAGAGCTTGTGTTTATGATGGGAGAGTTTGACCTCTCAGTTAAGATTTTCCATGGTGTTAGGTCTGCACTCTGGTGAAAATGATGACTCATGCTTCATGAATTATTCTTTCACAATTTGAAAGCTAACCCAATAAGACAATATTTGGAAGAGTGATGGTGAACTTGACTGGCTCGTCCACCATCACCATCCCCTGTTCAAAGCCCAGTTCAAACATGGATTAGTTCACTAATTGCTTTGTTAGTACTTCCTTTTTGTTTAAATTCAATAATGTGCAAATTTGATGCAGATGTGACATCTGGATTTTTTCAGACCGGCAAGCATTGTTTGTGTAAAATCAAGCCTTTGATGGAGCTTTTCATAAAACCAGTTTTACACAGTAAATTATACTTAAAATGTTCACTCACACAGATCTCCAAGGCTTAAAAACCTTGTCACCTGCTGTGGGCCCTATGAGGGTTATATTTGGGCTTACATGGGTTCCTAAGCTGGTTGTCTATGGTTTCCATGATGGCTTGTGTTTGCCTGCTTCAACCCACTGTCTACACTTAGGACCGTCTCCAGGCTACCTGGGTACTAATGCACTAATTGCATTCAGTAGGGTATGGTTGAAAATGGTAAAGCCGTGGGTCAGACTTGCGTTTCAACTGAAAACAGTATCTTTACTTGAGATGTGAGTTGTGGGTTGTGCCCGATGGCCCGACAACGAGCAACAACAATGAAAGACAACAGCAAACTGTAAATGAGATATGAACTTTTTAAATGGGATTGAACCATGTGACATTTAAATTGCAGGGAAACAGATCAGGTGATGCGTTTCGATTAGATTAATGAAATTTTTCCCAAATTCTAAGGCCGATTACAGCTCTATACCCAAATGCTCACTCTCACTAGAGCTGTTGTGTGAGTATATGGCAATATATGTTTTAGTAAATACTTAAATAGTTTTGTCACTTCAATATTGTGAAAATATATCAAGAGTTTTGCACATTATAAAAGCAAAGGATTTCTTGAACATGTGATGTCACTGGGTAGATTCTTATCTAAATTTAATGTGAACATGTGATCAACTGTGGGCAGCAGAGAGAGAGCTTGGCTTATAACAGGGTTACCGATTTGATTCCCAACCAGGTCAAGGGCTGGGGTAGCCCTGAGAAAGGTACCCAGACCCTTTTGCCCCTCAATATTAATTAGACACTCTAAATTTAGCCCAGTTACTTGCTTTTTGAAACGAGAGAAAGCACTCAGAGCAAACCTTCAAAAACACAAGTGTTTCTCAAATTGTCAATACAGGACTCTATGTCATAAGGTTTACAGTTGTTTTAGAAATATCCAGATCTGAAACCAGATCTACAGCCGGATCACCAACAAAATCGATGGCCATTCAAGTGAATAAAGGTTTCATGAGCTTACACACACACACACGCATACACACACACACACACACACACACACACACACACACACACACACACACACACACACACCCCTGTTTTATGTTTAGCACAATTATTTTCACAATCAATTAATTTGTAGATTATTTTTTCGACTGATCGAGTAATCCTTTGGTCCTTAAAATGTCATAAAATGTTGAAAAATGTTGACTGGTGTTTTTCAAAGCTCAACATTGTGATGTTTTGTCCACAAACCACAATAATTCATGTCTTAATGATTTCTGTGTTATTGTGAAGCAAAAGAAAAAAACAATAATCTGAGAATTTATTTTAATTATTAAGAAAACATTCAAGTCCATTAATCAATTATAACTTTTGTTGACAATAAATACTGTCTCACAAACACTTGGTTGATTGCCTGTGCCTTTGTACTGTGAGCATTAATGCAGTGTTGTGAACTCTTTGTTTAGTTTAACATAGTATGAGTATGTGCAACTCATAGATTCCACCTCCCGCATCTCCCTGATTAGCCATAAAACTTTCATCTCCAAATATTCAGAAACATTTCAATAGCCCTTACCCTCTCTTTCCTCCCTTCCCTCCTCACTTCCCCCGTCCTCAAGTATTCTTTCTAATCTCTAAATGAAGGGTAAAAAAAAGGAAAATGGCTGTAATTAAAAAGCATTTATGTGTCGGCTCTCCACAGTGTCATATGCTAATTGGTGACACTGCAGTTCAGCTCTGTCCAATTACTCCCAGCTCTCTCTCGCCTGATTAGCAATCTCTCTCTCTCTCTCTGTCTACATCATTTCACAGTGACCAACCTTAGCATCATCCTCATTTCTCTGTGGAGATGAATAACGATGTTTTACGTGTCATTATTATTATTTATTTTTCACAGTATGTATAGAAAGTCATTGGTCCTGGACATGATTTATTTATTTTTTATCACTAGTGCACTGAGGCTCTTTGAACGCACCACTGGGTGTTTGGACTGCACAGCAGTGGCTTTTACTCGAGTTTATTTATGTTGCTCAGAATTGCCTGTGTTTACTCCACAGAGTCTCACACTGTTTTGCATATTCGGTCTAAAAAGTACTCAAGTGAAAAAAAGACGCAGAAATATTTTATTATTATTATTCTTATAACAGCAAACGCTGTCCATGGAGATGCACGCAAAAGCTTAGATCAGGCCCAAAAAAATCAATCCCGGCCCGACCCGAGTGCGTGCATGTTGTGTCCGAGCCCGGCATGGCCCGACACATTAACTGTAATTAAGAGCCCGATTTAAACCCACATTTTTTTTATACGTGAGCCGTAAATGTACACCTACGTCCAGGCCCTCCCCACAGCAGTTGCTTGTTGTACCTGCTGCCACAGTCTAATTGACATCAATAACAGAGCCTCAGATCCGCTTCCATGAACGCATATGTTTCTAATGACGATATGCTTCCTGGTTTTTAAATGATGCATTCACGGCCGCAGGTTTTTACACCTTCACACAAGACGACGTGTTATAACTTACCACATGAACACGACGAGGGAGAAAAAACACAAATGCTTGATCGAGGGCCCGACCCGGCCCGAGCTCAGGCAGAGAATATAAACGCGTGCTATTCCTCTAAATAGAAGAAATGCAGGGAAAAAAATAAATAAGTAATAAAAGACAAATGTGACATGACATGTGTCATGATTCTCATCATGGCAGCCCTCCCTTCTCCTTTTGGGTATCTCCCCTGTCTGTGTGCGTGAGTGTGGTGGGCGTGGTTCACATCATCTTTGGTCATCAGGATCTCTTCTACAAAGACTTCCCACTGCCTCACCTCGTCGCCAGATTGTTTCACCAACTTTTCGTGCAAAGTACTATTGGCTCTGTTGTGACTTCAGATCCTCATTGTTTAAGCTTTTGTCATTAACCCTTTGCTTCCTCTGCTAGCTCCTGATTTTTTTTTTCTTCACCTCACCTATGGATATTTGGACATCACACTGGGATCTCGGACTCTGCCACTCGGAACCTCGCACCCCCTGCCCCTTGCACCTTTTGAGTCACATTTGGAATACACTTTTGTAACTATATCCAGCCTGTCGGAGTCATGCTTTTGGGTCCCGATTTTGGTCTTAATCGTAACAATAAGTATAATAAGTGCAAATATATGAATAAAATCAAAGAAAGAAAGAAATACCACTGATCAACGCAAGTAGGTGTGTGGTAACAATGAATATTAGCTTTTACATCAACATGTTGCCATTTCCAGTGAACTGAATGTGCAGTTAAAAATGTTATTTATTTGAGAACCTTCACATTCACCTCTAGGTTTTCTAAGTAACAGGAATTACGTCCTGTAGCCTCTCTATCTCACTGTGTTTCTATCTCTGTAACCGTGCAGCTCTGATTCAACACTCAGAGCTGATTTGCTGGTTGTGAAAGTTGTTTCCGATTGTGTGCTGTCTGTGGCTCATGTTCAACGAATAGCTTATTGATTTATTTTTTTTTTTTGTTGCTCCTCCCCGCGGGGTTCAGATCTTACGCTGTGCTCTCATGCGAGTGTGTGTTTTATATGTAGTTGTGGATTTTAAAATCACAGCATTTAAAAAGAGCAGGAGGAAGACGGCATATGCAATCACACAATGATAGACACACTTAATCTCAGACTTGTTCTCTCTATCATTCACCGAAGGCTTCATTTATTTACCCGTTTTTTACAGGCTCAAACCTAAAAAGTGTTCAGTGGAGTGAGATGTAAGAAAGTCCCTGGACACACTGCCCTCCCTCCTTTAATTTTTCAGCCATTAATGATTCGGTAATAGCGACAATTATCTACTCTGACCATTGGTTTAGATGGCTTCCGATGGACCATGCAGCACTTTAATGATAGGCTGAGTAATAGACACCAAATGTGGAAAAATTAGACCTGATTAGATGTGAAACTTGGCCAGTGGAGGCTTCTGAGAGGGTTCATTCCGAAGATGGAAAATCATCACGGGGGAGTGCGTTTGCCTTTGCTGTAATTCTCACAGTGACTATTTTCTGCAGTGGGGGTCCTGGCATCCTCTGCCTGTTGTCTGGTTTTGAGGAGCCCAGCATGGGAACGTCTTAAGCTGTTTGCACAAGAGGCTGGAAGTAATTTGAAATTAATATTTTATACTAATACTAATGTTGGTTTACACTGCACTTATGAAAAACAGAGCTCGATAAAATTTTTTTATAACAATAAAGATGTATTAGAGAAGACGTCAGGTTTTGCAACAAAAGTCAGGGAAGAATTAGTCATCTGGATTTCTGCAGCTATATAAAAAAAGATTTACTGTGGTCCATGTTCAGTGTGGTACACAGCATGATACCAAAAAGCAGTGGCAACTTTTCACCCTTTAAATAGGCAGTCTGACTTATTACAAGTACACAATACAAAAGCAGTGTCTGATTAGTTAATTTTCAGTCATTTGTTTAATTAGGGTCTGAAAATGAGTGTGCAAGAACCCTCTTGAAACTGAAGGAATTATTGTGTTATTACTTTTGTCAGTTATTGCATTGCCAATGTGTTTTTATTTTCTTTAACAGAAGGGTACCAACAATTTTGTTTTTACCATTTTGTGTGTGTATGTGCAATGTTTCGGTTTCCTTTTTTTTTATTGTGGGAGTTAGGGCAGGGTCATACTTTCCACGTCTGTGTGAATGTAGTTGTCTTCTAGGGTTCATGTGACTTACATTTTGTTATCTGTCCATTTCCATGTGGGACCACATGTAGCTGAATCTGTACTGAACCGTTAGTTGGATTCTGAGGATTGCAGACAGCAATAATGCTACAATACCTTTATCATGTATTGGGTCTGATGCTGCCATCATGTACTCTTAATACTTAAAATACTTTAAGATAAGTGAGGATAACAAACGTACAGCTGACTGTAACCTGTGCTCTGTTCAACTGCGAAGAGGTCCGGCCCGCGGACCAATCACGGCAAACAGTGAGATGTTGTACCTCCCCCAGCTTTGGTTTTATAATGTATGGCCAGGGAGGGACGGACTAGGACGAGAAAATTGACCTGAGTCACGTGTCATTCCCCGTTAGCTCAGTTGTTAAGGAGTTGCCCTTTGAAACCTTTGAAAGTCTTGATTTTGAAACCACCTCTGACATATTATGTTGTTTGACTCAAGATGTGGAAAGAAAGGCAAGTTTTGTTTTCATTTTTTCCACTCCTGGACAGCTTAGATTTGGTTACATTTCCATTTACAAATGAACATTGTGACAATGAAAATTCCATTTTTATAAAACAGTGCATTTGTATGTATATGTTACTGTTAAATAAAAGGGAAAAAAAGGACCATTGCCCCCTGGAAATATTCACATGATCAAATTTGATAATCAAAAAACACCCTTGACTTAAATTATCGGTTTCTTTACTTTGGCTTAGCTAAAAGTGTGATGTTCCATTACAAACAGGACTATCTTCTAAGCTGCTTACCCATATCTTGATGTAAATACCTGGAAATAAAAGCTGAATGAAATTCTGATTTATTGTCCTATAATCACCTTTTGATGTAAAAAATGAATAAATAAAGGAATTGGTTTCACTTTTCCAATAATTTTGGAGGCAACTGTAAATGTTTAAATGGAAAAAACATTATGGTTTTTTTTTTGTTCACAGTCAAAGTGAGGCAAACAATATTTGTGATAACGGTATAAGTACTCAGCACTCAGTATCGGCAAGTACTCCAATTTAAGTTTTATACTTCAGTAATCATCCTCATCCTCATACTAATTGGTGCGTCTTTAACTGTAACCATGGAGACCCGCTTTCGACAATATAAGGTAGTCTGCTGGTTACCCACATGTGTACATGTCCATGCTCAAAGAATACAAGGAAACTGAAATAAGGGCAATTTCCTAGTGAGAAAACACTGCTACTGGAATGGAATGTGAAATGAATTACTCATGCATGGAGCATGAGACTGAAACTATATAAATGGAACCAAGGTGTGGCAAGTGGAACGCAGTACGAATGACCTAGCCCTTAGTTGAAACACATAGTGCATCTTTATAAACAGTCTATGATTAAGACTGACAATGTAGAAGCACAAACCAGGACATTGAACTTACCATCTGACAGCTTTGAACTTTTCTGAACGATTCACAAACAAAATTGCCTTACTTGTTACATTTTATCCATTGTCAGTGACTTACACAGTGCTGCTTAAGCTGGTCAGCTCCACAAATCTCTGTCTGTGTGTTCAGTATATCAGAGTTTTGTTTTCACATCAGGTGGTTGATGGACCGACTGTTGTCTTTTCAGTAAACTTTGCAGGCTCATTTGAGGAGTGGGTATAAAAGTGTAATATCACTGCCCACCTCCTTGGATGAAAATGCCAAAAGGCAAAAGTTTCCTCCTAAATCCCTCATGCAGACACCATATGTGTGTGTATTCTTGTATATGTTACCTCTTAAGAACATTGACTGCCATAAAAACATTGGAGACCAGAACCTGGTTCCAATGAGGCAAAACCTCATTTCTGAGGAACGGGTGACGTTTAGGGCTAAGATTTGAATTGTGGTTAGATTAATTTTAGGGTTTGGCAGGGACTGTTCATGGTTAAGGTTAGAAATACTGCTTTGTTTAGTCCGTCCAAATTGCAGTCAATGGGTGTCCACTGTGCTGTACAAACACTCGCAGTGTTTTGGCAAAATAACTTTCAAAATGAATTTGAGATTTGAAAATGAACTGAGCTGATGGTTTAGGGATGGAGCTTGTGAGTGAATAATTTTCCCCTTAAATGTGAACAGGATTGTAGGATTTGCAGAGGCAGCAGTGCTTAACCAGAAGGTTTTAATCAAGGAGAAGCATACAGTTCTCATCAGCTGAGGGGAATTCCGAGTTGTGGTGTGAGCGAATGTGTCCGAGAGGTCGACTGTGGGCCATGACGGCAGCCTCTTCACTATACTGGGTCTGAAAATGTCACGCTCATTACCACGCTGATACCCTTTACAATACTGTCATCCCCACATGGAGACACAGGAGGTGACACACTTACGCCCACACATACACACACATACACAAACACACACAGATGAAGAGAAGTGCTTGTTTCAGTGCTGCTGTTCTCAGCAGTTTCTCTGGCACTTCCTGTTGTTAACTCTTTGAATACGCTTGTTCAGAGCTCCTGTCTGAAGTTGTGGCTGAGAGAGGAGCTTTGTGTTTAGCTCAATAACTTTGCCCTCCAGACACTGAACTGTGAGGCTGTATGTGTGCATCTGTGTATAACACAAGACCCTGTTCTTTGTTAGAGAGCGTCATGTCACCCGTTGACCTCCTGCTGCCCTTTGCTGTCCTAAAATCCCCGGTTTCCTGTGGTCACTGCGGTTTTGTTTCTCACCACAAGCTTCCAGAGAATTCCTCCCTCCTTTGTCATCTCAGCTCTCAGGAGCCGGAGGGTAGTACATTAAGTGTAGAGAGTAATTTTGTCATGGTTTCACTTGAAAATTTTCTTTGGGGATAGCAACAACAAGTACTTCTTTCATGAAGTACCTTTTTTATGTTTCCTGTCTTTCCTTTTTCTTCCATTTTATTTTTATTATTGTTTATTTCCTGTTAGCAGCTTGTCTATTCCCTGTTTTGTCTGGTAAGATCAAGTGGGGTTTGGTGATATGCCAATATTTACATTATTTTACTAACCCATTAACAGTGACATATTTAGTGCTGTTTACAGATAGTGAAGCGGAAGCGAACATTTATTTTTTAGTGAAAAATGCAGCCTCTACATTAATGTACATGGTTTCTTTTCATGTTCTCTTGTTATTTTTACCCAGTCTACATTCAAAAACCTGTCTGTTGAGAACAAAAATGTAAAAAAAAAATCTGAGAGTTTGCTGGTATATAAATCTGGGTGATTATGTTGTGTGTTTTTTTTGTTTTTTTACCAGATTCACATCGGGTTGTTGGCCAGAACACCACTTAAGGCCAATAAATCCACAGTAGAAAGAAAAAGTTGGCTGCAGTTGGAACATTTATTTTCTCCTTAGGCTTCACACACAGCCATAATCCAGTTAACAATTGTGGTACTGTGGTTACCACAGAAAACGAGAAGAAAGTATCTAGATGAAAAACAACACATTATTATTATTATTATTATTATTATTATTATTATTATTATTATTAAACCTTAAAAAATGAAAATATCAGCCCTTAACAAACACTAGGTGACATTCTCATGCATTGTAATGAAGATACTGCTGCTACTATCTCCTCCAACTTCTGGTGTACAGCTATACTTCTGGACTGGTTGTACCACTAGCATACACTAATGTTAGCAAATACACTCATAAGCTATACAGAGTTGGTTCACATCTCAACCGAACTGTAACACTCTAACATCAGCAACAACTGGGCCTCATGGTGTAGAGTGGTAGAATCATGTTGCCGTTTGTGCACGTGTGGGTATAACATGTATTTCCATGTGTATCATACAGCCACAGTCATATACTGTAAGCATACATTTGTGTACAGTGGATGTTTGTGTGTCCTTGCCATGCCTCCCACCCACTCCCAGTTGTGAAGGTTGGGTTAATGTCACCAGTCCAGAAAGAGGAAAATAAAAAACACATTGCTTAATGAGCGTCACCATGACGATAAATATGGCCATTTGCCTAATCTGGGCTCGGCTCGTGAGCCAATTAACTCAGACGAAGTGACGCTAAACGAAGTGGAATGGAGGGATATATCACTGGAATCCTCAACAGATGCTGCATCATTTCAGTTTTACGCCTGACCCTGATACACACATTCACTCACACAAACACTCGCAAATGCATAAGCAAAACAATTAATACTCCAAATCAGTTCACAACCTTGTTTTTTTTTTTTTTTTTTTTTTTTTTTGCAAAGCTGCTGTTTCTCACTTTGTTGTTCTGTGTGTATGTATGTGTGTTTGTGTCATCAGGGAGAAATCAGTGTTGATTGTGAACAGTGATGATAATAGTTATTGGTGTAATTCAAATGCATTTCCTCAGGGAAACATTAAGTTTAAATAACACTTGTGGTTTCTCTCTCCCCCCTCCTCCATCATTCTCCACTACTACTACTGCTGGTTCCGCTCTGTCATTATGTAGAAAACACTGCTGCTGCTGCTGCTGCTGCTGCTGTGGTTGTGGCTTTGATGTGCAAATTAACCTCCAGGGTTTAAATGTTGACGACATGTCGCTTAACTTTCATCATCGACCTGATCAGAAGGACTTCTTATCTGGTTTGAATGGTTCAAACTGCAAGGAAGGTGTCGAAGGGGAAAAACACAAGCAAAGTACAGAGTCCACATGGACCAGTTTAAGTACTAAGTAGTGATGTAGATGTTTACACTATTCATAAATAAAGGACACAGTCTCCAGGTATGGGAAATTGAAGCCAAAGTGGGAGAGTGAGAAACCTGTATTCTTTTGAATGGCCATCAGGAGACAAGGTAATCTATGAGATAATGAGCTAACCATGCTAACGAGCCTGCTGCTGTAACCCATCTGCTTCCAGGTTTGACATGCTGTGCATTCAGAGATGGTCTACTATACATACCATGGTTGTAATGAGTGACTATTTGTGTTACTATTGCCTTTCTGGGATTTTTAACAGCCTGGTCATGTTCACCAACAAGGATTTTTATTTCCCTGAGAGAACTGGATCCAGCCAGCATGTCCATGCTGGCCCCATAAGGGTTATATCTGAGCTGACAATATGTGTCCCGAGCGGGTTTGTCTGTAGATTACATGGTGCTCACTTAAAGTCTATGTCCAATTAATACCAAAAAAAGGGTACAAAGTGGGCATGGGCTTGAAATGTATAGTTCATGGACAATACACCATATTTTCCTTATTTATGAATAACTTAAATGGAGTTATTACGGGGTTATTACTGCCGTCCCATATTGAGGGACGGCAGCTCCTCACTGCAGGCGGCCCCGGTTCTAAACCTGCGTCGGGCAGCTCTTTCCTTCATGTTGTTCTCCTCTCTGCCTTCCCATTTCCTGCCTGTCTCCACTTGACTATCAATTAAAGGCAATAAAAAGCCCCCCAAAATATGTTAATAAATAAATGAAGTTATTATTATGTTTGGAGACAAAGATTGTGTCCAGCTGCTTTTCTACAACATAAACATAATTTATTTTATTTTTTGTATCAACATTCAGTCGCATTTTCTCATTTAGACATAGATTTACCAATTACTGCACATAGACCAAAAAACAAACAAACATAGCTTGCAGCATGTTTATAGCAGGTGAAAATCAAAAGAATATGTAATAAAGCTGTTGTGGCAGATTTCAGCAAAACAATTCATTAAACTTTTGTAAGTTTAACAGTAAAGCTCTGGTATGTAAGATGCAGGTGACATTTTTTTATTTGGCCGAAATGGAATATGCACTCATGTATAATGTTATTATTTTGCCTGTACAATATCATGCATGTTTGAAATTGTTGTTTTTATTATCACTGAACAAGCCCTTTATATTTATCAGAAATAAGTCTACTCTACAGTGGCCACCATTTTGTAGGTTTTTAATGGACAAAATGGACTAATTTGTACCATACACTTCCTTACATGGAGGAAAGGGTGATGTGAGAGATATTCAGCTGCAAGATGCAACTTCACCAACAGTAGTTGCTATACCCGACATACTGTACCTTTAACTGGCGTCAGAGTAATTACAGAAACAGCAGCCAGGGTTAGGTTAGGAATTGAAAAAAATATTATACTATTAGCTCTGAAAACAAACAAAAAACAAATTAGTGGGGAGTGCTTCTGGGTTGTGGTGAATCACAGTTTGCTACTTATTACTTCACCCCATGGGGCGGAGTGAAGTATTGTTTTTAGTGGCTCTGTGTGTCTGTCTGTAACGAAGGAAACTTCATTACTGGTAATTTTGCCCTATGTGGGTTTCGGGTTATTGCATTTTAACATCTTGTTTAACCTTGAACATAAATAATAGCACACGTTAATATTAATTGGCACTTTATTTCATATTTGCATATTTTCTATGTAGCATTTTAATAATTGGTATTTATTGAATGTTTGAATTGATTGAAAAAACCTTTCTTGTATTATAATTGTTTGTCTTGAGGCAGGTGCTGTGGTGGCCACTCAGGAGAATTAGATTGCTAATGATTTAGCAACTATGAGAGCACATCAGCCAGGAGCTCATTCAGCTCATTCATTCACTGATCCATCCACAACACACCCAGTGGTGGAATGTAACAAAGTACAAATACTTTGTTACTGTACTTAAGTACATTTTTCACGTATCTGTACTTTACTTGAGTAGAATAAATAGTGCATACTTTTTACTTTTACCTCGTTACATTTTGCAGCAATTATCTATACTTTCTACGCCGCTACATTTCTACAATACAAATCATGAGGGAGCGTGCCATTGGCATGCTGAGTGCTGGGTTGAGCGTTACAGCTGTGGCAGCACAAGTGAATGACGCCGTATTCACCAGACATGTCACCTATCGAACAACTTTGGGATGTTCTGGATAGGCGTGTCCACCGGTTCCAGTTCCCCAGAACGGCGGCCAACTTCAAGTGGCTCTGCAGGAGGAATGGGACAACATCCCCCAGGCCACGATCGACAACCTGGTGTGATGGCCATGTGTCGCCGGTGTACTGCTCTGCGTGAGGCTAATGGTGGACACACACACATTATTGAAGTTTGTGAACTTAGATCATCGACCCCCATTGTGTTATTCCTGCCATTACTGCAGGACTTTTGTTTTGAAATTGATCCTAATGCTCGCAAATTAAAGCCACTTTATTGATAAAGTTGTACTGTTATTTTTGGATAGTTACTCTGTTTTGTCACAAAACAATGACTACAAGTTTTTCTTTGTGTGTTTATATTTTTGTTGAGTGTAGTTATGGAGGTCTACTTACATACATTAACTTGTTTTTATGGTCAAAAACCTCCTAGTTGCTGTAAATGAGCCAATCTCTTCTCACTGAAGCTCTCGTCAGCCGCGGTGTTTCAGACTGAAATCTCACACCCAGAAGACAGACTGTGTTGTGATTGGCCAGCCAGCATGAGCGTTCCCAACTGTCTTGTGATCGGCCAATACCCGGAAGTGGCATAATTAGCACACCCACGCTCAGAAGAAATACTATTTACATAAATGGACCGGGTTTTTTCAGAGATCTCGCTGAGCCCGAGATCACAATACAACACAGCGTTCTCTGCAGTGGCTTAACTGCTTGTTTCGAACCTCCAGGGCTTCATAAATGAGGTAATGTCACAGCTACACACCAAAAAAAACAGCGTTAATTGTAACTTTAGGCTTTAAAGAATTATTAAAAACTAAAAATGTAACACTTTTTAGGTCTTAAAAAGTCTTTGAGAATTAGTTTTAACTGAAACATATCTCACTGGTAGGTGATCTGATTCACAGTCTGCGGTTCTGCCCAGAGTAATGAATTGGATCATCGCTTCCACCTGCCTCTAAATAATGTTTAATCTTTTAAGTTATGCTGAAAGTATGTTCTTGCTTGGTTCAGCTCTCCAGGGAGCTGTTCTAGTGAGGAACCACAGCAGAAGGTGAAAATGGGATCTCCTCACTGTTAATTATAGATCACAACAGAAGAAAACCGGGTATTAATAGAACCACATCTTTATGCTAATTGCTTTTTTTCCCATACATAATTTTTTTAAGCAACAACCATTTTTGGATTTGAGATCAAACAATGAAAAGCTACTTTGAAATTCTACCGCTGTTGTGCAAAGATGTCTCTGCTCTTGCCTAACAGGGTTTCCTCTCTGCAGACTGTATGTGATTGAGTATGGTTGCATTTTTATAATCATGCATGGCTGATTTTCCTTTGTTGACCTGGTAAATAAGGCAACAGGCAAATACAAAAAGCTTCTGTGGCACAACACAGAGCCAGATGTTCACTTCTTCTCACTTCTCTCTACTCTTACATCTTTCAAAGTTTAAAATTCAACTTTTTTTTTCTGACCCTGTTTTTGTAAACTTACATGGGTGTCACAGAACTGAGTCAACTTCCCTTTTTTTCATGTCAGAATCCTGAAGAATCATCACTGCAAAAAACATTTAAAGGAAAGAGTCAGACAGTAAACACAAAATGCATTGTAGATGAGGAGTATGTCATCACTGACTCTAACTGTTTTATAAACTTATAAATTGATACAGCACAGTATGGCCCAATTCTAATTCCTATCTTAACCCTCAAGCTTAACTGGCTTCAAAACCAAGTGTTGAGGGTCATTTTGTCACTTAGAAATGGGACACCCCTTAAATGCAGATACGTCTTCAGACTGTGGGGGGCAGAATAACGCGAAAGCTGCGTCCAGTCTGTCAACTCCAAAAAATAATAAGAAGAACACATTTACGTCACAATTATTTATTACGATCCATTTGTCAGTCAAGTTATTAGGTTGTCACAAAAGACCGTAAAATAAAAAGAAATGTTACGCAACAATGACGTCAGTAATCTATAATATGGGCCTAAACTACGATAATACAATGCTTTTCATAATTTGTATATATCTATTAACAAAGAAAATACTTAATTTGTAGCGTACTCGTTTCGCTGCTTTCGGCGCCATCTTTGTTATGGCAAAACACGCAATGCATTCTAGGCAGCCCTTGCTCCCAAGGGTGGTCTCAGAAAATCTCAATATTGAGGGCGATACAGCCCATAAACTTACCCCTCCACTTAATTTTCCTGAGAATCGGGACAGCACTTGCACTAGAGGGAGCGCGTATTTTTGAGATTGAGGGTTAAGATTGAGGGTTAAGCAAGGAATTGGAATTCACCCTATATCTGCTCCTGGTCTACTTCTTCTGTCCTTACCTCACGCCCCTCTTGTCCTTTCTCTCCCCCACATCTCCTCTGTCCCCCATTTTGACTTACACCCCAAGGCAGATGGCTGCACCTCTTTTACTCTGGTTCCGTTAAAGTTTTTTTTTTCCACTGATGCCCTGTGCTTGCTCATTGTGTGGATTGTTGGTTTTCTCTGCTCTGCATGATGTTGCCTATGTACAGTGCCTTGAGATGATGTTTGTTATGATTTGGCGCTATACAAATGAAATTGAATTGAATTGAATAATAATTAGATGTTTGCCTGCACAGTTTGTGGAATGTTTGTTTTCCAGAATTAAATGAAAACTTGTTAAATCTTCGATTTTGTGCCGTTTTTTTTCTGTGACCAATCGAGTCTAACTTTCCGCTCTCCGTGGTGCAAATTTCACGCTACTTTTCTGCTATTTCTCCCTCTGACGTTTGTGCTATCTCTCTCTCAAATCCACTTATAAAAATGAAAATTATATAAACACAATTAATTTCTCAGAATTCCAGTGTGTTTCATTAGTAAGAAGCTGTAGGCCACAGTAACAATCAAACACAGCCTAGGCTATTTACAAGATTTAAACAATCAGGATTTCTGATCACTGTTTTGTGAGTTTAGATAAACTGACAACCGATCACGATCCAAACAGGAGGGAGCAATATGCCTATTTAAATTACTTGGTTATTTACTGTATATTCTTATGTGCTGTTTACTGAGTATCAACAAAAGTATTCTTATGCAGTTTTTTACCAATGTACCTCTCCCGTGATTCCGTCCATCTGTCCCTCAATAAAACTTTTCTGGTTCTGTTTATTTATCTGCCTGTGGTTGGAGTTTATTCTTTGTAATTCACATAACATTCAGATGTTGTCAGTAAAGTAAAGACACTGAGCTTCTTCTTCCTTCAGAGGTAAACAAGCTTCTCTCTGAGCAGATTACACTGATGTGACATATCGTGTTGCACCCTTTGACCCACACACACACATTCATTCCTTAAATTAGATGTTTGCACTCCTCTTGCATGAGGCAATTACCATATTGTGTCATTCTCCGCGTACGCTCATTAAGAAATTACACTCACAAATACTCCACTCTGAATTACAGCGGGATGAGAATCCAGCAAGCATAATGAGCAGGGCTTGATTAAAATTTAAGTTTTAAGGCGGTTTTGTTTGTTTAGTGTGTGTCAGCACTGCACTGCATCCAATAAGGCAGCTTATGGAGCTAATTATACTGTTTCCTGAGGTCTGTTACAGTCTCGTTTCTTGTTTAAGTTAATTTTAATGGCAATTTGTTTCAAAATTACACTTTAATTGAACCAGGACCTGTTTTTATTAACCCTCAAAACATTTTGGCATTTGTGGCCCGCCCTCCCACAGGTGGTGGGCTATGCCCAGCCGGGTGCAGGCCCGACCACCAGGCGCTCGCCATTGTGCGCCTCCCCCAGGCCTGGCTCCAGAGGGGGGCCCCGTTGACCCGCTTCCAGGCGAGGGAATGTGAGCTCCATTTATTTAAATCATCATAAGAGGTCTTTGATCTTTTTATCTTTGTATCTTCACCAATAGGCTAAATGTTGCCATATGTATTTGCCATATTTGAGAGAATGTACCTTTAAGTTTAAACAAAAAGAATGGCTTTTCATTTCACTTTAATAAATGTCTTTTGGTGGCTGTGCAGAGGTGATGTTATGCTCTGATTGCTCAGTTCTTGGCTACCACACACAATCCAATCTGCTGTTGGAGAGATTAGCCTGTCTGGACCAGTGAATGCCAAATCACTTGTGTATGTGTTTTTGTGCATGCCAATGCTGTGCAGTGGGTTTGTGTCTCTTATTTAGCTGGCATTAATCAAGGTGGCAGATTAGTAGGAGAGGTTTAATGCTGCAAAGAATGGATGTGTGTGTGTGTGTGTGTGTGTGGGGGGGGGGTGTGCGTGCGTGTGTGTGTGTGTGTGTGTGTGGCTGCTGAAATCAAAGGGACGAGGCGATGAAAATACACATCACAGTGAACCGCCATGCCAACAGTTCTCCAGCCACCATCCACAGCAACTGGTTTTCCCAGCGGTCACATCAACAAGCTCGGCAATGTGCCACATTACAGACAGGCAGTTTATTCCTTGTTTACACCATCAAGTTTATCCTTAGGGTATAAGTTTTTTTTTTTTTTACTTGTCACTGAGTTTTACATAAAGTCGTGGGCCAGGAACAGTCAATAGAAACACCCTAAATTGAAGAAAGAGTTGATAAATTGTTTGTAACTCTAGCAGAATCTTGTTACCGACAACTAAATTAAAACAGCCACACATACTCAGCAGTGCAACAATCAGACGCATCTATCCAAGGGTGTTTGGATGAAAAAGAAACAAGGGTTTAGGGCTGATCTCCTTTCTCTTTGCATCATTGGTCCAGGAAATAAAGCCAATGTGGAAGTGCCTGAAATCATGTTCCTCTTAAAGGGCAATCAGGTTACAACATAATCAATGAGTAAATGTACTTCAGGTACTAAGGCCATAATGCTCTCAAACATTGCTTAAAATTGAATTAAATATTTGGTATATATATATGTATATATGCATATATATAAACATATATATATGTGTGTGTATATATATATATATATGTGTGTGTATATATATGTATATACATATACATATATATACATACAATATGTTCAATGACAATATTTAATTACAAATATTTAAATATTTAATTCGTTAAAGTCCATATTAATCACTTTAAGGAATAATTTTCTCGTATCAGTAATCCTGTAACACTTTTGATAATTGCTTGGTATATACTAGTATTATGTCATGATCCTGTCCATCTTTCAAGCCAAATATTCTTACAGTTTCTTGTTTAAAGAAAAAAAATAGTTGGTCAATGGGGTGAGCAAATTGTGCTTGGCCAGCATGAGAAATATTTACTTAAATTGTCGGTAACGCTTTCTTTTACAGTCCCCTAATTACCAGGTATTTACCTGGTAAATTCATGGTAACACAAAAGTGTTACTAGGTAATTACCAAGGGTAATAAGAAAGTAAATACAGTGAAACTGTTGCCAAAATACTGGGCATTTACCTGGTAACTATATAGTAAATTATAGTGTGTTATTGGCAATTACTGCTGTTAATAAGAAGGAATGTACAGCGAAAACTGGCCTGAATGCTGGGTATTCACCTGGTATCTATATGGTAGATTTTAGTGTATTATTGGGTTATAAACTAGTAATAAGCAGGTACCTACAGTCCCCTAATTACTAGCTATTTACCCAAGGGGTAACCTAACCCTAACCCAAACTATGTGTGTAAGAACATGGTAATTACATGGAAACAAGCCTGGCTTTCTTTTACAGTACAGTTTTACTTTACTTACCGAGTACATTACCCAGTATTTTGGCAACAGTTTCACTGTATTTACTTTCTTATTACCCTTGGTAATTACCTAGTAACACTTTTGTGTTACCATGAATTTACCAGATAAATACCTGGTAATTAGGGGACTGTAAAAGAAAGTGTTACCAAATTGTCTTATGAATTGTCAGATGATCAACATCTGCAATATCAGCAGATTCTGGAGAACAATGTCCAGGAATCAGTGACAAAGTTGAAGTTGAAGTTGAAGCCGGGGCAAACCATCAAACTGAACTGGAGATGTTTTGTAAAGAAGAATGGTCCAAAATACCTTCCTCCAGAATCCAGACTCTAATTGGAAGCTATAGGAAGCGTTTCGAGGCTGTTATTTCTGCAAAAGGAGGATGCACAAATGTTTTCTTTTGTGGTGCCTAAACTTATGCACATGCCTAATTTTGTTTGAATAATTTTGTAAATCATATAAACTTTATTTCACGTCTTAATTATCACTGTGTTTGTCTCCTATATGATATATTTAACTGAAACGTCTTTTTCAAACAACCAATGATTTATAAAGGAAAATCATGAAGATTTACAGGGGTGCCCAAACGTTTGCATATCCCTGTATGACTACACAAATGATAACAGAATAAGCCACCCCCCCTATATTTTTTTTTTTCATGTATTGTATTGTTCTGTGTAGCAGTGTAGCTCACAACAATAGTATCTGTGCTCATACAGAGAGGTGTGGTTTCACTGACAGCTTAGACCAGGAGGGGGTTGTGCTATGTAAATGTGATGATTCTGTCTCTTTGCTCTCAGAAGGTTTAAATCTTTGAGGCTAAAATTCTCCCTAAAGCAGTTTGAGGAGTGCCTACATTCAAATGGTCACATCTTCTTCAAAAATTATCAGATTTACATGTGTTTGACATTGTTGGAAAGCTTTCAGAATCGGTAAATAACTCCAAATGTCCCTAAGTAGACTTGTGACCGGTTTTGCCATGGCTGGACACATGTAGTTGTACAGAACGAACCAGATCAGCCCGGTTTGTGGTGGTATATGATAATGTCAGTTTCCATCGGGCTGCTCTGGTCCAGGCCTGGTTCACCAACCACAATCAATTTGAAGTGGTATACCCCTTACTCACCATTTTGATACCCTATAGAGGAATTATTTTTGGCTTGGAGATGGCGTGTATATGACCGCCAACCACATGCCCACATGCCTCTTCTGCAGGCAATGGAACAGTGTCTGTGTTTTTTTTCTATTATTGTTATATATTTGTTTTTGCTATATCTGAATTCATGTTACTGCAATGTACAATACTGAGTAGGCCTATTTGCTTTTTTGGTTGTTTGAAAAAATGTGCCTTCTGAATAAACAGTGAAAATCAAAGACTGCAGTGTTTTATATAAAGTAGACTAGTGTGTTCCCCCTGATCTGAAAGTGTATGCATATGATGCTAGTATGTGTCATTTTGTCATCAGAGTTACATTTTGACAAAAGATTGTTAGGTTTTGATAGTAGAGTTTCAATTTGACACAGATGTGAATGCATATTTCCCAGTGTTGTGTCATGTTTACTTGTGTGTAGAGTTGCGAAATGTTTTCAAGTAACAGGCAAAAACTGTAATAAACATTTGGAACATAAATGCTTTTTTTTCTGAACTACATATAATTTAACATCAAAATGAAAACATTTATATGATATAATATCTTGATATAATTTTAAGCTCATATCGCCCATCCTTATTGCACAGTTGTTTGGACTTTCAAATCACCAGCTCCCTCCTGATAAGACCAGATGCTCAGTGGCCCCCAGGTCATGGAAGTGTGAGACCCCTGCATTTGTCGAGATGTATAGCCAAAAGAAGATAACTGGCAGAAGACCAGAAAACTCCTTTGCTGCAAGTTCATGATGGAAATATTAAAACACTGACTCTCGCTTGAAGCCACTCAATCAACATTTTGGAAAACAGGAAAAACACATTGACATTTTCCACATGGTGATGCTGAAGAAACATTTGACCTTTTCAAATGTATTTTTATAAACAGCTCAATGATCACGTATCTGAAAAGAAAAATAAAGCTATTCTGAGTCAAAGACTGAAAATGAAAGTTAAGTTGATGTTTGGCAATGCAGTAACATTGCTCATTAAAACCAATGCCAGTGTTACTGCGATCACCCACTTCATGTCTTTCTCTTGAGGAAAAATTCCTGAAAATGTGTTTTCACAATGTCTGAAATAGAAAACTAGATCTGGTGATGATTATAAATGAGACCACCACAAAGATGCGGGCAGCAACAGTATTTTGTGTCATGCTCCATTAAACTGCTTCCCACAGGGTTTTTGGAAGAATGAAAACAAAACTTGAATTCATAAAATACAAATCTGTATTTGCACTAGTAAGGTGAGCTTGCTTCGAACAAGTTGTAGTTTGACGGAAAACACGCATCCACAGAACATTTCTGAAGTGAATTATAATTGCTCAAAAACCCACCAGTTTGGTGGTATAAGAGCATACATTAAATACATTAAATGTGTAAATGTTAATGATTGGCATAGATCCCGATTAACTTGAAAATGGCTGAAACTCAGCAGTGCAATGTTGCTGCTACTACTGAACTTCAAACGAAGTGAAATGAGAGACAGGAGGAGGTGAGGAGGGATACAAATCGGGGGGAACTGTTGAGGGACACAGCAAGGACATCTCCCAGGAGCCATATGGTGAGGGAGATGGTTTTATACGGTTGTGTTTGTCTGTCTGTTCTGTTTAGGACTTTTTTTCCCCTATGAAACGCCACAGGCCATGTGTCTGTAATAATCTCTCTCTCTGTGTTTCTCCTGCTCTCACACAAATCTGCTTGTGGTTGTCATCGTGACTGATGACCGATGTTGACCCAAGGTGTGAGTGGGTGGTCTGTCTTTTATTATTAACTCCACACCTCAAACACTGATTTGACTCAAGGACCTTTATAACACACCAACACTTTGTCTTTGTGTGTGTGTGTGTGTGTGTGTGTGTGTGTGTGTGTGTGTACACATGTATTTATATACTTGTGAGGTCCGAAAAAAACATACAAACCTATGTTTGTGAGGACATTTTGACCTTTTGGAGGCATTTTGTCTGATCACCACAACTTTAAATGGCTCAGAGTTAAGACCTGGTTTAGAGTTAGGGTGAAGCACTTAGAGTTAGAGTACGCAGAAGCATTATGATGTGTCCTCACTAAGCTATTAAAACATTTTGTGTTGAAAGATGATCTGGTTTAAGTTAGGATTCAGACGGTATTTCTTGAACCTTCTTTCTGCTTCTTATTTTTCTGTTATTGCAGTTCCCATTAAATCAAAACTGAGTGTGACTTCATTATTTATTTATTTTATACATATCTATATATATATATGTCATGCCCTACCCTAATTTAAAAAAAATAAGATATCAAACATTTGTCTGACGTGTTGTTGTGGATGATTCCATCATAGTTGACACTGTGCTCCACATATAGAAAAAACAAAGCTAAACCACGAAACAATGGCTTGTATTTAAATTGAACTTCTTTGCCTCTGGAGAAGTGGAGCAGAGCCATTGTGTGTGTTCTGGGATGTGTTGCTAAACATATCTTTTTTTTTTTTTTTTACCAACATAATCCTTGTCATATCATAAGCCAGTGGACAATGAAGATCCTAATCCTGCTTTAAGAAGCTTTTCATAAATGGTGCACACACACATACACATGCACATGCACACACATGCACACACACGCACGCACACGCACACACACACACACACACACACCCCCACACACATACACACACACACACACTCTGGCTGAGAGCTTGGAAATATGCTTTCCATAATTTTAAATCTGGATTTGAAAGTTATTTAAAGTTTAGTGCAGGTGAATCCCAAGTTCAAGATATAATAATTTAGACACTCACAATATCAGATTAGAGCAGCCACACTGCACAGTTCATATTGACAAGGGAGGTCTGACTTGTTTTCTTCATATGTGGAAACATTATCTTTGACCACAGTTTCTGTATCTGTTACAATCACAACACGTACTGTACCCATTTCAAGTCTCCAGCTGGCTGCCCATTCTCCTGTCCACACTCTTTCCTCTTCCTTTTAAACTTCCCCATGATGACGCATTGTCCCTCTCCACTCACAGCGCAGAGATGTAATCACTGAAATGAAGCACAAATGGATGGAGAGGAAAGACAGAGCGGAGGGAGCAGTAGAGAGAGAGAGAAGCTGCAGGTAGCCGCCATAAGCCATAACACCTATCCAGGGTGTACCGCACCTTTAATCCTATGTCAGCTGGGATTGGCCCCTGCAACCCTCATGTTGAGGACAACGTAGGAAACAATGAATAAGTATCATGTGTATGATGTAAGGACATCCTGAACTTGGAGCTTGGAGCAACAACCCCAAACAACCCCATTTGAACATAGCGTATTCATGTAATAGGTTAACAGTTATCTGATGGTTCCTCAAATACAACAGACAGACTGGCTATCAGAGAAGCAGTGCGACGTCACTCTCAGGAATTAGACTTCTACTATATATTGACACATATTGTATTAGTCTTGTGATATCTTGAGTTGGAATGTTGCATCTTCAACGTGGAATTATTTGTTTTTAAACTAATGTAACAAATTAAATAGGCAGACAGTCAATTTAATAGGACATGGTATCTCAAAGCCACTATCCAGGTGCAATCTCATATAGGTTTTTTGTGCTCACGTTGAGCTTCTCTTTAAAAAAAACTAAAAACTAAAAAAAAAAAACACTTCACAATTCACAGCAGGAATTGCACTCAAACAGAATCTTTGTCAACCTGGCAACAAGTAGCTGACAGATGCACATAACTGCTCACACACTCCCCATATGACAACCTGAGTGACTCCATTGCCAGCAAGATAATGATTGCCTCATCCCTTTGATTCGGATGCGTGTTGACATGATTGCATCATGTCGTCTCAGCACAGTGTGTCAGCCCCACATTCACGCTGCCAGTCTCCCATTCTACCACAAACCACATTTTTTTTAAATTCAGGTCTGTGCCTGGGGAGGGGACTGGGCCACTTTTGTATTGTGACATGGCACACTATCAGGCTGGAAGTTGCCTTTATGAGATTATTCAAATCAAAGAATGTATTGATTGGTATTAGAGTCTGCTAAGAAAACATTCATGACAACATACCTCCGCCACCAGGGTGGTTTGTTGTGACTGTGGACCCACTGTGAAATCACCATTTCAAATTATATTTGAAAGAGAGGTTGCCTGACTTGTCTACTGCACATCCACCTACAACTGTAACCAGGAACATATTGTATGATACCATCTGTCAAATTGGAAGGGACACATCTTTGAGTCTGGTTCTGAGATTTCTTCCTATTCTGCCTTACTATGTACAGAGCCTTATGGCAATGTATGTTGTGATTTAGCGCTATACAAATAAAATTGAATTGAATTGATTTTTTTAATGAAATCAAAGGGTAACTTATGATACTAATGTGATACATGGCTCACGATAATGCCAATTGCCTAATTTATATTCCTTTTGGTTTCCTTTTCATTTCTGGTAATCTTTTTGTCCCTTGGGTGGTACACATAAAAGCATACAGTGATGCACATAAATCTGTGTAAATTCATTTATTCGTTTTTCAAAATAAAATCAGAAAAAAAATAAAAAAATTTTTTATAATATCTGTAACGGATAACGACTTGTTTTTCCAATTTCCGATTTTCCGAGCGATTCCCGTTTAATCCAATTTTGATCAATTCAAGTTGCATGACCCACAAGTGACCTGTACTAGAACTCTATCAGAGGGCCTGCAAAACAAACCAAAGAAGAAGACGTATTGCCAGACTGGAGGATTATTCTGCCATGATTTGGCATCTTTTTACGTATTAGAGCCAAGTGTTATAAGAGTAGCGTGGCCCCGTGAAGGTGGTGGAGCAGTTCGTATGTGGGAGCGTGAGGTGTGTGTAGTACAGAGAGTGAGAAAGTTGTTGTGTGTACGAGTGAGACGGTGAATGTAGCGAAAGCGAGAGACTGGTCAGCAGGAGTGCTATAAGAGTTTAGAACACAGTCACAGCGGATGTCACAGCTGTTTTGGGGTGAAATAAAACAGTCACTTTCTTCAGCACAAAGTCTGAAGATGCTGCTAGAGATAAAGTGAAGTGGGTTAGACTTTGGTCTGAGAGCCGAACAGGTGCAGTTAACACGACAACAGTATGAAAAAGAAATAAATAAAGTAAATGAATCAGTTAAACCCTGTTGATTTCTTCGCATGGAGCCGACATTAAAACTATTTTGGTTGAGTACATTTCTGTCAGTCAGCACTGCGGTCAAGCCAGCCATCTCTCGATTTCAAGTGCGCCTTTATTGCCAACTTTATTTCAAAAATGTGTGGAAACTTCCGTTTTTCAAAAATAAAAGTGGGTATTGTGTAAAAAAAACTATTTTAAAATATGAGTGTTAAAATTTGTTTTGTATTTTTAAAATAAATAAATAAAGTGGTGTGTCTCATTAAACAAGTCCGATCCTGTACTGATTTTGAGCCAGCAGGTGAAATTACCTGGACGTTATTGAGCTTTAATGCTCATATTTACTGTATTTTTAAAATTCATAAAACTTTTAGAAAAGCATTAAAATGTGTGTCTCATAGAGCAAGTGTAACTCTACTGTCCTACACTGATTGTGTCCCACTCGGTGACCTGGAAGCAATTGAGCTTCAAAGCTTATATTTACTGTATTTTGTTTATTAAAAATTCATAAAAAATAAAAAAAACATTACAATGTGATGAAAAGAGGTGTGTCTCATACAGCAAGTGTAGTTCTACTGTCCAACACTGATTTTTAGCCAATAGGAGGTCATGAGGTAATATTAACATTTATTAATTAGAAATTAACAAAATAATTACCTCTAATAAATTACAATGTAAATAAAACACTTGCTTAATGAGACACACCTCTTTATTTATTTTTTTCAAAAAACAAACAAAAAAAATGTATTCATACATTCATAAACCACATTTTATTTTGAAAACAGGAAGTTTCTACACCTTGCAGTAAGCTAGCAAATGCGTTGACTTTCCCAGTTGTCACAAAGTATTTGCAATAGTGTTGGCAGTAAGGACGCACTTGAAATGTTGGAGCGGCTGGCTTGAATACATGAAATTGAGAGACGGCTGTCAAGCTGAGTGACAGCGGCTGAATAACCTGCCTTCACCAGCTGACAGAAAGGTACTAAACCAAAATAGTTTTAATGTCGGTTCCATGGGAAGAAATAAACCGTGTTTAACTGATTAATTGACTTGATTAATTGAGTGAGTGAGGCAGACGGGAGCAGTCAATATACAGACGGTTCATGTTTAAAACACATAAACAGCAGGAGAAATTGCGGGTACATCGCGAGTTGATATATTAAATGAAATGGAAATGTACATTCAATCTCATAAATCTGCAATTTATTGTTGTTTTTTCTGATACAGGTCACATCCGGGTCACACAACTTGCATTTATCAAAATTGGATTAAACGGGAAACGCTTGTTTTGAACGAATGATACACGGATTATAAAACACACCAAAATATAAATAGCCAACAATACAAAGTGCCATTCTGCACTGCACCTTTCACCTTTGTGGTGCAAATTACGTAGCTTGTAAATGTACAATGTCATTGATATGACACATTACCTGTTGATATTGCACATTGTCAATTTGTAGTTCTTATTCTCGTGTTTTACCCAAGGATTCATGCAGTTCTCTAGTGTTGGGAGTTTTGTTCTCAGACAGATTTACAGTGTTGTAAACCTTCTGGTTTGATCAATCATCCACATCACCATTTGTTTGCCACGCTGGATTCACACAAATGCTATCAGAGCGTTTATAAATTCAAGGGATGTGGATTGGAACATGACGCGGTGTTCAATAGAAGCATCCACTTTAAGGTTGTTCATTATTCTGAAATAAGTATGGTTATAAAGAATGGTGACTTACTAAAAAATTGTGTGTGTGTTACTAAAAAATGTGCCTCAATTTACTTCAGCTTCAGGTTGTTGTATTTTTAGGACAATCCAATCCAATTTATTTTTTATATATTTAAATGTGTCCATAATTTGGGAGCTGCTACAGGGCAGTTTGACTCACAAAAAAGTGAGTGATACACACCAATTACAGGACTAATGACTAAAATAAAGAAATAGAGCTAGACAACAGTCTGATATACATATTGGTTGAGAAAATGTTGAATGGCCCTCGACAATCCTCAAGAACAAATATGTAGCAAGGCAATGAAATTGGATGATAACGAACTTGAGCAACTGAAAGCAGCAAGGGCAACCTGAGAGGAGGAGAGAAGAGAGCAGAGCAGAGAGCAAAGCAGTAATCACATTACTTTCTGTCAACATTTCTTATTCAATCCACTAATTTCAATTTGCTCTTCTCTGCAACTCTGTCAATCACTGCTGGGCTAAAAGTACCAACTGTGTATGTAACTGTAACTATATAATTATGCTTAATGAGATTTGAATGTTTTTAATAAAACATTTGTATCTCTGTTTTTGGGTTGTCTCTGTGTTTAAATATCCTGTGTCAAGGTCCTTTGTGAAGGTTACACACTGCCAAGATACAAAGGTATAAAAATTACTCATCAAGAATATGTGGTGTAAAATAACAATGTTCCCCTTGGGATACCCTTACCCAATTTTCGCCTAGTTTTCAAGCTCCAACCTCCCGCTTGGTCGCTGTGTTCCCTCGCCAATACCATCATTCTAAAATTGGAGGTTCTTCAGGGAGCCAACTAGGGTTAATTCAAAGGTGGAATGAAAGTACAAAATCAACGGGAGACCAAGCTCAAACATTATCAGTGAGATGTCTACAATAAAATTTTTTTCCCTCATCCTCATCCTGGATCTGACATCTTCTGGGCATTAAAATATGTACATTCATTTGGTAAAAGTTCAGAGAAAGCACTGGACTCACCTTGGGCTGTAAAGTCAAAGTCGACTGGTCGACTAATTGGTCGACACGCTCTGGCTCGACCAAAATTGTGATTGGTAGACTAATTATTTTTTTTAATTAATATTTTTTTATGGTGAATTTCATTAGGAAGAAAGTACCAAGTCTAATAGGGGTGTTTTAGAGCACCCGTGTTTCACAGGTAACAGCCTGTCTTCAGAGAACAACCCCCTTGTTTTCCACTATTTTGGTGAAGTCCAGCCCAGTGGGTTGTTGTCGCTCCGTGGCTCATGAGCGACAGACAGATTAGCGTTGCCATTAATTAGAAGTGAATTTTGAGCTTTTCATTTGAGGCTACAGTCAGTCCTCCTGTCACATCCATGTCAAAGACATCAGCAGTGTGGCAGCATTTTTCAAAAGTAGATGAAAAGTGGAACGCAAACTTCGCAAGCGACAGTTTGCTTTTCACAGCTCGACTGCAAACATGGCATATCATTTAAAAACAGTAAGCTAAGGTTGCTCCGTCCGTTTTGAGTATGAACATATCAGAATTATTAGCATATTTCAATGTTTTAGTCTAATAATCGTTGATTGGTTTTATAACTGCAGACGCACCTGCCTGCAACAGTGGCAGCGTCCCGTGGTCTATTTGTGTCTCAGCCGTGAAGCTGAGCTCCTATGTTCAGTCTCGCTCTGTATTCCTCAATACTTATTGTGCTGATATTACTAGTTGACATAGTACATTATTTTCGGATATCATGGGGTTTGGTATTGCGCTGATGAACGTAATGCAAAACGCTGTCAGAGCTGTCAGACTCCGTTGAACTCCAGCCACGGCTGCGGGTCTTTTTAAATTAAAATAGCCACACTTGCAAAGCACCCCCCCCCCCCACCCCCCGGTTAATAATTTTTTTGTTGAAATTTAGTCGACCAAGAGTTTCTTTGGTTGATTACTGCCCTAAACTCACCAACAGTCAACCAAGATTCAGTCACACACACCAGAGCCACCTTGACAAGTCCGATCGGAGTGCACAATCTTTACTTCTTTTCCTGCTCTGCTGTAATAAGTCCTTACTTTGTCTGAGTGAGTGCTTCAATAAGTGCTGTGGTGGCAGGGTAATTGGCCTTGATTTAAAAACCCATTGATTGCTTAAGTGGGAATGCAGTTTGGCAAATGAATGGTTCTTCGTCGAACTTTAATATGGTGGCAAAAGATTCCACTGAGAGTTGTAAAATATAGCAGATATTGGACTCCGAAATGACTGGTCATTGTGATGGGGATAAGTGCACAAACCAGAATTTTGTTGCATTTTATTTTCTTATGGCATCAAATGACACTTTGTCAAAAACAATTAAAAAAATATATAATAATAATATCAAAGTGTAACTTTTGAATTTCCACCACTATCAAGTGTTGTCTCTGAAGGGAGACAAATGTGAGTTTAGTTTTGCATTAAAATCAACTCTGAGAAAATTAACCCTAGAACTAGGGTTAACTATTGCCGGATGATTTTCACCCGAGCAAATAAATGTATGTGATTTTCATAATGCTGCGTTGATCTGAGTGTCATGGGTCTCTGGGTAGCTTCAGCATTGTCTTTGACATCTTTGATGGCATGGGTGTTTTCCTAATCCAAAACACACTTTTTCCTACAGGCACGTTTGGGTGATTTTCACCCAGCAATAGTGATAGAAGGTAAAGTAGTTTTTGGGTGGATTCTACCCAGGGAAAGTGTTAGTGTATAAAATTTGGCAATCTTGCCCCCTTTCAAGGTTGGCAAAATTTGGGACTGCCACATTTACTTTGCCTACTTCAACTTCAGCTTTGCTCCTGTAGCAGAGTTGGTGTCTCTGGCATCCCAGCAAGTGAGTAACACATAGCTACGGTTGATTTACCTTAGCAATTGTTAACACATTTTTTTTTAGCTCTCAGCACTCAGGATTGTGTGTCTGACATGGCTGTCGATGACGACAAAGAGTACAGAGAACTTGTACAGGACTTGGTGGACTGGTCCCTGCAGAACCACCTCCAGATCAACATGGGGAAACCTAAGGAAGTGGTGGTGGATTTCCGCAGGAGACGACACTCTCCTTCATCATCCAGGAAATCGACATTGAGGTGGTAACATCTTACAAATATTGACATTAACAATTAACTGGACTGGTCCGATCCTGCTGCTGCGCTCTACAAGAAGGGTAGTTTGTGGCCTTATATATCCGAGTGTTGCTTACATGGTCAGTGCGCTTAATGTTCAACATGACTCTGTAGCAGAATGTGGCAAATTAATTTATCTTATAGGAGCACAGACACACAGGTGACATTGAACAGTTTGATATTTGTAGCGGTGGGGAATGATGGGCTTCGCCAGATCTTTTGGAGTTTCCAAAATGCAGTCCATGGAAGTGCCCTTCGCCTGGTCAAATCATTCTTACTGGATGCCATCATGGATCCAAGGTATTTAAAGTCTGATACATGTTTAATAGGCTGATTATACACTTCCAGTGGTGGCTGTGGGTTGAAGTTGTTGGTCATGTACTCACTAATGTTCCCAAACCATCAGTAAGACTACAACATCCTCAATGTCTGAAGGTGCGTTGCCGCATGTTGTGCCCCCCTGCAGCTGTTGGACTGTACAACTGTGTATATTCTGCAAACTGTCTATAATGTACATTCTACATTAACTCTAACTTTTTTTTACAGTCTTAATGTTAATATCTTTATATACAGTAGTGTGCAAAGGTTTCAGGCATCACCAGCTCTGTTGTTTTTTTCTGTCTGTCAAATTCTGTGATCATTGGAATTTGGAATGAAGTGATGCGACTCAAAGCTGGTCTTATATATTAGCGAGTTTTCAATGAGTTCAACTCAACGTGTATGTAATGCTCAAGCATGTCTTGAATAAACCTGGTGTAATTGGCGTAAAAACATTTTTTACAGCAGATATTTCTTTAAATGAAATAGTAGGACAAACACAGGATTTACCAGTAACACTAATTAAGGTTCCACTCAACTCCACTCTAGTATCAACAGAGCTGTGTTATTGTTCAAGTGTTATTGTTAAGTGTAAGGGTAGATCACACTGTACAGGTTTTTAAAGAAAAAAAATTAAAATAAACTGCATACATATTTTCTGGGTGTGTTCCAGTAAAGTGAAGTAGAAATAATTATCCTCTATTGTGGTTATAGCATTGCAAAAACAACAAATCTAATGGCAGCCTAAGACTTCTGCAGTACTGTATATTGTACTTTTTTTTTGTTATGCATTCTTATTATTTATTATCTTTACTGTCTTTGCTGCTGGAACAATGTTAATTTCCTGTGGACTATGGGACAAATAAAGGACTATCTTATCTTACCTTTCCACATACCATTCTTGAGAACTTGAGAATACCTTGAAAGACTTTACATGAACTTGGTACACATGTTCTGAGGTCAAAGATCAAGGTTGCTGTGATCTCATGAAACAGATTTTTTCTTCCAATCCTTTCTTCTTTTTCAATTCTTGTAAACGCCCTGGGAATGCCCCTGAGGGAATTTCTGTAAATTCGGTTCAAGTTTTACTCTGATTCACAGATGGTTTGATTAAAATCTGGGGATTGAAGGTCAAAGACCAAGGTTATTGTGTTTGTTCTTTAAAATACAACATCTCAGGAATGACTTCAGGAAGTTCTTCAAATTAGAAACGAACAGTCACTTCCAAGTCAATCTTGGTGGTTTAATGTCAAGGCATACAACTGGCTCTGGTTTCTGTAAGTGGCAACTGTAACTGTCAGTTGTCACAAAATGTTGTGAATCTAAACACCTAAGGCTGGCTTTACACGACAACGCTCCCGGGTGAAACCGACAACATATTTTAGCAGATGTGCCTTTCATTTAGATGGTGACTGTGTTTTTGGGGCTTTATGCTTCACAGTGCCACCTAGCCACCTGGCATGCATACTACATCAAATTTAACACACTTTAGCATCACCGTGTGCATGCAGATTTCCACCCAAAGACGCTCGTCTAAACGCGAAATAAAAAGTTGGAATGCAATGCCACTTTTGTGGTTTGTGTTCAGATCGTTGTCGTGTAAAGCTAGCCTAAGTGTACCTCAGAAAAACGTGTCAGTTTTTAATTTTTTTACCTGCACGCTCAGGTGCTGCCTTGGTTGGAACAGAAGATCTCTTCAGGCCGTGAGAGTGTAGATGCTAGTCTTTGACTTCCTGCAAAGGTAATTACAGTTGTGCAGTAGAGAGGGAAGCAGGTGAAAAACAGATGCTCCTTAACATCAGACAGTCTCTGTTACTCAGATCTTTTCTGTGCTTGACAGAAGACAATGGAAATTAGTAAAAGACAGGAGATTTTGTCTCTCCTGTGCCTTAAAATACGAGATATATTTGATGGTTGTTTGTCTCTAACTCTGTCTGGATATTCCCATTGTGTGTGTGTGTGTGTGCCTGCATGTGGTGCTGAACAGCATGTAGCGAGTGTAACTCTGCAGACTCGTGGAAAAGTATCCAGTGCCGAAAAAGTCACTGCAATCAACCAAACGAAGATGACATTAACCCCCCATTGGGAAACAGGGTTGTGTATGTGTGTGTGCTTAGTTGCACGCACGTCTCTGAGAGTGTGTTTTCTGATCAAGTTAAGCCATCGTTTCTGCATCATTAACCTAAAAAAGTGAAAACCATGCCCCTCCCCCCATGTATATGTTTGTGTATCTATGTGTGTTAGTTTACTGTGTGTGATTCCATGTGTGTGTCAGTGTGTTGCTTTCTGACAGATGCTCTTTTAAGCAAACACTTTAGTTTCTTCTTCCCTTAATTATGTGAGACTTAATGATGCAGAGCCGGGTTGTCTTCATTAAAAACACAAATGCTCTTCCTGCTTCTTCCTCTCTCTCTCTCTGAAGTTGAACTTTTCAAACTTTTTACCACGTTACATCAGAAGGTGTCCATCTACAGAGAGAAAGAGGGTAAGGAAATATCAGATGAGGATGATAGATGAAGGCCATTGTATACTTCCGTGCACAGCGTGTGCAGACCCAATGCGCATGGCACGATTTGTGTCATCAATGCACAGGCCCAGATTTTGGAACCCGCACAAAGAGCGCATTGGATGCGCATGGACAGGGCATGAGTTAACTGAATTTCCACCCCAAAGGTAGGTGGAGTATTAAGCCCTGCTCACCAAGCACAAAAAAACATTTTGACAACAGAAGAATTAGTCGCCAAGGCCTTGACCTGTCGACCCTCAAACCGGCTGCCCCTGCCCGACGGACCTTTCAGCTGATGAGCAGCTTGAACCAGATGTGTTTGAGGGAGCTGTAGCATCGTTTTCTCTCCTTCTTTGGTAGGAATACGTCCTATTTCCAGCATCCAGACTTGTACCACCACCAGATGGTGAAGTCAGATACTACAGGACCCTGGTGTGCAAGTATACCAGGGTCCGTGATATGCGATGCACACTTCGGCACATGTGGCATGTGGGCTGGGCAGAAGTATACAAGGCCTTGTGAAGAAGGGATATAAGAGATGCTGTTCAGCAGTGTTCAAAATTTGTTTTCTTGAATTCTTTTCTTATTAAAAAGTCAATGTCTGTAGCCCAATACTGTAAAGACATGAAATGATCATGAATCATATGCTTGAGATATTGTAGACTACATGAAAATTTACAGTTCCACTACAGAACTGACTGATAAAAACGATATCATGGCTATTTAACGCAGCCATGCTATGACGACCAGGCCCACGTTGAGGACGTACTATGAAGTTATGGAAAACGATGCGCCCTAAACCTTGTGAATTTGATGTAAAAAAAAAATATATATATATGTGAATATATATATATACACATATATATACGTATATGTATATATATAATTTTCCTTTATTTAACTGGGTAAAAAAAAACTCATTATTTAAAACTTGTTTTCCCAGAGTGACCTGGCCAAGACAGCAGCACAAACGCAGAATGGTAACACCAAACACACAAGACACAAGTAAAATACGATCATAAAAATAGACATGGGCCTTTGGATTTGATGAATGAATTTCGTGCAATAAAGGTCAGTTGATTTTTAGGTAAATTTCACCCTTGTTTGTTCAAACACCACCTACTGTTTCATACACCCTGCATTGCTTCAGGTATGTATTCTCGACTGATGCCGGACAAACTTTGAGCCGTCATTACTAGAGATGTTGTGGACTTTCAGGAGACTGTTTATGTAGTTCAGCAAAAGAATGCCAAGAGTGTGCAAAGCAGTTATCAAAGATAAGTGTGGCTACTTTGAGGAATCTAAAAACATTATTATACGTTATTTAAAACGTATGTGTTTACTACATAATGCCATGTGTGTTCATTCATAGTTGTGATGTCTTTAGTGAGAAGAGTACAAAGTTGGAGTACAAATTCAAGTTGTTAGAAATATAAAAACTCAAGTAAAATACAGTTTTTCTGCAGAAATAAGTACAAAAACAAAGTATTATTACTAATTTATTTACAATTAATAAAACAATCATAACATTGAACTGTCATTCAAACTAGCTTCATTGCTATAGGGAAAATGGCAAATCACATGGAGAATGGGAAATGGATAAAAATAAATAAATAAAAACAAGAAAGACAGTCTATAAATAAGATGCTTTTAAACAACATTCTCTGGATGTAGATTTTTGGAATTTGGAATTCTTTAATTGCTTAAACACATATAACACACATCAGATGTAATAAACTTTAATCGCTCTGTACTCTACATCCTCTCTTTGTCACATTTTTTGCTGTATTAGCCTTAAACCTCATCACTGCAGGAACACACAGTCACTACCTAAACATAGTGAAGTTTAATTTAAGAGTATATTGTGAAAAGAAAAAAACCCTTGAGTAAAATAAGCAAGAATTTAGTGGTAATGTCTTCAGTTTTCAAGCAGAACGAGAGAGAACAAAATGATGCAGAGAGAGAGTAACTGTGTGATAGAGAGGGGTGTAGACAAGACCTGCCACTGTGATAAATGAGATGGTGAAACCGCTGGAGTCTCCTCCTCAGGGAAAGGATTCAGTATAGTCCAGGTACTTTAGAATACACACGTATTCTTTATAATTCACTTTTAACACCCTGGTGTTATTTTTTCAACATGTTTGAGGTTGGAAAAGTGATTCATCATTTTGTTAAACTGGGATGTTAAGCAACTTAATATTAGACTGGAATTAAATGTGCACATTGTCCTGACATAAAAGTATTAGTATAGTAAAAACGTAATTGTCTCTGTTACTGAGATAGAAAAAAAATGTAGTTTTGATTAAGGTAAAATCATAAAACCTTTATGAGATAGTTCGGGTTTTTTTAAGCCCCTGTTCTGAGAAACATTTTAAGATGTGGACGTTCACATTCACTGAAATAAATGACTGCCAATGTGTACAATATCTTAGAATATTGACCGCTTTTTGCCCCAGTTAGACCGGCTTTTATGTCTCGAAACTATAGTTTGTTAACCCTTAAAAAACCCTTTTTCCGATTACTCTTTTAAAATGTACAGTATACAAAATGCTTCTTTGATGTTTCAAATCTGATTACATTTGGAAAATGTCTAAATATGTCACAGTTCAGAGTTCAATTGGATCATTTTTATGAACAAAAATAAAATAAAAACAGATCTTTGCCACGTGAGCATTAAATGTTAACCAATCACTCTCCCACACCAAAGTCCATAGAGAAAATCAGCATTTTTAACTTAAGGGGATAAAGGAGCTGTTGGTCTACTGCTGCCTTTGTTGGGAAGTTTGAGTTACTTAAATAAATCCCAATGAAGGATTACAAACACTGCACTCATAAAATAAAATGTTCATACTGATGGATTCAGCAGTGGATCAACACCTCCCGTGCAGTGATATAACATTTCTAATTTTGTCTTTGTAGAGTGGAGTAAAAACTTTTCCATCTCAGTCTGACCACATCTGAGAGCCACTACACATGCGCTGCCCAGTCCCATTTAACACTAATCAATCAATAATTAAAAGTAATCAATATATTAATTTCAATGTGTTAAAATGTTCATACATGTTCAAATTCAATTATTTTATGTTTAAAAATGTAGTAATAATTCATACACCGAAAGTAATACACTACAATCTTGTGGTAAAAAAAAAATATGGCCAAAGCATTTTCATTTTCTGACCCTTTTAAAATAACATCAACAAAATAAATGAGAGATGTGATGAATGAGGGGGGACATCTCCTTCGCTCCTCTCCTTTGTTTCCCCTCCTCTGATGTGACCTGTTTGTTAACAAGAGCCTGCCTCTCATTAAACTGCACTAATCTAACTTTTAATGAAGCTGTCGGCAGGAATGACTGGTCACTAACACTCGCATATCCTCAGAAAAACACTCAGGGGATGAAGCCTGCAATGGAGCACAGTCTCATTAGTTTCATAGATAGTGTTGTGGATAATGCCAACAGTGTTGCCATGGACACGACCTGACATCATCAGCTGCTGGAGGTCACCTGTTAAGAAGTTTTCTCATAATTGACTTTGTCTTGTTGAGGGTATTGTTTCTGCACACGTGAAAACCCTTGTCATCCTGATACACATCCTGGAGAGGACACAAATGTGAAATGCCATTTCTGGGATATGGTGTCATAGTTAGTAATGGTTTATTATTTGTGTCCAGCCATGGCAAAACCGGTCACAAGTCTACTTAGGGACATTTGGAGTCGTTTACAGATTCAGAAAGTGTGATTTCTAAGCTTTCCAACAATGTCAAACACATGTCCATCTCATCATTTTTGAAGAAGATGTGGCCATTTGAATGTAGGCACTCCTCAAACTGCTTTAGGGAGAATTTTAGCCTCAAAGATGTACACCTTCTGGGAGCCAAGAGACAGAATCATCACATTTACATAGCACAACCCCCTACTGGTCTAAGCTGTCAGTGAAACCACACCTCTCTGTATGAGCACAGACACTATTGTTGTGAGCTACACTGCTACACAGAACAATATATATACAATACATGAAAAAACTGGACATAATATCCTCTTAAGATTTGAAAAGAAATAGCCTAAAAAAAAGGGGGGGGGTGGCTTATTCTGTTATCATTTGTGTAGTCATACAGTGGTATGCAAAAATTGTACATTTTCATGATTTTACTTTATAAGTCATTGGTTGCTTAAATAAGAAATATCAGTAAAATACATAGGAGACAAACACAGTGATATTTGAGAAGTGAAATAAAGTTTATATGATTCACAGAAAGTGTGCAAGAATTATTCAAACAAACTTAGGCATATGCATACATTTTATTGATTTCAATACTTTTAGCACTAATTATTCGAACTCTTCTCTGAAGAGTGGCAACATGGGAGCCTCAAAACAACTCTCAAATTACATAAAAACAATGATTGTTCAACATCATGGTTTAGGGGAAGGATACAGAAAGCTATGTCAGAGATTTAAGCTCTCAGTTTCTGTGAGGAACATTGTGAGGAATTGGAAGACCACAGGCACAGTTCTAGTTAAGGCCTGAAGTGGCAGACCAAGAAAAATCTCAGATAAGCAGAGGCGAAGGATGGTGAGAACAGTCACAGTCAACTCACAGACCAGCTCCAAAGACCTACAACATCATCTTGCTGCAGATGGTGTCACTGTGCATCCTTCAACTATTCAGCACACTTTACACAAGGAGATGCTGTATGGAAGAATACTGCAGGAAAAGGCTTTTCTCTGCACCTGCCACAAACAGATTCGCTTGAGGTATGGTAAAGCACATTTGGACAAGCCAGCTTCATTTTGGAATAAGGTGCTGTGGACTGATGACACTAAAATAGAGTTATTCGGGCAAAACAAGGGGGGTTATGCATGGCAGAAAAAGAACACAACATTCCAAGAAAAAAACACTTGCTAGTGTGGCACTGTGTGTGTTTTAAGACAGATAAGTATTTGAAAAAGTATTAACCGTGTTTATTGTTTAACAGGCTAGGTTAATGCTAATCGCCGGTAAATGCTAACGCCACATTCTGAGTGTATGTCGCCCCAGTCATGTTGGTTAAAGGACCATTCCACGAAGTTATGATAAATAGAGTTGGTGGTAGCCAGTGTTTAAAACGTTAATTGTAATCTGAACTTAACAGTAACTGACTGTGGGTTAAAGGCTAGTTTTGTTAAATAAGTAAGTTCATAAGCATTATTCATACAGGATTAAAAACTGCAAAAGCAGGAACAGTAAGAGGGTAATAAGACAAGGTCATAGATTATTCAGCCTGGAGTAATGTGGAATTAGTAATTTGTTATTGTCATGTGTTTCATTCATGTTATTTGAATGTATGCAATACTCACCTGTGTAAATATGTTTAAAGGGTAATTTGACATTGAAAAAGCTAAGGTCACTTGCTAAATACTTCCTTGTTGTCTATGTAAGAGTAAGCAAACACATATGTGAGTATTTAACAGTGGTATTAACTCAAAGCAGTAGTGAGAGCAATAGTGAGTAAAGTACCAAGAGTAGCATTCTATTTAGTGTATACTGTTATTGATAATAATTGTTTAAGAGTAGGGCTGTCAAAATGAAACGCAAGATGATTAATTTGTGGAATAAACGCGTTAATTTTTTTAACGCATTAACGCACTTTCTCACTTTCATCGCGCTACGGGTAGACGTGCAGTTTATGAACAGGCAAGGCGGCGGGCAACTGCTTGGGGCCCCGAGTCGATAGGGGGGCTCCCGACACTCAGAGCCTAAATGCATCAGTGACCAGCTGCATCCCCGTCTCCCTTGATTTGCAATGACATCTCAGTAGGAAACCTCCCTAAAGGGGCCCCACGTCACCTCACATTAACCCGTTTGAAGCTGAAGGAAAATGAAGAGGAGTTATCAATCAGGTAGTTAGAAGAGGAAGAAAAAAAGAGGATGAAGAAGAGAGAAAGAAAGACAGTTGTAAGTGGCGCTACTGGCGCAGATAATGATATAATCATAACATTAACAGTCACTGTCTAACGAACAGGGACACAGACAGCAGCTAACATTAGCGTCAGAATGCTAGCTGGGGCTAACGCTAACTAGTAGAAGCAGTGCTTCAAAGTGCTGATGAGGAATTTCCTGCTGTGGGTTTAGTACCACAATAAAACTATTTAACTTTTTTACTAAGTTTGTATAGGTTTTTAAAAGTTATTTACAGTATTTTATTGTTCTTTACATTTATATTTTCACATTCTTTATTTATCTCTCCGTTCCTACAACAATATAAAGAGAAAATTAGATTTTTTTGGGCATATTTACGAATGGTAATTAATCGTGATTAATCGTGATTAATCCACAGCTACCCTGTGATTAATCTGATTAATTATTGACTTTTGACAACCCTATTTAAGCGGTATAAGAGGATATCAGTAGCTGACGCTAGTAGAAGTAGAAGCCAGTATGTGATGAACGAGTTAAGTGTACATGCTACAGCCCCTGACCTGAACTGTTTCCATATTTCCTACAGGAAATAAATGTGTTAAACCAAGAGTGAGCCTCTTCTCATTTTTAAAAGTGTAACACTACCTACAGTAACATTTGGTGGTGGTTCCATCATGCTGTGGGGCTGTGTGGCCAGTGCAGGGACTGGGAATCTTGTTTTAGTTGGGGTCACATGGGTTCCACTCAATATCAGCAGATTCTGGAGAACAATGTCCAGGAATCAGTGACAAAGTTGAAGTTGTGCCGGGGCTGGATCTTTCAACAAGACAATGACCCTAAACACTGCTCAAAATCTACTAAGGCATTCATGCAGAGGAACAAATACAACACTCTGGAATGTTCTCAGTCCCCAGACCTGAATATTATTGAACATTTGTGGTGTGATTTAAAGCGGACTGTCCATGCTCAGAAACCATCAAACCTGACTGAACTGGAGATGTTTTGTAAAGAAGAATGGTCCAAAATACCTTCCGCCAGAATCCAGACTCTAATTGGAAGCTCTAGGAGGCGTTTAGAGGCTGTTATTTCTGCAAAAGGAGGATGCACAACATTTTTCTTTTGTGGTGCCTAAACTTATGCACATGCCTAATTCTGTTTAAATAATTCTTGCACACTTTCTGTAAATCATATAAACTTTATTTCACTTCTCAAATATTACTGTGTTTTTCTCCAATAACTGAAATTTCTTATCCAAATGACCAATGATTTATAAAGGAAAATCATGAACATTTACAGAGGTGCCCAATTTTTTGCATACCACTGTATATATGTCATGTCTGTTACGTGTCAGTACTCATATCTGTACCATGTCACGGCGCACGTGGTTATAGCAGGCAAATTATGCAAATTAGGCGATGACATCATGTAGCGACTGTTAGCAAAGCCAATAGTGACTTTCCTTACTGAGTAGTTGGCAACACTGGCCTACCTAAGTGAAGCTACTGTTCTCAGTTGAAACACAAGCCTGGCTCAGGGATTCACTGCTCCAAATCATACCATACTGTACCAAACCGAACCGAACCGAAAATTTCCATCACAAATTTTACTGTAATGGAAATACAACACATGGCTCCACACTCAGTCACAGTGCAAGGCCTTATAACAGAAAGTTAAAGAGCCCATATTATACCCTATTAACCCAAGTTAAACTAGTTCCTGGTGCCCTAATGAACATGTCTGTGTCATGCTTTAGTCAAAATATCATAAGGATGAAGCACAATAGCAGTTCAATAACTCTGCCAAAACAGCTTTTTTCAGAATGCTCGGTTTTGTGCCTGGTCATTTACATGTTAATGAGACCCAGGTAAACACACACCCACTGCTTCCAGGGGAGTGTCGATCTAACTTAAGCCCAATTTATACTTCTGTGTAAAGTGCTCTGCGTAGGTTACGCAGAGACTCTGCGTTGACGCAGAGCCTGTCGAAGAGCCTCTGCGTCGTCTACGACTGCACAAAATATTTTTTAAGTGTCCGTCACTCCGTCAAGGGACAACGGAGACAGCAAGAGCTGCGATTGGTCCTCAGGACAGGCCGAGTTAAGCTGCTCTATGTCGGCTCACAGTGAGCACCGAGCGTCCACAGACACGGAGCTGATCCCCGCCGATAACGCCACTGCCAAACTATAAATGCGTCATATCTTAACACACACAGCACATTCTAAATGGCCAATTTCTCGCCTCAAATTATCTTAAAACTGCGTTCCGTCACACAGAAAAGTGAGAAACGGCTACTGTTTCAACAACAACAGTCTTTCTCTCTCTTTCTTTCTCGGACGCCATTGCTCACTGTAGCCTGAAGCAGAACAACCTTGCACAGCGACCCCTACTGATCGGGCGGGAAATTGCAGCGCGTGTTGTCACCACGACGCAGAAGTATAAAGGCTCGAGGCGTCTCCGTGGTGACGCAGACGGATAACGCATACGTAGTCGGAGAAGTATAATGTGGCCTTTACTATCCGCAGCCATACTGTCACCAATTATCACCTATTGTCAGGCACCGTCGTCACAACCCCCACTCCATATACCCCATAGTAATGTCCGTTTACCCGTTGTTACTGCGTTTCACCCTTAATGCATAGAGTGACCACGATTTTGGCTTCTCGCGATCATAAAAACATTAGAATCGAAGAAAAACGATTAATGCGCCGCGCGTCGTGTATGTAAATTCCTATGCTAGAAAAAGACCTTGAATGCACCAGTGTTACGGCAGCTGCAAGTGTGACGTGTGTGGATCAATAATGAGGAGAGAACGTGGAAACACGACAGAAAGGCAACCTTTGGTTGAGAAGAAATGTAGGACAACATCTACATCTTTCTGCAGTGCTTTCAAACGCATGCTCTTCATATTATTGATCCACACATGTCACTCACAAACTGCAGGCACGTAACTGGTGCGTTCAATGTGTTTTTCGAGCATAGGAAATTACATACACGATCAACAACAAAGGGCTTGTGAAGCTTGTGAACATTTCATGTTTTTCATAAATAAAATATATCCACTGGACACACAAGTCCTCTGAGGCTAGAAGTTTGTGTAAAACACTGTGCTCCGCTGTGCAGCCACTCTTCCTCCCTCACCTGCACTCTTGTATTTCACAGGGAAAAGGAGGAGCTACGGTGGAGCTGTACTCTGCCTGGCGGGGTGCCAACATTCACACTGAAATGTGTCGCTATTTCGTAACTGCAAGGGGGGTTTAAACATTGCATGTTTTATCGCCTATACTTACACTAAGTGGAACCACTAAAACATGACTGAGTCTTGTTTTTTCACATTTTGGGACTGGTATGGTCCCCTGAGTCCCAAATATCAGTACTAAAATTATTAAAAAGTTGATTTTGCACAATATGGGCCCTTTAAATAAAAAGACAAGATTTTTTCTTTTTTTTAATTAATACAAACACCAAACATCACTGCTATGCATATAAATATTAGTAATTCATCTCATGTGGCAGAACTGTGCTTCAGTTCAGTTGTCATTTATCGCTCCACATTTTCAACAAAAGAAAAAAATAATATTACACGATCCAGTTGATGATCTGAAGACAGATTAGTACAATTTTCATATCTGTACCATGTCACGGCGCACGTGGTTATAGCAGGCAAATTATGCAAATTAGGCGATGACATCATGTAGCGACTGTTAGCAAAGCCAATAGTGACTTTCCTTACTGAGTAGTTGGCAACACTGGCCTACCTAAGTGAAGCTACTGTTCTCAGTTGAAACACAAGCCTGGCTCAGGGATTCACTGCTCCAAATCATACCATACTGTACCAAACCGAACCGAACCGAAAATTTCCATCACAAATTTTACTGTAATGGAAATACAACACATGGCTCCACACTCAGTCACAGTGCAAGGCCTTATAACAGAAAGTTAAAGAGCCCATATTATACCCTATTAACCCAAGTTAAACTAGTTCCTGGTGCCCTAATGAACATGTCTGTGTCATGCTTTAGTCAAAATATCATAAGGATGAAGCACAATAGCAGTTCAATAACTCTGCCAAAACAGCTTTTTTCAGAATGCTCGGTTTTGTGCCTGGTCATTTACATGTTAATGAGACCCAGGTAAACACACACCCACTGCTTCCAGGGGAGTGTCGATCTAACTTAAGCCCAATTTATACTTCTGTGTAAAGTGCTCTGCGTAGGTTACGCAGAGACTCTGCGTTGGCGCAGAGCCTGTCGAAGAGCCTCTGCGTCGTCTACGACTGCACAAAATATTTTTTAAGTGTCCGTCACTCCGTCAAGGGACAACGGAGACAGCAAGAGCTGCGATTGGTCCTCAGGACAGGCCGAGTTAAGCTGCTCTATGTCGGCTCACAGTGAGCACCGAGCGTCCACAGACACGGAGCTGATCCCCGCCGATAACGCCACTGCCAAACTATAAATGCGTCATATCTTAACACACACAGCACATTCTAAATGGCCAATTTCTCGCCTCAAATTATCTTAAAACTGCGTTCCGTCACACAGAAAAGTGAGAAACGGCTACTGTTTCAACAACAACAGTCTTTCTCTCTCTTTCTTTCTCGGACGCCATTGCTCACTGTAGCCTGAAGCAGAACAACCTTGCACAGCGACCCCTACTGATCGGGCGGGAAATTGCAGCGCGTGTTGTCACCACGACGCAGAAGTATAAAGGCTCGAGGCGTCTCCGTGGTGACGCAGACGGATAACGCATACGTAGTCGGAGAAGTATAATGTGGCCTTTACTATCCGCAGCCATACTGTCACCAATTATCACCTATTGTCAGGCACCGTCGTCACAACCCCCACTCCATATACCCCATAGTAATGTCCGTTTACCCGTTGTTACTGCGTTTCACCCTTAATGCATAGAGTGACCACGATTTTGGCTTCTCGCGATCATAAAAACATTAGAATCGAAGAAAAACGATTAATGCGCCGCGCGTCGTGTATGTAAATTCCTATGCTAGAAAAAGACCTTGAATGCACCAGTGTTACGGCAGCTGCAAGTGTGACGTGTGTGGATCAATAATGAGGAGAGAACGTGGAAACACGACAGAAAGGCAACCTTTGGTTGAGAAGAAATGTAGGACAACATCTACATCTTTCTGCAGTGCTTTCAAACGCATGCTCTTCATATTATTGATCCACACATGTCACTCACAAACTGCAGGCACGTAACTGGTGCGTTCAATGTGTTTTTCGAGCATAGGAAATTACATACACGATCAACAACAAAGGGCTTGTGAAGCTTGTGAACATTTCATGTTTTTCATAAATAAAATATATCCACTGGACACACAAGTCCTCTGAGGCTAGAAGTTTGTGTAAAACACTGTGCTCCGCTGTGCAGCCACTCTTCCTCCCTCACCTGCACTCTTGTATTTCACAGGGAAAAGGAGGAGCTACGGTGGAGCTGTACTCTGCCTGGCGGGGTGCCAACATTCACACTGAAATGTGTCGCTATTTCGTAACTGCAAGGGGGGTTTAAACATTGCATGTTTTATCGCCTATACTTACACTAAGTGGAACCACTAAAACATGACTGAGTCTTGTTTTTTCACATTTTGGGACTGGTATGGTCCCCTGAGTCCCAAATATCAGTACTAAAATTATTAAAAAGTTGATTTTGCACAATATGGGCCCTTTAAATAAAAAGACAAGATTTTTTCTTTTTTTTAATTAATACAAACACCAAACATCACTGCTATGCATATAAATATTAGTAATTCATCTCATGTGGCAGAACTGTGCTTCAGTTCAGTTGTCATTTATCGCTCCACATTTTCAACAAAAGAAAAAAATAATATTACACGATCCAGTTGATGATCTGAAGACAGATTAGTACAATTTTCTTCTATACAAGGATATTTTCAATGAGAGGATTCATTTTTCTTGTCAGTGATGAATATCTTGTTTTTGGACTGAAGCTCATTCATTTCCACCTCCCATCAATGGAGTGAGTCAAGAACAGATTTCGATATGCGCCTTCCAACAATCTGGTCCCCCGCTGTCTATTCATCTCGAGTAATTTCCTCACCTCACTAAGTTCATAATTATATGTCGGCGCAGCCATTATTAGTGCTTCAAAACAAACAACAGAGCCCCTGCAGCTGCGAAGCCAGCCATGACTGTCTAAATACTCTTCCTCTCCCCTTTATTAGCTCGCTTATTATCATTTCAGCCATCAGGGCTTTTTCAACATCCAAGCTGCCACTGAGAAACTGATGAAATTTAATATCCACAAGATTATTCAAAGTAAGTTTGACATTGTAATCATTATAATTAAAGCGTCTGTGAGGACTGTGTTAACAGAATTAAATATTCAACTTTTAACACATTTTGACATTAGACTCTTGCAAAGTAATATCTGCTTGGAAGATGGTTTGCATCCTGAAAGTGGGGAAAGCTAATTGGTAAAGTCAAGTTAATTTTAGGGATGCACGATATAGAACTTTTCGGGCATAACCAAAAGTGATGTATATGTTTTCAACTGTAGACCTCATTTATTAGTCTTTTATGTATTGAAATTACAATAATATTTTGCAGACTCATGTCCCATGACAGGGGTAGGAGCAAACACTGGGCCTCTTATTTGATCTGATCTTCAGATTTTAAAGAAGGCCCTGACACTCCTTTTTTAAAAATGGTGACTATAGCCCTACCATCCTGAGTATTGTTCTTAGTTAAAGTAGTTCAATTGGAAGGAAATCAAAAAGCTTAAAATGGCCAGAAACACCTGGAGTCTCAACATCTACCGGTGATGAGCTGGTGCTCAGCTAACATTAGCACTGCTACTTCTCTATTTCACTACTACAATACTGCTCAGCAGAATATGGTTGCCGAGGTATTTGTGTAATTCTACTGTGTAGAGTGAGGGTAATGCCTACAGATGCCCCCATGCAGCCAGTATGCATGTGACATATAAGAGCCATAAAAGATAATACACGATGTAAAACATAGAGAAGACACCAAATCTCACCATGTTTGAAGTCATTTGCCTTGAAGTCAAGGGCTGCATAATGTAAAAAACTAAAGGTAAACATTTTCAAAAGTTGTTCAAAAGCTTATCGGTCTGGGGTGAATTTATGTCACATTTTAGAGCTGAAACAGAAGACAAAATCAGTTTTAATTGGTATAATTGTTCAGCTTATATGGTATTGAATATTATACAAAAATAAACAGATATAATTGTTTATGTTAGCAATAAGGTTCATATTATTAATGTATTAAGTAGTTGATAAAGGGTCAATTACTTGTTGCTAGTATGAGTGTATATCGATATATGTGTGTATTTGTATGTTTTGTGCTTCTTTGGCTTCCTTTTGCATCGTCTTTTGTCTTTTATCTGTACACTTTTTCATAATTTTTTTTTTTAATTTCTAATAAAGAATTAATTCATGTAAAATCTGTTTTGACTAGTTCGAAGACTATTTTATTTAAGTTGTTTAAGACTTTTAATGTCAAATAATTATATTGTTCTCCTGTAAAATCTTAATCAACTTTTGTTTTGATTTCAAATGTAGAGATCATAAACAGTTCTTTTTCTTTACAATTAAAATAATGAACAGTTTTTTTTGTGACATCACAAATAGACTGGAAACAAAAAGAACAAAAATGTACAATCATTCCTATTTGTTTATTCATTCATTTAGTATTTATGTTACCGCGTCTGGTCCTCGTTCAAATTAAGACAACAGTCAAAATATTGCACGCTGCCCCTAGTTGTAAAAACGAAAAATTCCAGGCTAACAGCTATGCTAACCGCCAGAAGATGAAAGTGCTTCTCTCCTTGGAGTGTATCCCAATTTAACACATTGCCACTGGTCATAAACCCCTTAAAACCAAGGATGAAACCGTTTTTTTTTTTTAAACTAGAAATGGGCCATGGCATCCGTATTGTCACATTAAAGGACCACCCACCTGTTTAATAGTAATTCCTACGACATGGCATCGCATTTCCGCTGAGCCCAGTGACTCTACCATGGATACCACTCAGTCATGCCAGGAATCAGTTGAACCAGCTTTTGAAAGGGGGCACTGGACCATGTGTGCAGAGTTTGTGTCGACATATGACTGTCTGGCTCCTTTGTGGAGTGTCTCGCTGGGTGCAGCGAGGTGTGGTTTGTGACCCACGCTTCATTATCTGCCTTGTAACAGTCAACAGCGCGTGGTGAGCTGTGACACTTGGCATGGCCAATCCCGTCCACCCTTGTTGGCAGGGCAGACAGCCCGTAAACAGCGGTAGAGGAGGAGGAATCTGAGACGTTGCAGGGACGGAGGGACTGGCTCAATGTCTCCTATAGTCGGGATGTGAGGATACTTCCAGTGGTTAATTTGATCCGGCACCTCTTAATTTTGGCCTCCCTGTGTTCCGGTGCATCTAAGGGCAGACCAATTACTTCTCATAAAAAAAAAAAAAAAAATGTTTAAAATAAAATAATAATATATTAATTTACAGAACAAATCCCAAGATGTCATGTTGTTTATTAAGATTTAACGTAATTTGAGTTGAGTCGGAGATCTGTTGACGCACCGAAAAGCTGGGCCAACGAACCAGTGCTTTCACTTTTGAAATGCGCCACATCTGAGGAGCGGTTACCAACGCAAACATGTCAAAAAGACAGTCACATTTACTGTCTTTTTTCAAAAAGAAGAAATAGTTGCATGACACTTCAAAACGAGGCAGAAAAGCCTCCACCAGCAGCGACGAGGGCAGCTGCAGAGATCATATTGATGGTCAAAACCGACTGCAGCAGGAGGCTAGCGCCACAACAGCTAGCCGGGTTCACGGACAGCTATCCAAGCCGGGGCAGGAGGCTGGCACCGTGGCAGCAGCTGGTCAGCTTCACCCCCAGCCGGAGCAGGAGCCAGCTACAGCGCTAGCAGTCAGCCAGGTGGACCACCAACAGCTGGAGCAACAGGCGGATATCCTGGCATCAGCTAGCCCAGTACTACAACAGCCGGAGCAAGAGGCGGGAACCGCGACATCAGCTAGCTTACAGCAGGAAGATTCAGTAGGAGAGGAGAACGCATTGAGCGGATAGGAGTGTGGGACGTCCAGCGACAGGTCAGGGATGGGATGCACAACTGTTTGGACAGCAGCTCAGTTCAAAGTGAAGCAGAATTAATACCCCTGGCTCCTTATGGGAAATCAATAAGTTTATTGAGGAGTTTAAGGTGCTTTACGCACAGTACCGGCCTGAGGACGCAGGTGCGCTGTATGGAGAGACTGATGTTGAGTCACTGTGTCAGCGCTTCAACATTGCCAACCCGCGCGCAGTCATACGGGCATACAGAAAGTACAGAGACTCAGATGGAAAAGACACCCCCGATGAGATGATGGAGTTACTTGTTGCATCAACAGCATTCCCATTGCAAGTGCTGAATGTGAGTGCGGATTTTCTCAAATGAACTTGATTTGCACTCCCAACCGTACCTCTGCTCACATCCACCATATCATCTTTACTCTTCCTAAATCTTGTTGGACCCCCCCTGGCTAAATTCAATCCAGTCCCGTACGTGAAGTCGTGGGTGGCCAAAGGACACAGAACTGCCACAGACACACGCAGTGAAACCCGAAAAAAAAGAGGTAGAGGAGAACCCGAACATGCTCGTGATGTGGGGTGTTTTGGACAACTAAATATGGTGAGCATAATACTGTCTATTCATAGGCCGACGTGCCAATATTTGAATAAAAATAAATCAATAATGAAAGATATGTGTGATTTATTAAAAGCTCTTTTTATTTTATTTTTACACGTTACTTTGGATAAAAGCTTCTGCCAAATACCTAAACATAGCCTACCTAAACGTTAACGTTAAACCTGTACAAAAATGAATTTCTGACTGTATACTGTAAGTCCCACCTGTGATGATGTGGGCATTTGAATGTGCTGTGCGGAGTATAGCCTAAAATAATTTTAAATTATAGTCAAAACATTTATACCATGGATATTATTTGAAATTGAGGATTGTAAGTCCCACAGCGTGGCAAGTGGGCATTTCCATGTTGTTTTCAGCATGTTTTCTGTATACATTCCGGGACCTATGCCCATCTCGTCATCCCTGTGGTGTCATATGTACTTTGCTTTCCGGCACCGTATGATTTACAAATTAAGAACTGGATACTTCTCAAAAGGATCTATGAGTCTACATCTTTGTGGCAAGGTTTGAGTGTGGAGTGTGTCACTAAATGCTTCACCTGAGGAGTCAAAGAAACAGCAAAGTATCAGCGAGAGAGAGAGAGAGATAATAGAAGAAACCTGCAGTAAACTTGTATGGAAAGATATTGTTTTCTTAAATTAAAATCAAATGGAAAATGCTGGATGAAATGAACAGACAGCTACCAACTACCTGATAAACATTGTCACACCTCCAGACAGTGGTTGAATTCTAAGTCATAGGCCCCTCCTCGCCTGAGGCGGTGGAGGGGCCTTGGTGTTGATCCAAGTCACCTGCCTGCTTCTTGTTCGTACTGGCCACATTGCCTACCTCTCTGTGTACCTGCCTGACTGTTGCCTTTCTTTGCTCCTGACCAAATCTCCCAATTGGATGCTGTCCACCATTACATGAGACACCGCTTCACTTGCCACTTTCACCAAACCACGTGGGATTCCAGGATTCTCCATTATTTTGTTCAACCAGAGCATCAGAATGGAGAAGAAAAGTGATTTAAAAGACTTTGAACGTGTTGGTCAGAGTGAAACTAATAATATATTGGGATTTTCAAACAGAACCATCTCTAGTTTTGAAAAAGAGAACATATCAAGGGGACAGCAGCAGTTGGAGGTCAGAGGTCAAAGGAGGATGACCAGACTGGTTCAAAATAATAACCTCATGTAATCACTCCTTTCAACCAATTTAAGCATCATTAGCCCTGTTTCCAATGATAGGAACGCTTTGATTCGGTACAGTACATGTTTTTTTTGTTTCCATCAAGAATAGTACCAAAATAACTGGACCAAAAGGTTCCATTTATCGTGCCCTTCCCTTGGGGTATCAGTGAAATGGTATGGTATGGCATGGGTGGAGCTAGACCCATGAAAGTCATGTTATTGGGCAACAGAAAAGCATTGCTTCCTTGTGACTGGTATTTCTTCAATGCTCGCGGTCTATTCTCATCCAAAACTTGACCTCGTGTTGGACAAACAGCCACAAATAAAAAAAAAAACAAGTTGCTCTATTGTTGTCCTTTACCTTGTTGCCTGTTGTGTTGTGTTCGATGTCGTTGTTGTTGCACTGCTACAGTGTCACAAAAACAGTAAAAATGTGAGATAACATACGAAATGATGATGACAGAAAGAGGGAGGAAGGCAAGTACAGCTGATTGGAGAGCTGACATGTGTTTGAAGAGACACTCACTCAAGAGGATCCACTCCTCCCAGGCCAATCAAATCCTGGAGCAAATCCTCTTCCTGAGTCAATTGCCTAATCAAGCAGAAGGACTGAAGGACAATGACTCTTCGTCGGTCAATTACCCAACTGCTACTACTTCCTCATCCTGTGTTCATTTCTCTAATCGTGAGCAAATATAGCTGCTCTTCTGGGGTCAGTTTGGTGATGATCTGCATGTATAAATGTGGTTCTCAGATTGTCAGTCAGACCTGTGTCTTTCACTCACCTAGGGAACAGCCAATAAATACACATAGAGCTGTGTCTCCCGCAGAAATAAGGTCAATCTGTGGTGGTATCAATCGCAAATTATTCCTTTGAACATAATGTGCATGAATCACAACTAGTACACCGAATGTGCGCCCTGCCCTGAGTGATTCAGAAGCTTAAACTGTCAGAATCAGCCTCAGCAAATCAAAAAATAATTGTTATATTGCAGGTTTCAACATGCAGAAGTGGAAACTATGAAAGTTGGTGAGATCCTTTGAGGATAATAAAATCTTGAACGAAATAATCACTGAAACATTTGTCTTTATTTATGTATTTGTAACAAGCACGTTTTTAACATTGTGTATTGACTTGAAATACAATAACGTTACTATACATTTATTGCTTTGTTTCTGAATTGTCGAGTGTCGTTTAACTGTGTCCGTTCTTGTCCTCCTCTCATCACAGTGGCAGCTGAGCTGCAGCTTTGCTGAGTCTCTGCACTTTCTTCTCATTACAGGCAAAGTTTGTGCTTACTAGGAAAATCTGTTAGACATTGATGTGAGTTTATGTTTAACTCGGAGGAAACACTGGGATTCCATCACTGAGTGACTGACCGTTTTGCAGGGAAGAGCCACTTTTGTCCCGTCTGCTGCCTCCTGTCAAACTCAAGTCATCTCAGCTGAACTCTGAGATGAACGAATCCTTTCAGGAAGTGATTCAGTTTAGTTCACCGAAACTATTTGTTGTTTCATAATTGACACAACACTACAACCAGTTAAAGGATAAAAATCTAAATAAGGTGTTGGACGAGAAACGTTCTTCAACTTCTTCCTACTCCTTCTGAACATTGAGTGTTTTTGTTTGGTTGTTGAGTACCTTACTCAGGGCTACCACAGCCTTTTGACCTTTTGTCAAACGGGTAGCCCATGGTTAAGAGGAAAGAAACTAAGGTTGCCTGTTCAATCCTGGGAGGGGCCAAGAGCTGGGGTGCCCCTGATTAAGGCACCCAGTCCCACATTGCTGCCCAGACCCAGTTATGTGCTGCCAGATGCTCTTGCCCCCCTGTGTGTTCATTACTAGTGTATAATATGGATTGGTTAAATGCAGAGGTCTAATTCACACTAATGGCTGTTGCAAATGACGATATCTAATTCCTTTGGGGATTTGAACTAGCAACTCTCTGCTTAGAAGCCTAGTTCTCTCTCCTATTGGCCATTGGCATCCTCAATAAGTTTAAGCTTCTTCTTCTTTTGTGTTTTTCATCAACTGGCATATGCAATGTTGCATTACTGCCTTCTTCTCTTTCTTTACCCTCTCATTTGGCATGTTTCCACGATGCGAGTCAAGGCGAGACGGGACCATTGTGGAAAATCTACCCCTTACCTTCCCCTCATGCTTTGTTTTTTCAAAATAAAAGCCTTTGATTAAAGAAAATCATTCTGGAATGGTGAGATGTACAAATGGGACTTAGTGAGCGTCAGACTTTGAGTAAGATGAATGGCAGTGCATTAGAGTTGTGTTTACTAATGGTATGGTACAAAGAAGACGAGATTAGGGCTTTTATTTCCTTCTCCAAATGCAAATGGTGCTTTTGTGCATGTCATACTCCCTTTACTGCCAGCCCAGAAAAAGGTAACTGTAATGACTTTAATCAGCACTGGGCTGTTGCTGTGTTAAGAGGTGTTACTGTTATTTCACATAAATTATACCATAGTTGCAGTCACATTGCTTTGACTGTTGGAGTTTATGTGTACACTGGATGTAATTATTTGATTATCTTCAATTTTGCTTTTATTTCAACATTGCTGCATTTATGCTGCATGTATAATTCACCATGTTCAAATGAAAGAAATAATAAGATTCAAAGTGCACAGAAAGTCAACTTCAACCAACATTCAGCCAACATGTCTTGTTGTTCCTCCATAGACAAGGGGGTCATCATACCCTCAATTCGTATTTTGGCTTTTTTAACTTTGTATATCTAGTAAAAGTCATTCAGTACAGCTGAGATACATATGACTACAGGCCTGTGTATGCTGTTCTACTGAATTACAGCAGAGGAAAACAGGTCAGATAGATGGAAATTGCATTCATATACTGCTGTTTTCAATGGAAAATCATCCCAACAGTAACTTATCTACTGCTCTTATACATGTATGGTCTCATGTGTTCAAAACTTTGAAATATGTCCTATGTTGATATTTTACCCTTCTGAGGCTATTAACTTATTCTTATTTCACGAAAAAAGTATCCATTGCATTCACTGATATGTCTTAAAATTGAAATGTGATCTCTGATTTCTTTCTTTATGTAATCTATGCTTGCTTTGTTTTATGAATTGTATGTGATATGACCCAGTTTGTCCCTCGACTTGGACACAGTAAATGGGTTTGACAGCCCTGTAGAGAGACATTCTTGCTGTTCTACCTCTTAGAAGTATCATCAGGTAGGAATCAGTTGTGTTCAATGTGTTTCCATCAAATAATTATCGTCTGAACAAAGCCACTGTATAGATGATAGTGTTCCTACAGGGTGTTAACGATTGAAAAATGCATGTCCTTTGTGTCATCATTTTATTCACTCTTTTTCCATGAAAACTCTGTCCTGCTGGGCAAGACAATAACATAGTGACAGCAAGACTTATTACCATAAATGCTAATGTTGTTTTTCTGTTGCCATTATGGTGTGCATTCATTTTAAACATGATAATGACAAGTTTAAGACAAAAGGCTCCAGCTTTAAATACATTGTTCAAAAAGTTTTTGGGGTTATAAAGCGGTCAAGAACAAAGTCATGATTGCCATACTTCACAATAACAAACCAGAAGGTCAATAACCAAGGAGAGAAGATCATATACATCATGGGCCTCAGAGCATTGTGAATGAAGTAGATTCTGGTGTATTTTAACATGTATGGAATTAGATTTGTGTCAATATTTTACACTTTTCACGAAGCAAACAAGACTTTTTAAGAAGCAAATAAATATTGATTTAATCATTCAAAAATATTGTATTTTATTGTTTGAATATACACTTGTACAGTCCCTTGCATCCAGAGAGGTTTTTTTTGTAATCAATTTTTGTAATGTTTCAACACAGTCAAGTGAATTGTTGACTTGGATTTAATGTCACATTTAAGTGAAATATATAGTATATGTTTGGCTAATTTTATTCATTATAACAATATATTTGCGTTAATTGCTAAAAACCATTTATTTTAGCCAAATTATTATTTTATTTTTTTGGACAAACATTGACAAATTTCCCTTTTTGCTTCTGAAGTTGAATAGCCCTGATGTCAGGTACAAGGCACAAAATGTGATTATCCTACACGTCACACTTCACCCACTTTCAGCTCCAGACCAATGTGTCAAAAACAATACTTTGACCCAAAAAGTCCAATAAATCAATTATCTTCACTTCCTCTGCTTCCGTCTTTCCTTTCCAGGTCGGGAGCTACAATATTGTATCTCAATGCAAATTGTTTTGTTGTTTCCTTTCTCTTGCTTTTTATCCACGGCTCAGGCAGTAAACATATCTCCATCTCAATCTCCATCTTCTCCTCCCATCAAACATCCCATCTTCACCCCGTTTGTTCCCTGGTAAATATAGAACTTCTGCTGTGCTGCTGTTCAATTGTCCTCCTTTTTTTTTTTTTTTTACTTTCAAGAGTCGCATACAATATTTATTTATTTTCATATTTTTTCAGTCTGAACTGTGATGTGGAATAGCACCATCTTATCACAGCGTAACTCTGTCATCCTCTCTCTGTCTCTGCTCCTCTTCACTCTGACTCCCGAGCTACTCTGGCTTTCAACAGCCAGCCTGAGAGCCCGTTCCTCTGTTTGAATACTGCACTCACACACACACACACACACACACACACACATACACACACACACACACACACTAAGGATTTCTTACGGGAGCAAATCTCTATCCATTGTAGCCATTTCCTGCCTTTTCCTGTAGATTATCAGCATTTCAAAGATTTCAAACACAGAAATGTGTTATATGTTAGTTTGACCAATAATTGGTTTTCAAAATGTAACATGTTGACATGCTAGTCTATTACTCCTCCTCCACTACTTCTCAGATCAGTACAACATTGCAGAAAAAAAATCATCTGACAAGGTACAGTAATTTATTACTTATCTCGTACAGTAGTATTCATTTTGTCGCGTAAAATAAACTAATTCCACGTATTAGCAACGGGACGTTTCACAGTTACCACAAATCTGCTGCTATAGTTTCCCACGCACACGTCATTCAAGACTTTGCTGTAGCTGTCAAGGCAATGCACAAGTACATTAGCAGCTAGTTGAAAATATTAATGCGCTCATACGGTGAGTTTGAGAATTATTTTTAGAAGGAAGTGTAACACCGCAGCAGCAAAAGTGTGGGAGAACATTGTTGCTCGGGTCAATGCGTAAGTTTAAATGTCGTCCTTTGCACTCACAATATTACAGGGGGAAACTGCTTGAGTGGTAGCCGATTCATTTATTTAATTTAGGTGTAATCCCGCGGGGGAGAAGCACACTTGGCTGCAGTTTCAGATGAAACATAAAAACATTGTTCAAACAGGTAAGACCTCGACATAATCTCATGGGATTACCTCATTTTAAACATGTTTTACATTGTAAAGTAAATATGAAGTTGGTTTATCCCCAACATAATGCTGTTTTCACACACATAAATGACTTCTCATGTATATCATGTTCAAGTGCTCTGCATCTCAGACTCAAATTTGCCAAAAAACGCAGCGCAACACAAAATTTCTGCTGGGATGTGAGAGCATGACTTCGGTTGGTGATGTTGGAAATGTGAGGACGGATTAGGTTGTGAATGTAAATGATGGACTGTGACGGGAAACGGTACCACTCAAAAAGAAAAGTGGAACTGGAAATGCAAGAACATCCATGCGTGGTCTGAAAATCATCTTTCGACGAATATTTAATTCTCTGCGCAGTAATGCTGCACCTTCATCCACGGGATCATTGTCAAAAGCACATGCCATGGTAGTGAAAATAGTCGCCACCTAATATAACTTCTAATGTAGACGGCTGAACAGACGGCAGAACTATACTACGCCAAAACTCGCCTGCTGACTGAATGAATGAGGAAATCAAATACCGTGTGTGGCTGAAAGAGGGCGGAGACATAGAGAAACAGGCTAGAGTTACTCCTCTTTCTCTGGTTTGACTTACCTCCCTTTGTGAAACGGAAAACTCAGAGTTTTCCTCATTTCAGGGAGTAACAGACTCAGAGTTTTCACTGAACCTGCTTTGTGAAACGGATCCCTGGTCTATGCTAAGTGGGGACCAAGTGTATGCTGACATGAACCAATACAATTCAATTCTAATGAGAAGTTTATTCAAATTAAATAACTTACAGTGTAACAGTGGTTATAATCTTTCACAACTTCTTATGGTTTTATCATAGGATTACTCCTCACCTCTCAGCACAAGCTCTTCAGAGGCAGAGACAACGACCACACCCCTGATCCTGGATTCAAGCAGCAGCAGAATAGACACATTCTTTACTAACAGCATGGTCACCTGGGTGAAGGTGGCCATTTCCATCTGCTGTGTTTGGAAAATAAGGCATACATATTCTGATCCAAGGGACAAGTGCCATGACTTCAGACTAAGTCAGGCAGACTAATGTAAACAAAACAAAAAAAAATATGTTTTTATTATTTGTTTATGTATACTTCCCCAGCAAAAACAATACAGTAAATACAATAAGCTTGTTTGCACACATCCTTACTTTGTGCCAGCAATCACAATTGTTTTTTGATTTTAGGGCATTGCAAAATAAAACTTTTGTTTTGGAATTGAACTTTTAAATTCACGTGTTACCTTTATTACTATGACTACAGACAACATTGAATGGGAAGTGGCAAATAAAAATAAAAGTATGCAAAAAAAACAAAAAACACCTGGGGGTCCATAGACTCCACTTTGAGAAAGGACTGCTGTATCTACAGTAGTACATAGTGATAAACAGTGTGAAATATATGAACGAGCATTCAGAGGCTTTGCTTCTATCCCATCAAAAAAGTTAGGAAACCTCATCATATGAGAATGACTATAGGCATGTATGTATTGTTATTACAGAATATAGGATAATGTATTACCAACACGAGTTACAATATGAAATTTAAGGAAGGGAACATCCAACACTAAAGCAGATTGAGTCCTAATAAATGTACCCACTATTGATAAACCAGCCATATTTGGTGTGAATGCACCATTTGACATTTTCATGAATAAAGACACCTTGTGAACAGGTTGAATCGAGCCGAGAACTCACCAACAGTGGCCGGCACTTTCTACCATTATTTGTCACAGTCCTCAACCTTGTTTCCTGAAAAGAATTGAGTTCCCATACAACTCATTCTCAGTTACTCCTTTTCAGCCGTGTTTCCACTGTGTGGAACAGTTTGATTTCGTACAATACGATACATATTTTTTTGATTGTCTATTCAGCAATAGTACACTTCCTTGCAATATCCCATCGAAGTGGAGGCAAACGCCCACAGTTTATTCTCATCCAAAGCTTGACGTCTCATTGAAAACAACAGCCACAAACCTAGCAGGAAAAAAAGAGCTCCGTGATGTCCTACATTGTCTGTTGTGTTTGCTGTCATCATTCGTTGACATTGTACCATTCACACAGCCACCATTATTCTCAGTCAAAACACAAGCCTAACTCAGGCCTTTACCATTCCAAATTTTACACTACTGTACCAAACCAAACTGAACCATGATGTCAGTACCTTACTCAATCACACTTGAAAAAAACCTTAAAGCGGAACTAGACCGGAAGTTCCTATTATCGCTGTTTTTTTTGGTGTGTATCTGCGTCATTACCTTGTTTATGAAGCCTGACGGTTCGAAACAAACAGTTCAGCCATTGCTGAGAAAGTTGTGTTTTATTGTAATCTCGGGGCTCAACGAGATCACTGAAAATCCCGTTATAGTTATGTAAGCAGCGGTTCTCCTGAACAACCGATCGTCCTGCTCCGGGCGGTAGTCCGGGCACATCCGGTTGCGTACATTGAACCGCAGAAGAAGAATAACGTCCGTTGTGGAGGTGTTTCACGAGCAACAGTGTCTTCTGACTTTGGGTCTGACTCCGGTTTAAAGTCATAAAGGGACTGCGGCGGGGAGTCGTGACGAAGCTATTTTTAAACACTGTTAAAACAATGTTTTGATAATGAGGAGCAGCGCATCCACCGCTCCAGAGAGGGAGCTGCGCTTCTGAGAGCTGACGTGATAGATTACGTCACTTACAGATACCTGGCCAATCACAACACAGGTGGGAAGGCTCTACGCTGGCTGGCCAATCACAACACACTCTGTCTTCTCGGGCGAGATTCATGGCTAAAAATAGCTCGACTGACAAGCGCTTCGAAAAGGACAGATTTCAATCGGCTCGCTTACATCAACTAGGAGGATTTTGACCATAAAAACAACTTAATATATGTAAGTAGACCTCCATATCTCACATATATGTGCAACAGGACCACTCTATGTGACCTTTAAATATCCTTTTAAACTCATAGTAATACATGTTGTTAATACTTTTATCATATCATCACCAATGTCAGTGATGTTTTACATCCGACAGTGGTCAAGTCCATATGTGGAAATCCTTTTACTCTAAAACTCATTCTTATTTCCATAAAATAAAAATCACACTACGGAACTGAATCTCCAAAGTAGAGATCAAGAGATTTGAAAAGTACTGAGAAAAGAAGAAAGTGAACAAACACCACCGCTTTGATATAAACATTAACCACAAGTTTTACAAGCAGCTAAACCAGACAGTTTGGATATCTATTCAATCACGGTTTTATTCACCATCCATTGTTTCGGGAAGCGGCGCGAATCAATAATTTTGTGATTGTAACGGCTCCGAGGGATGAAAGATAGGGATCTGCTCAGATAATGAGCCGCTACTCAAACCTGCAGGGTGACAAATTACAACAATACACACATCAACCAATGCTCTTCACACAAACTCTCACACACACGGTGGAAGTGAATAGGAGGGGAGTGTACCAGAATGTGCAGGCAGTCACTCATATGCTTTCATCAACCTTTATTTCACATTGATCATAGAGGAGGGGTTGCATTAATCATGCTGCCAGATTACAAAACGCACAAAATGTGATCCTACTGATGGATATGCTAATTTAAGAGATAATGAAAAAAAGTGCAAATCTAAATTAGGTGTGTCTTCTTGTGCAGATTTTGAAGCGCAAGGTACCAGCTATATTTTCATTCAGAATGGGCATTCGCAAATGGCTGAAAAAGCCACTGAGCTTGAGCTGGGACTGCCGCTCAGAAACGTTCAGAAACATGCACTGTCTGTCAGTGTTGAACAGCATACTCTGATTGACCCTCTTTGAAGATCGTTAGATTCCAAGCTTTTATGTACTATTAGTTAAGTTACATCCATAGCTATCAAGGGGGTGGGGGAGTCCTTGTCCCCACCTGAGATAAAATTAATACACTCTTGAGCATAAATAGAGTAGCGTCAGTCTTACCTCTCAGTGACATCTTCCTGCTGGAAATGAACTGTGAACCCTCTGTGTTTCCAGCTTTTGTCTTGAGTATCTTCTCCAAAACTCGAAAACAAGCTTAGCATAGCTTAGCCTTCCGGCTTCAGGCATGTACCGCTCTGAATATCTGACTGGCAAATAATGGGAACTTACTGCTTGTCTTTGTTTTTACTGCACATCCCGGTACAATGTAGCACCATAGAAAACAACCCTGTGCAGATCCGTTGTTATGATTCTCAAAAGGAGAATCAACTGAATGTTTTTGGACACGAATGCAGACAGACAACGAGGAGTAAAATGATCAAGAATATATTTATTTAGCAGATATAGGTCATATTGTGTGGTGAAAGTGGGATCGTGTCATCCGTAATGTTTTCGCCAACTAATTCCCCTCTGGGATTTGTGTCTTTACACAACTCACGTAGATGCTCATGGTCCGCTAAACGAGGGGCGACAACGGAGACAACAAAACTCTTGCGAGGCAGTGCATTCTGGGAGTTGTGGTCATTCGTGTACATGAGCGATTAATAAATTGTTCTGCCTTTCTCAGCCAAGAAGGCACTTACTTCAAATATTATTTCACATTTCTACTACATAGATGACCTAGTTTTAATAGACATTCATCTTCTCAACGGTGAAATATCTCCGTTAAGGTCTCTAGTATACTTCCGCGCATGTATACCTTTGCATCAGGGTCCTGTAGTATCTAAGTTTACCAGTTTGCGCATACGCTGTCCACACGCATCAAATGCGCTCTTTGCGTGCGGGTAAACAAATGGGGGCTGTGCGTTGTTGATGCAAATCGCGTCATGTGCACGATGCACCTAGGGTCTGCGTGCGCTGTTCACGGAAGTATAACAGGGCCCAGTTATTGTATGACCATGTGAATTGCACATGTTTTCTCATTGATATAAACACAGTTTTCAGCATTTTTACTCACACACTCTCTTACACACACACACACCTACACAGATGCATGATCAGCTCTTGTTGCATTGGTCTGATGGGGCCAACTCTCTAATGCATCTTTCCTGTATACTTAAGCTCTATGGCAATCTGCAATAGTGCTGTGCTGGCTTGTTTATTGGCAAAACTGTTGGCTTCTCTCACTCTTGCTCTTGAATTCTTTTCTCCCTTGTTCTTTGACACCAACTATCTTTCTAGCTCTCTTTTTTCCCGTCTCTCTCAGGATATTTATTTATCTTGACATTATTGACTACTCCCTTGCTTCCAGGGTTCCCTCTTGGACAGGGGATAGCTGAGCTGTAGGAGCCCCTGGATTTTCATTTTCCACAACTGGCACGCTGTGCCAAAAGGTGGGCCCACAAGGATCAGTGCTATATCTAGATGTCTAAATTACTCAGACTTCACACACACTTACACAGACTTCACACACACTTACACACACCTTATCGTTGGCAGGCTGCAGATAGTAATCAATCAGAGATTGATTGACCAGCTCCTTGTTAAATAGATATTGAGATGAGGTAAAGCTGCTGACTGAGTTTACACACACACGCACACATTGTTTGATGAGTTGTATATATTGGCTAGCTGTGGCCATTGTTAATGAAAAGGGGCCCTGTTGTGTTGAGTATTGCTGGGCTCTGCAGCTTTTATGGCCAGTGTTGCAACTTAGACTGAAGGATGGAGGGATGGACAAATAGAAGAGAAGAGCTAGAAATAGAAGACAATGCACGAGTGCATCAAATGAAAGTAAAAACGGACACTAGAGACATGTCAAATGACATGTTCTTCTGCTTAGCTCACAGTAACTCACTGCTGGTCAACTGCAAGTAGAAACCCACCAGGACTATGGATGGGTTTTTAAATAATTATTATATTCATTCAAATTATTTGACATTGGTGCATGAAATCAATATTGCTCTTTTAATATATGCTATCCCACACAATCTTCTTGCATGAGAAGTGTGAACCTGAAAACATGTCAGGACCACCAGGAACCTCATCAAAAAAGACAACATCAAACCAAAACACAGTTGTCAAAAACAAGTAGTCTAAACAAAATAATCAAAATGGACAACATCATATATAGTTATGTGGAGCCGTGGTGCAAACGTTCTTCTGATTTTTTGACTGTCTCCCACTATGTCGATCATTTAACATGCTTGTAATTAACTTCCATCTCTCCTGATCTACGTAATTGCTGTTGTCGCTCTACAAGTGATACAGAAGACACTTTGAAATCCTATCTGAACGAATAAGACATTAAAATTGAAACGGATCTAAAATTATAATTATAAAAAAATCTGCTCAAACTCACATTTGAAAGTGTATGTATCTATATGTGGTTAGAATCAGCTTTGAGAAAAAGGCTCTCTTATGATTTTTGCTGTTCAGGTTGCCAAAAAAGTAAAGCAAGATACAATTTGTATGTGCTTTAAAGTCCGATTAAGGCTGCAGTGTCAGTGTCAGTGCAAGGCCAAAGTCATATGAATATCTGAATCTCAGTGTTGGACAGTAAAAATACTTTTCCAATTAGGAGCCAGATATCCACAAACAGGCAGTCCTCTCTGCTCCTAAGGTTGGTGAATAAATGACCTGCTCCTTCAGCAAACTTTTTCATGAAGCGATATAGGGAGGAGGTATGTGCATGCTATCAGCAACACCAGAAAGGAAGTTAGCCAAAAGACATCAATGACAGCCACTTTATAAGTTTTGAAACTGAATAAGGTCAAAATAAATCAGGTGCGTGTATTTATAGCTTCACATCATCTACATCATCTCATTTGATTCACCAGTAGTTACCACATTAATGTCTTTGTCCTCTGAAGTGCAATCACTTATGAACATCTCCACTGGGTTTGTTGTGTCGCCCTGTATTAATTCCCCCGTCTGAACCATAAAGTTGCTTCAAAGTGAATCAAACGATGTTTGACAGTGAATTAAGCCCTGAATGATTAAACATCCCCCCTCATTTTTACATTATGAAGATGTAATGATCTCATTAAAAAGCGGTTTGCCTGTATGGCTGTTAGCCCACCAACGGCAGTCAGAGTGGTCTCCTTGACCCCGAGTTGGACGACCTCAGCTGACCTATCCAGGCTGGGGTTGCCTCCTCAACGCAGTCTAATTGGAGAAGGTGCAGGAAGTGGCACTAAGCCTGCCCGTCATCTGTGAAGTGTAATTGGTGGAGAGGACGGGTGCCAGTCAGCCAACCAGAGAGGTCAGGGATGACGGTTATGTGCGGCATCGATGGCGCAGCTGGGAATTGATGAGTGTTAATCTGGTATTTGATTAGTTTGTGGAGGGGAGAAAAGAACTCAACCTGCACACACTCACACATACACAGTGTATGTATTGTACATAAACACTCTTGCAATCAGTCGCAGACACACAGAAACCACTCTAGGGGTTTGGTAGACAGATGGGAGGTTGATGCTAATGGAACACATGGCTAAATGGACTAAATGGACAAGATAAATGCTGTTCCCAAGGAAACCAAAGGGCTGTGTGTGTTATTGTGCGAGAGCGAGAGAGAAAGGGTATGTTTGCATGTTTGCATAGTGATAAGGCCCTGGTCGAATTTTATTGGACATGTGTGTCTTTTGCTTATTTGTGGAGGATATTTTAGCCTAGTCCTTACAGCTTCAAATGATGTACACATATATGTATATGTATATGTTTATGTTGTCCCCTAACCCTAGCCCTTATGGAAGGGCACCAGAATAAAGATCATCCACTGTGTGAAGAAGAAAATGTGGAGGAGGGGGGGTAGACAAGAAAGACCATGATGTTCAGCGACGGGAGCCCCAGGAGAAAGGAGGAAGTCGCTGACGAGGATCAGGAGCAGGAAATGTGGGGACCTGAGGACAAGCGTCGTAAGTTTCCAGGTAGTAGGTTTTAAGCATAGAGTGATGAGACTTGCGACTGATGCTGATGCTGTGAAACTCCCAGTCAACTGGAAGTTTCAGTCAGTTGCCGATAACTGCCAGGAATTGCTGTAAACTTGCAGTCTAAGGTGAGAAAGTCACCCCCCACCAGCTCCTAGGAAGGAGCGGGAAAAGCCCTATTTATACTAGAGCCTGTCAGAGAGCCTCTGCGTCGTCTTCGACTGCACAAAATATGTCCTGTCCTCAGGACAGGCCTCTGTGCCAGCCACAGTGCACACCGAGCGTCCACAGTGGCGGAGCTGATCACCGCCGACAGCATCGCTGCCAAACTATACATACGTCCTATCTTTATACACACCACATGTTTAGACTCTAAATGGCTAATTTCTCGCCTCAAATTATCTTAAAACTGTGTTCCGTGACACAGAAAAGTGAGAAACGACCACTGTTTCCACAACAACAGTCTTTCTCTCTCAGACGCCATTGCTCACTGTAGCCAAAAGCACAACAACCTTACGTAGCGACCCCTACTGATCGGGCGGGAAATTTCTTTGCGCATCCTTCACCACGACTGAGAAGTATGAAGGCTCGAGGGGTCTCCGTAGTTACGCAGTCGGAGAACACATTACGTCGGAGAAGTATAACGTGGCCTTAAGGTTTTCACATGTTAATGACCATGCTGTGATCTGTACAAATGCAGATCAGGAGTGTGTGTCTCCACGGAAAAGATACACAAGTCTCAGATAGCCATTGAGTTTTGCTCAATATATGTAAGTTTTGCACTTAGTCTGTTTCCCTTTAGAATAAATTTCAGTTTACATTTTGAAGAGGCATTATTTCTTTGAACAATTGGGAGTATTATTTAATTGCATTATGTGGTTGGAAACTGATTATACCACCACACCTTAAACTTAGTAATGACATGTATCAACATGTGTAGATTCCCAGCTATTCATGGTAACAGATAGAATGATTAACAATTATTGCTAACGTCCATTTGGAACATGTTCATTGTTTACTATGAATGATGAGAAAACATAAGAAAATAACTTAAAGGTCCCCTATTGTGCAAAATTAACTTTTTAATCTTTTAGTACTTTACAATATTTGGGACTCAGTGGGCCATACCAGTCCCCAAAATGTGAAAAACAAGACTCAGTCATGTTTTAGTGGATCCACTTTGTGTAAGTATAGGCGATAAAACACACAATGTTTACACCTCTCGACCAAGTGACGACAGTGCGGACATTTCACCGTGAATGTTGGCACCCCGCCAGGCAGAGTACTTGACAGCTCCACCGTAGCTCCCCCTTGTCCCTGTGAGATACGAGAGTGCAGGCGAGGGAGGAAGAGTGGCTGCACAGTGGAGCACAGTGTTTTACACAAACTTCCAGCCTCAGAGGATTTTTGTGTCCAGTGGATATATTTTATTTATGAAAAAAATGTTCACAAGCTTCACAAGCCCTTTGTTGTTGATCGTGTATGTAAATTCCTATGCTAGAAAAACACCTTGAACACACCAGTTACGTGCCTGCAGTTAGCGAGTGATGTGTGGATCAATAATATGAAGAGCACGCGTTTGAAAGCACTGCAGAAAGATGTAGATGTTGTCCTACATTTCTTCTCAACCAAAGGCTTCCTTTCTGTCGTGTTTCCACGTTCTCTCCTAATGTTATTGATCCACACGTCAGTTGCAGCCGCAGTAACACTGGTGCATTCAAGGTCTTTTTCTAGCATAGGAATTTACATACACGTCGCGCGGCGCATTAATCATTTTTCTTCGATTTTAATGTTTTTATGATCGCGAGAAGCCAAAATTGTGGTCACTCTATGCATTACGGTGAAACGCAGTAACAACGGGTGAACAGACATTACTATGGGGTATACAGAGCGGGGGTTGTGACGACGGTGCATGACAATAGGTGATAAGTGGCGACAGTATGGCTGTGGATAGTAAGGTGGTGGGTGTGTGTTTACCTGACACAGACATGTTCATTAGGGCACCAGGACCTAGTTTAACTTGGGTTAATAGGGTTTAATATGGGACCTTTAAAAAAATCAATAATGGTGCCTGACAGTTTAAAACAGTAAGCATGTTTTATATTGTATAACAATATCTATATAAACAGCCCCTCAAAAAGAAGAGAAGGTTCTACATATGAAAAAAACATTTTTTTTACACTTCAGCGGTTTTCAGAGAAAGGGCCACAAGACTTAGAACTGAATTGTTCTAAATTTCAGCCAGCGTGCAGAGTGGTATGACTATGGTCACCTTTTCTCTAGTACTGCTTAACTGCACAGTGGATGTGTTTGCAACACATCTTCCAGCAATTTGTCTACAGGGAGAAATCATTCTGGGTGTGATGTGTCATTAAAATGTCTGTCTGGATGGGGATGAAGCCAATAAACTTTAGCAAGGACATGTTTGAATGCAATGGCTTGGGTGAATGTGTGTCTCTCACGCCAGTGGACATAACGTTCTTCAGGCTACGAGCTGTTTGCAGGCCATGCGGGAAATGTATGTTTATTATCCTGTATATCTCGAAACACTCGAGATATTCAGCTAAAGCTGAAGACTTGTATTATGTTCAATTAGAGAATAACTTATTGTATGTACAGTATATATGAAGATTCAAGAAAGGTAATGTAGAACTAAGCCAGTCTTTTTTGTATGATCTGGAAAATTATTTTAACCTTTACTATTTTCCATTCCAGGGTCATTTTAACCACACAGCCACTCAAACAGACGATAAAAGTTTGCCACTCAGCTGTCAATTGAAACCTTGAAAGAAGAGGTGAACAGCAAAAGTAAGTAGAATTGCAATTTTGTAGGATCCAAATACTGAAGAGCATAAAATGTTCACACATTGTATCTACTCCATAGGGACCCAGACACCAAAATGGCGTCCATGGAGGCCAGACTGGCGTCGCTGGAGGAAGCAGCTGTGGGATCCAGAGCAATCGGCTGTTCCGATTTGAAGAGGAAAAGAAGGGTGCACAATCCCAAAATTGCGGCAAATAAGTTTCTCTGGTCTTCATAACTCGGAGGGAAATGACAGGTGTTATGACTACATACAATGATAAGATTTTAAGGAAAAAAACTTGTATAGGATGCGTATATAAGTATGACAGTATACAAAGGAGTATAAGTAAATGTATCTGACCTGACGATATTTTTTTATTTGCTGACAGACTGAGCGCGAGTCGCCCCACAATTCCGCTGTAACTTTACATTTGGTGGAAACACTCTCTGCAAGCCCAGCTATGTTTGGAGTAGACTCTGGAGTCTTTATATGTAAGTAACTTTAATCTAAAAAGAATGTCTTGTTTGTGGTGTTTTTTTTTTAAAATATTAATGCCTGTTGCCTCTCTTTTTGTCAGCGGCATGTAAGACATACTACGAGACACTCCAGAAGAACTTCATATATAGTCAGCCAGACCTTGCGGCCCAAGCAGAAGCAGTGAGAGGTGCAGCTCGGAGCAGACAGAGAAGTAAGAGGGTACGATTGAAATCAGAGCATGATTTAAAAAAGTTTTTTCTTTACCTTAATACTAAGTACTAAGTGGGACATTTTAAGAAACTAACTGGTTAATTAGCAGTGATGCCACTAACGCGCTACTTAGTAACGCGTTACTGTAGTCGGACTACTTTTTTTCAGTAACGAGTAGTCTAACGCGTTACTATTTCCAAACCAGTAATCAGATTAAAGTTACTTTTCCATGTCACTGTGCGTTACTATTTTTGTAAAAAAAAAAAAAACATTTGCTTTCTTCTTGAGTCTCGGGGTGACGTAGGCTACGCGCGACAAACCACGTTTCCGCATGAGGAGGTAAACGCACATGTAGAAGGAGAGACAAACGTAAACAATGGAGGGAGGAGAGAGAACAGCGTTTTCCAGCTGGAAATACAGCCATTATTTTGAGTAAGTGTCAGCAAAAGATGGCAACATAAAGGTTCGTTGTACACTCTGTGTTGGCGACAAAGTCTTATCTACATTCAAAAATACAACTTCGAATTTAAAAAAGCATTTAGAGTCTCAGCATGGCACAGCCACACTGAAAGAGCAAGTCCCTCCCGGTGCGAAGCAGAGAGCTGCTAATGCAGAAGGTCTCCCCCCCTCTAAACAACGAAAACTGGACTTCGGTTCAAAACCAATAAGTGAGGGAGAGTTGAATAAGTTGGTAGTATGTTGTAGAAGAAATGCTGCTCTTAAACACTGTTGACTCACCCTCGTTTCGTGCCATTATAAACAAGAATCCGACTATCAATGCCACCGAGCTGCCTCACAGGACATCGTTTTCTTCTTACCTGGATAAGGAGTACGCAGAGATGGAGAGAAATCTGAAGTCCGCGCTAAATGAGGTTAACTTTGTGTCAACTACTGCGGATATTTGGACAGCTAACAATAGAAGCTATATGAGAAACGCTCCACTGGATCAGTAGATCCACATTGGAGCGCAACAAGGCTGCATTAGCATGTAGAAGAACTCGCGGTAGGCACACGTATGATGTTATTGGTGCGGAAATCGAAAACATTCACTCTTCGTATGGAATACTCAACAAAGTAGTTGCAACTGTGACTGATAATGGATCCAAATTTGTCAAGGCGTTTAAAGTTTATCAGCCTGTCACAGACTCCGATGATGAGATGGAGGAGGAAGAGTCCACCCTCACAGCAGATGATGTCACTTTTTTATGTTAGGGTGTGTCAGCAGCTGCTGAATGTAACTAAAAAACTTGTAATCTAACTTAGCAACTTTTAAAATCAAGTAGTCAGTAACGTAACTGAGTTACTTTTTAAAGGAGTAGTCAGTAGTCACTAATCAGATTACTTTTTCAAAGTAACTGCGGCAACACTGTTAATTAGACAAGCGCATACATACATACATAATGTGCGTGTGTGTGTGTACACACATGGAGCAGCACTAATTGTACTAATTATGTTTCCAGCTGCTGGAAGCGAGGAGGGCTGTTTTAGCCAAGGATGAGATCGACTTCTGGAGGGGCATCACAATTGATCAGACGTCTGATGAGGAGGATGGAGGACAAACTGTGTTTTGTAATTGTGGGCTATATAAATAAAATTTAATTTGATTTGATGGCTCAGCTGATGGAGAAGCTGGGTCGATAGTTCAGCCTCCATCCTTCAGGAGCCAGGAGCTGTCAGAACGGTGTTCTGTACTACAAGAGAGGTTGGAGAGGGACCCAGAGTACCGAGCAACCCACTACAGAAGGCTGCATAATGGGCAGAAGGCCTTATGACCCTGAAGCCAGATTTTTCGTAAAGCATGTTTGTTATTTGTGGGGTTTTTTTGTAAATAAAGCTTCACTTTCTCTATGTACTTTCCTATGTCTCTTATTCTCGATTGTGACATGTAGTTATCACTAAATAATAATAGCAATAAGGATAATTAGTAGTAGTATTATTATTAGTGGTATCATTCATAATATTTGTATTATTATAATCATTATTAAAAATGGGAGGGGCAAATGGTCATGTGTTCCAAAGGTGACCAATGATTGAGGGATTTGCTGTCCAATCAATTACCTTTGAACTCTCTGTGGTTTCATCCAATGGTTGTTTGTGTCAGTCAGTGCAGGTCGGATGATCGCGAAATTGAAATGCTGATTAGAGCCATTCACACCGGGGTTCGCGAGCGGGTGGCCCCCACCCACGTGCCCAATTGAACTTGGCGGTGAACGGCTGATAACTGCCAGGAATCATGGGTGTTTGCGGCAATTATCAGGCGTTCATGACGCAGATAATCTGGGTTTTTATGCAGTGCCCCTTTCAGTCTTGAAACATTTGAAAGTCTCCTAATACTAGAGAATTTCTGTAAAAAAAATGAAACTAGAAAAGCTCTCGGAGGAAGCAGACCTCCACCAAGGCAACTCAGCCCCCCACTTTGCATGCTTGTGTGTTTTTCAATTCCTGCCACTCGAAAAAAGCCAGCCTGATATTTACTCATGTGTGGCCACTCGCTTCACTTCAGGTGAAAACCTGAGTGTAATACAAAGGTTGGTTCCAGTTAGAGCAGGTCAGGGAATAGATGGGGGCTGTCTGAACTGGCCAGTGATGACGAGCTAATGTGATAGGATATAATGGATGACCCTTTAAAACAACCAACTTTTCTTTCCTACTCGCTCCCACTCTCTCTCTCCCTCTGACGACTAGCTGGTGGTGATTTAGTGCACCAGGTCACCACACTTTAAGACCCAGGTCACTACAATTTCAGGAATAGCGGAATGGACAGAGAGAGAATGAGAGGCATTTTGTGAGCCTATTTTTTCCCATGGTCTGACATGGTAAAATATTTGAGACAGGTCTAGGTTCACTTCCTTTTATGAACATTTCACGGTATGATTTATTTTTATTTTTGTCACTGATGAAGGTCATAGTATGGGATCGAAATGGGACATACATAAAAACTGCCAATATCCCTCTATACAAATAATAGCTGGCTACTAACACCCCGTTCAGACCTAGTATTAAAATCCTTCTATGAGCTGATGTGTTAAATATGACTTTTCACACCTGGCTTTAAAATGCAACCTGGATCTTGCAAGGTTGGTTATCCACCAACAGACAGTGGAGACATCCTCAAATCTCCCTGCAACAAGCCATTTAACCATCACAATGACTCCAGAGCTGTTAAATTTGGGTACAAATATTGCATAATTCTGCTTTAATACCAGGTCAAACAGAGTCATTCTGCAGACAAATTGGCTTTGATATGAGGGCCAACAAGAAGGAGTGGCAGCCTGTAGCCTGGTTTCGCTAGCTTTTCCCAAACTTGTTGTGTTTTTCCACTACATAGTACAATCTTGCCTCGCCTCGCCTCAAACTGTACACGGTTACAATATGTGGCCCGCCAAGGCTAAAGGGTGTGCATTAGTTTGGAAGAAGCCACTACATGCTTCTAATCACAGTATTATGGGTCTTAAAACCATAAACTTTATATTTTCGAATTAAGGTTGTTTGATCGCTGTGAATCGATTCATAGTTAGGGTGTGGTGATCAGACATTCCAGAGCCAATCAACTGCTCCACACGAAGAAAACACATGGCTAATTAATATGCATGTGAGGCCGCTGCTGTTGCAGTGTGTGTGTGTGTGTGAGAGAGAGAGAGAGTGTGTGTTCATGTGTGAATGACACAGCTTTGTGTATGAAGTATTGAATGTGATGCTAATGACTTAGCAACTAGCTAAGAGTTGAGAGAGCACATCATCAGCTCATTCAGTAACAGACTGATCAATCCACACTACATCACAGAGCCTCTTAAATGTATTTCATTAGTGCCTGCGGCGGCAAGGCATACTAGTGAGAACCTAGATTTCTCACTAGTATGAACCTAGAGTTCTCACTGGTTTAATTATTATATTATTATAAATATGTGTCTATGTTTGATCCTTCCCTCTTAAGTATATACAGTATATTTTGACTACACAGGTGTAAAAACAAGAAATGATAACATAATAACCCTTCCTATATATTTTTTAAGTTATTTCCTTTCAAATTTTAAGAGGTTATTATGTCCAGTTGTTTTAATATATTGTATATGTATTGTTCTTTGTAGCAGTGTCGCTCACAACAATAGTATATGTGCTCATACAGAGAGGTGTGGTTTCACTGACAGTTTAGACCAGGGGGTTGTGCTCAGTAAATGTGATGATTCTGTCCCCTGGCTCCCAGAAGGTGTAAGTCTTTCAGACTGAATTTCTCCCTAAAGCAGTTTGAGGAGTGCCTACATTCAAATGGCCATATCTTCTTCAAATATTATGAATGAATGCATGAATTAATGAATGAATGAATGATTTGTTTATTTTCGGGCATGACAGTTAATCAACATCTGCACACATCAACATTTAAATTCATACACATGACCGAAAGGGAAAGCTGGAGAAGCAAACGTCACAAGATGGTCCAATCAAGAGTTCCTTTCAGTAGTGCGAAAATTAACTTGGATGGTGCGAGAGCCCGTTTCTGCAGATTCATTCATCCCTCTCTTGCATAGCTCTCATGACGCTTAGCTGGTGAAAGCTCTTCTCGTTTAGCTGCGTCCACTCCCATCTGCACCAGGCAGTCACGTGTTGCGGAGATGTCAGAGCACAACCCCATCACAGCACTCCGAGTTGTGGCGATGTCCACTCTCGCTTTGAGCTGCTCAGTGGCGGCCTTTCTCAGCTTCCGATATTGCATGAACATTCCACATGCCAATGACAGCATTCCAATAGTCATGAATGTGAATATGTACACATCCTCGACGTCCTCTATGTCCAGTGCAGCAAGGCACAAGACTTGCCATTTTCCCCAATTTACATGTGTTGGACATTGTTGGAAAGCTTAGGAAGCACACTTCCAGAATCTTTAAATCAGTAAACCAGTCCCTCGGTTGACTTGTGACCGGTTTTGCAATGGCTGGGCACCCCTGTAAATTGTCATGATTTCACTTTATAAATCGCTGGTTGTTTGGATAAGAAAGTTTGGTTAAGTATATCATATAGGAGACAAACACAGTGATATTTGATAATTGAAATAAAACTAGGCATGTGCATACTTTTAGCCACCCTTGTAATTTTATTGATTTCAGTACCTTAAGCACTAATTATTGGAACTCAAAATTGGTTTGGTAACCTCAGTGACCCTTGACCTCCATACACAGGTGAATCCAATGATGACAAAGGGTATTTAAGGAGGCCAAGTGTTTCTCCTCTTTGTATCTTCTCTGAAGAGTGGCAACATGGGAGCCTCAAAACAACTCTCAAATGACCTGAAAACAATGATTGTTCCAGATCATGGTTTAGGGGAAGGATACAGAAAGCTATCTCAGAGATTTAAGCTCTCAGTTTCAACTGTGAGGAATTTGAAGACCACAGGCCCGAAGTGGCAGACCAATAAAAATCTCAGATAAGCAGAGAACAGTCACAGTCAACCCACAGGCATTCTTGCATTCCAAGAAAAACACTTGCTACCTACAGTAACATTTGGTGGTGGTTCCATTATGCTGTGGGGCTGTGTGGCCAGTGCAGGGACTGGGAATCTTGTTAAAGTTGAGGGTCGCATGGATTCCACCTAATATCAGCAGATTCTGGAGAACAATGTCCAGGAATCAGTGACAAAGTTGAAGTGGTTGGATCTTTCAACAAGACAACCACCCTAAACACAAAATCTACTAAGGCATTCATGCATAAAGCAGCACTGTCCATAATCAGAAACCATCAAACCTGACTGAACTGGAGATGTTTTGTAAAGAAGAATGGTCCAAAATACCTTCCGCCAGAATCCAGACTCTAATTGGAAGCGTTTAGAGGCTGTTATTTCTTAATCATACAAACTTTATTTCACTTCGCAAATATCACTGTGTTTGTCTCCTATATGATATATTTACCTGAAATGTTTTATTCAAACAATCAATGATTTATAAAGGAAAATCAGGAAAATGTACAGGGGTGCCCAAACCTTTGCATTGTATACCACTGTATTTTAAGATTGTTAAGTCTTTTTAACTGACCTACAATTCGGCATTTTTCAGTTTGATTCTTGTGCCTCTGCCGGTGATGACACTCTGACCAGTCAGTGGCAGGCAGTCTGACGACATCACGCATAATATCGGCTCTGCTCACTTTGAACCTTGCAGGTACTAAAACAAGTACCAGGTACTATCGCTAAGGAAAAAGTGGCAAGTCGAGTCACGCCAGTGGAAAAACGCAGTACATTACACAGACGGGACCCTATTTTCTAACATCACATTGCAATGGTGTGATCCAGCTTCATCAGATAAAACAGGAATCAATGCTTTTTTTTCTGGCAGTATAGAGAGAAAACAGTCCTCAGTTAAAGTTTCTTTCTGAAAGGCTATCAAACTATACACATTTCACAGTTTTGCACACAAACCGAAATGATATGGCCTGTTTTTGTCTTATTTGATCTGGAATGTTTCTCGCTGTCCCTGTGTTCTTTTCTCTCTCTTGTTTCCACTCCAGTCAAATTGTAATTGCCAGGCAGTTAACTGTGAATGGGACTTATTCGTCATAATACATGTGCATGTGTGGCTTGTTCAGAGTAAGTGCTACAAGCCAAACAATCCATAAGTCTTTTCTGTCTCTCTTTGTCTCTCAGGCTCTCTCTAATTAGCTCTCTAAATCAATGGGGGTTCATTCTACCACCATGCCAGGATATGTCAAAGATGGTCCTCTGTGAAACGGCTGTCTTGCTTACTCAGGCTGAAGTTGAGCATTGCGTCTCCATATGTTGTATGTCTCCAGCTGTTTCTGGGGCTACTGTTTCCAGACCAGACTGATGTTAAAGATGCTTTTGGAGTTGTGTGTTTGTCTTTGCCCTCAAGAATGTTGCCCTCTTAACCTCAACTTGATAGTCCTGTTCTTATAAAAATCCTGTACTACACGAGCATCTCTCAATCACTTATTGCTGTTTTCTTGAGACCTTGAAATACTTTTTTTTTTTTTTTTGTCAATTTGCTGGGGATCACATCCCTCACTGCAAAGCTGAAAACATCCCAATGTTGTGCATTATACTTTTTAAAGGAAGTTTCACTGTGTTTTCCATTCATTCAAGTTCCCTTTAGACTGTCAGCATTTGTTGGTTTAAAATTTTTTGCTGTACTTTTTGATATTTCTGTCTTTACATACAAAGCCCAATTCCAATGAAGTTGGGACACTGTGCAAAACATGAATAAAACAGAATACAATGATTTGCAAAACCTTCCTGACCTTTATTCAATTGAATACACTTCAAAGAAAATATATTTATTGTTCAAACTGATTAACTTTTTTTGCAAATACTCGCTATTTTTGAATTTGTTGCCTGTAAAAAACTGGGGCAGGAGCAACAAGAGACTGGGGAAGTTGAGGAATGCTCAAAGAACACTTTGTTGCATTCCACAGGTGAACAGGTTGATTGGAATCAGGTGAGTGTCATGATTGGGTATAAAAAGAGCATCCCAAAAGGCTCAGTTGTTCCCAAGCAGGGATGGGGCAAGGTTCACCACTTTGTGAACAACTGTGTGAGCAAATAGTCCAACAGTTTAAGAACATTTCTCAATGTACAATTGGGGCAATTTAGGGATTCTGTCACAAGTTTCAGAGAATCCAGAGAAATCTCTGCATGTAAGTGGCAAGGCCAAAAACCAACTGAATGCCCATGACCTTCGATCCGTCACATGGCACCATGTTAAAAACCAACATCATTCTGTAAAGAATATTACCACATACACATACAAAGTGAAAGCCATATGTCAACAACACCCAGAAACACCACAGGCTTCTCTGGGCCCAAGCTCATTTGAGATGAAGTGATGCTAAGTGGAAAAGTGAGCTGTGGTCCGTCGAGTTCAGATTTCAAATTGTTTTTGGAAATCATGCACGTGGTGTCCTCGTGGCTAAAGAGGAAAAGGAGCATCCAGATTTTTACCAGCTCAATGTTCAAAATCCAACATCTGTGATAGTATGGGTTGTGTTCGTGCTCATGGCACACAACTCATTCGAGCACCATTAATGCTAACAGATACATACAGGTTTTGGAGCAACATATGCTGCCATCCAAGTGATGCCTTTTTCAGGGACATCCCTGCTTATTTCAGCAAGACAATCCCAAGCCACATTATGCGTGGATTCATAGTAACAGTATGCGGGTACTAGACTGACCTGCCTGCAGTCCAGTCCTCCCGCTAAAAATGTCTGGTGCTAAATAAGACACTGGAGTGGAATTGGGCTTTGTAAATAGATGCAGTGTAGAACTTGCAGTAAAAGTTATGATATGCTTGATAAGTGGACTGCTGTTTTAAACCCTTGACTTTAAAACAAAAAGAATGCAAAAAAAGAGTGCATGCAATATATTGTTGGTAGGTTTATTGCTTATTCATATTTTGCACTTTTCTTTATTATGGCTGCAAATTCAGAATCCTCTTGTAAAGTGGGTTAGGGTCCGGTTAGGGTTAGTAGTGCAGCATCTGCTGCAGTGAAAAATGACTACACCGCCATCAAGCCAGACAAGCTAACCAGCCACTAGAAGACAGGGAATGATAGGACGCTGTTGGGATTTATGGGAGTGGACTGTGTGTTTGTGAGCTGCAGCAATCTCAACTTCAGAGGGAGTCCACTGTTGTAAAACAGCATCCGAGATCAACAGACAGCGCAACCTGATGGATTTTTCATCATAGCTGACTCTAAGTATGACGATTCAAACGTGTTTTTGTTTGTAGAAATTTAACCATAGTACATGTCAAGTTTACTGCAAGAAGAGAAAATGCGCCAACATTGCTCATGTCCCAGTCACGGGTGCTATGTTCAAAGGCCAATCACGCAGCAACTTGTTACCAGTAACAAGTGCATGCTCTTTCTTCTGTCCTGTGTTGTGTTTCTCTAGGGGTTATCAACATACATACAAGTTTGAAATGTTTTCATCATTTCAATGCAAGGCCCAGAGTTGCTTCACTCAGGTAGCCAATTAAATCCAGAAACGGGTTGGCTTTACAATGCAATATTTCTTTTGTGGTTTTATGACTTTCCCACCACCTCTTTAAAAAAAAAATACATCAAAGACAATAGCTTAAAGTCCACTGGAATCTATTTTTTTCAATCATCCACATTTGATGGCTTGTGTGTCTAGGCCAGCTACAGGAGACGCACGCAACTTTATTTTTTAAAAGATGTTTTTGAAGCATCCGTGTCTGTTGTGATGCATTTGTGCATTTGTTATAGTCCAAACATGTAGCTGTCTTTAACCCTTTAACACACCTAGACACCTGTTTAGTCTTTTTCTTTTTAGCATACCTTTTTAATTTTTTCATGCATATTGTTCAACATTTGCCAGGTTGTGTATTTTTGGGTGCTTTAAAATGTTTTCATGTGATTTTTTTTTTTGTCCATTCTAAACAACGTTAACAAAAATATTCACGTTAACACGCCTTAGTCATTGAAACCCATTCAAATCACAAATTTTGATCCTGCTCAAATATAAAGTAAAAAACATGAATCATCTAATTTTTTTACATTATTTGAAACAAAAGGCTTTAAATATGTGCTCTCCATCAAGATTCTCTTTTTTTTAACACATGGAGAAAAAAAAATCTTTCTGATCAAGTCCACTAACCCACCCCCCCCCCTTCTCTCCATGCAATGTCCATGGCAGTAATTTTGCGTGTGAGTACGTGTGCGGGCATGTGTAAGCGCGCAGGTGTCTTTAATGTGCACGTTGCCTCTAGTGTGGCAGAATGCGTAAAAGCGCAGGCAGCTTTCAAGTGGCGCCTTTTCCATGCCCTCCTTTTCATGTACATTTCTTTTTCAAACTTTCAAAGCACCAAAAGTTCAAAGTACAGTCTCCAAAGCACCCCAACATCTAAATTGTGGGGTTCCCACAGCTTTGAAATTTCCAAAGCCAAAATTAGAGCCAAAACAAACCCCGATCTGTGAACCTGTGCACCACGCTGCAATGATCACAGGTATACAAGTGATGAGGTGTCTGTGCAGAGCTAAGGAGCATAGCTGGACTTCGCATGTGAAACCACACACAATGAAGGACCACAGCGGCACCACGGAGGTGCTAATCATGGTCATTGAAGCTGAGCGCACGGAGAGCGATGCGTTCCATCGGCTTCGGACACCGACACTCCTGGCTGGTTTCGTCCAGCGCAGCTTCTGGGCCTGGGAGCGCTTCCCCTTCCGCGGCATCCTGAAAAAAAAAAAAAAAAAGCAGGCAAGGAAACACTAGACTAAACTAAACTAAACTAAATAAATCTAACCTAACCTAATACAAACAGACTAATCTAACTGCTTAACTGATAATACAAATGCTAGAATAAAGCTCTACAAACAAAATGTGAGGTGATGAAGATGATAGTCGATGGAAGTCTCTGATGCAGTCTCTCGCCAGAAGCTCAAGCCAACCAAAAGATCCAAAGGTAAACTGGTGCAATCCGAAAGTCTTCAAACATATGAAAAAAAGAGACAGGGGAAAAGCAGGAAAGATTATGTAGTGGATACAGCAAACATTTACAAAGAGCAGAAAGATGACACATCACACTGTCACAGGTAATGACACGGCCTTAATTCTTGTTATAGGTTTCTAGTCATTTACTCAATTTCACATCGTGAAAAAGGTCTCCACCAATTATATAATCAAGATGTCATTTAAAAACAGACAAAATAAAGATAGCCGATTAAAAATAAACAAAATATATATTAATATTTGATATGGATGGAAAGAAGAGATGTTGGTCTAAAACCTAAAAAGAAAAAATCACAAATACAGATGTACAATTGTACAATATACAATTTTAACTGTGTACTTTCATGCGGACCATTTGGTGTTCTAAGTGTAATAATGTAACTTTTTTAAAGGCGCACCTAAGGGTTAACAAAAGCTCTGAAGTTCTGGTTCATTGTTTCGAAATATAAAAAAATAAAAGGTGCATTATGTAATAAATCTAAAGCAACTAGCCGTAAAATCGTCCTAATATGTCACAGAGATTTAGGAATAATGTTCATATAACATACTGAACTCACCAACAACAACAGTATAGCTAAAACATTTGCATCAAATCATGTTTATGTTTTGAAATCATGTTTTGGCATGTGGTGCCACCTACCGCCGTCTACCAATCATTGCATTCAGCTGCCAAGCAACCATGGGTTTCCAGTTACGTCTGAGCTACAATGGCGGAGAAAACAAAACCTAAAAGACATATTTTGAATTCTTACATATGGCTCCTTTAAATTCACAGGGTACAAATAAAAGCAGTGTTAAAGTTAACTTTGAAGCACCATAGCTCCAGACGGTTCAAATACTGGTTACAGGTCCTTTCCCTGATGATGTGCATGTTCTCTCCAGGTGCTCTGCTTTCCTCCTACCATCAAAAAATGTCAGCGCCCCATGCCCCAACACACCAATTTGGAGTTGGTCCCAGGCATTGCTAATTCTAACCTTCCCTCTATCCAAGTTCATCAAAGAGGAACGTCCTTCTAAAACCCATCCAGGTCCCTAGTAGGAGATGGTCAAAGGATTGGTATAGCACCGGTATCTAAAACACCGTTCAACCAATCACATAGCAGGGCTGGCTGAAGTAATTATTGTTTGCTAATTAATAAACAACTGCTTATTTTTGGTAAACCAAAGAGCCACAATTTTACAAGTGACTCTAGCTCCATGAGGAAAGATGTGTGAAACACATAGTATTTTACAATAGTTTGGAACACTCTGGGTATCCATGTTTATATACAGTATAATATACTATATGTGCTTTGCCCAATGAGTTGCTCTTCAATTCCACTGCTCACTACAACGGGTCGCTAAATCTCTTGAATCTTTTGCAAGTGCTGCAAGTCCCCTAACAGGAACACAGACAGATTTTTGGAGCTACAACCTGAAGGTTTGTCTTGCAGCGATCGCTCAACAAGACTCTCAAATGCTTTGTCCAGCCCCAGAGAGATGTGTTGGAAGCTGAGTTTGGAGTGGTGGCTTTTATCAGAAGGGAATATATGTGCTCTTGTTTACTCTCCTCAGATCCCACTCCCCACATTCAGCCAGGGGACAAATGTGGCTTGGAAACTCGGAAATTAGATTTGTTATCACCACTTGATTGTGGCTCTGCTGGCATACAAATTCAAGAGGCAGGGAAATACATTTGTGTGTGCATCAGTGGCATAGGCAGAAATAATATTTTGGGTGGGCCAGTACAAAAGTGGGTGAGCCATCTTTGCCCCAAAAAAAGGATTTAGAATTAGAAAATTACAAATATAGACAAACTGGAAAAACAATGACTACTTTACTTTGTAATATTATGCATTACAAAGGCAATGAAGGCAAACACTGCCTATAACACAAGCTCTACCATCAGAGCTATATAAAGGCTTGTACACAATACAAAAGTGTAGACAAAACATTTTATTTTCAAAACAAAAAAAAGATAACATCTGTGAGATTCCACCAGAGATGCAAGTTTCACTGAAGATGCCACTGTGTCAGTAAATACACATGGAACACAGCATAAATGAAGGTTAAAGAAATATCACCTTTAAAATATGTGTCCAGCCATGGCAAAACCGGTCACAAGTCAAAAGACATTTTGAGTTATTTACAGATTCTGAAAGTGTGATTTCTAAGCTTTCCAACAATGTCCAACACATGCAAATCTAATATCTAATATTTGAAGAAGATGTGGCCATTTGAATGTAGGCACTCCTCAAACTGCTTTAGGGAGAATTTTAGCTTCAAAGATTTACACCTTCTGGGAGCCAAGAGACAGAATCATCACATTTACATAGCACAACCCCCTCCTGGTCTAAAGCCCAATTTATTCTCCTGCGTAAAGTGCTCTGCGTAGGTTACGCAGAGACTCTGCGTCGACGCAGAGCCTGTCAAAGAGCCTCTGCGTCGTCTTCAACTGCACAAAATATGTTCTAAGTGTCGGTCACTCCATCAAGGGACAACGGAGACGGCAAGAGCTGCGATTGGTCCTCAGGACAGGACGAGATAACGCTGCTCTGTGCCGGCTCATAGTGCGCACCCGAGCATCCACAGAGGCGGCGCTCATCCCCGCCGACAACGCCGCTGCCAAACTATAAATACGTCATATCTTAACACACACAGCACATGTTTAGACTCTAAATGGCCAATTTCTCGACTCAAATTATCTGAAAACTGCTTTCCAAGACACAGAAACGTGAGAAACGGCCACTGTTTCAACCACAACAGTCTTTCTCTCTCTTTCTCTCTCGACGCCATTGCTCACTGTAGCCAGAAGCACAACAACCTTGCGCAGCGACCCCTACTGATCGGGCGGGAAATTGCAGCGCGTATCCGTCACCACGACGCAGAAGTATAAAGGCTCGAGTCGTCTCTGTGGTGACGCAGTCGGAGAAGTATAATGTGGCCTTAAGCTGTCAGTGAAACCACACCCTGCTCTGTATGAGCACAGATACTATTGTTGTGAGCTACACTGCTACACAGAACAATACATATACAATACATTAAAACAACTGGACATTAGATCCTCTAAAGATTTTAAATGAAATAACCTAAAAAAAAGGGGGGGGGGGGTTATTCTGTTATCATTTCTTGTCCTTACACTCGTGTAGTCATACAGTGGAATGCAAAAGTTTGGGCACCCCTGTAAAATGTTCATGATTTTCCTTTATAAATCATTGGTTGTTTGAATAAGACATTTCAGTTAAATATATCATATAGGAGACAAACAGTGATATTTGAGACATGAAATAAAGTTTATATGATTTACAGAAAGTGTGCAAGAATTATTTAAACAAAATTAGGCATGTGCATAAGTTTAGGCACCACAAAAGAAAACATTTGTGCATCCTTTTTTTGCAGAAATAACAGCCTCTTAGAGTCTGGCGGAAGGTATTTTGGGCCATTTTTCTTTGAAAACATCTCCAGTTCAGTTTGATGGTTTCCCCCGACTCCCCCGACTACAACTTCAAGTGTGTCACTGATTCCTGGACATTGTTCTCCAGAATCTGCTGATATTACAAACTTCAAGTTGAACAATTTTGAAAAAAAAACTTTTTTCATGTTTTACTCGTTTTGCGCTGGGCCGAATTGCGCCCCCTTTTCCATGGCGGGTCACATATGCAATAGGAGCTTAAAAACACATGGAAGTCATGTAACAACATGTGGACATGAGCTGTGTAAAGTCTGATACTGCTGAAGTGAAGCAGAGTAAAATGACAGGTTTTAGTAAAGAGATGTCTAGGCGTTCTGTTTGGTGCAGTGTTAAGGATTCTTAATAAAGAATTGACAGCGTATTTTAGGACTCAAATGTAGACGGACAACGAGAGTGGTAAAATGATCAGAATAGAGCTTTATTTACAGATATAGAATAATAAAGTAATAGGTGAATGTGTATGTAGTGGTGCAGCTGCGCCGGGTGAGGTCAGTTGCAGCAGAACGAGACTCAGATTTCGTTGGTCGGTTTGTTGGTTCCATCTCGGAACAGACTCAGAGCTGGTGTTCCTGGAGAGAGCCGAAGGTGACGCTGGAGATGATTAGTGCCACTCACCGAGTGGATGAAGAGGAGGTGACGGCAGAGTCGAGCGGAGGGGATCCCATGAGAAGAGGGAAGCTGCTGTCGAAGAACCCTGTGTCCCTCGTGGAGCAGATGATGAGAAGGCGATGGCGGAGTCAAGTGACGGGAGCCCAGGAGAAAGGAGGAAGTCGCTGACGAGGATCCATGTCACGTGGAGCAGGAGGTGAGTAGACAACAGTGGAGTCGAGCGACGAGAGCCCAGGAGAAAGGAGGAAGTCACTGATGAGGGTTTGTGTCTCTCGGGGAGCAGGGGACGTGGTGACCTGAGGCAAGTGAGGTAAGTTTCCAGGAGGTAGGAATCGAGCGTTCAAAGACAAGATTTGTGACTTTACCAGTAGGTATAGAACAATGATCTGACGCTGGTGAGCAGGTAGCTCCGGTTTAAGAAGGCTCCTGATTGCTCATCAGGAGCAGCTGGGGCGGAGCCACACAGGTGGAGCTGATCACCAGCGTCTTCACTGAAAGTAGGTCAACCACGCTTCCTGCAGAGAAAGAAACACGGAGCAGCAGGGAAAACCATAATAATAATAATGAAGGTTGTGTGGTGAAAGTGGGATCGTGTCACACAGTTTGTGTGTGCCATTAGAGATTTATTAGGTACCAAATTATTAAAACCCATTTAATTTTATTTACATGTCACTATTGGTCTAAAAAGAACTAACAAACTAAAATCGAAGTCTCACTGTAAATGGATGCTCCCGGTGCGGAGCGTGATAACAACTCTGTGACTCTGCAGCGTCTTCAGTTACGCAGCGCCATTGTTCTGGCTTACCTTGGTCAATTTGGGTGATTGACAGCTCGTTTTAAAAATCTAAACCCATAGAATCAGACCTTGGTCTTCAAATGCGTGTGCATCATTTCATTAGTGAGTCGAAAGGACATTCCCCCTTCTCTATTCAGAATTATTAATGTCGCTCAGTAATCATCAATCAGACCGTACTAGTCCCCAAAGCATGCTGGGAAGTGTAGTTCTTCATTCGAAGTGGTTTTGTTCAAGTGGAAATAACTTAGTAAGGTAAGACAACATTTCTGGTTATATTTCTTGAAAGTCAGTTGTTGTTTTGCTCTTATTTTGGGGCTGGATCTGTGAATCTTGGTCGTAGAGTGATAAAAATGGTACTGCTGGAATCTGTGGATTCTCCACAAAGCCCTAAACAACCTTGCCCTTTCTTATCTGACAGGCCTCCTCCATCGCCTCATTCATTCCCACCGAACACACTCCACCGATGCACCCTCACCCCCCATCATCATGACCAAATACCGCATCATAGGTGACAGAGCCTTTGCCATTGCCGCCCCTACCCGCTGGAACTCCAAATATAGAAATATCTGTTGCTGCCCAGTCAGATACCCACCAAGCTCATTCTAATTCCCTTCACAGAGGGTATAGAGTTGACCATCAACATTGGCCAGCAGAGTTTATCAGCGACAACAACATTCCTGGACTACTATGTCCGCATTGCAAGGTTTACACACATGGTTGACATCCCTCCTGTGGCTCTGTTGATTGCTGAGGGAAACTCGCTGTGGAAAGCAGCATTAGGCTACTTGCAGACCAATAACAGCAGGTGCAGTTGTTAATGGCTATGACAAACACAGTTGGCATGAGTATTGCCTCCACTCTTAACCCTTTAACACACCTAGACACCTTTTTGTGTTTTTGACTTTTTCTTTTTAGCATATCTTTTTCATTTTTTCATGCATATTGTTCAAAATTTGCTAGGTTGTGTATTTTTGGGTGCTTTAAAAAATTTTCATGTGAATTTTTTTTTTAGTCTATTCTAAACAACTGTGACAAATTTACTCACGTTAACACACCTTTGCACCAAAGTGTGCTCATTGAAACCCATTCAAATCACTATTTTTGATCCTGCTCAAATGTAAAGTAAAAAACATGAATCATCTAATTTTTTCACATCATTTGAAGCAAAAGGCTTTAAATGTGTGCTCTGACACATTTCCATCAAGATTACGTCATTTTTCTTTTTTTGGCACATGGAGAAAAAAACTGCTTTTTCTGATCGAGGGCACTCCCACTAAACCCCGCCCCCCCTCTCTCCACATAAGGTCTGAGGCAGAAATTTTGTATGGGTGTGTGAGTACATGTGTGTGGGCATGTGTGCATGTGAGTGTGCGCGTGTGCACATGCACGTGCGCGCGTGCACGTGCCTTTAACGTGCACAGTGCATTTACAGTGTGACACAATGCGTAAAAGCGCAGGTGGCTTTCAAGTGGCACCTTTTCCATGCCCTCCTTTCATGTAAAAATTTTTTTTAAAACTTTCAAAGCACCAAAACTTCAAAGTACAGTCTCCAAAGCACCCCGACATCTAAATTGTGGGGTCCCCACAGCTTTTGAAATATCCATAATGCAGGCGATTTCCCAGCACATGAAATGTACAGCAAAAATTAGAGCCAAAACAAACCCCGATCTGTGCACCTGTGCACTGCGCTGCAATGATCACAGGTATACAGGTGATGAGGTGTCTGTGCAGAGCTAAGGAGCATAGCTGGACTTTGCATGTCAAACCACACACAATGAAGCATCACAGCGGCACCACGGAGGCGCTAAACATGGTCATTGAAGACGAGCGCACGGAGCGCAATGCGTTCCATCAGCTTTGGACACCGACACAGCCGATGAAGAGTATTTCCCGGGGGCTTTCCAGTGTCCCACCAACTCCACTGACTCTTCTGACTTTGGGGAAGAGGTGACACTAGCGGACCTTTTATGGAAATCCAAAAACGGAGCGATCTGGGCACCCACAAACACCCTGATGCTCCAGTTCAAGCCTCCAGACTCAGGACTAACTCCAGAACCTCCCCGCCATGCCGTGGCCATTGTTAGTGAGCTGATTGACACTTTTTATTTATTTTTCACCACGGAGATCACAAAACTTATCATGGAATGAACCAAACTGCATGGGAGAAGGACAGTGCCCGAGTGGAAGGACCTCGATAACCACCACCGTGCGGGCTTAGTTTGGACTCCTTCTGTTGGCGTCTATTGGGCAGCTGTTGCGCTGCAGAAACAAAACCAAGGACAGAGATGGTCGTGTTGGACATGACGGAGGGGCTGGGAGGGTGACTGTGACTATTGATCATTTATTTTCCTCATTTGGGCTGGCAGAGGAGCTGCTGCGACGAAAGATCACCATTTTTGGCACAATGCGTAAAAACTGACCAGAGCTTCCCCCTCAGCTCCCGAGGCTCCGCCATCTCTTCATCTACTCACACCCTGCTGTCCTACACTCCGAAGCAGGACAAAAATGTCCTCCTGCTCAGCAACAAACACCGGGAGCCGGAGATCAGCAACGGGAAAAAAAAAGAGGCCCAGAAGCCCCAGATCATTCTGATTATAACCTCTGCAAAGGAGAGGATACCAAGAGTGGAAGTTCTTCATTACAGCACAAAACATTTTTTTTTAAATTTTATTTGGTATCTATAATGAGGTCTAATGTTGGTCTAAGAAATAAGAAAATAAAAAAACAAAAATACATATGTACACAATTTGTATAGCTTGTATTTGTATGAGCACACGTTGGTGCTATAGGTGTGTTAACTGAATATTTTATGAAATCTAACATTATAAAATAATAATAATGCAATTTTATTTCTGCTAATCTTTCACATATACTAGGCTGCAATAATCCCAAAGAAAAAAAATCCAGTTTGCATGAATTATATTGAAAATATTTAATTTTTTGTCGTTTTTTAGATCTTAAAATAAGGTGCATCATGACTAAACATGGCAATTTAAGGGTAAAAAATATAAAATATATATTAATATTTGATATGTATAGAAAGAACAGATGTTGGTCTAAAACCTAAAAAAAAAAATACAAATGTATGCATTTGATATAGCTGTGTACTTTATGTGCACCATTTGGTGCTCTGGGTGTGTTAACGTGATTTTATGAGACAATCTGACATTACAAAGAAAATAATAATGCAAAAAAAAAATTGTTTCTGCTAATCTTTCACATATACCAGGCTGCAATAATCCAAACAAAAAAAATCCAGTTTGCATGAATTATATTGAAAATATTTCATCTTTTGTCTTTTTTAGATCATAAAATGAGGTGCATCATGACTAAACCTGGCAATTTAAGGGTTAAAAATATAAAAAATATATTAATATTTGATATGTATGGAAAGAACAGATGTTGGTCTAAAACCTAAAAAAAAAAAATTCAAAATATAAATGTATAATTTTTTTTATAGCTGTGTACTTTATGAGCACCATTTGGTGCTCTGGGTGTGTTATCGTGATTTTATGAGACAATCTGACATAACAGAAAAAAAAAGAATGAACATTTTTTTTTTTTTCTGCTAATCTTTCACATATACCAGGATGCAATTATCCAAACAAAAAAAATCCAGTTTGCATGACTTTTATTAAAAATAATTAATTTTTTGTGTTTTTTAGATCTTAAAATAAGGTGCATCATGACTAAACCTGGCAATTTGAGGGTTAAAAATAAAAAATATATATTAATATTTGATATGAATGGAAAGAATAGATGTTGGTCTAAAATCTAAAAAAAAAAAAAGGCAAAAATACAGATGTATACTATTTTTATAGATGTGTACTTTATGAGCACCATTTGGTGTGCTGGGTGTGTTAACGTGAGTGTTTTAGGCCATCTGACATTACAAAAAAAATAATAATGCAAAAAAAAAAATGTTTCTGCTAATCTTTCACATATACCAGGCTGCAATAATCCAAACAAAAAAATTCCAGTTTCCATGAAGTATATTGAAAATAATTCATTTTTTGTGTTTTTTAGATCTTAAAATAAGGTGCATCATGACTAAACCTGGCAATTTGAGGGTTAAAAATAAAAAATATATATTAATATTTGATATGGATGGAAAGATGAGATGTTGGTCTAAAACCTAAAAAAAAAAAAAAGGCAAAAATACAGATGTATACTATTTTTATAGCTGTGTACTTTATGAGCACCATTTGGTGTGCTGGGTGTGTTAACGTGAGTGTTTTAGGCCATCTGACATTACAAAAAAAATAATAATGCAAAAAAAAAATGATTCTGCTAATCTTTCACATATACCAGGCTGCAATAATCCAAACAAAAAAATTCCAGTTTCCATGAAGTATATTGAAAATAATTCATTTTTTGTGTTTTTTAGATCATAAAATCAAGGTGCATCATGAATAAACCTGGAAATTTAAGGGTTAAAAATAAAAAATATATATTAATATTTGATATGGATGGAAAGATGAGATGTTGGTCTAAAACCTAAAAAAAAAAAAAAGGCAAAAATACAGATGTATACTATTTTTATAGCTGTGTACTTTCATGCGCACCATTTGGTGTGCTGGGTGTGTTAACGTGATTTTTTTAAAGGCGCGTTTAAGGGTTAAGAGGTATGGTAGTAACCACAACCTAACTGACAGTCAGTGAATTATGTGAGTGCATAAATTGGAATTTAAATGACTCCTTTGAGTGGTACGGAATGTTTGGGACTGTGTACCACCTAAAAACTCATGAACAGTATAGGCCAGATAACAAGGAGTGTATATGACTCAATGAGTCATGCTTGACTGATTTGATTGTTGTTCCTCTGCAGAGGAGTCACTGACTGGTCAGTGCTACAGTTTAACCTCATTAATTTTCAGAGTGGGGAGTTAACATTTATGTCTCGACTTACTGTTTAATCACTTAAATGTGTGTGTATGTTAGTCCACCATTACATGGAGTATATATTATTAGAAAGCTGTACAACAATACTGTTTAATTTCAGAAGCGTATTGCTGCTACACCAGCAAAATCAAAACATCAGTTTCATGTTATAAGATTATATGTTTATTTTAATAACAATGTATATTGTTTTTATGATGTACTTATGAGGTTGTAAGAACAATTAGCTACTGCATCTTGTACTTACAGGTTGCTTGGTAATGTTTCTTTCTCATACTGTTTGAACAAAAGAAGCTCTTGATAGGCTTGGAGATTGGTCGATCGCTAATGCAGAACTGTTCACTTGTTACCTCGTCTTTAGCAATGGAGATGCTGCAAGATTTGGATGGTTAATGCCCACTTTATGCTTTCCTGGAGCTTCTGCAACAGTCATCTGGTGCATTGTTTCGCAGTTGTACTTGTGGTCAAATCATCCATCTACGGACTGGTGGAAGACCAAGGCCACTCCCAGACCTTTTGCCTCCCACTGCCACGAATGATAAGCTCCATTGCCATGGTGAATGCCAGTGACAAAATAGTGCAGCCTGCTATGGTGCCTATTTCGAGATGTTGCCAAGTGGTGGCTCTGTATATTCACTGAAGATTCTGAAATTAGGTCTTGACCAACTGCAATGCTTTTGATGTGGAAGAAATAAAATGCTGTCCTCAGCATCCTGTGAGGAAATAATCTTGTTGGCAAGTTACAAGAAAACCACATGCTGGTCCCTCCGTTCTTTCTTGGAAGTTTGTGTCTGGCTCCTTTCTAATTTGCCACTTTTATCAGCTTCCAGAGGTACTTCAGAACTCCAGGAGTATTACAAACGTTTAAGGGATCGCCGCTCACGATCAGTTAGGATTTTTTTCCGACCACATTTCTTTCTCAAAGATGATGGTTCCCCACTATCCCAGTTTTTAATAATGCCTTGTACAGTTCTTTAAGAACCCAATTTTAGTAGTCTCTGCAATCTCCTTTGATGTTTTCTCTGCTTGATGCAGGCCAATATCTCAAACAGACTAACATCTTTTCCACGGCCATGGGATGTGTATTTCGACATTATTGTTTAAGAAATGAGAAGCTACTCATTGCATCAGTTGAGGTTCAAAAATGTGTTGCCAGTTTAATGATAATCAGCTGGTTAAATGCAGGTGGCGACTTGGCAGTGTATAACCTATACTGAATACCATTGGGCCTGGGACCTGATGTTGCTCTTGTATGGTTTATCATCCTCTCTACTTCACTCCATGTGGGGCCTTGTGTCCACATAGTGGTCCTAAGGGATGGCAGGGTTATGTTTTGGAGATTCATTCAAATTGAGTTTTTGCCTGCATCCAGATTGGTCACATGTGATGTCTGAGTTCAGAATCTGAAGATCCATGATAAATCAGAAACACTTTATAACCCAGATTAATTTAAGCAGCACACACTTTGTGCCCATTAACACTGACATCCAATAAAATACAGGATGTAATTTGTTGTGCCTTGCTCTACTGAGGGATTTTTACAGGAACACAATGCATGACCAAATTCAATATTAAAATAAGGTTTGAGTCTCTCATGTCATGCTCCGAGAAATAGCAATCCAACACATTGACGATTGACCCTAGATCTGTGAAGTTTATGTACACATGGTCCAGCAACGAACCGTAAGCTGTTGTTGGTCTGGACACAAGTTGACAGAATCCCAGTCCACTCATCATCTGTGGGTGAGTCCCCACAGATCATTGTATGTGAAGAATCCATACATCAGTGCCTCTAGCTTGTGCATCATAAGGGTACGGTTAACAGGAGGCCGACAGTAAACCACGCACAATTTAATGGTGATATGCGCGAATGGTACGGATACACACCTGTAACACATGTAAACACAAGCAGACAGACACACAGAGCCAGTAAAAACAAGTTTCGGTCGGTCATATTGCCCAGTGCGGAAACTCAAACAAACAGACAAACACACAGAGCCACTAAAAACAATACTTCACTTCATGTTCTACTCTTTATGCTCATGTGGCAAACAAATTAACCCAGTAACCACTACTCCCAACAAGACAAGTGGAATGATGTGGCTTTAAGACTGCTCACCAATTACTTTGAGAAATCAGTGGCAGCCATTGCTCGATCTCCTACATCTTATCACTGCTTGTTCTGGGATGTAGTAAAACCCTGACGGCTGTGGCCTTTCGTGTGTGTGTGTGTGTATTTGGGTATACAAGTGCAGTAAGAGTTATTAACCCTGTCCAGAAATTGCTGTTTCTCTCACATCGCTGATTAAAACATTCATCAGGCTTGAACCTGCAGCCTAATGTGGCATTGATTAAACTCTCTACTTACAGATGGACTGGAGGAACATGGCTGCTGATGTTGCATTATCTACAAGGGGTGGAGGGGGTAAAGTTGGATACAAAATATGTTGTAGACCTCAGCAGCTTCCGTTGTGTTTGTTTGAATAAGTGTTGTGTCGTCATGAATGATTCCTTCGAAAGAACGCGCTCTCTGAATCACTCGTGAAGTCGTTCGCCGGCGCCATCACTCACTCGTGAATCTTCGGCAAACGACGCCAGCCAACGTGTGGGGAGGGAGGGACTAGTAAGAAGAATTGTGTCTGCTGTGCTGCTGTGATTCGTTTGCGCTGTCAGTCACTGACACACTCATGATTCGCAGGTCAAACTGACACACAGAGAACTGGAGAACTGTGGCTGAGGACATGAATCTCGCGCTGTCACTCACTCAATGACCCGCGGTGCGAACATACTGCATTCAGGGAGGACGTGAGTCACGTAGCAGGGCACTGGGCTACTGCTAAGCACTGAACGATTTGGTGAACGAATCATTTTAATGAATGGAGTCTAGTGATTCAGTACACTCAAATGAACTGCCGATCCCATCACCAGTTTGAATCATGTATGAAATTTGTATTACATCAAAACACACAATTTGGCCTGGATAATACAATCTGCCATAACTACATGGGAATTATTACATGGTGAACGTGTGTACTATGTATTATCATAATCTGTGACTGTGTGCCTCCAAAAGTTGCCATGGTGTTGTCATTACCCTCTGAATTTTTGTAAATGTACAAATGCTGCGGCCCCAATGGGCAGGTCAAAGGGAAACTGGCCAAGCAGAGCTGTCTGTATAAGCTTCTCACAGAGGTGAAGACATGGTTCTGGAGTCTTGAAGAAGATATTTTATATGGTTCCCAACACAGGGAGGAAGTCAAATAAGCTGAATCAAAGACAGTAACTCCATGTCTCTTTAAAAAATGAAGCAATAGACTGCAGGTATTTTAATGCAAGCACCGTTTGCATTGGCTGACATCATCTCATTGACATCCTATTTATCCAGATAATGTGCACGCTGACTGCGAAGGTATAAAAGAGTTTATACCGACTGCAGAAAACAGAATTTGGTTAGAATTAGGTTGTGGGGCAAGTTTAATGGCTGTATCGCCCTCAATATTTTCCGAGACCACCCTTGGGAGCAAGGGCTACCCAGAATGCATTGCGTGTTTATATAACAAAGATGGCGCTGAAAGCAGCGAAACGAGTACGTTACAAATTAAGTATTTTCTTTGTTAATAGAGATATGAAAATTATGAAAACCATTGTATTATCTTAGTTTAGGCCCATATTATGGATTACTGACGTCATCGTTGCGTGACATTTATTTATATTTTATGATCTTTTGTCAATAGCCGGCCGGTGCGGACAGGCGATCGTTTGCTATCGTTTACTTTTCAATATGCCGTGGTGTGTGGTAACGGATCGTAATAAATAATCGTGACGTAATGTGTTCTTCTTCTTCTTTTTTGGAGTTGACAGACTGGACGCAGCTTTCGCGTTATTCTGCCCCCCACAGTCTGAAGACGTATCTGCATTTAAGGGGTGTCCCATTTCTAAGTGACAAAATAACCCTCAACACTTGGTTTTGAGGGCCAGTTAAGATTAAGGGTTGAGCTTGAGGGTTAAGATAGGAATTGGCATTGGCCCTTAGACTCTTTCCCTTTTTGTGTTTCTTTGCACTGTTTAACCCCGAGGGCAAGTGTTGTATTGATGCTGTATGGGAAGATCTGACCCATTTGGTCTGGTTCAAGGTTTTCCACTTTATACCCCCCGGTTTTTTTCTGTATGGAGCAGGTATTGACCATGGGACATTGTCATATTGCAAAAAATAAAGGTCTCACCTAATTGTTGGAGTTATAGTGTGGCTCAGGCCAATCCGGATTGTGCGTGAGAGAAAAATATCTCTCTCTTTGACAGCTCCCCCATTGTCCTCATGTGGAGGTTAAAGCAGTAGACAATGGATGGATGAATGTGACTTGTGTTGGTTCATCAAAATTCAGTTCACAATTTTGTAACATTAATTTGCCGAACAGTTGATGTCCAAAGGCCTTTAGACCAGTGGAACACAATGGCCTAGCTTGTCCACGCACATTTAATCACATAAAGCATATTATTAAAATAATTATGAATATAAAATGAAATGTTTGACATGTTTTAGCAGCGTACCGTCAAATGGAACATCCAATATGCAGGCTTTTGTGTATATTTACAAAAAAAGTAATGTTGCTGGACATGGAATGTGTGCTTTTGCATTAATTCCTCCAACAACTTTCAGTGACTCAAACAAACATCCACTCTGATACACTCACCTGGGCTTGCAGATATGTTGACATGACCAAAGATTCCTCCTCACAGAAATGATGAAGAGTTTAATTGCAGCACTGAGCCACTCATCATGTTGTGAAACCCCATCATTTGCAAGGGAGCTCATTTTAAAACCAGCATACAGCTTATTACTGATATTTCCAGTCCATCTAACAGGACTGGCTGTTTCAGCGTGCAGGTGCTATACTTTGGTGGAGCCGCATTGTGTGAAGCATAATTTGCCATGTGATTGGCTCCATTGTAGTGGCTCGCTCGCTTTTCCTCCTGGCTGTTTATTTGTCTGTCTGGAAACCTCAGCTGAACAGACAGCTAACGGATGGATGGATGAATGGATGGCTGTTTAGAATGTGTGCCTCCCTGCTGTGGATAGATAATCAAAGGCATATTCTAGAGCTCCAGTAGCTAACATCAAATCATTTTCCACCCCTCTGGCAGGAAACAACGCTGTTCACCGCTATAGAAGTAAATTTTTAGACCAGATGTTTCCCTGCTCCAACACCCCTGATTCAAAAAATGTGTCTCATAAAAGTGAAGATACCTGTGAATACCTGTTGTTCCCTGGGATGCCAAAACAGATGGAAACAGGCCAGCAGGAGAGGCTTTTACCGTATCCCCAGAGATCCAGAGCGACAGCGGAGGTGGATCACTGCCATAAAATGTGTTCAAAGTGAGCAGAAGAATATGAAGCAAAGGGAGTATACAAGCAAGGCATTTCGGGGTTAACTCTCTGGGTAAACACTGGATTCAGGCTAGATTTATCCAGTTTTGGATTGACAGCGTTGCATAAACATACCCGACAGCGAAGCCTTTTCTGCCTCAGTCCTGTGTAGTGTTATTTGCTCAGTGATAGACCATTTTCAAATAAAACACTATCGTAGCATTTCAGTTTCACTTGATTATCAAATTTCTTTGTTCTAGTTTTCAGAATTTATGTAAGAATTTATCAATAAATAACTGGGCCTGAAAGGAGCTTCCCCTATTTCAAAGACCAGCAACTGCTACTGATACTGCAGGTCTGGAATAATGTCCCCTTTGGCTGTTTCCAAACTTGTAAATAGCACAGAAGGGGATTATTATCATAATTATTATTATTATTATAATAAATAATAAGTATTATTGATATATATAATATATGATTATTATTAAGCATCAGATATATACAGTCTGTCAAGTTTTGTGATTTGCTGATCGATCTCTGTTGATTTAAAGTGTGCATTGAAATCTGTTGTGTTGAATCCACCTACAGTTCCCTTCATTTTTGCAGAACCCTTGACTGCCATGACGGTTTAAGCACACGTTGTCATGTGACAGCTGGAGATCTGTATGGATTTAAAATGTGGATAAACACATTTTGTTGAATGTAACCGTGGGTTTTTGTGCTTTCTAATTTGTATTCCAGACATTTGTCTAAAATCCTTGAATTTGGTTGTTCTCTCCCACACTCACGCACAAACACATACACACCTGTCTCCATTCTCCCATCATTTGTCATCCCATTGCTGGTGCATAGTGTGGCACTGCTAGTTTACAATACAGCAGAGTTAATTAGCCATTTTATGGCTGATTTATAGCCTGACGGGCAGACAGAAGATGGCCGCTGTCCTGTCCTTGTTGCCCACTAAAGGACTTGTCAAAGCTGGTATGAAACTCACGAAACATGCATGGGTGCGCACACACATACACACACAAAGACAAGTGGTTTGTTTGAACATGTGCACTCCTATAAATGTGTGCACCAGGGTGAATACAAAAAAGTTCATCTGTATCCTCAACACAAACACACACACACACACATGCTCACAAACTTAACACAGTTTTCAGTATTGCACCCTCTTTTTTTATGTCCAAGCATAATTCCTCTGTCTGGAATGATTTATCAAGTCACAAAGCTCTCATACAAAAACAACTGTGACCCTGCTCACCTTGACCAGTTTGTCTAATCTCATTAAAACAGGAGGCAGTGCCTTCAGGGAGCAGAGAGATGAGTGAACACCTCATATGACACACACTCACACACACACACTTGCTTCAGAACATCATATAAACACAGGGTCAGTTATTGCAGGTGAAACATACCTTTATATAAGTATATTGTCTTTGATTTCTTTAATTTTGTGTATGGAGCTGTCAGATATAGGAAAGCATCAAGTTATACAAAAGGTTGAACCATTAATGTAGACTGTAGTCTTTGGGAAGTGAGTTGTTTAACTGTAGGAACAGTTTCTACAGAACTGTTTGAGTTGGGTGGTGGTGTGTGTGTGGTTGTGTGTTTGCCCTATCTCACCTTTGGTTTCTTAGCAAATCTGAACTACATTTTTTTGAAAGCCTCCTTTTGGTCGTCTGGCTGTGAAGTTTAATTATATTGTATTTTCTATAATCTAAATTGTCAGTACTTTTCTATATTGGACATTCACAGATGTGAAAATCGACGTTTATTATTAATTACCGTTACCTTGAACTTGATCTTATGCTTCGCAGCCAAACAGAAACATACATATTGTAAGACCTTTTCCCAGTTTTAAAATTTATTTAAATTGTGTCCAATTCAATTTTAGAGACCTTTAAAAAACTTAATTTATATTTGAATTTCATTTTACTTAAAGGGACACTGTGTAGTATTTATGGGTTTATATGACCCAAAATCCACTTTTGTATACATATTATGTGCTCCTGCATTGTCTAGTCGCTGTATAATATTCTTTATTTCATTTTCATAGTGTTTCAAAAAGTCATGTAAAATAACATGGTTGCGGGCCGCTACTGCATTGCCACGACGGCATGTTTCTACGGGAGCCTGTATAGACAAACGAGAGAGAACAAATCAATCGTCGCTTTACTTGTAGTCTCTTTGCTTCGTCTGCTACGGCCGTGGTAGCTCGCCCTCTCCCTCGCCTCACGAACCTCATCTGCTGACATGGAGAAAGACGACGAGGACGACATTTGACCGGCTGCAGATACCGTAGCACTCAGGGAAGGGAGGGGGTGAGCAGAGGAGCAGTTCTTTGTTGTAAAGTTCAGCCTCTCCTCTAGATGGCACTATAAACTACTTGCTTCACCTTTAAATTTAACTTTCTATGAACATTTAAATGTTTTCTCTTTCAATTGTGATTAGTTGATGCCCTTTATTTTTTTGGTTGTTTGTTTTGCCTCAGCTTTTGCCTTGTAAAGCACTTTGTAATCTGGATCTGAAATGTGTTGTGCAAATAAATACATACATACTTAAATATTAAATTGAAAACATATATCTGAATTAATTAGAAATGTATTCACCTAGTCAACCGTAAGGAACATTGTGATAACATGTTGTATCTATAGTATAGTATTATGCATACAGGCCTAAACATGATGTATTACCTGTTGTGAAGCTTAGAAAACACACCCCATCTGCCATTTTCTCACAGAGGCACCTACAAATCCAACCAGACATCAGCACGAGCCTAATAGCGACGTTACCGAGCACTCGCTGTCATCTGGGCTGCAATAGCATAGCAGTGACAGCTAACAAGAGAAGACATCACATTAGCTGGCACGACCGGCACAGTTGTTGCTCCTGCTGCTGCCACTGCCAGAGCACTTGACTGTGCTGATGTAGCTACAGGTGTAGTATTCATTCATGCTTAAAAAGTCTGACACTGGCAGGCGAGCAGCCGGTGGTGCGCTAGCACAACACCTGACAGCTAGTTAATGTTTGTGTGCTGCCTTTCTCTGCAACAGGAGCTGACACAGGCAGAGGAGGTTCCTCCGTTTATAGGGGGAGGGAACACAGTGTCCAGGCCATTGACATTTAGAAATGACTTCTTATTCCACCTTGTTTCTTTATCTTCACATTCTAGTTTTTTCCTTGTTCGTTTGCCTTTCCCAATGCCTTTACATTGTTTTTGTGACTTTATGTGATTTGATCTTCTTTTAGTTTTACTGTTTCTTTTTTTGTCTTTTCTTCAAAGCTTTTTGGTCTCCCTTCTTACCACTGATTAGTGCCCTGCACTAATGCTGCCCAAATCAGATTTTAAAGCATATCCAGATTGTATCTTTCTTGGCTGGACAGCTAAAAAAAAAAACACATGAGATTTTTCCAAAGCTGATTCAATGCAAACCACAGAGCCGATTCTGATCAGATTTTTACAGATCTGTTTTAATATGAACATCTCGGTTGCACAGACATGATTTCAAAGTGTGCTGTGCGTCAATTGAAGTGTGACTGGAACAACAACAATGATTATGGATAGCTCTGTTTACAAATATTATTGGAACAAATTCAACCCCATAGATATTTTACCCCCTATATCATATGTTATATGAGGACACGTCTTGTCGTCCTCCCACTTTGTAATATTACACAGAAAGATGTGGATTTGTTTTCAATAGTTTAGAGTGTCCACGTATTTTGCAGACTTAGCAAATTTGTGGCTATATTTATCAATTTTCCAGTTTTAATTCCATTACTTTTTGATCATTTTCAATACTGACAAATATACACACTGAGATAATGTGAAGGGAACAAAAACAGTACGTGTCGCACTAAAATAGGAAGACAGACACCTAGTTACTTCCAGATTCAAAAATAAGGTGTATACATATACCTACTGTGTCTACCTGTCTGTGCTGAAGCTGGTGTGTGTCTTTGTTTTACTTTGTGTGAAAAGTGTTGATGATTTTGTGTATCCATGTTCCCAATTCTTTTTCTTTTTTTCATGTACTGTGTTTGTGTTTTCAGTATTTGGACCTCATGCTGATCAAGGCCTTGCCATCTTGCTTTGTTCATCTGACTTTCTCGTCATTAATGAAGTTCGCCCATCGTTCTCCTCCTCAACCTCCTCCTCTGGCTCCCTCCATCCCTCAACCACCATTTCCCTGCTCCTCTTCACCTTCATCTCGCATATCTATTAAACGCTCTGCTTTGATCCCTACTCCCTACTTTTTCACCATCCTTCTTCCTCCTCCTCCCATCATGTTTGTTTCCTTCCTTCAAAGTCAGAAAGCCTCTCCTGCTCTATTTCTATTCCACTTCCTTCCACTCTTTTCCCACCAGTTTTCCACAATGTCTTTCTTTCTGTTATTTTATATTTCCTTCTCAGGATACTGTGTGACTGTAAGTGATTTTATTTTGCTCTTTAGCTAATTTTAGCGCACTGCAGACTGGGAATGTCCATCCATGAGCTCAACGATGTTATTTTGCGACACAGTTACACTTTTGGTTTATTTTGAGTTAAGTGTTTTTAGTTTTCAGATTTAAGTGTTTATTCAAAAGCACTTTTTTAGTCTGGCCTTTTAATATCATGTATTTATTATTAATTTGTGTGTGTGTTTAACTAACCAAATATTGTGTATTTAACTAAATTTCATTTTATTCCTTCCAGTTTTTATTTTAATATATTTTATTTATCTTTCATTTTTAATCAGCCTAGTTATTTTGGTTATCTCCTGTTATGACTTTACACCTAGTTGCTGAGCCCAGTTCTTGAATGCGCCTGAATTTCACTGTGACAATAAAATATCTTATCGCCGTTACCTTATATTATGTTAAAAATAAATACTCTTATTCTTTAATCTGTTTTTTAGTTGTCAGAAAGTGGCTAGAAAAAAGTCAGGTTAATATGTGAGATATTAAAATACTGATCTCAGTATTGGGATCTCAGATCGCCTCTCTCTCTCTCAATCTCTTCATTGCTGCATCTGATGAATCATATTTTAATCATATTAATCTCTGCTGACGTTGACATGTATGACCCTTTTTAGGTTTCTTTTTAGTAAGGCGTTGCCGGTGCTGAAGTAACATGTATTCCCCTGGGGGACCTGTAGGTGTAGTAGAACAACCAATAGGAGCCCCTGCTCTTCCTCTGAACTCGGGCTGAACAATTGCAATAGGGCGTACTGTTATGTGACATCATTTGGAGAATCTCAATACTGAATGGCCATCAATACCACACAAAAAAAGCATTATTTCATCTCACACAACAATGCACACGTTTTGACTACTAATGAATTCTTCACTTGAGTTGAAGGTGATATGTTTAGAAGGGAAATGTCTCTTCTTTGAGCAGAGGAGTTGCATTCCTGATTTTTTTCTCTTGATGCAAAAACCTGTGAAGTTTTAAATATCAGAGATTGGAATTGTAGGTCCATAAAGACACATTTACATTATCAGGTTTGCTTGACATAAGCACTTAATTCCTCAGTGTAGTACAAAGCAAAGGTATGGACATTTATGGAAATGTCACCTCTGAGTTCAATGTGTTCCAGAAAGTACTTGTGAAAAACATGGACACAAACATAATCCAATACCAGTAGATAACCCTACATGATCTTTTGCACACAAGAAAGTGTAGCAACACGTCCAGAAATACAAATGAAATAACCCTATGGGCCTGATTTACTAAAGCTTTGCGCGTGCAAAAACATGTGAAAACTGGATTGCACATGCAGATTTGCGTTGATGCTGATCTACTAACAAGGCGCAACAAGGAGCGCGTCCCTTAGATGGGCAAAATAGCACTCGAAACCCATTTAGCGTTCTTGCCTTAATGCATATGCAATATGGGGCGTTATTTTGCGTGTGATGGGAGGAGAAAATGTAAATATGTTATTTTAGCACGCGCAAAGTGATTTATCAAACTTGAAACTGATTGCGGTGCTTATTTCTGCGCGGTGCGCACACATGGCTGTAGTTAGTTAAAGTTATATTATATTTGTAAATCAGGAAATTACGCTTTTCCAGAGCATGTTCAACTACGCGTTCACAGATGACGCACATTCATTTCTTATTTGGTATATCTGAATAAATTAAATATAGATATCCATAGGAGAAATGCGTGTTTGTTCTAGTATGGGCTTACCTTGCTCTGCAGTTTGTGATTCAAGGAGGGGTCGTACCTATGTTCCCCGGTTAAGACCGGAGGAACGGGGAACCCTGCTTTACCTTAACGGGTCCAGCTCTAACCTGGTCAACTCTCGGTGCACGGCGAAGCGCAGGTGGCACAATGCGTGAACGTCACCAAAACCTCACAGGCAGGTTACCCTAACCCTAACCCTTCCAGTTCCAGGCACATTTAAATGCAATAAATAATCACAACAATCACTATTTACTGTAACTATCTGAATCAGCTATAGATATGTCATCTATATCGATTGTTCCGTTGCCTCTGACGTCAGATCAACGCGTAATGGAAACTCAGCCCGACTGAATGAACACAGGTGAAACCAGGGACGGACTGGGGCTAAAAAGCCGTTGTGATGATCCGCTTTATTTATTGATTTTCTTATTGACAAGAAAGTCACACATCCATTGAAATTAGACCTATGTGTAATCTCGATAGAAACAGCAGAACCTTCTTTCTTTTTTTTTTACGGCAACATCCATAGTCCATAGTTTTCTTTGTTTGATACGTCAGGTAATGATGGAGCTGTCCAAAATACCGACGCAGGATTAAAATAATAATAATATAAAAAGGTCCTATGGACCCGGGGAACAAGGACGTCATATATGCCTCGATCTCAGTTATCTGCTCATCGCAGAACGTCAGCTGTGCTTTCTGTTCAGTGGCTTCAAATTTCATTCTGCGCTTCCGTTGAGTCTGCTCTTTCTCCATGTGGACAACTCTTGACTAGCACAAAATCCTAATTTAAATAGGGCGGTCTTAACCACTTCTGCGCCTGTAGTCAATTGCGGCCGCAATCTTAGTAGTTCACCCGCAAAACGTAATCCAGTAACAGGCACAGTCTTTCTTCTCGCGCAAGCAATTTAGCGCTCTCTATTTGGAATCTTAGTAAATCAGGCCCTATGTGTATGACTGACTTACTGTGAAACAAATATGACACAAGTAAAAGAAGCACCCAGTCATGCCAAGGTCCCTGAAAAAAATGTATCTGATCACAAGGAGCGTAATGCATTATTTATTTATTATTATTTAACCCTGGATAAGGTGGTCACCACCACCCTGAGACACTCAGATTACTTTAATGGCCATGGCTTTAAGGGAATAAGTTTTACATAACATTCAGCATTAATTATTTAAAAAAGTTGCCCACACACTGGTGCACCCACACAGCTGATCTGAATAACCTCTCAATATAATACCAGCCAATGCTGTTTGAAATATGTTTGAATGGTATTAGCATCAACAGCTGTTCACTTACAGTCTAGAAGAAATATTGAGTTCTGCATAGTAATGTATTCTTATCTGCCCCAAGGAGTTATCTATCTATCTATCTATCTATCTATCTATCTATCTATCTATCTATCTATCTATCTATCTATCTATCTATCTATCTATCTATCTATCTATCTATCTATCTATCTATCTATCTATCAAACCACAACAATACCTCGACTTACTGCAAGTTGAGTAATGTTACTACTCAAATACACACATACTATTGATATTGTTGTTCATTCCTCCCTCTCTCTCAGCCTGACTTCGTCTATCTTTCTGTCTCTCTTTCCCGCTCCCTCCCCCGTCTTTCCCTCCCCTGTCCAGTGCGGTTGCCCACACCACATAATAATAAAACAAACAAATATGAATAAAATAATAATAATGTCCTATGCAGTCCGAGTTTCACAGACTCTTCCTGCGCACAGCAAATCTGTCCTAGGTACTGGGTAAGACAGGTAAAAAAAAAAAAAAAAAAAAAAGTATGTATATTCACCTAAACATGTTTCCATGTGCAGCAAGAAGGCCCAGGTTCGAGCCCCGGTTGGAACAAGGGCCTTTCTGCATGGAGTTTGCATCCCCATGTGTGCTTGGGTTTTTTCATTTTTGTAGCACTCATGACAACGTAGTCGGATGATTCACGTGACTCGACTGACTCAAAAGCTCTGTTTCCCGCTCTGCAGGATGTTCCTATCTCTGACTTGAGTTGACTTGTGGAGTTGTGGTTGCCTACGAAATTGTAGCTAATGGCAGCTAAGATGGCTAGGACTAGTAGCTAATGTTGCAAGATGTTTGTGTGTGGAGCTGTTTATCGTTTTAAATTAAATTGTAGTATGACTCAACTGATCCGGGGTAATGATGCTAGAGACTCACGACTCATGGGTTAATTTAAAGACACGGGTGAAATATCCGATTGAGTCAGGAATCAACCAGCTCTACTTTGTTGATACATCGCTTCCATTGCTTGCATATTTCATCTGGATCATTGGTCTTTTTTTTTTTTGTATGTTGTTTCTTTACAAACAGGTGGCAATATTTTATTTAATATTCATAAAATGTTTTTATATAATAATATAATATAATAATTCATGTCTTTCACTTTCATGATTAGCGCTGTATGTTTATTATTTTCTGGAAATGTGTTTTACGTGATTTAAAGTGATCCAATATAGTATGTGCTCGGAGTCCCCCTAATTAATGTGCATTTGTTTACAAACCAATACCAATGAACTCTGACATCCATGTCTTCAGACCAAGCACAGTAGCCCAAGTGAGATACATTGTGCAATGATGATTTGAGCAATGATGTAATTGTGCTGTCAGGTTTATACATGTGGCAACCTAACGCTAGATGTGAAAATAATATATGCATTTGCATTTTAGCCATAATATTTAATATTATTTGTGATAGCCTGGCTGATATTGTCTGTCTAAATTATATTATTGTCATAATTATTATCGTTGGAATGAATAAAAACCACACACTCTCCCGTTAGCCACTACTGCTTACCTCATGAAGTCATTTTTTCCGAAGCAGTAATCAGTCCATCAGGCAACCACTCTGAGAGTTCAATAGGAAAGTAATCAGTGGGAACAGTATACTATAAACTTACTTTTGTGTAAATCTCTGTTTCATGCAGGAAGGTGACAACTGTGACAGATGTAATCGATTGCTGCTAGCGGAGTCTGCGTGTGATATACTGCTTCAGTGTAAAGTGGTCTTCCTACACTCCTGATGTTCCATCCGGATGTGGTTCTGGAAGTTTTCCAAATCTGATGTATGTTATAAACACAAACGTGTCTTGTCAAAATAAACTAGCAAAGAAACACTCACTACTCTAATCTATATGCATTTTATTTTATATTGTATCATAACATTGAAATTGAGCACTGACATGCCACCACGCACAGATATTTTTAGGCAACTGGTTTTCAGTAACTCCACATTTCTGATTTGTTTTGTAATGGACACAGGTATTAGTAAAGAAAAAAGATACTGTGTAAACCTAAAGTAGATTAACTGACTCACATCCTTAAACCAACGCTTGTCCAGGATGATGGCTACACATCTGGGGCCCGTCTGGGGCCCGTTTCACAAAGCAGGTTCAACAAACTCTCAGGCTAACCCTGAACTCTGAGTTTATCTACTCTGAGATAGGAAACTGAGTTTTCGGTTCCACAACAGCTGATTTGAGTTAGTTTGTTCAACTCGTAGTAGTTTCACCTGAAGTTAAGTTTGAGAATGTTCTTATAAGGAAGTGTAACACGGCTGCAGCAGCAAAAGAGAGGGAGAACACTGCTGCTAGGGTAAATGTGTAAGTTTAAATGTCATCCTTTGCAATCACAATAATATTACAGCGGGAAACTACTTGAGTTATAGCCTATTCATTTATTTCATTTAGGTGTAATCCCGCGGGGGAGAAGCGCACTTGGCTGCAGTTTAAGATGAAACATAAACACATTGTTCAAACATGTAAGACTTCGGCATAATCTCATGGGGGTACATCATTTTGATCATGTTTTACATTTTGATCATGTTTACATAACATCATTATGTTTTATCCCCAACATAATGATGTTTTCACACACATAAATGACTTCTCATTCTTTGTATCATGTTAAAGTGCTCTGCATCTCCGACGTTCTATAAAAAACTACCAGTTGTAAAAAAAAAACTGCAAACGCACAATATCTGCTGGGATGTGAGAGCATGACTTCGGTTGGTAATGTTGGAAATGTAAGGACGGATTAGGTTGTGTAAGTAAATGATGGACTGTGACGTGAAACTGTACCACTCAAAAAGATAAGTGTCTGGAAATGCAAGAACATCTATGCGCGGTGTGATAGTCATCTCCTGACGAATATTTAATTCTCTGCGCAGTAATGCTGCACCTTCATCCACGGGATCACTCTCAAAAGGACATGGTAGTGAAAATAGTCGCCACCTAATATAACTTCTAATGTAGACGCAGAACCATACTACGCCAAAACTCGCCTGCTGACTGAATGAATGAGGAAATCAAATGCCGTGTGTGTCTGAAAGAGGGCGGAGACAGAGAGAAACTCAAGGACCCCTGCTGAGCTGCTAAACCTGTAATCTCATCATATGGTAAGAGGGATAACAACACACAACAATGACATAATCTTCTATCTTTGACACTTTCCACATGTTACAGTCAATGTTAGCGTTCAAAAAAGTTTGTAGTTTTTTATTGTTTTTTCTTATTTAAAAAAGTAATTAGTTATAGTTACAAATTACTCCTCCCAAAAAGTAACCAAGTTAGTAACTCAGTTACCACATTGTAAAAGTAATTAGCTACTCAGCAAAGTAACTGAGGTTATTTTTTAATGTTCTATAACGTTATTACATTCTATAAAATCCTTTATAACGTCAAAGATGTTTGTACTAACTGAATGAAGAATAAAAACACTATATATAGTATTTTAGAACATTTGGTATTTATTTAAACGTATTTGAATAGATTTTAACTGTCATAGAAATACAAATATACAATACACACTTTGCATTCAAGGGGACAATTAAGACATAAAAATGTATGGAATGGGGTAACCTTCCTCCTCATGTTGGTATTTTATCAAGGAGAGCTCTGAATGACTCAGACTCCACAGTGGACAGTAGTAGCATGCTTGGGGTGGGATTAGCAGCGGCAGCAGCAACAAGTGCTCCATAATGTTCGCATTGCTTGAGGTAGACTTGTGGATAAACTATTTTCCCCCGGGCATAGGGTGCATGTTAATACACATTCTTGACCTCAGTAAGCAAGAAGTAGTGTTGGTACTTCCACTTTGGAAATGCTACGTTTCCCTGACTCGTCGACATTTTGTCTATGTCTTAGTTAGAGCATACTATGAGGCAGTGTGAGCAGTGCAAGCGTCCACCCCGCCAATCATCATTGCGTGTCGTCATCAATAATCTCCACTCCTGCTCTCTCACTGCAGCTGATGTGTGGCTGTCAGAAAGCCTGACACCGCTGCGCTCCATTCAACCAAATTCATGTAGTAACTCAAGCAACGCACCACATTCTCAGGAATGGTAACGGCGTTGCAACGGTAGGAAAAGTAATTCGATTACTCTATTACTGAAAAATAACGCTGTTAGTAACGATATTGTACTTACACGCCGTTACTCCCAACACTATGTTTTGTATTTTACTTTTATTATCATCATTTATCTTTGTCAATTTCTGTCATAAAAAAGTGTTTAGTATCTGCTAAACAAATACTGTGGTGCATTCAGTGTTACTGTACTGTGTACGTTTTTGTATCTGTTCATATGAAAAAAAAAAAACCATAAATAAATCAATTGTTGTTACAACTAGCATGCTACCTATGGTAAACTAGCTAGCATTTTGGCAATAACTTCCAGCTGGAAAAAAAGCCTTATTAGACTTCAATAACACCACAATGACACACATTAAGTTCACTGCACTGTTTAGTTGTTGGCTATAGTGTGTGAAGATAATATGTTAATCTAATAAAGGACAAATTCTATGAAACAAAATTCATAGTTTTATGTTTTCCTTTCACAACAAAAAAAAACACTCTTTGCAGTGGAAACCTAAATACACTTTATTTAGTCTCCAATCGGCACTGATACACAGACATTTTAGTCTAGTGTCAAAGTTCACTTCTTAACTTAACCACTTCTTCCCTGACCCTCTTTTTGGAGTCCCTGCTCGAAAATGACATACCCAAACTAAATAGAGTAAATCTCTGCAGTTACAAGCTCTATGTGAATTATCTTGGTATCAAAATACAGATAACACACACTGTAACAGTAAATGTACATGGAACACAGCATAGGATTCTCCGCTGTCCAGTCGACACGTTTTTGTTTACATAATCACGCTGACGCTCCGGTGCCGCTTTTCAATGTGTGCGCTGTATTGTTTTTTTTCGCTCCTGCTGGTTTGATCCGTCGGTGTTTTAACTGTGTTTCGTGAACATAAGAATGGTTTATATGAGCTTTTAGCTGAGTTTCTGTCCTTTTTGTGGGTATGCAGCATGTCTGTGTTTGTTTAAGTCAGATATGGTTTTATGACGCTTTTGTCGGTGCGTCTGACGCTGCCCCCCGTACCGATTGGATGAGCCATAGCATTGTTTCATACTTTGTTGCTACTAACTCAAGTAATGTTAACTTATAACAACTGCAAAGATACAAAGACAGCAGGTTGTTTCATTTTAAATGCACATTGATCATAGTCATAAAATTCTCTCATGTTCTGTAAATAAAAAAAAAGATTTTGTGCTCAAAACCCCGTCAACCCTTTCAAATCCACATCCTCTCCCCTCCTAACACAGTTTGAGCTGAAGGTTATGGGGACAATGGCTTGAAGGCTATCTACACATGGTGCTTTAGCTCCACGTTAAACCAGGTTGGACTCAGCTCAGTTCAGTACGGTTGTCGTGTCCATGGAAACCACAAGAGTGCCCCTCCCTTATCTCTTGCCTCCGTCTGGTTTCCATATCATTTCTCAAGGTGAGAGACAATGGGGCAGAATGATAACTTCACACTGAGGTTAATTACACAACATCTGGTTCATAGTCAAGCATGCAACTGAGCATAATTGTGTAATGAATGAGGCAAAAGCAACAGTTCCATGAAGCCCCGCTATTTTATGTTCTCCCGGTTACACTGAGTGACGGAGAGTAATTATACGAATAGAGTCATCATCACCCAATTGCACGCCACGTTAAGACAGGGAGCAAGGAACACAACACCTGTTGTTTCCATGCTTGTGCAGTAATTTGCTTTTGACTAGAAGGTGAAATAATAAGACAATGGGGAGTGTAGTGTTATTTAATTGAGGAATAATACATTTAAAAAATAACTGAGTTGTGTTTTTTTTATTGTTGAAATTTTATATTTCATATAAAAGTATTTGTAGTAGTAGTAGTAGTCGTATTATTATAGAGGCACATAGAGGATAATACTAATATGCACATATACATATGTTATTATTTTAAATCTTGCAGCTATTGGTGAGTCTCTCTTCTGCGTCTCCTCTCCTCTCATTACTTTATGTGTACCTAAGTCTGTTAATGGGGCAAGTGTGTGTGTGTGTGTGTGTGTGTGTGTGTGTGTGTGTGTGTGTGTGTGTGTGTGTGTGTGTGTGTGTGCGCTTGTTTTCAAGTGGCTGAGCTTGACTCATCATTAGCCATTCGCTTGGAGAAAAGGACGCCAAATAGTCACCTGTTTCTGTAAAGTTTTACTTGACTTACTGAGTAAATTATCAAGTATTAATAGTAATATATCAGAACCTACATGGTACAAGTTTGTGTTTATTTACCAGTGAGGTGAGTTATCTATTACAAACTATATATGTAAGAACATGGTAATTACATGGAAACAAGTTCAGCTGTCTTTTACAGTACAGTTTTACTTTACTTACTGAATAAATTACCGTGTATTTCATAGTAATATATCAGAACCTACATGGTACAAGTTTGTGCTTATTCAACGACAAAGGGAAGGTATCTCTTAATGATTTACCATACATATAACAGGGAAATACTTAACTGCTTATTACCAGTGGTAATTTATTTTCCGATAAAACAATGCAATTTACCAGATGAATACCTAATATTTCAGGTGGACTTTATCTGTACTTACCTAGTTTTTACAGTGGGAATTACCTAAACCAAAATACAATTTACCAGAAAAATACATTTTATTCCCGCTGTAGATTTGCTGTATTTACCCACTTATTACCAGAAATTATTAGCAATAACACTTTATAATTTACTGGGTAAATACCAAGTATGTTGGCCATTGTTTCATTGAACTTACCTTCTAATTACAGGCTAATACCTAGTAACACATTTCTGTCACCATAACTTTACTGGGTAAATAGCTACTAATTGTAGGTATTTTAGGACTGTAGGTACCTGCTTATTAACAGATCATAACCTAATAATACACTAAAATGTACCATATAGTTACCAGGTAAATACCCAACATGTTGGCCATAGTTTCGTTGTACATACCATTTTAATAACAGCAGTAATTACCCAATAACACACTATACTTTACTATATAGTAACCAGGTAAATGCCCAGTATTTTGGCAACAGTTTATTATTTATTTATTTATTACCATTGGTAATTACCTAGTAACACTTTTGTGTTACCATGAAGTTACCAGGTAAATACCTGGTAATTAGGGGACTGTAAAAGAAAGTTTTACCAAAGCCTTTGCCTCCTCTCCTCGTAGCTACAGTATATTTGAACTGCACAATTTAACTAAGTGAATATTGTCCATTCACCTTTGATAATAATAATAATAATAATAATAGAAAAGGTCCATGGTGCTGAAGAAGGACTGATCATTCCATCATCACAGAACAGGGAAGCTCTTTGACTCAACCCTAAAAGACACTGCCGCCATTCAGAAGTTCACCCAAGAGCTTGGTGCTTGGCTCACCAAGGTTGACAGGTCAGGTCTGCCTGGTAGATTCAAAGCCTAGATCTACCAGCACTCCAACCTGCCCAGAGTTGTGTGGCCTCTGCTGGTCTATGCAGTCCCAATGAAAACAGTTGAGTCCCTGGAAAGGAAGATCAGTCTTCTTACCTATTTCGGCCATGCACTGTCATACTGACCGAAGGAAATTCCGTGCCACACTAAAATAGATTGTCCTCATGGTTTGTCAAACATTCCATTCACACACTTATTATTATTGTAGAAGTATTATTATATATTTTATTTATTGATCAAAAAGGTGAATGTGACGGTCACCACTGACCAATCACCAGTCAGCTCCCTGGGGAAATCTAAATGTGAGTCCCCCCTCTGAGAAAGAGCAGACAGAGTTCAGTACTAAGGTGCTGAAATGCGCTGATGTGACCCTCACCATAGCAGAGAAAGGATATTTATGTAAAGAGAAAAATGTTGAAACACGCACACACAGGGCTGCCACCACATACTCCCCTATCCCTGATGACGATATCATCGTCCATCGCGATGTTTTACTGTTATCGATCATCGACTGCCAATTTGGGGAACATCGCCCAACCCTAAGCTGGTTCCACAGGAACACACCCTGGTGTGATGACTCACGTCATGACAGCCCCTCCTTCTCCTCTGTGTGTTTTCCCCTGTCTGTCTGTTCCTCCTGTTTCTTCCTCCCTGTCTGTAGCTATGTCCCAAATGCGAGACCGCGGCCGAGGAAGGGTGGATTCGTCGACCGGATGATGTCAAATTACGTCACAGCGCAGCGCCGTCGGCTGTCCCGAATGAACCGGTCCACCTCGACTGCTCCGTATGCGGCCGAGATATGTGGCCGACGTTAGCTTGTTTTTGAAGGATAGGTCTGGGGTATCCTTCGCAGCCGACCATATCCCACAATTCTTTGCGCGCCAGCAGCAAAACTTTTCCAATCCAGCATGGCTGACGTGTTGCGGGAGAAGCGAGTTCGTTTTCATACGTAAGTATTACAAATCAGAACGAAATAAAACAAATGAAACGTCTCCTCTGTTTTAAATGTTCCGCTATTTATGTAATTAATAAGCACAAGTCACAAGACTGGCCGCATTTGCTGTTCGCTGTGTGCTGTGTGCTGCCTGTAAGCGCCGTGAAAAGGTAGTTTCAATCACGGCGTAACTTTCAAACTTTTGTTTTATGTTAAACTTTAATTATCATATATGTGGTGGTTTTATATAATACTTATTTCACCACGTACACTGATTGTAGTTGGTGGCAAGAGAGAAACATACGTTAATCATTTTATTTTCTAATAAAATGATGCTCGATGTATTCTCCTCAGAGATGAGCTCACCTCTTCACTCTGGCAAAGACATAAATGTTGTTGTTGTCTTTCCTAAAAGAGAAGCGTAATGTTATTATGCCTATAATGATCATTTTAACTGTGAAAGGGGGCAGCAACATGTCATATAAACCCCCATGCTAAAACTACATCTTCCCTTGTTGTCTTTTGTCCCTGAATAGTACTATTTTGCAAAGAATGGACCTGCAGGAAAATGTAACTCCCTTGCAGGCCAAAAAAACAACAACTTAAAAAGACAACAACTTAAAATAAATATTAAGTAAGGATACGGTATGTAGTATGTATAATATTAGTTTGATGTCTGTTCAGTGTTTTACATTACATTTGGTTTATCTTGGGCATTAATAATATACTTTTGAAATGTACTTTCATTGTTGTTTTTGTTGACATGATGAATCCCCTGTTTCAGGATTGCAAGTGTCAGAATGGGGAAGCCCACTGCTGCAACTTTGCCCTGGGATGTCCTCAGGGATGGAGACGATGGAGTGCTTCTGTCCCAGCACCTCATCCATGAGGACAGACAGACCAGGGCAAAGTTGCAGCAGTGGGTGAAGAGGAGGACGGTTGGGTGGAGGAGGAGGATGATGATGATGATGATGTGGAGGACCCAAACAGACCAGAACCTCAGAGGAGGAAGAGGGACAGAGACGGTGAACTGATCGACCTCCTCAGGGAAGACATGAGGAGAGAAATGAGAGGAGGATGGAGAGACTCCTCCCTATCCTTGAAAGATGTGTCCCCATATTTATTATATTTTTGTTTATATTTTTTGATAATAAATACACTGCTAAATAGTATCTTGGATTTTATTATTTTAACATAAAAAGCTATATATGTATGTGTGTATATGTATATATATATATATATATATATATATAGATGTGTGTATAAAAATGTAATACACAAAACAAGCACTTTTAACAACATTTACATTAAATAGAATAAAAATGTCTTGGTTGAGAAGATCCAGAAGCACAACCAGGGCTTCTCTGCTCAGCCTGAAATCTGCCCATGTGTCGTCCTGCCTGAAGAATCTTTCCAGCACGAGAACAAACATGTTGATCCTACAATAGTGAAGAAAAACTACTTACTACTTTACTTTTACAGCTTAAACATTTCTATTTTAGATAAAGCTTTTCAGCTGATGACTAAAACTATATATGTGTGTATACACATGTGTATGTGTATACATATATATATCTATATATGTATGTATATATAGATATATACACTAGATTATGTTTACTTTCTGTTTCTGTGAAGTAGGTACTACATGGCAAGCTCTAGAAGGGAAAATTACTCCTGGTACAGTGACATGTCCATTGTATTATATCTGATGAGCTTGGATTAAGATTACTGTTTAATTTACTGCTGTAAATTTTAGTTTGGGCTCAGATTTAAGTACTTAATATACATATGGCTGGTTTAATGTACAGTGACATATCAGATTATACTGTATACAATTATGATAGGATTGTATGGCTGCAAAGTGACATTTATTAAGTTTCTATAGGATTTCTATAGGAGTTCACAGCATGTAATATTAATATTATTATTATTATTATTATTATTATTATTATAATAATCTAAAGCCCTAAAGGCTCCGTCCAAACTAAACTCAATTAAAAGGAATACTAAACGTACCTAAAACAGACTAAAAACTATACTACTACAACTAATTTACAACTAAATAATGTTTGTAATGATATAATAATGAATTATTTTGAAATAATGAATCGTTCTTTAAGATCGTTAGCGGCAGATTAAGTAGACTATTTTACGAACACTAATACTAATAAAGTAGCTCTAGCTTCGGGAATCGGGAAGAATTGGTGACGGCTTGCCGCTTAGCGACGGCACGCTAACCGGTAAGCGTCGTCTACCACCTGCCATAAAGAAGAAATAGAAGAAGAAGAGGTAGGCGAGACCGTCTCATTTCGCAGCGTTTGACTTCCGAGTCCTTCGGCGGCTGCGTTCCACATCGGCCGCGACCGACGCTACTGTGTGCTGTGTGTGGGCGTGGCTAACTCTCAGTTGCAGGCAGCACCAGCTGAAACTTATTTCTACAATCAGACCCACTCCATAAAGCCTCTGGATTTCCAGCCACTCATCGGCGATGAGTCATCGCCTGATCGTCCCGTTTCTACAGCGTGGTAACATTGTTGGCCAGCTCTCTAGAAAGTTATTTTGCTTCTGTGTGTTTTTTGAGAAGCCTCAAATTCCCTTGAACTAATCTCCAGCACCCCTTCCCCCTGCATATTTATTCACCTTGTCACAAATAAATATTGACTTTAACTGCAGTAGTGTTCTGTGTCTTGCATTTGGGTCCAGTCCTTGTTGTTACCAAACACTCTGCCTCCCAGTCTGCTCTTGCGGACTCTGGAAACAACAAGTAAGCCTGTATTTTGGGACTGAAGTGATCTGTTAGGATTAAACCTGTAGCGATATGCATATCGGAAAAAAACGCGACTCTCGCTGTAATCCACAAACCTGTGTTGCAGTTGGAAATAAATGCTTACTACCTCAGTCTATTGCTATTATGTATATTATTATTTCACATGAACTGGCTAATTTTGACTTGTGTTTCATGGCACTGTGGTGGAGAGTGAGGGGTTCTAATATTTGCCTTTGTGTGCTTGAGCCCTGGTTGCCACATCTGTTCACAGTCAGAGGGTTTTTCCAATACTGGGACAGGGGACAGGGTCATAGCACAGCGAGCATGCCTCTGACCAGACAATGTGGACATGATGGTGTTTATGAATAAGAATTTTCATCTTCCTTGAATCACCTTGAAACACGTTTGGTTCTCTTAAGAGACTTGTTCATTTGTTTAGTTATTTTGTGGTTCATGTGGTCAATGTTTTATGTTTACATTAGTGATTTATGGCACAGAGAGAGAGTGTATTTCTAAGCTTAAATGATATCCACAATGGAGTTTACTTCTGTTTATTTAACAGTGTTTTGTTAGAGGAAAAAATTATTATTCTTTTGTTTTTACTTTTTTGTTATTTAATTTCTGATTCACATCACAGACTGGAAGTCTTTTACCTTAAAGTTGTTTTTTTTAACAATAATTTATGTAATTTACTTTGTTACAGCATGCGGAAGTAATGTATTTATTTTAGTTACATTGTTTAATTTATTTTATATATTATTTATATTTATATATATATTAGTGATTTGATAAGTAGTCCAGTTTTTGTTTTCAAACCTCTACTTGAACCGAATCATGAATTAAGTGTATTGTTACTGGCCTATTTAGGCTGATAAGGTAAAACTATCTCTATTAGGTATGATGGGGCCTGATCATTAAGTGCTTGTACATAGGATATTAAATTTAGTTATAAACTGTATAGGGAGCCAGTGTAGAGAAGTTAACAGAAGCTAAGTCTCTCTTTCTAGTTCCTGTCAGAACTCGTGCTGCAGCATTTTGGATTAACTAAAGGGTTTTAACAGGCTTGTTGGAACATCCTGATAATAAGCGGTTACAGTAATCTAGTCTATGTAACAAAGGCATGCACTAGTTTTCCCCAAGTGGAAATGCTGTCTAGGTTTTTTTTTTTTTTCCAAAGATGTCTTTTCCGTCCTTTGAAGACTTACACTTATAGGCACAGCTGCAACATAACTGTCTCACTTCATATTTTATCACATAGTGAGGTGTCAGGGATTGGCTAATCTGTAATAACTAATTTGTGTCACATCTGGAAATAATTGTGTTATGCACTGACAGCCATATAATTGGCTCTTTTGGGTGTTCGTCCATCCATCGTACTTTAATTTATGGGAATGAGAGGATGTATCTCAACAGCTTTATCCTTTGATAAAATGTATTCTGTACTTAATATATCAGAAATGCTGTGAGGGAATTATCTCAATTTACTAATTTTTAAATTGTTGTCCTCAATTGTCAAAGGTTTGCTGTAATTGTATAAATAATAATAATAAACTTTGATACAAATTATTCAACTAGTAGAAACGGTTTCTTGGGGGGAGATTGGTCAGAAATTATGATTAATGATTAACTTAAAGGGGACCTAGACTGGAGGACGCTGTTTTTTAGTGTGTATCTGCATCGTTACCTTCTTTATGAAGCCCTGAAGTTTCCAAACAAACAGTTCAGCCACTGTTGAGAACGCTGTTTTATTGTAATCTCGAGCTCAGCGAGATCTCTTAAAAAACCCGGTCCGGTTACGTAAACAGCAGTTCTCCTGAACAGCAGATCCTCCTGCTCCGGGCACTACAACAACACAGTCTGTCTTCCGGGTGTGAGAGTTCAGTCTGAAATATCGCGTCAGAGAAGAAAGATTTCTATCGGCTCGTTTACAGCAACTAGGAGTTTTTTGACCATAAAAACAAGTTAATGTATGTAAGTAGACCTCCATAACTAATATATATGTGCAACAGGACCACTCTATGTGAGCTTTAAAAGTGGAAAGCATGATCTGCACAGCTCCACCAATTTACACTGCTTGCATCTCACTGCCCACTTCTGCACGGCTGGACAGCTGGAGTGTCACACTTTATTTTGTAAACACAACAAAGAGACATGCTGTTGCAAGGAGTGAAATACAATTAGGTGTCAACACGGGATGTTTTATTCTGAAAAGTAAACTGGATGTTTTATTTTCCCTCTTCCTCTGTGTGTGTGTGTACACCTGGTATTCCTTATGTTGTGGGACCTAAATCTGTTAACACAGTCACATTATGGGGACCTGTCTTCCTTATGGGGACAAAAATAAATTCCCATGATATTCAATTATTACATTTTAAGATGAAGACATATTTTGAAGTAAGGCTGAGGTTAGGGTTAGGTTAAGATTTTACGGTCAGGGTAATAATAATTATTATTGCAATAATTATGGTTAAGGTTAGAGTAAGTCTGGTTAAGGTTAGGGATTGAATGTAAGTAAAAAAAAAAAAATTTACAAAAACAAACAATAAAAATAAACAGATAACAGAGTGAAATTACAGAGACTAGGCAATTTTGAACAGGTGGGTTTTGAGTCTTGATTTAAAGGGGGTAGAGAGAGTAGCAGATGTCTAGTGGGAGTGAATTCCAGAGATGGGGAGGAGGAGGTCGGAGAGATATGGTTGTGGATGGCCTTGAAAGCATTAAGGAGGATTTTGAATAAAATTTTGAAATTTAGCCATTGGAGATGTTATAGGAAGGGGGTAATGTGGTTGAGTGAGGGGGTTCTGGTAATGGTGCGGGCAGCTGAATTCTGAACCAGTTGAAGTTTATGGAAGGATTGGTGAAGGAGACCAGAGAGGAGAGTACACGTCAATGCAGTGTGTGTGTGTATCAGTTCATTGAATTACCATCAAATGTTTTTGTTGCTAGCAATACAGTATCAAGCCCACTGTGATAACAATAACTCGCCAATGTTACATTGTGAACATCATTACAAAGTTTCGTCGAATTACGCTGTCATTGTAAGTTGAGAAAGGCTTTATCATTTGCAGCTACATTATTGTGCCAAAATGTGTGATTTCATCAAAAAGTTTTGGAATGATCTGATCCATATGTGCATACAAATAACTTGGCAGACACAGTCAAATTCCCAAGCTGCAACTATTACTGTCTCACCAATTATTGTGTGCTGATTTTTTTGTGTGCCAGTCCAGGCCTGGATATATATATTATTCTAGCTGAAATGTATGTCAAGAAATATCTTTTTTTCCCCCTTTCAATTGTAGATGGTTATCCAGGTTAACCTGGATTCATCTTGCAATTAATTTGAAATCGGCACCAGTTTGAATACATTTTCCAATTTGTGCTGAATTATGCACACTACAGAGACGTGTGTGGTATGTATAAATGATCTATAACTCCTGAACTCAGTCCCATTTCTGAAATACAAACAACATGACTCCATAGCTTAGTTGTCTGAATAGATGGTGTGGTGCCTCTTGTTTTAACCACAGCCCACCATAGGAGGCCACTACATCATGTACGTATATGACCCTGGTTTGCAGCTATAGAGGCCATCTCCTCCACCACCATCCCCGACCTGAGCAGAGCTTTACAGTGTGTCATGGCTGCATTACAGAACACAGGCACACAGTCATCAGCATAAATCGATGATTCCTCCGGCTCCATAAAGTACCGCCGTTATGTCGTAAAGCTGATGAGCCCACAGCAACTAGCATCTGCACGCCTCTGCCTGCAGGAAGCAGTTATCACCTTGCCGCTGATTAACGACGCTCTCCCGTTTTTCATAATGCTATTTAAAGCAAAGAATTAATCAATATCATATCTTGTGTTTTAATGCCAGCATATTTTTTTTTTCAATTGCAGGGATTTAATATGCTTCACAGGGGATGGGATTGGTGAGACCAGAGAATGGATAGATGGATTGATGGATGGGTAGAGGGGAGGGTGGGGGAATGAAGGGCAAAGTAGATAAAGAAAATGTATGACACCGGGGAATAATATGTTTGGTAGAAAAACACACCTCTAAATACTGATTTAGCCTCAGTACACACGTACACACACAGCTGTGCAGGGCTTATCAGATAACACAAAAGCACCAGTCGAGCTGAGAAACGGCACAAACAACACATGATGGAGTACTTTGCGCTCATTGTGGACAATCGCATGTACACTCCCTCGGTTTACTGTGCAGTCACCTGTGGCTCTGTCTGTTTGACCATATACTTTCACACACTCACACTCACACGCACACACACAAACACTCACACACAGAGAGATAGAAAATAGAGCAATGTTATTAACACAATAACTCACGCTTCTGTCAACACCATAAAGGCTAATACAAACCCATTACTCTTCATATTATGTTTACACTTTAACAAAAAGGCCTTTTTTGGGCCTCTTTTTTATCATTAAGCAGATTAGGAGAAAAAAGTCTCTGGCCCACACAATATTTCACTGAGTGGATGAGAAACACCTGCAGTCGCCTCAGCTGAGCAAATTTACACACTGTTTTCATAGATTTTTTTTTTCTTTTCTCTGCCGCCTCTCCCATTCTTTCTGTGGGGAAAAAATGAAGGAGTGCAGTATTACGCGATTGAACTTTTGACATTGGTTAAAAAAAAAAAAAAAAAAAAACTTTCTTTGTATTTCTTTTACAGTTTTACATTTTACAGATCAATAAAAAAATGGCATTGTTATTTGAGAAAAAAATTGATTCAGATGAAGTTTGACTTATATCTTAAGAAAACGCTGAAAGTAGTGATGGGAACAACATTTATTTTCAGTCTACTAAATCTTTAGAATCACTTTTGTACACCAAATAGTTTTGAGAGGCTTTATTTCCAGCTTCAATGCTGTTGCTAAATACACCAAACCCACTCTGTTAAAATAGAGATTCAGTGTGTGTCATTGTTCTGGGATTTGCTAAGGCAGATTTTCTGACAGTTTAAGAAGCTGAATCACTGAATTGGTGCACGGTACACTGACTCAGTGAACAAATCACTTGATGTATCAGTACACGTACTGTTTCCTCATAGCGAGAAAAACTGAGACGTCTCAGTCGGCTGTCATATTGGAGGCTTCAACATGCAACGGAAACTATGAAAGGTGTTGAGATCAGAATGCAGCACTTTTTAAACATTATTCGTACTTGTTTCAGTGTTCTCCTCCTTTCATCACAGTGGCAGCTGAGCTGCAGAGTATCTGCGTCTCTTAGTCATTGCTGAGTCTCTTCACTGTCCTCTCATATGGGCCAGTCTAATGTTTAGGCTTATATGCAAAATAGGTATAGTGGAAGAGTAAAAAGGAACACCTATCTTTGATTTACATTATGCTGAATTGTTATTCCAGAATTATTGATCTGCCAAATAAAATCCTGCATACTGTAGCTTTAAGTTTCAGATTTTTTTAGTTTTTCTTCACCATTGTTGAGAGTCCAGGACAAAGGATGTCACACTTTGTGCTTTATGAGGCAAAGTGGGATTTGTGAATACAAATACAATTTGTTAAGCAGGTTATTATTATAAGGTATTATTTTGCAGCTACGTTAAAACCAGTGAAGTTTCACAGTTATTTCTGGTACAAACGACAGAGGAAAATGAGCATTGTTCAACTTCAATTGACAGAAGGATTTACTCCCTCCACACGTCAACATGTAATTAGAGCGTAGAGACAGAGCAAGATGAACTGCACAAAGTCAACGCTCACAGTTCATTTACCATGCAAAATATTAGTGCACAGTCAGTCTATCCACTTTGCGTTGTTTCCATTTCTATGCCATACATCCATTCCACTTAGAATACCCATAACACTGAAAATCTACTCCGGGTTTCCCTTGTTACAGACAACAATTTTTTTTGCATACAAAAAGCAAGTGAACAGTCAGTGCAGCTACTTAGAGATGGATGAGGTAACATCAGACCAAGTGCCACCCTAAACTTCAGCTTTTACTTAAGCCTAATTCTTTTGTTACATAGCCTCTATATTACCCTGTTACATTCAACTAAACAATGATCACAAACAAAAGACAAAAGGTGACCACAACGACTTATGAAACTAGGCCTAACGTCATTTATTGATGTTATTTCATGCTAATGCCTTGACAATAAAAACAATGCTCAACCATCTCCATATCTCTTGATATAGGTGCTTCAGACTGGGAGTGAGTCAGATGCAGGGTCAGTATGCAGGGACAGTGGGGAGAGTTTCATCACTGATGTGAGTGATAAAGGGTGCTGGGCAGTTAGGAATAAAATGTCTAATTTATTGAAAATTGCCAACTGCATATACTATTTGTTAAAACATCTTCAAATCAACATTTGTGGCGCACCACGGCAAAAGAGGGCACAAGTTTGCCCAGCACAATCTGAGTAAACAAAGAAAATAAATGAAATGCACTGTTGGTGATAAATTGTGTCTTGGCCATGACACTGGGATTAAAAAAAACAGGCTGATGCATATGGACTAGTTGAATTAAGACTAATTATTGAATCTGTCTCTAAATTAGTTATTAAATCTCTTGTTTTTTTCTTACTTCTAACACTAACAACCTGTTAAAATATGCAAGTCACAGTAAAATATCAGTGAGAGAACCCTTTTTCTGTTTTAAGCTTTGAAGAGCAACACGCTCTTTTCAGAGTGAGAGGAAACAGATGTTTTATTTGATCTTTGACCAACAGTCATAAACCCTATTATTTTCAGCTGACAGTCTCTTAAACCAACACTATCCAGAGTAGCGTTTGTATCACAGTGTTTTAACTGTTCGTGTCACTCCAACACCATGTGGATTTCAAACACATGAACAGTAAATCACAATCACTTTGTCCTTGTGTCTGTGATTAGAACTTTAAAAGCCAGGTTCACACTCTTTGATTTTCAAGAGAGTCCAAATTTGCCCTCTTGTGGGGTCATTTTGAGTGTACACATGAGTAACAGATGAGGGGGTCACACACAATATTTCACTAGGAAGAGATCCAAGGTCAAAAAGAACACAAGTGAGAGGTGACACTGAGAATGAGTCCACTGCAGTTTTGCTGAAGCAGTGCTTTCTACGATCTGTCACATAGTTCCCTTCTCTGCCTTCCTCTCCCTGGAGAATCGCGTGTTTTATTTCTGTTCAGGTTCCAGCTGAAACTGGCTAGAGTTGTTGCAGACTTAAATTGCAGTCGACAACATGTACTGCATATTTGACTATTTTCACACAATTGCCAATCGCGTGTCGATTAGCCACAAGTTGTTGAGATCGGGATTATTGGGCTGAAAATTTGGAACTTAACTTGGGTCAATGGATATTCCTGTGGTGAGCACAAGCACTAAAACTTGTTTGAAACTTGATAGATTTTTGTTCTTACAGAGTTGCTCAGCGGTCAATGAGCAGGTAGAGCATAAATAAACACAGATTTGAACAAAGCCTGTGTTTATTCTTGTTACAATAGAAATTAATGTTTCATCTAAGGGTGCATTCACGCCAGCCCTTCTTAATCAAACCCTAGTTCGTTTGCCCAGAAAGTCTGGTCTGTTTGGGAAGGTGTGAATGTGCCACCGAACTCTGATGCGCACTAAATAAGCAAACTCTGGTCCACCTTAAAACGTAGGTCTCAGGCCCTCTCAATTCTTGTGTATGTACTTGCATACTTGTGAAGTACATACTTCAGAAGTACGACTGGAGTACATACTTGCCAAGTACCGGAGTACACAAGTACGATATCTTCCATTGGAACAGCAGAGTACTTTCTGTCTCTACTGTTTGAATGGTGGGTGGCGCGAATTGCTTTAGACTCATTACTGCCATCTACAGAGTGTTAATAAATGCATATATATTGTTATTATTTTCACATTTTAAATATTTAATTAATTTATGAATTTATCAGCCTATTCTAATGATGGGATCGGCAGTTCATTTGAGTGTACCCAATCACTAGAATCCATTTATTAAAATGATTAGTCGAAAAGATTTGTTCACCAAATCGTTCAGTGCTTAGCAGGAGCCTAATGCCCTGCTATGTGACTCACGTCCTCCCTGAGTGCAGTATGTTCGTGCCACGGGCCATTGAGTGAGTGACAGCGCAAATTCATGTCCTCAGCCACAGTTCTCCACTTCTCTGTGTGTCAGTTCGTTCGCGAATCATGGGTGAGTCAGTGACTGACAGCGCGAACGAATCACAGCAGCACGGCAGACACAGTTCTTCTTACTAGTCCTTCCCTCCCCGCTTGGCGCACGTTGGCTTCATGAGTGATTCACAGAACACGGCAGTTCCAACCCCGGCCGCCACGCTAGCTACTCAGCTCAACTGAACTAAGAAAGGAACAATTCAGTTCATGAAATGATCCCAGTCAGTTCGTTCACTCACTCACTTCTTTCGAACGAATCATTCATGACCGACACAACACTAGCCTATTCTCATGAAAGATTCATAATGAAAGCTACGAAAAGTAATGCACGGTGTTTACATATGCTTTAGCAAGTAATTTTCAGCACAGAGCCGTGGTCCCGTGACAATGTGCTATATCCCCTAATACTGTCCCTTCCCCAACCCTACCAGTCAACGGGCAAATTCCAATTCCTATCTTAACCGTCAATCTTAACCCTCAAGCTCAACTCTTATCTTAACTGGCCCTCAAAACCAAGTGTTGAGGGTTATTTTGTCACTTAGAAATGGGACACCCCTTAAATGCAGATACGTCTTCAGACTGCGGGGGGCAGAATAACGCGAAAGCTGCGTCCAGTCTGTCAACTCCAAAAAAGAAGAAGAAGAACACATTTACGTCACGATTATTTATTTATTATTTTACTTCAGTCAAGTTATTAGGTTTTCAGTTAGTTATAAGATGATACTCATACAAATACCACAACCACGGACATATTCAGCTGACAGTTACTGCACACCACGGCTTATTGAAAAGTAAACGATAGCATCGCTTGTCCGCACCGGCCGGCTATTGACAAAAGATCGTAAAATAAAAATAAATGTTACGCAACAATGAAGTCAGTAATCGATAATATGGGCCTAAACTAAGATAATACAATGGTTTTCATAATTTTTATATCTCTATTAACAAAGAAATACTTAATTTGTATCGCACTCGCTTCGCTGCTTTCGACTCCATCTTTCTTATGTGAAAACACGCAATGCATTCTGGGTAGCCCTTGCTCCCAAGGGTGGTCCCGGAAAATCTCAATATTGAGGGCGATACAGCCCTTAAACTCGCCCCTCAACTTAATTTTTATGAGAATCGGGACAGCAGTTGCACTAGCGGGAGCGCGCATTTTTGAGATTGAGGGTTAAGATTGAGGGTTAAGCAAGGAATTGGAATTCACCCAACATAACCATAACAGTAATCGTAATGAGGTAGAGACCGGAAAAATCTCCGTAATAACTGCACTGAAAACTGAACAGTTCATAAACATAACACTATTGATTTATGTTCCTGCTCTGAACATATATCAATCGTTCAGAATTCTTGTAATCTTGACGGCTGTTCAATTTTAAAGCCTCAATCATGTTATGAACAAAGGAAGTTGTTATGTTTCATCTGGAAACTCCGCCCATCAGGGGCAGGTTTCTGAGAGAAAACTTTACACGCTACTTATTTCAAACTGGTCAGAGGAATTCATCTGTCTGGACAGCTCTTCACACCGTAAAAGGTAATAAAACTTTGTTGTATGTTAGCCAAAGACAGACGTAGTCGTGTTAGAAGTACAATTTTGACTAAGCTGAGGTTTTTATCTGCCAGTTACATCGAGCAACAAGTCAAAATCAAAGCTAGCTAACGTTTCCACTCGCTAGCTAACTTATGCTAATGCGTTTCGATATTTGGAGAACTCTCCACAAGGTAAATGCAATTCAATCATGTCAAATGTCAATCAGTGCTTGTATATATGCATATATACAAGCAAGGTATGCATATATACAAGCAGGAAAACTTAATGAACTGTACATAAAGTGAACCGTGGTTGGTGCAAGATGCTGTGCAAACAGATTTAATGTGACAAATGGCAGGTTTAAAGTGACAAGTAATAGATGAAAGTGACAGTGTAACCAGATGACATGCTTAGTGTAGTCCTGGTCAGCTATTGAGGATTATGATGGCAGTGGGGTAGAAGGAGTTCATTAAACGGGCCGTCCTGCATTTCGCACTCCTGTACCTCAGTCCTGAGGGCAGGAGTGTAAACAGTCCATGTTGTGGGTGGGTGTTGTCCTTTATGATGGTGGCCGCTCTCCTGTGGTCTCTGCGGTGGTAGATGCTGTGCAGAGAGGGCAGTGGAGACCTGGTGATCCTCTCAGCTGTCTTTACCACTCTCTGCAGGCGCTTGTGGTCCATGGCCGTAGTGCTGCCATACCACTACTCTCCACAACGCAGCTGTAGAAGTTGCGGAGGATAATTGTGGACATGCCAAATTTCCTTAGCCTCCTCAGAAAATATAGCTGTTGTTGGGCTTTCTTGACCAGCTGTGTTGTGTTGGTGGTCCACGTGAAGTCCTCAGTGATGTGAACCCAGAGGTACTTGAAGCTGCTCACCCACTCCACTTCGAGCTCCTGGATAAACAGTGGTTGGTGAGGTCTCCTCTCCTTCCTCATGTCCACTATCATCTCCTTCATCTTGTCTGTGTTTAGGGTGAGGTTGTTGTCCTCGCACCATGAAATCAGACTGGCCACCTCTGTCTTGTAGGCCGCTTCGTCCCCCGCAGTGATGCATCATATCACTGCAGTGTCGTCAGCAAACTTCAGGATGGTGTTGTCCTTGTGGGAGGTGATGCAGTCATGTGTGAACTTGTTGACAACTGAGTTGTTGCCGTTTCATCCTGGTCCTTAACATCTTCTTCACGGTTGCCCCCGGGATCGTGGGCAGCGTCAGATGCAGCGACAAAAGCGTCATAAAACCATATCTAACTTTAACAATCACAGACATGCTGCATACCCTTAGAAAGGTCAGAAACTCAGCTAATGATCATGTTCACGAAACACAGTTAAAACACCGATGGATCGAACAGCAGGAGCGAAAAAAAACCGTCACAGCGGCACCGGAGCATCAGCGTGATTATGTAAACAAAAAAAACACGTGTCGACTGGACAGCGGAGAACCTACAGATTCAAATTAATTTTTATCACTCTACGACCAAGATTCACGGATCCAGCCCCAAAATAACAGCAAAACAACAACTGACTTTCAAGAAATACAAGCAGAAATGTCGTCTTACCGTTGCTGTTTATCAAAACAAGTTATTTCCACCGGAACAAAACCACTTCTAATGAAGAACTACACTTTCCAGCATGCTTTGGGAACAAATCCCGGTCTGATTGATCATTACAGAGCGACATTAGCTCGTTCTGATTAGAGAGAGGCGAATGTCCACACAAATGCGTCATATGCATTTATGTCCTTTTGACTCGCTAATGAAGTGATTCACACGCATTTGGAGACCGGGGTCTGATTCTACCGGTTTAGAGGGTTAAAATGAGCTGTCAATCACCCTAATTGACCAAGGTAAGCCAGAGCTATGTTGCTGCGTAACTGAAGATGCTACAGAGCCACAGAGTTGTTATTACGCACCGCACAGGAAGCATCGATTTACAGCGAGTTATCAAACTTTTTTAATAATTTGGTACCTAAAAATCTCAAATGGCACAGATGGTGCCAAGCTGTGTCAACAGAGAGAATGCCAAGACATCTCTTTACTAAAACCTCTGTAATTTCACACTGCTTCATTTCAGCAGCATCAGACGTTGCACAGCTCATGTCCACATGTGGTTATATGACCTCCATACTGCATATTTTAAAGGGGATATTTGCTTTAAAATGCAATATATTTTAGGCGAGAGAAAAAAATCCTTCAGTTATGCTGTGTTCCATGTACATTTACTCTGACACAGTGGCATCTACAGTGAAACTTACACCTCTGGTGGAATCTCACAAGTGTTATCTTCATTTTGATACCAAGATAATTCACATAGAGCTTGTAACTGCAGAGATTTACTCTATTTAGTTTTGGCATGTCATTTTCGAGCAGGGACTCCAAAAAGAGGTTCAGGGAAGAAGTGGTTAAAATCTTGGACACTTGCAAGGACCACTTCTCATCCAGGTTCAATGTGACTCATTCCTCAACATTACATCATAAGCTGAAGACAAAGGAAGAAAACAAAGAAGAGGGATGTATAGAGGCTTGATTTAGCTCTGAAACAAAACTGACAGTCATATTGTTGATCTGCAGATATTCCTACTGAAGCAAATAAGGTTTTGGCCTTCATGTTGCATTGCATTTCCCTAAGACTCATCCTTTCGACTCTCAAACAAGTCCTCCTGGCCAGGTGCAGTGCAGTTCAAGCAAATTAAAGCTTTTTTAGGTCAGGTTTCCTCAATATGCCTCAAAAGACAGTCAACAGTGCACCAAGGAACATTTTGCTCTGACAGGCCTCATCTGTACTTGTCAGAAGACCTCTCCATCTCTCTAATGAACAGAAAAATACTGTTTGTCTGATAGGAACTGAGAGGTTAAAGGAAAGTGATTCTTCTTTGAAGACAAACACTGACTTTCTGTCATGTTTCAACTATAAAAGACTTGACTTTTATGATCTCTGTAAGGAGTTTTTTCTTAAGTGGAGGTATATTATAGGTAGACCAGAGAACATTGTGGTCGTTCACACGAGTGGGTCCGTCTTCCCAAACCCCAAGGCTTCTCTGTTTCTGAGAGAGTTACTGTTCCCAGGAAACAAAACAGGAACACCACGTCACTTTAGCCTCCACATTCCTTTGACATCTGTCGTCACAGTGACATCATCTGAAAGGAAGTGTCCACACACTACTCACCTGAAGTTAAGATGCCAGGTTATATTTTAGCAGCTCTTGTAAGTGATGTCATGTGCAAGGGACATGCTTGGCATACAACCACACTAAACTCAAGCTATCTCTTCATGTGAAGTTGCATATATTGTGTGAAGGTAATGCAGAGGTTACTGTCTCTCTGACTGGGTGTAAAATCAATGAGATATTCTCTATGTGGCAGTTTAGAGGGGTGGAACCAAACTAGTGTCCACGTACCAAGCACCCAAATTCTTTCTCATTAGGTCATTTTCTCAGTATACAGATTTTTCCTTGCTGCCCTCTTAAAGCGAATGTTTCTCCTCTTTTGTCCCTGATTAATATATTCACCCCTCCTTAAAAATATATTATTCATCATTCCATATTCTGGAACGATGATGGCCTTTGGAGCATAGTTATGTGGTTTAGTGTGTGAAACCATGTCTGTAACTGTCTCGTGTGTGGATGTGCACATCCTCAGCAGATAGAACACATATTTATCTTTCCAACATGCGCAGTGAAAGGTGAGGTGGAGAGGACATTTTCACCGTGTGTGGAAAAATTTGTCTGGGCCATTTCAGCGCTAACCCTGGATTTCCACTGGACGCGGAACGGCTGCAGAACGGCAACGGCGCGGTTCTGCTTCGTCCTCTCCCCAGCGTCAATCCCCACCGGGCCCGTTACGGCAGCGGCGCGGAGCCTTGGGAGCCAGCGGTATTCACGGAAGATCGCGCGATAATATCGAACGGATGCAAGTTCGCGAGATCCAGCGATAGACTGTGTGTATAAAGTAAACAACAACAACACAGCTTCTTTTCATTCTCCGACCTGGAAGAACTGTTGATCTGGTGTCATAAATGATTTTATGTTTCTACACTTCAACAATCAGTCTCTCGTCGTACATTATGACTCTCCAGGACGCTCTGATTAATTGACTGTTTACCTGGCAGCAGCGGTGACGACGTAATATTGATGTGAAGTTGTGACAGGCGATATTACCTGCGTATTGTGTTTTATTTTGAAAGGGGGGCGGAAATGTTTTACTTTGATTCTGTGTCGCTTTTCCTGTCTGGTTCGATCTGCTTCGTTGAAATTTACGAGGTTCAGCAGCGGCAACGGAAAAAATAGAACTGATTCCTATCGATAGCGCTGCGGTGCGGCGCGGCGCGGCGAGCCGCTTCTGGGCCGCTGCTAAGACGCTCCGCAGCGCGGCCGGTGGGAATGCTCTCATTGATTAGAATGGAAGCGATTTGCAACGGCGACCACGCCACTGCCGTTCCGCGTCCAGTGGAAATCCAGGGTAAGACCTGGTTTTAGGGTTATAATTGAGTTTGGGTTAAGGTTAAACACTTACTTGTAATGGCTCAGGGGTAGAGCGAGTCGTCAGGTTTGAAAGATGAGTGATGAGTGAAAAGTGCTAACCATAGATACACTGTGTGAAAGTGTGAGTGAACGGGTGTGTGTTACGTTTGGGTTAGACATTAACTAGTAATTGCTAGGGATAACACCTTGTTTAGGCACACAAATGGATCCAGAGTCCTTAATAGGATAGCTGTATAAACCTTTATGTATGTGAGTGTGTTGGGGGTGTGTGTGAATGCCAGATACTCTCCACCTTCCGAATTAAGCAGAGGCCATGACAAAAAGGTTTGGCTTTCATGAGGCATTATAGAGATGATTAATTTGTCCTCACAGGGAGAGAGAGAGGGATGGATTGACGGTTTGAGACAGAGCCCTTCTGTCCTTCCTCACAGTAATAATGGTTCACTCAGTGACGTGCTGATTAACATGGAAATTCAACAGAACTGTAGCACTCAAGTGCATGCACACAGTCACACACACTAGTGATGGGAATTCCGGCTCTTTATAGAGAACCGGCTCTTTCGGCTCGGCTCACTAAAAAGAACCGGCTCTTTCGGCTCCCAAGCGGCTCTTCAGGTTGTTTTATTGCTTTCATTAATTTATCAACAACAATATAAAATTATGCACAAAATTAATTACTAAGTAAAAAAACGTGCTTTTTATTCATATATATGTTATATATGATATATATGTTTATTATATAAATATGCTTTTATTTATACACTCCACATAAAATGTAAAAAATAAATTATAAAATACAAAAACAACTATTTACAATTCCTCTTTTAACTATTTCAATTTTCAACTTTTTCCTTTTAAACAAATTTAAAGTGAAACAACACAAAACACTGCAAACCACAACATAATGAAATATAAATTAAAATATGCAAAACAAAAAAAATCACACCCAGATCTTTAATTAAGGTCGAGGTTGGCATTAAGAAATACCAAGTGCCTCAGCTGTGCAGGTTGTTTGTGAAGCCGGCTCTGTAGGATATTCTTTTCTTGCAGACTCTACACTCTGCCACTGTGTTGTCAACAAAATTGAAATGGTTCCAGATTTTGCTTCTTTTCCTGGTGTCACTCATTTTCTTACTATGGTAAAGGTATCTACTATACCTTTTCGAATGTGTCGATGTTGTCTCTTCTTTCTCCCTCCTGCTCTGTTCGTGTGTTACTGCTGCGAGTGTAACTTCCGCCCCTCCCCCCGCTGCTCAGAGCAAACACAAGGCACACACGCATATTGACCAATCACGTGCGGTGCGAAGAGAAAAAAAAGTGAGAGAGAGAGAGAAAGAAAGAGAGTGACAAAGAAAAAAAAAAAAAAAAACACGGCTCCCAAGAAAGAGCCGGCTCCCCTCGTTCACTTCAAAGAGCCGGCTCTAAGAGCCGTTTCATTCGCGACCGACCCATCACTAACACATACCATATTTCTTTCATGTGTTTAATATGCAGGCGTGCGCAGGCGAGGATGTGACCCACCGTCCCACTCTGAGGACTGTCTGCAAGAAGAAATGACAGAGACAAGAAGTAAACAAGTACAGGGGGGACATGAAAGAGAGAGGAAGCGACATTGAAGATAAACTGGGGGAGAGAGAATAAAGACCAAACAACAGAATATAGCCGACATTTAGGAGAGAGAGGAATTATCTGGGGCACGAGCACAGTTTTGAATATGCTGTCTTTTAATTGCATCTTCTGGGTTCACTGAGGTGTGGAAGGTCAGCAACAGACTGTTAAAGAATTGATAACAACAGGGAAAATAATGGTTTTGTGGAGCTTTAATATATATGATAATACTGTTTCTGTTGTTTTTTTCACCATGAGATTATAAAAGGAAAAAAGAGAGTGTTAAGGAAACTGTACATTATTAATTATTATGTCCGGTATCGGCCTGTGGACTCTTTAATCTGTCAAACACAGTTGCTGTTGTCCTATATGTCTCAATGAAACCACATATTTAAGTAAGGCCATGTTTCCACTGATGATTCAGTTTGGTACAGTAAGGTAAGCATTGTTTTGCTTTACCATTAGGAATAGTACTAAAATAACCAGCCCCAATTGTTCCATTATTGCCAATTTTACACCCTTCCCTCGGTAAACCAGAGTAACATGGTACGGTACAATCAGGGTGGAGCAAGATCGTTCCACCCACAATGGTCAGCTGATTGGGAGACAAGAAAACTTCACTCTGTTGCAATCGGTGTAATCACCCATGGACAAATGTCTGCAGTGTATTCTCTTAAAAAGCTTTAGTCTTGTTGAGACAAACAGCTACAAACTGTGCCGGAAAAAGAGCAGCTGGATGTCCTTCATTGCTGTCGCCACCCAGTTATGATATTACGCTACTATTGGACACAGCCAAAATCCCACCTACCAAGTAAAGGTACTGTTCTCAGTCGAAATGCAAACCTGACCCAGGGCTTTACCATTCCAAACCAAACCACACTATGATGGAAACACAACACATGATTTGGGTGACCCATAGCTGGATGAAAGTCTAATAACTAAACAACACAAGAAGAGGATTTATTTTCTTATTTCTTTTTAAATTTCCAGTTAAATTAACTCAATAATGGTTATAAGTGTAAAAAAAAAAGGGGTTAAGCGCAATATCTTGTAACTTTTACTCACACGATACACTAATATGCTTGTATACACCGGCATTACACGTGGAGACGCCAAACAAAAAGACGCTGCTTCACTTGCCACTTTCACCAAGCCGCATGGGATTCCAGGATTCTCCAGCAGTCCTTCCAATTGCACATTTATTCACCATGTCACAAAGAAATATTGACTTTAACTGCATTACTGTGGCCTGCGTCTTGCATTTGGGTCCAGTCCCTGTTGTTGCCAGAACAACTTCTCTCACTATATTTCTCAGTCTAGCAGTGTTTAAGTTTTAGAAGTGAATTCTACTCCTCAAAATACCCAGTTGTTCAGCAGTTTGACAGGATAAATGATTCTTGTCTTTGCCTGCCCTTGCTCTGCTGCTGTATACATGAGTGTTCCCTCGTGTATACGAGGACTGATAGTATTACTTTACAGTGCTTGTTTTTACATTTCACATTTGCGTTTCTGTTCACAAAGAACAATCAGAGGTAGAAGGACTTCTAATGATTTTAGCTCAGTTCTGTCTTATTCTGAGGCTCAGTTTGAAATTCAGCAGCTTTTCTTGACCATGTCTACATGACACTTGATCCCAGTCCCTCTGTTGGAACCTTCAAACACCACTAAGCTGTTCTCATCAACACAGAAGCAGCAGCTTGCTTGATGTAAATTAAGGTAATACAGTAAAAAAAAAAAAAAAAAAATTAAACATGACCAAAAAAACAAATAGATACAGGGAAGACAAGCAAAAAATAATAATACAACATAAAAATGACAAATGAGCATGTTTAAACGTTAACATAAAAGTTAATATGGGTTAATTAAAACAATAGGTTTTTAATTTCTCATGTTTTCTTTAATCTCCTCTGTTTCTTACCTTTTTGAGTTGCCCTATTTTGTTCTACACATGTTTACGTTTCATTCCATTTCCTCATCTGTCCTTCCTTCCTAACTTCTCCTTTCCACTCATCCAGTCATCTATTCTTATAATTTTTCTTAGCTGCTCCCTCTTCGTATTATTATCATTATTTCTCCTTTTCATCCTCTTGTTTTCTATTGTTTGCCCTTCTCGTTATTTCCTTCCTCTAGTCTCCTTGCATGTGCTCCTCTCTTTGGTCCACCTCTCCTCTCTTCACATAAATCACAGTGCGTGTCAGCAGCTTCGTGCATTTTGAATGTAAAAGTGGAGTTGTCAGGATAACAGGGTCAAATGGCCTGTGAGAGGCTGTCGCTGCTCCACTGGGTCTTTTTATTTACTTGTTTACCAGCTGTAGTTGTGAAGGAACTTTTTGAGACTCAGCTTTTTATGGAGATTTGAGGAGTAGGTGGAGGAGGGGGATATCTGTTGGATCTCTCTGATTATAGGGATAAAGATATCACTTTGTGCCGGAAAATCTCTGCTCACTCTTCAAAAATCAAAACTTTTAGTTTTTCTCAAAAATACCTCAACCATGTCTGCCCCTCTGCTCATCCGCTTTGTCTTCTCCTTCCCCACCTGTGAGCAGAATCGAAATGTATATGGCAGTTGTTTTATTTATTATAAACTTCTCCATTTCAAATGCCACAACAACACGTAATCACACTCTGTAGCCCGCTTGCTATAAAGATCAGAGGTCAGGAGCGGCGATGCAGTGTGGTTCCAGATTACAGTCCTGTAGATATACAGGATTGGCAGCTTTAGCTTTAGATGAAATACAATACCTTTTACAGGCTACAACTGCTTTATACTCTCTGTGATCCAAATGTAAGCAGAACTCAGAGGAAGCACTTTTCTGCATCTGATAGAGTGAAAGTGGAAAATGTCCCTTTATGGTCTTTTTTTACAGGATTGTGAGCTCATTGCTCACCACCATTGTTATTTTCAAGGTTAATAACTGTATTGAGAGATACAAAATAGGCAGTCTGAGTGACTTATAGGGATAGTTTGTCCGGTTTTGTGAGCTGTACTAATGCATAATCATAACTGACTGCTGACTGTAAAGCCCCCTTTACACTAATATTAGAGGTGGAGATTCATGAGCCCAGATGAACTCCCTAAATAGTCTGTATTTAAAGAGCACTTTTCTAAATCTCTTAGTAACTACCCAAGAGGTTTTGGAACATCTGTGGGACATTATATTTCTTCAAAGTTTCAAATAGGTCTCCCCTAGCTTTTGGTGTTTTGTGCCATGGGCATTTGCTAGATCAAGCCACAGTACTGTGAGGTTGCCATGGCTCATTCTCGCATCCTCAGTGATCTTGGATATGACACTGGTGGTCAAGACAAGCAGGTACACCTGGAACACCTCCTGGTCTGATATGTAAAACCTGGGTAGTTAACTATTAGTTAATTATTTAATTACGTTATCTTGACAAGTAAGAATTATTTAAAGGTCCCATATTACGCACAATCAAGTTTTTAATAATTTTAATACTTATATTTGGGACTCTGGAGGCCCTACCAGTAGCCAAAGTGTGAAAAAAGATGACTCACTCATGTTTTGTGGTCCTCCTCAGTCTAAGTACAGGAGATAAAACATGCTGACTTCAACGCTCACTGGGACATCACAATGTGCAAAATTCCTGGAGTTGTTGTCTCACGGAGCTCCGCTTTGTCCCTAAAAACATGACAGTGCTGGCGAGGGCAATGGCATTCGAAAACCGGAAGTTCTATTCTTGGCTCCACAGTGCAGCACAGAGTTCTACACAAACTTCCAGCCTCAAAGGATTTATCTGTCCAGTGGATACATGTTATATATGATGGCAATGTGCCTGCTAGAGCCTGCAAATGATACATTTTCCAAATGCTAACTGCTGTTGCTACTAAACAGAGCGTTCTGGACAGGGCAGAGTGATTGAACTGCTGTGGGGCTTCATGCTGTGGTTGTTCCATCCGGTAACCCCGATTGGAACAAGAGTTTGCATGTTCTCCCCGTGTGTGTCCGGGTTCTGAAGCCACACTTCCGTCAGTCTGCTTCAGAGCAGCTGTGGCTACACATAGCTTACCACCACCAGTGAGAATGTGTCAATTAATAATGGCCAATTTGTAAATCACTTTGGGTGTCTAGAAAACCCAAAGCGCTCTAGAAATGTAATTAATAATAATAATAATAATAATAATAATAATAATAACATGTTCATTGGGACACCATGGAACTAGTTTAACTTGGAGAAATAGGATATAATATGGGATCTTTAAGATTGACATAAATTAAGTATGTGAACACTTCTTTTCCATTTGAGTAGTAACTAATTTTAATACTGTGAATTAAGTGGAGACCAACATTTATTGGCAGGTTGGACAATGACCAGTCAACTGCAAACATTTTGTATATTTCAACGAAAATATCAAACCTTTCTCTGCAAAAATCCCATGCCTTTGTCCACAAAGAGGATATCAACAGACAATTCAATTCAAGGAAAGGTGTAAATGTTTCTGAATGTGGGGTGTGGATGTAAGTGGGGGTATGCATGTTTTTCTTTTAGTATGACAAGTAGAGAGCATAGGCTAAAGCCCAATTTTTACTTCTGCGTAAAGTGCTCTGCGTAGGTTACGCAGAGCCCTCTGCGTCGTCTCCGACTGCACAAAATATTTTTTAAGTGTCCGTCACTCCGTCATGGGAGACGGCAAAGGCTGCGACTGGTCCTCAGGACAGGCCGAGCTAAGCTGCTCTGTGCCAGCCACAGTGCGCACCGAGCGTCCACAGAGGCGGAGCTGATCACCACCGACAACGTCGCTGCCAAACTATAAATCAAATTATCTTAAAACTGCGTTCCGTAACAGAACGAGAAAAGTGAGAAACGGCCACTGTTTCAACAACAACAGTCTTTCTCCCTCGGACGCCATTGCTCACTGTAGCCAAAAGCACAACAACCTTGCGTAGTGACCCTTCCTGATCGGGCAGGAAATTGCAGTGCGTATCCGTCACCGTGACGCAGAAGTATGAAGGCTCGAGGGGTCTCCGTAGTTACGCAGTCGGATAATGCATTACGCAGTTGAAGAAGTATAATGTGGCCTTAAGCCATTTACATTTACATTTAGGGCATTTAGCAGATGCTTTAGTCCAAAGCGATTTACAATCAGCAGACAGTATTGTCTGCCTTGAAAACATTTCTACCCAGGATGAAGGACTTGGTCCACCACTCTATCTATTCCTTCAGAGTATGTTAATTAATTGCTTTTTTTTTCAGAATGCCACCAGCAAGACCCGCGATACAGTGTGCAGGATGTGATTGATATCATCTAAACTGGAGAGAGGGAAGTTGAGATGGAACTGATGAGAGTGATGAAGACTCAGATGAAGATGTCTGTCAACAAGTGGACAAAGAAAACCAACCACCCATGGACTGTCCAGCTGATAATTACGTGGACATCAAGCCAAAAACAAACAAACACACCATGCCTCGTGACAGGTGTCGATGGCCGAAAAAAATATTTCATCAGTCGCAACACTGATTTTTGTGGTCTGGATATCATCTTCAGGCAAAGAGAGCCCAGCAACACAGACAGTGACATCATGAAGCTCTCTGAATGCTCAGAAGAGACCATCCAAGAGATGTGCACACCTGCCATTGGATGTACGCAAGGACAAAGTTGCACATGAAGACAGGGAGAGGATGCTGCAATAAAGGATACACTAACACACAATGCAGCAAGTGTAATGTTCGCCTTTGCTTTTCAGGACAAGAACTGTTTTTAGGACTTTCACTAACAATGAAAGTTTGTTATGAAAAGAAAAAAGGAATGAAGAAGTTGCTCGAAAAAGATTTAGTTTTATCCTGTTTATTTATTTAATTATTTATTTTTAATAAATGCTTTCATAAAAATGTGTGATGTGTTTTTTAATGTTATATACTTTTATGGAGCTAAGTAAGCAATCAACCCTGCAAATAAACCCTTAGTTGTTCTGAATTGTTGTTCAGACAAAGTGAGTACAAATACAGAAATTCTGCTCCCACCAAAGCCCAACGTTGAAAAATTACAAAATTTCTCTAAAAACGTTCATAAACATTTTTTTTCCCAAAACTCCTTGATTTCTGCATCAAATGCCTTCTACAACAACATCTGAAAGGTCAAAAAAAAAATTGAAAAATTTGGGTCTTACAGGGTTAAGTGTTTGAATTGATGGATGGAATGGAAGTTCATTCATAACCCTACATCGTATCGTACATCTCACCTCAGGCCAACAGGATTTATGGACTAAACGGCGTTAACACGCACACTCATTAACATCTACCAATTTTCATGATGTCGAATGGTCGAAAGTTCTGGAAGCTCTGGCAGAATAGGCAATTTGATTGGTTGATGGACGGTGGAGGCATCCTACTGAATGAAAACAAAAATGTAGACGCTATTTGTTTGAGTTATTCTCACAACCAGTCTCTAATGAGTTAAACATAATTTCATTTTTTTTTTTTTAAATGAACAAAATGTTCTGTTTGAAGCTCAACATGGTCACACCTGATCAGCACCATTATTTCCTCTCTGTCCTACAGACTCTGTATCTGTAACACACAGTAACAGATACAGAGAGAGATATTAAGAAATGGTAGGGGGAAAAAGATTGGACATGACCGTTTTCTGCCTTGCAGGGGTGGACATGCATGGCCAGTCTAATCGGCTAAGGAGGGCACAACGGGGAGTACACTCTCCACACCACAGGGGTCAGGGAGCAATGGTGCATTTGTGTGCATGTGCATATGTGTCTTCCCTTGTGTGTGCCAGGCTAAGATGGGGGTTACAGCATGTTCAAACCCCTGACAATCCTGTATTAATCCTTTAGTGGCAGTGAAAGACACTTAAAATGCCACCAGGGAGGATGAGCCAGACAGAAAAAGAAAGAGAGAGCAGTGATTATTGGTTGCCTTGAATAACCTCCAGATGTTTATTTGTGATCACAATTGCTGCACGTTAGTTTTGTTACATATAGCATTTATTTTTTCTTAAAACATCACCTTAACAACTTAGCAACCAAAAACGGAATATAACTCAATTAATCAGTAGATTAAATAAGGGATTCGCAGAAAAAAGAAATTCTGATTCCATGCTAGAACTGCTCTACACATCACGTCTTTGTTCCTAACAAGAAGTGTTACAAGAACAATTAAGAGCGTAACACCCCATACAACGAGTGTAAGATCCTGCTGAGAACTAAGACTGCGCCTGTGGCTTTTATTGATATGAAGAAAGATAAGCCAACATGCACCAGATATCTAATCTCCCCTGGCTGTGATCTGATGGGAATGTGTTTAAATTACACGCTAATCTTAGGTACATTTTGCTTCTTTCGTTTAGTTTTTTTTTACATTGCCTTATTGCTGTTTACTCTGAGAAGCTATTTTTGGACAGGCTGTGGGTCATTGTGAAGAGAAATCACATCAGGCTATTGAGTGTTTAAAAAGCAGTCTAATTTGACCATTAAAAAGGGGTTCAGGGTGTTTTAAGTGGGGTTGTATGAGGTTACTAAAGTCGTATTCGCACAAGCTCTTCTAATTTGATTTCTAGTTCGTTTGCTAGGAAAGTCTGGTTTGTTTTGTTCGGTGTAAATAAGCAACCAAACTCCACACCAAAGGAGTGAACTCTGGTCCACCTAAAACATTTTTGGTTCGCAGAGTATATGTGTGATGCAGCTCCATGTTTTGCTCCAATGTGGTTTTCTTGTTGATGGATGTCTCGTCTTTTCCTTCAACAATTCTTGATGCAGCGCCGCCTCAGATGAGGAGGGGAATACGTTATTCAAAAGGTTCAGTTTGTTTCACTAAAGTGCAGTATGAAAGAAAACTCGGACCAGCTGAATGATGCAACCCCCAATTGAATCCAATCCCCAATTGTACCGAGCAATCTGGCCTTTTAGGTGTGAATACGACCTTAATAATAAGTGTACTGAAAAACAACAGGATATGGGATCAGTGGATCATGGCAGCAAATGGGAAAACAGGAAAAAAATAACAGATTTTAACCACTGAGCAAAAGGCATGTCTAATAAAAAATATGAGTGTTTCTATGGCTGATGCTGGTGCTTCCAGCCAATTATGACAATTTATGTCAAGTTTCTTTTTTTCCTCCATGATAAAATATAAATGTTTAATAACAATGTATACAACATTTACACAAATTATGTCTCTCCAATCTACACTGAACTACAATCATATACAGTGTTTTTAATATATATATATAAATACTAATGCCATAAAACAGGTCATAAAAACTATTTGAATGGAAAAATCAATTTTAGTGACTTAAAACATGTATAAAGTATAAACAAATACTTGTATTGTAATAATTGGTCATTGGCAAATAGCCAAATTATTGTCATGACTCACATCATGGTAGCGCCACCTTCTCCTCACCTGCTTCATGAATGTTTCAGAGAACATCTTCCAAATGGAAAAATATATTTGTGTTGCTTTATAAAAAGCTCAATTCTCACACCAAAGACAAATTAGCAATTTTACATCACAGCACACTGGAGGTTTTATTATGTGCCGAGTGATGCCGAGTGATACGTAGGTAAATCCAAATGAAGGATTTCAAACACCAAACCACTTCGGGGGGAGTGGATTAATAACTGTGTCCTGTGAACTATAATAACCATTTTTGTCTATGGACACAGGTGCAAGGGTTAGGGTGATTTACAAAGTGAAACAAACTTCAGGGAGTGCATGTTATACACTGACTATGTATCAGTACCTCACATAACCCCACTTGAAAAACACTGACCTGTAATACAAGCCCCCAGTATTTTGACCTTGGGTTGTAAACATCCACCAAATCAACAACTCTGTAAGTACAAGGTTGCAAAAACATGTCCAGCGCTTGCTCGGCAGTGTAATTATTCATGATAGAGTGCCTGTGGAAAGAAGAATAAGACAACAAGACAGACATGAATTGAGAGACAAACAGATACACACACACAGAGAGAGAGAGAAGGTCATTAAGAGACAAAGATGGACTGAGTCACGGATGTAATGGGGAAGATGAAGAGACCTGACAGCAAAGCTTTAAAGGACAATGTGGAGGCGATGTGTGGAGAGAGTGGAAGGTAGAGACTTTAGAAGCACTTCACACTGTCATTATGTCTGTGTCTGACCTTCACAGTGTTTCGTTTATACCACACGTGCGCCGCCAACTTTTACTGGTTGACGGATTAGGATGTTTGAAATGACTATTAAACAAGTAAATAACTGATGACACAGAGTGAAGAATTTTCATTAAGTGATACAACGTGTGAGCGATGTCACACAATCTCTTTGTCGTCAAGCTGTTTCAACAGCTGGTCCAGCTGTTGCATTTGATTAGCACCAGAACTGTTAGATATAAAGTGGTACAGTTTGGTTCAATACATCACACACTTATTTGTGTTCCCATTGAGAAATGTTGACCTGGGTATTCTCCTGTCATGAGTAACTTAATTCATACATTATTTCACATGTGAGTAGTTGTGGTCCTTTTCTATCTGCTCTTGTGCACATGACCATGTTTGTGTTGGTTTTGGTCTGACATACTGATGCTTAGTTTTGCACAATGTGCCTCTCAAGTTTGTATGCTGGGTATTTGTTAAATTTACAACGGTGGAAGAAATGTTTGAGACCCATTATGGTGTGTTTCCACCAGCTCAACTCACCTCGGTACCAGGTACTTTTTTTAGTACCTGCTCTGGCAGGACTCAGAGACACTGAAAACAGCTTCTTCACAAGTCACTTGTCACTAGTTTCTGTGTTTTGCGTGTAAAATTAAGTCACAGCAGTTTCATGCAGCCGTGCAGTGATGACTTGGTCAGTAGGTACTATTTGCCCTTCCATGGCTGCAGAACACGGTGAGTATGGTACTTTGTTTTTGATCATAAGGAACGTAAGTGTCACGATCCACATTCATGGTTTTAGTATTGTTTGTTATTTTCTGCTGCTCTGTGGTTTCTCTCTCTCTTTTCCACCCTGCAGGGGGTGTGGTTGACCCAGTTTCCTTGATGACACCAGAGATGACTTCCACCTACGCAGCGATCACAAACGTCGCACGTACTACGCTATTAGAATTCTTGACTCTACCCGTACTCACCTTACTTCCGTGTCCAGGTCATCACGTCTCCAGCCGAGAGAGAACCACAGAGGCTCCGCGGATTCCACCCACCTCCGGAATCGCTTCCTCCTGTTCCTCTCTGCTTCCACCGTCCTCTCCATTCCAACGACACCGCACAGCTTCTCTTCGAACCTCGTGGACTTCATACTCAGCTCTTCACATCTCGAGTGAGTCCGTTCCTTGGTGGACACTATGCGAACTTTGTTGCCACGGAGGAGCTGCGAAGAGAGCTGACGCTGCGGCTGTGGACATTCTGTCTATCTCGGTCTATACCACATTCTCTCTTACTAGCGCATGTATATATATATATATATATATATATATTTATTATTTATTTATTTATTATGTATATACTTACCTGTGTCCTGCTCTGCATTCTGGTCCTCACCTTAAAGATCTAGGCTTTCCCTTTAAAGGGAAAGCGTAACAGTAAGGGCTAACATAATACAAACACTGTGCAACCTCATTAGGCACAATGCAAATGTTTTCATTTTATTTTTGATTAGCATTAGCGTAGCTAGATGCTAAGACAAAACAGCTAGCTACGCTAATGCTAATCGAAAATGAAAACATTTGCGTTGTGCCTGATGAGGTGGCACAGTGTTTGTATTATGTTATTATGTTAGCCCTGCGCTAATGCTAATCGTAGCCTTACTAGCTCACCTTTGGAAACAGGTTCACCAAGTTCGCCGCAAAGTAGTAGCATGCTAATGCAAAATAAATACTGTATGTGCTCGTGGGTTGAGAAATAATTCAATCTTGCGCTCACATGTTACATCATACTCTCTCACAAACACTTTCATACTATCTTACAAAATCAGTCATAAACACTATCATACTCTCTTACAAACACAACCATACTATAGCGACTGCAATCAGCAATCAACTACAAGTCAAGTTATTATGTGTTATTATACTAGTCCCCAAGAATAGTCATCCGAGCCTCTACTGTCACAGTCCACATTGCACATTCCACACATTTCCTGTAGTTGTATTCTCTGCTGCTCCGTTTCTCTCTCTCTCTCCCTCACACTGCAAGGGGCGTGGCTGACCTAATTCCTTGATGACACCAGAGATGACGTCCACTTGCGCAGCTCCAGCCCAGCTGCTCCCGATCAGTGATCACGCAGGCTTATAAGGCGGAGTTTCGCCCATCTCTGGTGTCAGATCCATGTTTTCGCTCAGCCGGTATAGTTCGTTCGTACTAGCTATTAGAAACATTGACTTCCTCGCTATCATACTTACCTGGAATTCCATCTGTAGGTCACCACGTCTCCTGCAGTCGAGAGTCACACGGAGCCTCCAGCGGATCCCCATACTTCCGGGATCGCGTCCTCCTGTTACCTCTCCAACATCTTCGTCTCCTCCACTTCACCGCCGCAGCAGTCTCCGTCTTCAACGTTCGTGGATCTCCACTCATACTTCTACACTTCGAGTGAGTCCGTTCCGAGAGAACGTCAACACGAACTTTGTTGCCACGAGGAATCGCCATACGTTTGGCTCAGCTGCGTTCCGCTGCTTAGTTAGCTCAGTGCTATTTTCCATCCATGCTAGTCTGTACACTAAAGGGTAATAAAACCGTATTTAATACACTTACCTTTGTCCTGTCTGCATCTGGGTCCTCCTCTTTAATATCTTGTTTCCCCTTAAAGGGAAACGTAACATCGACCTGGCGACTCTCAAACTGGCTGACACACCTCATCCTCTTCTTCTTTGGTAGGAATGCGTCCTATTCCTGGTGTCCGCCACCCGATGGTGAAAATATCAAAAAGTTCAACATTTTGCACAACATTTAGCAGAGTATGTGTGGTTAGTGTTGCATTCAACAAGCAGGGAGATGAAAAGGGGTCTTCAGGATTACAGCTGACATGCTATTGACTGCTTTAATGAGGTTTATGAAAAAATCTGATGTGAGTTGACAGAAACAGAGGATACAACTTTGCAGCTAAAAAGCTTGCTAAAAACACACAGTGGTTTTGACATCAGGATAACATTAGCTTCCAAAGGTCAGCTGGTAATATATAACCATTATTTGGAAAACAATGGCTGCCCTGATATACAGTGTCCCCACGTTTATATTTCTAACAGGAATTATGCTATTTGTTTAGGGCAAAATCATATTTTATCTGTAATGCTAAATATTTCATTTTCTTACTTCTAAATGGAAAATTGTTTATCAGTATATAGAGTAACATAATCAGTTGTGCTTGCATAATTGAACACACATTTGTCAAGACATTTTACTTTATTTTAATCATTCTGTTCAGTCTATTCTCTCCTACTATGATGTTTGCTTTCCCTACTGTGTTTCTTGTGCCTTTTACAAACCGGTGAGATTTGTGTGTTTACCATTCTCTGTGATCTGTTATGGCCTCAGGTCTTTGTCATGCTGCAGAATGAATTCCATATCAATTGGGTGCTGCCGTCCTGGTGGCGTTGTGTGATGAAAAACAATCTTAATATCTTCAAAGCTTTAACCTTCACGTTTGCTGCAGATGAGATGAAACTTTTAAACCATCAGTTGGTCCACTGGTCCACAGAATTGTGTCCTACACACAGCAATGTGAGCATTTGAATTAAAAAAAAAGAAAAACGGCACCTGCATGCTAACAAACAACAGCAGCCTTCCTGGATTCTGTCCAATAATCCTCTCTTGAACGACAGGCTGAAAACGCTGAGTGTTGCCAAGGAGCCAATTTCTACAATGGACGCTGTCAGCAAAAATGGTTGTATGGGCTTAAGTGGCGCTTGATATTTAAAGTATAAATAAAATGGAGAGCGACAGCAATATCTCTCTCTCTCTTGCTGCATATTTGTCAGGTCAAAACCTTTGTTCTTAGTGGCTGTCAGCTGGGAAGTCTTTTAGAGTGGACACAGCTCAGCAACATCTCAATGTTACCTGAAATGGACGTTTGGACTCCACCCACCTGCCTCTCCACACTAACCTTAAAACTCATACTCACCTCTCCATTCAAAACGCTCTGTTTCCTCTCTTCATGGGCTAGGACTACTGGTCCTGATGGTCGGTGTTTATAGGTGCTTTCACACCTACAGCATTTGGTGCGCACCAAACGTGTTTGGTCCCTTGGTTCGGTTCGATTGTGTAGGTGTGGATGTAATCTCGGTACTTTGGTGCGCACCAAATCAACCGCTTTATCCGCCCTACTTTGGTACGGTTCCTCTGGTGTGAAAGCAACCAAACAAAATGGGACGAAACGGTCTAGTTTAATGCATTATGGGTATGAGATATGGGATAACCCATCGGGCAGGTCAGCGCCTTGGAACCTCAGTGGCACAGCTTTGCGCCGTTCTCTGCCCAGCTTCAATCCCCACCTGGCGCGTTGTGGCTTTGCGAGCCAGCCAAGACACAAGAACACGAGAAGGAACGAACATGAGTGGCAGCGATCAGCTCCGGTGACCGCAGCGCTTACGTTCCGTGGCGGTGAATCGCCCGGTGGAAATCTGGGGTTAGTCCGGTTCCGTAGGCGATGGTCTTCGTGTGTGTGTTGTTTCACGCACACACACACACTGGGATTAGTTTGGGAGCAAAGCCAAAGAAAAATCAATGTTGTGGCACATCTGCCTCACTCATTTACTCTCATTTTTTTCAGGAATAAGAATATGAAGAGTACTGACATATTTTACTTTTACCCATCAAACTTTTCTTGTCTTGATGGCCACTCAAAGCTACTTTACACTATAGTTTTTGCAATTCACCGGTTCACACCCATTTATTCAAACTTTGATACAGCGCATCTACGTGCAGAGCATTTTTCTATCACTCATCTTTCATACCCATTCACACAACAAGGGGTTAGGGCCCTGTCCCAATACCTCCCCTAACCCTACATTTTTTACAATTTTTCCTGAATGATAATAGTAGCACGCTCCACCGGTAGAATTGTCAAGATTGTGACACGTTCACTACGCTAATTTGCATGTAGTGATGTCCCAATACCACTTCCCTCAACGAGGGGAATTTACGGTTGAGGGCACTCAAAACCAAGGGGAAATATTAAGGGGGAGGTATTGGGACGGAGCCTAAGTGTCTTGCCCAAGGACACATCGGCACATAGACTAGATTTGTTTTCAAAAGTTTACTGAAACCTGTATTTCAAAAGCCAAAAAAGTGGTGAAAATCTTAGGATATTGTAGATTTACAGTTCCAGTGTGTAAGAATTAGTGACATCTAATTGTGAGACGACAGAACAAAACAGAGTACTCCTCTTTCAATCCCTCCCTTTCCAAAACATGTCAGGAAACAACAGCGATCTTCATAGTGCTTCTGTGTACTTCTTAAAGCAAACTGCACACTTAAGCTAGTTTGTCCGGCTGGACTGCTGTAAAAACAGCACAAGATGGCTGCCTCTATAAAGCAAAGCCCTTTCCTTATTCTAAGGCTACAAAAAACATCCATTTTATACCACCTTATCGCAGGGGGTGTTTTGCCAATCCCAGCTGACATAGGGCAATAGGCGGGGTACACCCTGGACAGTTTGCCAGTTCAATGCAGAGCTACATATAGAGATAATCAGCCATTCAAGCATTCACTCTCATACCTACTGTCAATTTAGAGTGTCCAATTTACCTAATTCCCCATAAAGGCCACATTATACTTCTCCGACTGCGTAATGCGTTATCCGACTGTGTCACCACGGAGACGCCTCGAGCCTTTATACTTCTGCGTCGTGGTGACGGACACGCGCTGCAATTTCCCGCCCGATCAGTAGGAGTCACTGCACAAGGTTGTTGTGTTTTTTTTTGGTTGTTGTGTTTTTCTGTGTGACGGAATGCAGTTTTAAGATAATTTGAGGCGAGAAATTGGCCATTTAGAGTCTAAACATGTGCCGTGTGTTAAGATATGACGTATTTATAGTCACAGAGCAGCTTCGCTCGGCCTGTCCTGAGGACCAATCGCAACTCTTGCCGTCTCCGATGTCCCTTGACGGAGTGACAGACACTTAAAAAAATATTTTGTGCAGTCGGAGACGACGCAGAGGCTCTCTGACAGGTTCTGCATCGACGCAGAGGACTCCGCGTAACCTACGCAGAGCACTTAATGCAGAAGTATAAATTGGGCTTAAACCAGCAAACCCAGATAAAACCCTCACATACAAACTCAAAAAATATTATTTTTATTATAAAGGGATTGTTAAAATACTTATGGGTGTTATATTCAATGTACGCTTTAAACGCTTCAAAATGTTCACACACTGAACCTTTAAAGTTACACTTCATAACATTTGGTGACTGTTGTTGATGTTATTATTCGGCCGATGTTGAGATTTAATTAGATCAATCTTCTAAAAATGGAAACTGAAGTGTGAGTCACTGAGTAAATGGATAATCCTTCCCCACCAAAGTCCATAGAGAAAATCAATGATTGTTCAAATATGGCACACAGGCGCTGCTCCCTTGCTACCTCCATCGTTAAGTTCAGTTGTGTGTCTCCGGTGTTTTAAACCAATTGTTTGAGATTTACCAATGTGACATAATTCAAACAGTGGTCGTGTCTCTTCTGTTAGTGTAGCTCATCCTCAGATTTGTTACATCGACAACATCAGTATAAATTCGAAAGGAGGTGAGTTTCATGTCATTAGGAGCAGAAACAGAGACAAGGATTGGAAAATAATGAAGAGCTTTGTCTGTGTGTGTGCGTGTGTATAAGTACTTTCCAACTGACCACAGGATTAAACAGGGTCCATCTGTGTGACCTCTGTGGCTATAGTGTGGCATAAGGGTTGGACCTGATCAATAACTCAAAGACTCTCCTCCTCGTCTCAGATGTAAAGAAACACTATCCTTGCAGCCCTTAGACAATATGATACAGACATTATATAAGACATATTATATACAATGAGTCCCAGTGGTACCACACTATTCTTATGGATACTTATTTTTTATTTTGTCTTCTAAGAAGCTCTTCAGGGGTTCAGTGTTGTTATTGGAGCTGGAAATCGAACTTTAGTACATTTGTGGTGTTGACTATAGGTATTGAACTTCCTCTCTCTCACCTAATATTGAAATGTATTTGTCATTCAATATCCAATTTTGGTTCCTAAGGAGACAATCTCATCAGCATCAGTCATCTAATAAGTATGCAGCATGCAGTTTGACAAAGATGTAACAGAGCTCATGAAGGAATCACCAGAAATGAAGCCAATTTTTGAGATTAGAAGAGAAACAGTGTCTTTGTGTCCAGCCATGGCAAAGGCGTTCACAAGTCTACTTCGGGACATTTGGAGTTATTTACAGATTCAGAAAGTGTGATTTCTAAGCTTTCCAACAATGTCAAACACATGTCCATCTCATCATTTTTGAAGAAGATGTGTCCATTTGAATGTAGGCACTCCTCAAACTGCTTTAGGGAGAATTTTAGCCTCAAAGATTTACACCTTCTGAGAGCAAAGAGACAGAATCATCATTCAACATTTACATAGCACAACCCCCTGCTGGTCTAAGCTGTCAAACCACACCCTGCTCTGTATGAGCACAGATACTATTGTTGTGAGCTACACTGCTACACAGAACAATATATATACACAATACATCAAAAAACTGGACATAATATCCTCTTAAGATTTGAAATGAAATAACCTAAAAGAAATGGTGGGGGGAGTAGCTTATTCTGTTATCATTTGTGGGTAACGCTTTCTTTTACAGTCCCCTAATTACCAGGTATTTACCTGGTAAATTCATGGTAACACCAAAGTGTTACTAGGTAATTACCAATGGTAATAAGAAAGTAAATACAGTGAAACTGTTGCCAAAATACTGGGCATTTACCTGGTAACTATATAGTTAATTATAGCGTGTTATTACTGCTGTTAATAAGAAGGTATGTACAGCTAAACTATGGCAAAACTATGGTAAATGTAAGTGTATTATTGGGTTATAAACTGGTAATAAGCAGGTACCTACAGTCCCCTAATTACTAGCTATTTACCCAAGGGGTAATCTAACAAACCTAACCCTAAAAATGTGTGTAATTACATGGAAACAAGCTTGGCTTTCTTTTACAGTACAGTTTTACTTTACTTACCAAGTACATTACCGTGCATTACCCAGTATTTTGGCAACGGTTTCACTGTATTTACTGATCTTATTACCCTTGGTAATTACCGAGCAACACTTTAGTGTTACCATGAATTTACCAGCTAAATACCAGGTAATTAGGGGACTGTAAAAGAAAGCGTTACCCATTTGTGTAGTCATACAGTGGTATGCAAAACCCTGTAAATCTTCATGATTTTCCTTTATAAATCATTGGTTGTTTGAAATAGACATTTCAGTTAAATACATCATATAGAAGACAAACACAGTGATAATTGAGACGTGAAATAAAGTTTATATGATTTACAGAAAGTGTGCAAGAACTATTCAAACAAAATGTATGATTTATAAAGTAAAATCATGAACATTTACAGGGGTGCCACTACCATACCACGCATACCGCTGTATTTCCATCATCTGTTTTTGTTGTTACATGAAAACAAAATATACTATATATACTTAAGAGAGAAGGATCAAAGATAGACACATATTTCTGATATCAAATCAGACTGTCACTGAATGAGCTGACACAACTCACAACTCAAATCATTAGCATCACAGTCAATACTTCACACACAAAGCTGTGCTATTCACACATGATTCAAGCACTTCAGCACATGTTTGTGCTAGAGCTAGTGAAACAATAACAATAAAAAACGTCCCTGTATGTGACTGAACACTAACATTACGTATATAGAAACTCACCCATAAAACTATAGCGCGGTGCTGGCGTTTCGCATCATCTCAGACAACTACCGTGTGTGTCCTGCTCTCTTTCAGCCGCTGAATAATCCATCTGTTTGTTGTTTTTGTGACAATGAAGTCTGTTAACACGTTAGCATAAAGATCGCTAGCTTAAAATGCTAACAGTCTACACACCAGCAGTCTCTGTGCTTTCGCTGTCCATGTGAAGATGTTCAGCCACAGTTGAGATATTGTCCTGTTCTCCTTGCCTTCCTTTGTTCAACAAAGCTTTGATGATGACTGCTTTGATGATAATCACGCTTTAATTTCGCACTGCACACACACACACACACACACACACACACACTGCACACATACACGCAGCCCAGGCACTCTATCTCTCCCCATCCCTCCTCTCTCTGTGTGTGCGTGCATATTAATTAGCCATGTGTATTCTCCGTGATCGTCAGCTGATTGGCTGAAAATGCAACAAAAGCTCTGGAATGTGAGATCACCACACCCAAACTAGGAGTGATTCACAGCGATAAAACAACCTTAATTCAAACACAAAGTTTATGGTTTTAAGACCCACAATACTGTGATTTGAAGCATGTAGTGGCTTCTTCAAAACTTCAACTTGTGTAATTTGGAAAAAAACGGAAATCTCTAATTTTGAAAAAAAAATTCCTGTTTTTTCTCGTTTTGCGCTTTGCCGACTTGTTCCCGCTTGGTCCGTGGCAGTGAAGACAGTAAAGATAAAGGTAATAAATAATTAATATGCATATCAACATATGTGAATGTATAACATAGAAATATATTAAAAATACTATGATAAAAAGTTAGTATACTTTATATATTGCACATATATAAAGTATATTATATACATTGCACGTTGGATGAGTAACCTGTGTAACATGTTGTCTATTGAGAGCAGTGCTTGCTACGGTCACTGAAGGAGCTGCCCAGTTCTGTGATGGTGACCGGCATCTCAATGTCCATTTCCTGGATGTTCACTGGTGTTGGAGGATAGGATTGGATGAGTCCTGTATAAGTTCTCTGTACTCTTTGTTGTCATCATCTGTGATGAGGCCGAAAATTACAGAGTCAGAGAACTTCAACAGGTGACAGGAGGGGGAGCTGTAGGAGAAGTCTGCAGTATACAGGGTGAAGCCAGAGCTATAACGGTTCCCTGTAGGGCCCCCGTACTGCGTCTGACAAACAATCCACGAGCCCTCACATACTGTGGTCTATTGGTAAAATAGTCCACAATCCAGGATGTGAGGTGAAGTTCCACTCCTGCGTCTTCCAGCTTGTCCTTCAAAAGTGTTGGCTGTATGATGTTGAAAGCACTGGAGAAATAAAAAAAAAAAACATGATCCACACAGTGCTCCCAGATGTCTCCAGGTGAGAAAGAGCTCTGTCCTGCAGGTAGATGACAGTGTCATCCATCCCAATGCTAGGCTGGTAGGCAAATTGCAGCGGTTCCATCGCTGGTCTCACCACAAGGGCGAAGATGAAACAACACTGCTCCAGGATCTTCATCAGCCATGCAGTCAAGAAGCCATCTTTGATTGCGCCATCTAGTCCTAGTTTCTTTTTGTCAACCTCTACTTGACAAGGGCCCTTTCTCAATAAGTGTACTTCTCTGTACTTGCATACTCCCGTACTTGTGAAACTTCATCAGCCTCAGTCCAAGTACTGTTCCAATTCAAGTATGCGAGCATCAAGTACAGTTCTCATACCTGGAAGTGGACGGTCAGTGAGCACAGAGCAGTGTTACCTCAGCCTGTCCTGTTGAAATGATCCACTGGCTCAGACATCTCTGTCATCAGATACTTGATGTGGGGGCTGTTTTACTTCTGGTGGGACCATAGATGGCCTTGATATCATTGAATAACATTTTGGGATTGTTCGTTTCCTGTTGTGAACAAACCCTACATCACCAATGGTTTTAAGACCTGTTGGCTACCCTCACCAACTTTAGCCGGCCAGTCAAAGCCATTGCCCGTTGTGTGGCCACTGTTGCATGCTAGTGAGAGTTGGATGAAAGGTGATTATGGGTGAACTACTCTACAGCAGTAGTTTACAGAGCACGACTGTCCAGCCACAAGAGGTGCTACTCCTCTCTGACACCCCAGACACACCATGCAAATGAGACACAGGAAACTACTTCAGCGTCACTGCACATAAGTAATACATTGATTAAAAAGTTGATTCTGCATAATATGTCTCCTTTAAAGCTGCACTGGTGTATATATTCTGTTTTACCCTACTGATGATGTGTTGTTGCAATAGTAATCCTGTTCAGTATACATACAATCAACAGTGCACCAGTATAAATATGTGTGTGTGTATATATGTATATATATAAATGTAGGAGGATAGGATAGGAGTAGGGGTGAACACGTGTGCCTTTACACTCAGCAAGAGAGAGACAGAGCAAATGATTCTCCTACCTGTTTACATCAGCTGCACAGCAGGTGGAACGCCACAGGCTGTATGCCCGTCAGTGTGTTTTCCCCAGCTGGGGATGCTTTGATGGTGGGGGGAGGTGGCGGCAGGCATCTGGGCAGGACAGCTGGAGCTCTGCAGTGTTTAGCTGTTTGCTGCTACATCACTTGTGTCTGGTTCACTGTTTTGTGAACTGGATAGGACCCTTTCCGTTCATGCACAGAAGTAAAGTTTGCACACATACATCATCTGCCCTGATATTGTAATTAATACTATATTTCCAGTCATTCCAGGGTGAAGTATATTGATTTCTGTTTGTTTCAAGACAATTTAGGAGTTTAAACAAGATTTTTATAGCAGTAATATGAATCACATGTATTAAATTACTGTCTTGTGCCTTGTTTATATATATATATTTGTTTATGTTTAAATCTGCAGTGCATAACCTGATTTTTGTTTTTCTATTATTAGAGCAATGTTGCTGTTGACTATGGCTGCCTTGACAAAAAACGAACCACTTCCTGTGTGCAGCGTAGGAATGTCACTTGGTGACAATGGTTTAAATAAAAACAGACATTTTTTTATAGATATTTAAAAAAAAAAAAAAAAAAATCTTGCAAACATATTATTTTTGTATTTCTCTTAACTCAAAACTAATTATCTTTCCTGGTTATGTTTATTGTTTATGTTTACAGGCAGCGCTGAAGCCATGGAGCCATGCTGGGGAAGCAAAGCAAGTGTTCTAACAGTGCTGCTCTACCTGCCCAGATTCCCATCTGGAATACCTCCACCTGGACAGTATGAATCACAATCTGTGACGTTAAAAACTATTTTTCTTTTTGCCCTGTGAAGCGCAGTATCTCATGAACGGTAGGAAATCCAGTCAAACTTGGTACAAACATTCACTTGCACCCATGGATGAACTGAATACATTTTTGCTGTCAAAATCTTAATAACGTGTTAATTTCTGTGATAAACATTCATTCATTTTCTACCCCTTTATCCTCCTCAAAGGGTCGAAGGGGGGAGTAAAGCCTGTAATCCAACTAATAATCCCATTTTTTTCCAGATGTATCTGTAATCTGATTACGTCTTTTTTTCTATAACTGTAACGGAATACAGTTACTCTTTTTTTGTATTCTAATTATGTAACGCCGTTACATATAGTCCGTTACTCACCAAGCCTGATTGTCTATCACTTTATCCTCCACATTAGGGTCACAGGACTGCTGGTGCCAATTCCAGCTGATCATCCTGGACGGGTTGCCAGTCTACCGTATAGGGCAAATATATAGAGACAAACAATCATTCACACAAACGCATTATTACCTTGGGCTCAAGTTGGGCTCTGGCATTTTCCAACCTTCGAAAGATGTGTTTGTGTTTAAACATAAATAAATTGAAATGGTGACACTTGAGCGCAGCAACCCTCACATAACTGTCACAGATCACATTACACTGATACCACTCCCGCATACTGTGCGAGTGTTGAGATGAAGAAGAAATATTTTTGGATAGTTTTGCGACGTTTAATAATAAACACTATGATAAGGTTTAAGTGTTTTGTTGGTTTTTGCAGCTTAAACATGGATATAAGTGTTTATTTGTTAATAGGCCTACAATAGTTTTGATATGCAGATCAATTATTGCTGCTTGATGCTGAAGCGCCATTGTGCCTAGTCACAAAAACAAAACAAGGCAATGAGAGATGGCAGACTTCACTGCTATCTCTACTTTTATCTGATTTGTTTGCCTCATGGACTGATATCCTGGTTTGAACTCTGCCTTCCGAATAAATACTGCCTGTTACATCTGAACTGCTCTGTCTATGTCTGGTGTGTCAAGCATTTGGATTCTCGCCTGCCATTTAGTCTGACACAGATACACAGAGCCACTAAAAACAATACTTCACTCCCACTCTGTGGGGTGAAGTGATAATCAATTTATCAAGCCCAAAAATGCTTTAATTGTTTTTTTCTAAATATACTTTATTGAAGGGAAACACGATTACCTGCTTACACAATTAAACATGCTCAGATCAGGTAGGAGGTCTATAACTGCACCTGTGCAGTCATTAAGTTAAATAAATTCATAGCCTAATTAACTTGATCCTTTAAACCAAAATATAATGAACACAGGCTAATACCACACTGAACCCCACTAATTAACCTACTTTAATGTCTGCAACATCAACATCCTACATGTACTTTGAGTGAAATATGCTTTGAATGTAAAACGCCTAACGCCACTGCTGTAAACAGGGCAACATCCTCATAAACACACCATTACTTTATATGAATGAACGGAAAATAATGTTACCTATTAATATAACAGCTCATTGATACAACATACGATCACTAATCAAAATAACCTGAACTATCACTTGAAGAAGTGATACAATTAATTTCAGACCATATTAGGTGTACAGATGAGGGTCAGCCTGAAACTATGAGGGGCCGTGTAGGCCATAACTCCTTTTTTACCTCTCACATACACAATGTTAACTCACACATACACAATTTAACCTCCCACATACTGTGTTTTACTTTGCTTTACTTTTTACTTTAAACTTGTGCCCACTGCTTCTCTGGTTCTCCTGCTGCTTTTGTCAGGTTCCATTGACGCTAATGGTGCAGTTTCTGGCTTTTTCAGCCATTTGCGAATTCCCATTCTGAATGAAATTATAGCTGGTTGCTTGCACTTGAAAATCTGTACGGGAAGACGCACTGACAACATAACGTAAGACGTGTGGTGGGGTCAAGGCCAACTGGAAACTCGGAATTTGAATTTGCTCAACTGTTCATTTTGGTTTTAACAAGTCAGTGGAGTTTTTTTTTTGTCAAAACTTAAAAGATATTGTCCAAGTCCACTGCTTTCCGATAAATAGTTTAGTGATTATTTTCACGCAGCGGATGCTAATGTCCTGTGTTTTACTGATGTGGAAGAAACTTTTTATAAATAATCAACCTATTTATAGGAAAGAAGTGGACTTGGACAATTATCTTTTTTCAAGTTTTTGTTGCAATCCATCCACAACAATACTTTTCTCTGATGTGTTCAAAACAACCCCAAACTCGGAGAAAACTCCACTGACTTGTTAAAACCAAAATGAACAGTTGCGCAAATTCCAAGTTTCCAGTTGTCCTTGAACCCATCATACGTCTTACGTTATGTTGTCAGTGCGTCTTCCCGTACAGATTTTCAAGCGCAAGCTACCAGCTATATTTCCATTCAGAATGGGCATTCGCAAATGGCTGAAAAAGCCAGAAACTACACCATTAGCGTCAATGGAACCTGACACAAGCAGCAGGAGAACCAGAGAAGCAGTGGGCAAGTGTTCTTAAACCATGCCTCACTTAGACCCCCCCACTCTGATTGACCGTGTTTGAAGATCGCATCCTGATTATTTGATACATTCTGAATGGCTTCTGTTGAAGAAAGCAGACTGTTCAATTGGCAGCTTGGCCACACTTCCTGCTTTTCGTCACATGACAAGAAGGCCTTCCTCTCACATTACATTTTTTTGTACCGCTCACATTTAATTTTTTTACCTCTCACATGACATTTTTTACCTCTCACATGACATTTTTTACCTCCCACGTTACATTTTTTACCTCTCACATCACATTTTTTTACTTCTCACATTAAATTTTTTACCTCTCACATTACATTTTTTACACATTACATGTGAGAGATAAAACAACTGTATGTGAAAGCTAAAATTGTGAATGTGAGAGGCAAAATTGTGTATGTGAGAGGTAAAATTGTGTATGTGCAAAGTAAAACGAAAGTTACGTATGTAACTACGGTTCTATGAATCCTGGATGACTGCCAGAGGCGGTGCTTTAGCACTGAATGTCTCCATCTCGCGCATGTGCAGGTCGAGTGTTTATACCAACAAAGTCACCCTTGACCCCTGATGACGCCGGCTAGCCTATATCTTCCGGTGACATCAGAGGATCTGTTCCTGTAGAATCTTCTCGCGAAACCACAAGGATTCTGAGTGACGGAACGCTCTGGCGGTCATCCAGGATTCATAGAACCGTAGTTACATACGTAACTTTCGTTCTATTTCATCCTTACTGACCGCCAAAGGGGGTGCTTCAGCACTGGATGACCATAACAACAAAGTCACGAGGAATGCCAGTACGTACCTCAGTGGGAGGGAACAGTAGAGGCAGGCAGCAGGGCCACACCCAGTGGGTGGGGGGTGGCCAAATTCACCCGATAGAATCTGGAGAAGGTAGTTGGTGATGCCCACGATGCCGCATCACAGATGTCCCCCAGGGGCATGCCGCGCAGCGCCGGCCATGATGTAGCAACGGCCCTAGTAGAGTGGCACCTCACCCCAGCTGGCAGGGGGCGACCACTGTTTTTATAAGCCCGGGTGATGACATCCACAATCCAATGTGAGAGTCGCTGTTTGGAAAGAGCATGGCCTTTATTAGGGCCTCCGTAACAGAGGAACAGCTGTTCTGAACTTCTCATGCTTGTGGTCAGATCTATATAGACTCATAAGGCCCAGACGGGACACAGAAGTCCGGCCCTTTCCTCCCCTGCTGGGGGAATAAACTGCGCCAGGTGAATAGGTTGATTAAGGTTTGACGCTGACAGAACCTTAGGAAGAAAAGCCATATTCGGCCACAGAGTGACCCCTGAGCCATCTGGGTTCCACCTCAGACACAAGTCGCTCACAGTGAGAGCATGTAGCTCCCCGACACGCTTTGCTGAAGTGATAGCAAGGAGAAAGGCTGTCTTAGTAGACACCCACTTCAACTCCTCCTGCGCCAGGGGCTGAAAGGGGGCCAGGCACAGGGCATCCAGCACCAGGGGCAGATCCCAAGCTGGAATTCGCTGTGCCCTTGGGGGTTGTAACCTCAAGGCTCCCTTTAGGAAAAGGGACACAAGTCTGTGGCACCCCACGGTGTTGTCATCAATTTGAGTGTGTCTAGAGGAAATGGCCGCCACGTAGACCCTCAGAGTAGCGGGGGTCGTCCGCTGTCCAGGAGTGACTGTAGGAACTCGAGAATTTTTGTAATTGGACAGTGCACAGGGTCTTCACCCCTGTCTGAACACCAGGCAGAAAACAGTTTCCACCTATTCTCATACTGTATTCGGGTAGAAGGCGCCCTCGCATTCAGTATGGTGTGTTGGACGGTGTCTGGACACTCTGCCAGCAGCGGGTCGGGCCCTGCAGTGGCCAAACCCAGAGCTGGAGGCGTTGAGGTTCGGAATGCCAGACCTGGCCCCCTAGCTGAGACAGGAGATCCAACCTGTCGGGGAGATGCCACAGTGAGCCGTGGCAGAGCCTGTGCAGCAGAGGAAACCATGCCCTCCCTGGCGAGAAGGGGGCCACCAGTAGCAGCCTGTGGCCCTGCTGGAGGACCCTCTGCAATATTTGAAGGATCAGAGGCACTGGTGGAAAAGCATAGAGTAGACTCTCTGGCCAATCGTGGGCGAGAGCGTCCTGACCCAGAGGGCTGGTTTCCTCCGTCAGTGAGAACCAGAGGGGGCAGTGGGTCGGCTCTTCCGCGGCAAAGAGATCCACCTCTGCCCTGCCGAACACGTCCCAGATATTGAGCACCACCTCTGGGTGAAGCCGCCACTCCCCTGGTGGAGGCTTGCAGCGTGATAGGGAGTCTGCGGCCCAGTTCCGTTCCCCAGGCAAATACATTGCCCTTACGCTGGCTACGCGGGGGACCGCCCACGACAGGAGGTCCCGGGACACCTGCAGCAACCGTGCGGACCTGGTTCCCCCCTGGTGGTTTATGTGAGAGACGGTTGAGACGTTTTCTGACCGCACCAGCACATGCCTCCCTCTTAGGAACAGGAGAAAAAACTGCAGTGCCATGTGCACTGCCCGTAGCTCCAGGACATTGATATGGTCCAAGCGTTCCTGTGCTTTCCACAGGCCTCGAGCTGTCCTGTTCTGCCACACAGCGCCCCACCCTGTGAGGGAGGCATCTGTTGTGACAGTCTCTCGACGGGATGCAATGGAGCCCATGGGCATGCCCTGGAGGAGAAATGATCTTTCCCTCCATGGGGCCAGAGCGATGAGAAAGCGCGGTGACGCCCTGAGTTTCCTGTGTCGGTGTCGCTTGGCGTCTAAATGGAAACTGTTCAGCCACCTCTGAAGGGGGCGTTGTGACGGCAACCCTAGGGGAACCACAGTGGCAGCAGCGGTCAGCTTGCCTAAGAGGCGCATATACTGGATGTAGCGCAAGCGGCGGCCCTTCTGGAAGAGGAGAAGGAGGCGGAGGACATCGTCTACACGCCGAGGTGATGGATAGGCCCTCATGGCAACGGCATCCAGGGTCACCCCCAGAAAAAGTGTTCTCTGTGAGGGAACCAGGCAGCTCTTTGTGAAGTTCACTCTGAGCCCGAGCTGGGCCACATGTGAGAGGAGAGTCGCCGTATCTCTGGTCACCTGAGACCGGGATGGTGCACAGACCAGCCAGTCGTCCAGATATGGCAGGATCTTCATGGGGTGAGAGGGCTGCTGCCACACACCTGGTGAACACCCGTGGTGAAAGGGAGAGGCTGAACGAGAGCACCTTGAACTGATAAAGGCAACCCTGAAAAGAAAAATGCAGAAATTGCCTGTGGTGTGGTGCTATGGGGAAATTAAAGTATGCATCCTTCAGGTCTATTAAGGTAAACCATTCCCCTCTGGCCACAGTACGCAGGACCTCTGCGGTACTGAGCATGTTGAACCTCAGGACCTTCAGAAACCTGTTGAGTCCCCTTAGGTCGAGGACAGAGCGGAGTCCACCATCTTTCTTCTCCACAAGAAAGTAGGTCGAGTACAAACAGAAGGGGGGTTACTAACCAGTAATGGGTTAGGGTAGTTCGAACCAGTAGTTCGAACTACTGGTTCGATGGCACCCATGTTCAGGAGGGTGGACAACTCCTGGTTGAGGGCATGGGCTTTTACTGGGTCGTGTATGATAGTCATCCTGACCCGGTCATAGTTTGGGGCCGGCGTCGGAACTGAAGTCTGTACCCGTGGGTTAGGGTAGAAATCACCCAGGGGTCCGAGGTGGAAGCAGCCCAGTAGCTGAGCTGCTACTGGGAAAAACAGCCGACGACCGGCCCCAGACTCTCAGTGCCTGGTCCCCCGGCCTCTAGGGGCCCTAGGGGGACGACGGGCAACGTCATAGATCTGAGAATGTCTAGGGGGTAGCCACTGGGGAGAGTCTGTGGCTGGGTGTGGCGCCTGGGGGGAGCTGGAGAGACCCTAGGCCTGCTTGGAGGAGGCATACTTCTGTGAAGCCCAGAGAGCTGCTGTCGAGTCTGCCTGGCCTGAACTGTACGCTCAAGCGCCTGTACGGCAGCTGACCCAAAGATCTCACCAGGTTCCACTGGGATGCTGCGGAGGGTTCTCCGGCACGCCTCAGTGAGAGGTGACTGTGCCAGCCACACCTGGCAGCAAGCCTGAGCTAGTGTGGACATTAGGCGCCCCAGCTCTCTGGACACCAGGGCAAATGCCTGTAGAGATGCATCGCTAAGGCTGTGGATGGAAGAGTCCAGTGTAGCCTCCTAGAGGGATGCTGAGAGAGCAAGCATCAGATCGGACAGGGAATTGCTAATGCATCCCATGCGTGCTGCTGCTTCGTAGGCCCTAGAGAGCAGGTCATCTGTAGCCCGACACTGGGGACGCGGACATCTGGCGTCCGGTCTCAGAGCCTCATCGGGTGAAACGATGAGAGCCGCTATAGCTGGCTCGACTGCAGGCATGTGGGCCAAGCCGAACTTGGCTGCATCCTGCATGACTGCCAGGGCCCGGCCATCTGCTGTTGTGTGGGAGAGGCTCTGGTATCTCTCCAGCATGCATGCAGCTCCCTCAGGTACTCATCTGACGGAGGCACAGTAAAGGTGGTAGGGGCTGGTTCACGCCTGAAAAAGGCACTGGCGGGAGCCGGTTGAGCCTGCGGGATATCCACCTGCAGGCGGGCAAGGGCTATGCGAATGATGGTACCCATGGAGTCCTCCCCTGACCCAGCCACCGCAACTGCGAGCTGAGGAACAGGAGCTCCCCCCAGAGGCATGAGAGGCAGCATCCTGGGGAAACAGGTCTGCCCCATAGTCTGTGAACTCGGTTGCTGAAGCTGCCACAGAGAGCACGTCCTCATCTGGTACGAACATTGTGGCAGGGGGAGCGGGAACACCCACGTCCACTGCACTGGTCCCAGAATGGATGGCTAGGAAGAGGGTCTTCATCTGGTTTAACTCCTCTGTCAACTGGTCCACCTTGGAGGCCAGTCTAGACTCCTTTACCCTCTTCCCGGAGGAGGCGCCCACAGCCTCCGCACCCCGACGCTTAGGTCGGTTAGGCTGTGCTGGTGGCAGTCGCTGGGCTGGGGTCAGCTGGTCCGGTTCCGGAACATGACCCAGCAGGTGTTCAACCTCAGCCAGTCTGGCAACCCGCACTGCCCTGGGCATGAAGCTGCAGTTCATGCACGGATCCTCCGACAGCCCCTCCCTCAGGTGTTTGAGGCCAAGGCACGGAGGGCACCTATCATGACCGTCCTCCGGCTGCAGGGAGGCCATACAGGTCGCACAGGAGTGGTCACCAAGCACCATACAGGTGTCGCACAGCCGAATGCAGTTAGGATTAGTGGTTCTTCACACTAACTATGAGGCCAACAGCGTCCGCCTATGCTGGGAGCGGGAGCGAGAGCACTGCCTTCACCAGCAAAGGTCAGCTTGCTGCGCCGAATACAGACTGTCACCACCGAGCAGACGCAGCTCAATATGCGGCTGTTACTGCTCTTTCTCTCTTAGGGTAGTGTATACACCTGTGATGGGAGAGGGAGCGAACACACTGCCTTCACCAACAGGCGTTTAATACAGTTAGCTTATGGTAGATTGTTCAAGGCTAACGGTCAAAACAGCAGAAAACACACCGGTACTGTACGTTTACTCACGGATAGCGGTAGTACGTAACTGAAGACGGGTACCCCCGGCGGTGTACCGATTACACAGGCGATAAGCCAGGCAATCAACCTCTAGCGCCGTAAAGCCTTAATGTCGGGAGAGAGAGTGCACACACTGTCTTCACCGACCTGGTAAAAGTAAACAAAAAAGCAGTACGCGCTTGTAAGATTACTCACGGATACGGCAGAAGTACTGATGTCGGGAGAGGTAGCGAGTTCACTGGCTTCACCGACATATAGAACGCCCGTAATTAAGCACAGGCGTCGGGAGAGAGAGCGCGCACGCTGTTTTCACCGACGCTGGAAAGTAAAACGAGAGCGATAAACGCTGTACAACTACTCACAGATAGTAGAAGTACTGATGTCGGGAGATGGAGCGAGTACGCTGGCCTCTCCAAAATATAACTACAACAAAAAGCGGGTACCACCAACTGTGTACCGGTTATACAGACGCTAGTTCAAGCAGGCAATGCTAACCGCTAGCGCCTGTAACAAATAACACAATAACAGAAAATGTCGGGAGAGGGAGCGAGTACAACGCCTTCACCGACTTTATTAGCAAAGTAAGATATCCTCTTGTATACTCAGCCAGTTGTAGCGTTGGCTGATCCAAACTTCTGTTTCGGAGTGTCCGCGGCGAACCGCGACAAACCTTTCCGTCTTTGCTCGTCGCAGCCGTTGGAGGCCGAGCAGCTCGCAGCTCCGACAGATTGTCACAAGGCTACCAGCGACGAAGCGGCAATGAACTCTTTAATTCAGCTAGAGTTCGCTGACATGCGTCTGCCTGCAAAGCGAGAAGATGAAAAGGAACAGATCCTCTGATGTCACTGGAAGATTTAGGCTAGCCGGCGTCATCAGGGGTCAAGGGTGACTTTGTTGGTATAAACACTCGACCTGCGCATGCGCGAGATGGAGACATTCATTGCTAAAGCACCGCCTCTGGCGGTCAGTAAGGATGAAATAGAAGAGTGTATGTGAGAGGTAAAATAAATTGTATGTGTGAGATAAAATTGTGAATGTGTGAGTCAAAATTGTGTATATGAGAGGTAAAATTGTGTATGTGGGAGGTAATATTGTGTATGGGAGAGGTAAAAAAAAGAATTATGGCCTACACGGCCCCTCATATGGAACTACACCTGTACAAATACATTGAGAGTTAATGAGTATACTAGTGTAAAATACTAGACTGAATCACTTAATCAAACTGCTGCCTGTGTACATACCACAGGAAATAGGTAGTGGCTCTCTGTGGACATAGAAGACAGTATGGAGGGGGCCCAAATGTAGAAAGCAGAAAAGCAGCACTACATACACAATGTGTAGCCAATGAAAAGATCTGGCATTTTTTCTCCATAGTGACATACTATTAATGTATTTTTCAGACAACTCAGGACTTATTGCACCCTTTTTAAAGAAAGTCTGATGTGGTTTAAACCTGCCTGGTTTCCCTTCCAACACTTACTGTCGGATCAATGAGACATCCTGATGTTCCACACTCTGAGCTCATGTTGCTGCTATAGGCGTACGACATGTGATATTCCCCGGTTGCTCCAGCCGACCACCACACGTCTGTAGAAATGAGTGAAAAGGAAGCAGCACTTCCTCACAGACCCCTGTCCAAGATATGGAGTGTGCTGCTCCGTCAGCAATAGACCAATCTTGTCTCCTTCATCTCATCTTCCACCACAGTTGATCTCTCCTACTTTTCAGTGCTCATGATGATACATTTCATCTAGTACACCTGCACCCTGTCTCTCTGATTGCTGTCAGTTTTTGCTGTTGGTAGCGTTTGGTCTTTTTAAAGTGGATCGTATGTAACTGGAGTAGGTGTGAAGAGCCACTGTTCATCCAGGCAGGAAGCAAATGCTTCAAAGCAAGTACCTGACAGGAAATGAGCACAGCAGACAGAAAACAAAGCACAAAGCCTTATTCTCAAGCAACTCTGATACAACCAAGAGGTGAAATGTACAAAGAGAATAGTAATGGTCCAAGGACAGACCCCTAATATATTAGTGTACATTGATGTGATGCTATTATGAACAAAAAAAAAACACATTGCATTCTACTGGTCAGTTATGATTTGAACCAAGTACAAACTGGACCAGATATGCCAAAATTATTCTCAAGGTGATTAAGAGGAATACTGTGATCCCCTTCAAATTCAGAGACAAATGGAGCACAAAGGCACATGAGATCTTGGAGAGGTACAATCGCAGAGTTTGCTTTAAAGATTTTGTTTCATTCACACTTTGGCGACATCCAGGACGTGGCAAGCCGTTCATCGGCATTAAAGAGCGTTAACAGATTAAAGTCTCAGTCCATACTCAAAGGTGACAGTTTTGCCACTGCAGTAGCAGTTGTTGATACAACCAAAGGTTCATGCTCAATTTTACAGCGGCAGGACTCGACGGAAAGGACTAAAAATGCATGTGTCTGTTGTTCCCAGTCACATGAGGACTGGAGGACTGTCTAAAGCTGAAAGGGAAGAAGCATCGGAACAAAATTATCTTTCTGAAGGAGAAGAGGATGTGTTTTGGCTGCCTGTGTAATGGACACATGAGCAAAGATTGCGATAGTCACCTAATTTGCAAGGAGTGTGGTCAGAGTCATCCTAAGGTGCTTGTGTATATGAAATGGTTGACTTGCGTGATTCGTGCAGATCCGCAAATTATTTATTTATTTATTTATTTTTATTTTATTTTTTTGGGGGGGGGTGTCATCCTATCAACCCCAATCACTGTCACACACAGAGGAGTGTTGGGCCAACAGAATTGCGGAGTTGGCCAATAAAAACGGAATCTATTGTTAAACACAGAATATCGTGGAAATTGTCATAAGGTGACTGAAATGCCGTCATTGTGAGGAGAAGGAACGTTTGTCTGGGGAAATGTTCCAGGTGACCGCTCATTTGTGGCACCACCAGGCTAAGCGTTGTTTATTTATTTTGAATATATTTTTTTTTTCTATTCACCACGGACTTTTTCCTTTTCCAGAAAGGGTTCTCCTATTAGGACAAGCTGAAGAACCTTATATGGTTCCACTTAGCAGTTTTATTTCTAAGAGTGTAGTACAATTTGACGTGTTTTTTGTATTCCTTCGATAAGCGCCCTGAGACAAGTTTGTTCAGTTACGAAACTTGCAAAATGCCAAGATGGAAGCCAAATCCAAGATGGCCGACTTCCTGTTGAGTTGAGGTCATGGCATGATTTGCGTGCCAAGTTTTCACGCACGTTTAGGGGGTCAAATTGGAGAGTCAGTGGAGAGAAAAAAAATAAGAATTCTCACAATTACACACTGTGTGTGCTCGGTCCCTAATAAAAACAGTATTTGATTTCTAAAATGCCATTCACAAAACCCAAGGTCGCTGTACCAGGTTTGCCTACACTGGTTATATTTTTGTTAAGTATACATGGGGGAAAAAAAGAAAAGTTTCACATGCCCACAAGAAACTTTTGCGTGCTCACGAGAAACTTACACATGCTCATGAGATACTTTCGCCTGCGTGCAAGAAACAAACTCTTGGATGCTGTTACAGGCTAAGCTAAGATAGCTAAGATAATATAGCCAACTATGTGTGTGTGATGTCAGTGAGTGAAACAGGAAGTGTGTGTGCCGTGTTGTTGTTTATGTTGGAGAGCCGCAGCAACAACTGTCACGTTTCATACTGTTGCTGGGTTATTCCTGCCCCCCCCCCCCCCCTTTGCGAGGGAGCCTCATTGTACCCAGAGAGGCTGTGCATCACCCTGCAGTACTGAACTAAAGTGCCGTGTTCAAGGCAGACGGAGTTCCGTAGTTGTTGTATGAAGCGTGACAGAACGGGGGGAGGCAAAGGGAAAGAGGAAGGTGACGTAGAGACAGAAGAGCAAATGATGGGGCCTGATCATTTATTGCTTTGTACGTTTTCACCACCGAACCCCAGCTGATGTCTTGGACATTAGCTCAACAGAGCAGCAGACTCATTTTCAAGAATTTAGAGCCCAATAAGAAGCTAATCGGTTCTTGTCAGGCTGCTCTCTGGAGGACGTCTCTGCTTGTCAGTTGTTTTTCTCATCAAATCAATATTATGGATGTTGTTAGCAATGTTTGAAGTCTTAAGTTGATGCTTGTGTGTGTGTATGTGTGTGTGTGTTTCTGTAGAGTATGCCATGATCAGAAACAAACAATGGTGCATGTGAGTGTGTAAGCACACAATACAACTTCAAAAACAGCCATTTCTGGTCTCTCGCGCTTCTCCTCCTTCCATCTACCCACCCTTCTGCTCCCCAGAGAGTGGGGTCAGACAGCAGCCCCTTCCATTGATGTTAGCATGTATGAACGTGAAGCCACTGCAGGCTAGCTCCACCCACTCTCAGTGGGACACACTTCAAGAGGAATCCTTGATGAGCGAGCCTATTTTAGTACGCCATCTTATTCTCTTCCCACTCTTCGTTTTCTCCTTGTCCTCCTTTCCTGGTCTCCCCCGAGGTGTTACCATTAGCTGACCCTTTATTAGCGAGACAAAAACAGAGTTAATAAAAAAAAGAGAGATAACAGCACCAGCTTCAACTTAGCTGCAAAAGTCCTATATTCCATTTCACTCTTGTGTCTGTTCTACTCTTGGACTGTTCAGACCAAGAACATAGATTTGTAGATGTCATTGAAAATACAGCAACTGTGTTACATCTCCAAGGTACTTTTCTACAACTGGTAGCTCATGCAGATGATTCACAAACCAAATCCCATCATGCCATACCATGAGGAGCTGGAGAATGTGGCAGCTGCTAATTGTGACTCAGACCCGGATGACATTAAGAAACAATGTCTCATCATGCCATCATCATAATTCCATTAAAAAGTATATTATTAGTGCTGGGCACTTTAACGGCGTTATAAGGGCATGACAAGTTTCCATGACGACTGACCGGGAAAAGACGCGCGCACGTAATGTTTAAGTGCCTCCCGATTGTTATAATTAGTTTTCTGTACCATGGCACCAGAGTCCATGCACCGTTTACCAGTTAGCTCCATTAGCTCCTTTAGTGTGGTTTAGCGCGCCTGCAGTCGAACTGGAGCAGTCTGTTTATTAAAGGAATACTTCACTGATTAGCATGTGGCTTTGTATTGCTAGAATAGCATTATTATTTTTTAGAAATGTTGCTTCCCTCGCTCATTTTTCCCCTGATTTCTAAAAAAATGTATTTTTGCTCACCTCCTCTGACGCGATATAACGCGTTACGCGCCATATTGCGTCAGAGGAGGTGAGCAAAAATACAGAGGAACTACAACACAAATGCAGAGGAACTACAACACTAGTTCTGCAATTTTTGGACTCACCCACAGGGGGACGAGACTTCCCAGAATGGACGAGACTTCATTCCCAGAATGTAAACACAGTGTCCGCCATCTTTGCTAAAAGCTACCACCGGCTCTCGCTCTCTTTAATTTGGCCTTGTAAACTGAGAAGGCAATGACAGAATGTAGTTTTCAAACTGATATGGCTGCGAGGGAAAGGACCTGCTTTTTGGCGTTGCCCGCGGCCGGAACCGGGTACCTGGAGAACTTTTTGTGGGCACTTAAATGTGCCGCCGCGGGCTCTGGCTGCCGCAGCGGAGCGGAGCTGCACACACTTCGGCCTGGCACTGGCCGGACCTGGATCAGCTCGCTTCAACTCGGCCGGGCGGGCAACGGGGGTAGCAGGCGTCAGTCCGGTGGATGATGAAATGGGATAAACGGCCGCCTCAATATTAAGTGAGTATTTTGTTTTAGATTTATTTTTACCACCGTATTTATCCATGTTCATATGTAACGCCAGCTGAGATAACGTTAGCATATTTACAGTTCATTTACATCTATGCTAATGTAAGAACAGATACTTCGATTCGCTAAAGCTATAATCATTGTTTTACAGACAGTCATATCACATAACAGCTTACCGTCACTGAAGTGGATCCACAGACTGGAGAAAGACGATCGTCTTGTTTTAGCTGCCTGTGTTGTTCAGAAGAACATACGCAGCTCCTGAAAACAGTACTGTGTCTATGAAGACTGTAGATAATAAGTCTGATTTTTCTTTTTATGACTATTATTATTAAAAATGTAAATTCATATATGTTGTGGTTTATTTTCTAGCCCTTAGTGTTCCTCCATTACAGTATTATTAGATGAAAAGTGATTTAATTTGGAGAAAAGGGTTGATAAACATTTCAGAATTAATAAAATCAGTAACTATTCAGCCTCCTTCCTCAAGTCTTTACTTTACACAAGTGTGCAAATGCATGCAGGGTGTGAAGGTGAAAAAATAACTTTATTATTCACAAAGGAAAAATGTTTTACCATCATATTCAAGAGTATAAATTAAGGAGCCATATCTAAAAGCATGTCTAACACAATATGCAAACAAAAAATAAATAATGAAACATGTAGAGCGGTGTCAGAATCTGATGTGGGACAGTTGGAGTCACAGTAGTGAAGAGGAGCAGAGCTGGATGCTGTGAAGAGTTTTTCCAAGACTTGATTAAACCAGGCTTCAACTGTAAAGGACAATGAATACATTTACACATAAAATATGAACAAAGATTTTACTTTTTTTCAGGAAAACAAACCTTTCAGCTAAATATACCAACTGGGTGAGCTGTGAACATTATACTGTTGTCTATATAGGCGTCTTGAACAAACATGAACAACAATAAAACATTTGAATAACACTGACATTATTCTCCAGCGAATGCAAGGTGACTTTACTTTGCTAACAGTTTACGTGTATATAACGTGTGTGTAATTGTCTATCAAACGTTACGTTTACAAAGTTGTTGCTTCACTGCCGACAACTATATCACATCGAATACTATGGTCAGCAATAGAATGGCATATTATCGCCAGTCTTACCTCTGTAACGTCTTCCTGCTGGAACTGTAGACTGTGAACCCCGCTAGCTTCCAGGTTTTTTATTTTCGATTTCTTCACTCCAAACAAGCTTAGCATAGCTTAGCTTTCAAGCTTCAGCTCCGCTCTGAATCTCTGACCGGCAAATAATGACGACGCTGAAGTTAGCATCCGATTCGCCAGCCTCCGATTCGGCACTTAAGGGGAAAGTTAAGGGGAAATAAACTTGATGCGCAGTGCGACTGTTTTTACAATGGTTGTCTGTTTTTTGTGACACTTCTTGATGTTAAAACATTTTATTTCATTCACCTTGCATGACATCCACTGTTGTATTTGTGAAGCTTTTATTTAATTTATGAAAATTCTAAAGGGGAGATTGCACCGTTTTTGTTTTATACTCAGACCTCATTAGAACAGGTCCTGATCCAAAACCACTGTACCTAGACTTCTGAAATCTGGACTAGATTAATCTACAGACCCTGAAGATTCATAAAAACACACTCTCTGATTCGTGAAACCTTTATTCTATTTGTGAAAATGCAATAAAGGCACATTTCAACGTTTTTTCAGCATATAGACCACTTTGGACCAGGTTCTGATCCAAAACCACTGTACCTAGACCTCTCAAATCTGGACTAGATTAATCTACAGACTCTGAAGATTCATAAAAACACACTCTCTGATTTGTGAAACCTGTATTCTATTTGTGAAAATGACAAAAATTGGACATTTCCATGTTTTAAACAACTTTATTTTTCCATCAAACGTCTGATGGACATGAAGAAGTCTTCTTTCTCACTTCAATAAAAAAGTTTAAAAAAAGAAGAAGTTATTTTTATATCTTGAGAAACATTAAACACATCTTCATCAACTGGTCAAGTGGGAAATATCCTTTAAAAGTCATGATTTGCCTGACCTTTCCACCATCAGGCCATGGTTCAATTTTGCCACAGCCTCCGTCACTGTCATTTTGCAGACCTCTTCCAAAGCCTTTATTGTTGCCTGTGTTAAAACCACTTCTTATTTGAGCAATGTGATTACAGTAATTATCACAATTATCAATACCTGATTGATGAAATGGTTGTTGGCTTTACTAACATTTGCCATCATTTCAGACCCTGTTCTTGTTCTCCCGGCCACCAGTCGTCCTCTTTGTGTTCCCCCCTTTCCCCATCACCTGACCTACCACCCACCTACAGCCATGATCCTGACCCTACCCAATTATCCAGAGTTTAAATATTAGACCTGCTTATCATTTGCCACACAGTATATTGTATCTCCTACAGACATACTTTACAAAAAATTAAGCTAATTCAGTTGTTAAATTGGTTTAGTATTAATTACTGAGGCATCCTATTACTATAAGTACATCCATTGCATACCAGAATATTTCTTTAAGGCGTAAGGCTGTAGCCACTCTATTTCACATGAACTGCAATGAGTCTAACTACTTTTTTAAAAGCTCTTTCCTGCTCAATCCATTAGTTTGTTGGTGTCTTGTACTATAACTGCTAACAAATTAAACCTATGTCCCTAAATTTATTTATTAGCGCACACTATTATTTATTATAGAAAAATGTGTTATAATACAATAATAATAACACACTTTGTGTAAGTTATCTGAAAATGTACCGCACTATACATTTAAGCAGAAGGATAAAGATTGACATTATAAATATTTGATCTTCAGAAAACAGAAAAGTACACAAATCTTTACTACCAACACTTCTCTTATGCACAAGTAATAGGAATACTGTCCTTCATGTATATAATTCCATACATTTAAGTCAAACAGCTGTTGATGTACCTCTGACAGCATAACACTGAGCATGTATTTGATCCTGTCAGAAGACACCATGGTGCAGACTTCTGGAGAGATGGTGTCACAGCTGTCAAGGAAGTCTGACAGGTACTTCACAATCTTGTCCAGCTGCCCATCATCATCGAAGATGATTGGGACCCACCTCTCTTCAAAAGAAAAGTGGGACTCCTCCTCACTGGACAGGATTGCCTGTAAAATATTAATTTTTAATTCATTATGAAAGTAATTATACATGAATATTTAAAAATGTTCTGTCCAGAGGTGTAGTGCAGTCCATACGGAGGATGGTGGCAGAATTGAACAAGCCACAAGCAGTTACAGTTGTTTCCTCACTGGAGTAAATGCACATTTCCATAAAATTAGTAATTGGTTAATGGGTTTTTAATACATCACATTTTATCACAGGGTGATATATTCTAAATGGATCAGGTTAGGGGTTGCTCTGTAATTTCATTTCAGTTGTTTTTAAATGAACATTTTCCATGTGGGAAAGTAATGACATGTTAGACTTACCCTCAGCTTTCCATCAGCTCCATTATGGTCCACAATGAATGTTACAAGCTGTTCGGTTTTTTTGTCGCCTGGCTTCAACAGCTTCTACTGCTTTGTCCTAAAGCAAGAGGAAAGCATTTTTTTTTTTTATTGACGAGATTATGTGAGGACTATCACCAAATTTCTCCATAAATTATTGTCACATGATTGTGAAACCGAACTGTCCAGGGCGTACCCCGCCTATCGCCCAATGTCTGCTGAGATAGGCACAGCACCCCCCGCGACCCTCTGGTGGAGGAAAAAGCGGTAGATAATGGATGGATGGATGGATGATTGTGAAAGACAAGATAAATAAGTCTGATCGACACTATAAGTTATTACTGTGATTAATTTCAATTTCTGGTTTGTCAAACAAAAGCCATGAATATTGTTGTTATCTGCTGACATTTAATATACAAAGGAAAATTAGTTTTAGAAGTCAAGACAGTGTTATAACATGCCATATGCCATGTTAATGCCCATACTTACCCTGACCATGACAATGTGGCTGACTTTACTCCTAGCTTTAACACAGAGAAGACGTATTTCTGTAAGTATTTCTGTCATAAGTTCTCCAGAGGCCTGTGATCTCATGCAGCCAAAACCTGTAATCAGATCTCAAAGAAGAAACATGAGTAAACATAAAAAAACAAATCCAAAGCTAAACTTACTTTCTACTGCTGGATGCTTTTTAGCTATACTTATATCAGCTGTTGCTCAGGAGGCAGAGCAGGTCGTCCAACTGGAAGGTTAGTGGTTCTATTCCCAACTCCTCCAGTCTGTGTTATCACATCGTAGTGTTCTGAGGCAAGACACTGAACACATTGCCTACTTGCCCCCAAATGGGTGTCTCATTGGGGGTGTGAATATAGTCTTGTTAAAAAGTCATACCATTTACTGAAATTATACTTTTATTAATTTTCATGAATATAATAAAGGTTTCAAGGTTTCACAAATCAGAGAGTGTGTTTTTATGAATCTTCAGGGTCTCTAGATTAATCTAGTCCAGATTTGAGAAGTCTAGGTACAGTGGTTTTGGATCAGGACCTGGTCCAAAGTGGTCTATATGCTGAAAAAACTTTGAAATGTGCCTTTATTGCATTTTCACAAATAGAATAAAGGTTTCACAAATCAGAGAGTGTGTTTTTATGACTCTTCAGGGTCTCTAGATTAATCTAGGCCAGATTTCAGAAGTCTAGGTAGAGTGGTTTTGGATCAGGACCTGTTCTAATGAGGTCTGAGTATAAAACAAAAACGGTGCAATCTCCCCTTTAGAATTTTCATAAATTAAATAAAAGCTTCACAAATACAACAGTGGATGTCATGCAAGGTTAATGACTTACCTAACATGTCAAAAATGTTTTCACATCAAGAAGTGTCACAAAAAACAGACAACCAGTGTACAAACAGTCGCACTGCGCATCAAGTTTATTTCCCCTTAACTTTCCCCTTAAGTGCCGAATCGGAGGCTGGCGAATCGGATGCTAACTTCAGCGTCGTCAAATAATGGGAACTTACTGCTTGTCCTTTCCTTGTTTTTACTGCACATCACGGTATAATTTAGCACAGTAGAGAACAATCCTGTGTAACCTGCAGGTCCGTTATGTATCCGCCAACTAAGGCTTTTCCCCTCTGGGATTTGTGTCCGTGTGTCACGCTGTCTGCTAATGGACGCGTCTGTGTCTCTCGGGAGCAAAAATGGCGGCGTGTGAAATCTCGCTGGAAGCGAGCGCTGTGCATTCGGGGAGTTGTTGTCTTTCGTGTACATGAGCGATAAATAAATTTTTCTGCTTTTCTCAGCCAAGAAGTCACTTGCTTCAAATATTATTTCACATTTATACTACATAGATGACCTAGTTTTAATAGACATCCATCTTCTCAACGGTTAAATATCCCTTTAAAGGGAAAGAGCAGCGCTACAAATAACCAGCATACCTTAGACTTAGACTTAGACTTCCTTTTATTGTCATTGCACAGAGAACACAACAGTGAAAAACTGGCAACGAAATGTCGTTGCTTGGCAACCGGTAAAGAAAAGAAAATAAGAGGCAGCATTGTGTTTGTAAACAACAGTATATACATACGTTTTTGTGAATAAATATATTTAAATATATATAAAAGTAGTGCAGTTTGTATAAGTAGTGCAAAAGATAAGAAACATTGGCTTAAGGTGCATATGCAAATGAAAAACAAATGTAAACAATATGAAAAACAGTTAAAATATTGCGTGTGTGTGTGTGGGGGGGGGGGGGGTATTTGGAATTTAGCAGTCTGATAGCCAGTGGGAAGTAGCTATTTTTTAGTCTTTCTGTTTTGCAGCGGATGCTGCGGAACCTCCTGCCAGATGCCAGGAGGGAGAACAGTCTGTTGTGGGGGTGGGTGTGGTCGGAGAGGATCTGGTGAGCTCTAGTTAGGCAGCGCGTTTGAGCAATGTCCTGGATGGGTGGGAGTGGGGTCCCAATGATCTTCTCCGCTGTCCTCACCACACGCTGCAGAGACTTCCAGTCTGAGGCCTTGCAGCTTCCAGACCAGATGGAGATGCCGCTGGTCAGCAGGCTCTCGATGGTTCCTCTGTAGAAGGTGGAGAGTATGGGAGGGGGGAGAGACACTCTTCTCATCCGTCGCAGGAAGTGCAGGCGCTGCTGGGCTTTCTTCACCAGGGAGGTGGTGTGAAGTGTCTAGCTGAGGTTGTTTGGCCGCCTTGGCCAAAGATGACAGGGCCATTTTGGTCCCAGTCCAGCCCTGAGAGGGTGCACTGAACATCTCATCATGGTTACACGGTTATATCTTTAACATTACTTCTTCTTTCAGCAATTGGAGCAAATTTAGGATCCAGACCGGTGCAGACTCTACAACTGTAATAAAGCAGTTGAAAGCAAAATCACTGCAGTCTTTGGGCTGTTGGGGATAAAAACAAAATGGACACACATGAGGAAGAACATGCCACCCACACAAAGGAGGCCCCAATCATACAAGGATATGTACATTTTGCTGTGGTGCACAAGTGATGTCAGGACTTCTTTATTTCAAAGGTAAGAAACTTCTCACTGGTGTCTTGGGACCTTTTCACTCATATCAGATTAGCACTAATTTTGAAATAAACACAATATCTATCTTAGACAAAATCTTCAGATACAGTAATATTAGCTAATCTCTGAGAGTCAAGCTTGTCTTCATAGCAGAATATCATCCAGCCATTGAGGCTGGTTCTTCAGTCTGATCTGTCAAGACAGAAACACACAGTCATTCGCAATAATTTGCAGATTGCTTTGCTCATTATAAAATGATAAACTGTGTATGCTCAGTAATTCATCCAGAATCTCTGGAAATCAGTGACCATGGGTGACGGAGCGACTGACAGCAATTGTAGACCACTCGCACATGGTGCCTGTCTTCAAGAGCGAAGATGCACTGGAGGTTAACTGCTTAACAACTGAGTGACTGCCTGACTGATTCATGATGGGCAGAAGAGGAGATAAAAAGTAAAAGCCTCTTTCACAAAAAAATTAGCATATTTAGCCAGAAATGTTGAGGTAAGGAGAATCTGCTAAAAATGTCACCTGCACAGCATTGGACCCCAGTCACTGGTCTACAGGTCACAGGTCTCAGGTCTACCAACTGAGCTGTCCAGTCTATCTGGATTTAACAGCTCTCAAAAATAAAGAGGAAGAAGAAGAGGAAAATAGTGTGTTCATGCAGGTCTTGCATTCCCACTAATGCCGAAAAACATTTTTTCACTGTCATGGGTAAAAAAGTTAAAGCAGCTGAGAAAGAGGGAGGCTCAGATGAAGAAAAAAATATTATTGTGTTTTTGTTTCTATCTCCAGAGTTTATTTTTCACTTAATTTTTCTCGTGTTAGTTTCACCTCTTTGCTAAATTGCATCCTGCTTCTGCGGTAGTTTGATTTTCCTTTTATTGTTTCATATAAAAAGGGACTCAATCAGTGTTATTAATGGATTTACCAGGCTGCACATTTCTTCACTTCGGGGAGGTTTGGCGAGGGAATGAATGTGGGCTACATTTCATTCTCAGCCTCGCTCAAGGGCTTGGATTGTGGGTCAATAGAGACAGAAGTATTCACAACCACCTTTTCCTTCTGAAAATAATCTCAGCACCACAAATAGACCTGGGAATGTGTGCAAGAGGGTTAAAGGAAGATGAAGACAAGATGATGTTGCTGAGTGCAGTGGGGTAACAGAGATGATAAATCATTGTTCCTTTTTGACTCAATGATGTGTGTGTGTTTTTGACCTATGTATTGGATGCTGAGAAAAAACAGAAAAAAAAAGAAGAGGACTTCGCTTAATGAGTTGAAGAGCAATCAGGCTTTTGATGTACATTTTTCAATTCAAATATAAAATTACCTGAAGGAAAGCACATAAATAAAGTTTTTCACAATTTTTGTAAAGAGGTGTGGAAAAGTCAATGTTTCAAGGTGCAGTGGAAACAGACCGAGCAAAAGATAATGTTTAGAAATCACTTGAAATAAACTTGACTGCAGGATCTCCATTTACAATTACATATACAATTTGAGCAACTTCATTTTTTTAATATGTGGAGCTGATCAATATGATTAATTCAATGTTATGGCCTTACTTTTTTGCAACATTGGCTGTGGAGAGTTTGTTACAACATGAAGTACCTGCCATTAAATTAAAGCCAAGTCTTCTTTTAAAATGACTGACATAACAATATTGATTGAAGAGAGACAACTCAAAAATCCTTACAGATCAGATTAGATTTACAATGACCTTTGTCTTACACACACGCTGTTTTTAAAGGTACAATATGTAGTATTTATGGGTTTATATAACCCAAAATCCACTTTTTTATACATATTATGTGCTCCTGCATTGTCTAGTCGCTGTATAATAGTTTTTGTTTCATTTTCGTAGTGTCTCAAAAAGTCATGTAAAATAACATGACCGCGGTTGCATAGCCACTGTTAGCAGCGAGACGCCATGTTTCTACCGGAGCCTGTAAGGACAAACGCGAGAGAACAAAACAAGCGTCTCTTTACTTGTAGCGGAAGTCCCGCCTCCACTCTCTCCGCTTCGTCTGCTACGGCCGCGGTAGCTCCGCCCTCTCCCTTGCCTCACGAACCTCATCTGCTGACACGGAGAAAGACGACGAGGACGACATTTGACCAGCTGCGGATACAGTAGCGCTCAGGGAAGGGAGGGAGTGAGCAGAGCAGCAGGTCTTTGTTGTAAGTTTCAGCCTCTCCTCTAGATGGCACTATTAACTACTTATTTCCCCTTTAAATCATTCAACCACATAAATCATAATTTTTTTTTTTAACTTTTTCTTATAGTGACACAATTCTATGGACATTTTTTTTTCTCTTTTTTGTTTGTGGTTCTCGAAATCAAAATATGTTTTAGGGATTTTCGAAAATAAATATAATGTATTGTGAATAAATATTCCTCATTGGGATTTCTAAACAAACCTGAAGAGAAACCTGTTACCAAAGCCTGTCATGTTCCGTTGGTGAGAGGCATCCAAGTTACATTTGTACATCAAAGCGCTCATAGTTGTGTGTCATGTTTACTGGTCATCTGAAAGCCTGAAAGCAGTGCCTCACAGATGCATAAACAATATTATACAATAATATATTGAATATCAATGTGTTTTCAGTTTTTTTTGTTATATCCGAGTCAGAGCAGGATACCATCCCTGGTGCCTCCAATGAGGGCAAAGAGACACATTTAGAAGCCCTGTTTTGATGTTAGGAGGTAGAGGACAGCCTGGTTGTGAGGTGTTGTCGCAGGGTTCGTGAGTGGGCTCCTCCTCTCTCTGTTTCCCAACTACAGTCATACTTTCCACGTCAGAAATGTGCCGATATTTGTTTTCCTCAGGAATTTTGTCTCTTGCTAATGACCCCATTAGTCTATCAGTAGGGGGGGTAGGTCTGTGTGTGTGTGCGCACGTGTGGGTCTGGCTGGGTGTTAATGATGTGTCAACTCACCTGACAGAACAATCACATTAACGCTGCTGGTCACCACGGCAGCAAATCAGCACTTCCACTCACCTGCTGCATAATTTGATTACTTTTGACCAATTTAATTTTGCAAATGGAAATGTGTGTATAAGAGTGTGTGTATGTGTTCATCTGGAAAAATCAACACGATTATGAAGCCAATTTGTCAATTGTGAAAGCTATTTTTTAAAGAAAATTCAGATGTCACATTAGGAAATCAATTATCTTCCCCTGCTTGAACTTTGTCCTGTCTCTGTGTGTTTTTTCATTAAAAATCGAGGTACTTTAAGTACTACAGTGTATGAATGTGAAGTGAATTAGCTGCACAGCAGGTCCAGGCAAGTAGTTTGACGTCTTGTGGAGATCATTTTAGGGAAATGACAGATGCATGCGACGTTAGTGCAGCCTTTGGTTCGAGTATTCAGACTAAAGCTGTGTCTGTCAGACCAGATTCCATTAGAAATCCCCCATTTTCTTCACTTTTTTGTCATCTGTCAATAACTCTCTGATTTTTTCTGAAAAGTCCTGTCATCAGTCTGGATGATGGATTCGATATTTCAACCAGACGTTCAATCCTATCCTTTAAATCAAATAGAAATAATTTATCCACTGGTTTTCCTACCGTGGTAACATCGATTATTCTAATTCTGAACAGTGATTCAGCTTTATGGTGAAATTTCAAGCTTGATTGTTTCATTTTCTCATCCAGTTTTGTTATTGCTTAGTTTTATTGTATCATTAAGGTACACAAATAGCCTCCATCCATTTTCTACCGCTTTATCCACCACATGAGGAGGACGCTGTGCCAATCTCAGCTGACATAGGGCGTTATGCGGGGTACAACCTGCCAGTTTGCTAGTCCATTGCAGGGCCACACATTGACAAACAAGCTTTCATTCTCACAGTCATACCTAGGTCAATTTAGAGTGTCCATTTGCCTACTATACTTTCTTGAACGTAAAATCAGCTATTGACTACTCACAGGCACGTATACCAATATTTAAATATGTATTAAACTTATCCATAACACAACATTATGATAGTTTGTCACTTTGCTTAAAGAAAGTTTTCTCTATATTTTCATTTCTCAAAAATAGTATGTCCCTATCGCAAATTAAACGATTTCAAAGACTCTGGTTACTCTTTTTAGACTCATAATAATGTATGAAATGTAGTTCTGTAACATGTTTAGGCTCGCAGATTAATCATAAAGCTTCAGTTATAAGTCACTAGGTGAGGCAAACGCCTGACTCATGGCAAAGAGCGCTTGTGAGCCCTCAGATTCCCCCATCCCCTCTTTATAGTCTCATTTTTAAAAATTGTAATATATAGGTAATCTACAGCCGAAAAACTTTACAACAGCAACAACTCTCTGTAGAACCTGTGTCCAATATTCACACTCCTCATTGAACTGGTTATTTGAGTTCCGAGTCCACTGTCCCACTGTCAGCTGCTTGATGAATGTAAGCAATCATGGCTTTTCTGTGAATGTCACAGCTTTCATGTTCTGTTATACGATCATTTGCATGTTTCCAGTCAAAATAACCCCCACTAAAGAATGGTGACTTTTTATTATCACCAAAAAAAAATGTTTTCTTCGTTCTTTATATTGAATTTTTATATTTGCATCCGCCTCGTCAAAAAATGTGCAAATCTGGTCTTTCTTTCAATCAAAATAAGAGGTAATAACTAAAGGAATAGCAACATCGGAGGTCAGAGGATTACTTCAGACCACGGGAAAGAACGTTACCCGATATTTTCAAACTGAGTACACCCAAAAAAACTGTCTGTGTGGATGTTCTATGAGCGACGTGTACCTGTTAACTGCTCTTCAATGCAGCGAAGTGCACCGGTCAACAGAGTCACAGAGATATCCTTGGAGAATGATTAGGCGCATGGACTTACAACATATAGACATATAAAGGTAAGACCAGACCATACATGACTTTCAATTTTAAATAAAAACACAAAAGACAGATCAGCCAAAAAATCTAATTTGACCATATATTAATACATATTATTTTGCTTTTCTTTATTTCATATTGTTGAACAGTATGGAATATTTGAATTGATCAAAGCATAAGGAAAAGCTTTTACAACTATTAAATGTTTCAATTAAAGTCAAAATTGAAATATAAGCTTGAATTTTGGGTTCATATATTTGTGCATCTGATGAGTGCCTCCCCAGTCATGAACCTCACCGCACGTCACTGTACTGTTACCTTCGATTTTGCATCATGAAGATCTAGCATCATATTGGGCTTATCACTAAATTCTTTTCATTTAATGTAGTCTATAATGTATTGGCATCATTGAAATCAGTCAGTAAATACTGATGATGATTATGATGATGATAGATAGTCATGTTAGGAGTTACTCTGGCAGGGTAGCACCCCCCCCCAAATCAATCGATAAAATATTCATTCATATTCAAGTGTGCTTTTTAAGGGTAAAATTATATCGCTCCCTGGATGACAATTTCCAGAACAGTCTAGAAGTAAACTGCCAGCTGCACAATTCTTCTGTAAATAATGAGACATAAAGAACATGTGTAAACAAGCATTTGGAGCAAACCATAAAATATCATAAAGAACAACACACAAAAACCCCTGCCAAAGAGAAACAAACAATCACGATGAGCCCCCTTCCAACAGAGCAGGTGCTGTAGCGAATCACCTTCCCTCCATTATTTTGACTGAAGAGAACACGTTTGTTGTTGGCTGTCGTATCCACACACACCTACAGCATTTATTCACATATATAAACCTGTAGACCCTCTTTCTCACACACACTGAGCTGACTATGTAATTGCCTTCACCCTTTCCTCTCTTATGAAAAAAAAAAACAAGAATCACTTGAGTGTGAAATGCTGAAAACATTCTGCATCCAAATCATATCAAGAGCGCAGCAGATTCCCTCTGCTTTTCGCCTGTTTTGTTTACTTGGCTCCCACATTCTGGCAGATTGAGCTCTTGCCGTAATGACCATTCATTGTTAGGCCTATGGTTGTCGAGAGAGAAAGACAGGACGAGCTGCGCTCACAAGAGCTGCCATGACTCTAACAGCGGCAACCACTGCCAAGGTAAGACAATGCTGTGAGGCATCTCATGCTTTGGTGCATCCAGCCCGCTCTTTCTCTTTCTCTATCCAAGCCTCGCTGTGGAGAGTGAGTCCAACATCTGATACCGAAGATGTTTTCCAAAAAAAAAGGTATGACATCCTGCTGCACGCTGAGAGGGAATAGGGAAAGATACGCATCAATGACTTCAGCTTTAGCCTCTCTCCCGCTGAAGTCGGCCAAAAATGGCTGGGAAGAGAAAACTTTTTGTGTTTTGATATTGTAATGAAATAAATGTATTTATATGGAGCTTTTCTAGTGTTGATGACCACTCGAAGCCGCTTTACACTTACACTTTCATTCAGCGTATCTACGTGCAGCATATATCGATAACACTCGTCTTTCATACTTATTCACACACTGCCATCAGGAGCAACGTGGGGTTAATCGGCATGTAGACTCTCGTAAATAAACTTTTGTCTTTTAACCAGTGATGGGAGTAATGCTGTTAAAAGGACTTTTTACTTATTTACTTATTACTTTTTTCAGTAACGAGTAATCTAATTAATTACTGTTTCAATCATACTAACACCGTTACTGTTACTTTAATTACTAGCTCATTGAAGCTGTTTTTATCAAACCATAGCTCTCCAAACAGAGAGGCAAAGTTGGTTTTTTTTTACTGTTCTTCCTCATGAGGGGAGACGAGACAACCGAATAAATGATGATGATTGGCTGAGGTAGAGTAAAATTTAATTGTAATCAGAGGCAAACGAAAGCAAGCGTAGTTGCACACAAAACGACACAAGTGAGTAAACAATCAACAACAGGAATGAAGAGCCCAGTTAATCCTAAACCAGATGTCTTGAACTGGAAATAAAGCCATTACTTTTCCATAAAATAAATTAAAGAAAATAATTCATACGTAAATGCACATTATGCCCTAGACAAAAGTGCTTCTCCACGTCAGTGTCAAGTTATTTCGACCTAATGAAACATCTTTCAATGTCACGCTTCCAAGAAATGAGTGGCCAGACCGAGCTTAACAAACTGGTAGCCAGGTATGTTAGACTCACTTCATCCCACGGCAACATTAAAATAGTTTACATTTGTGTACTCTGTTTCTGTTAGTAGTTTATTGTATTAAGTTTCCATTTCATTATAATATTCACATTTATCATAAATAATTGAACATGCACATGAATTTTAAGCTCTGTTAAAGAGGCGGTGGAGATGGGGTCCAAAATCTTTGAGCATTTAAAATGTACTTGAAAGAAACACAACAGTTACGTTCCCTCGTAACTAGTTACTTTTATTATGAGTAACTAGTTCAGTTACTTTTTTGAGAAGTAACTATAACTAATTAATTTTTAGAGTAACATTTCCAACACTGCCGGTAACTAAGTGCTTTTGCCCATACATTACATGTCATTCTGCAGACGCTTTTATCCAAAGGGACTTACAATTGAGTACAACCAGCCAGGGGTGGAGTTGAATTTGAGACCATGATGTCTCCTGCACATGGGAGTACTGGTCTTAACCACTGAGCTACTCCACCCCCATTTTTTCCAGAATAACTTTCAATATGTGGCAGTTATTTACAATTTACATGTAAAAATAGTCTATTTAAAATGAGTAAAAACAAAACCTTTTATTGAGAAAAAGACTGTATTCTGAACAGAAACAGCAGATTTTGTGTCCGAGGCCTTGGCGTCAAGCACTGCAAACACCGTGAACCGTCAAGGGATGTAGTATGTATGTAGTAGATTACATCAACATGAGATGACATATCTTCATGTAGAAATCTCTCTGGAAAACAACGTCAAAGAAAACAAGCCTCTAAAACTTGGATTATCTTATGTTAATAATTACGGTGGAAAGCAAGGAAATGAAACAATGGAAATGAAGGTGTAAACTATCCCGGTGGGAAATGGACCTTATGGTCCCAGAATTTGATGGGAAAACTTCTGCACCAACAGAATGTGTATTTGTTAGTCCTGATGTGCCAGGAACACGAGAGATGGAAAACAAATTGCACGGCGACACTGACAATGTGTTAAACCTTTGTACTAGGGATGCACCGATTCCGATTTCCGATTTTTCAAGAAGCTTGACCTGTCGATACCGATTTTAGCCGATTCCGATTTAAATTTTTTAAACCACTTTTCAGCATACAGAAAGATATACTGTATATTTTTGCATCTTTTCTCTTTAATAGAAGATTTTAACATAGAAATACAATAAGTTAACATCCAATATCCAACTAAAAATACAAAAACGAATCACTACCTGTATGTGTAGTTTATTTAAGTTTAAACATATTTCACAACATAGTACCTACACACAAATAAGTAAATGACCTCACTCTCTCTCTCTCTCTCTCTCTCTCTCTCTCTCTCCCGCCCCGTGCCAACAATGCCTCGCGCTCTCTGCGCACACAGGTTTAAATGACAAACAAACAAATGCTGATCAAAAGTAAGTGATTTAAGGTCCTGACTCTTGTCTTAAATATGACAGGCGTAGCGCCGCGGCTGCGCGGATGTTCAATCAAATACACCGGTATGGCCGTATATTAAAAATTCATATCATAACGGAAAAAAACGGTATTCAGTGTGAACCTTTATACCGCCCAGCCCTACACTCTACTACATGTGCGTGTAGCCGCGTGCACGTGTGTTGCTGATGCTGCACGATGCGGGTGCATTTGACCTGCTTCTTAAAATCGGAATGTTGTGACTGATCGGCCACGTGAAAATCGGCCGATTCCGATCACTGGCCGATTAATCGGTGCATCCCTACTTTGTACCTTCGATTCAGGTATTTACTGTTTTTCACTTCTACACCTGAAGGCTCTGCTTGTCCCACATTGACAGAGAAACACCCCTGTCTGCTGCCACGGCTTTCAGCTCTGGTGAAAACGTAAATAACGATGTCTTGACTTACAAACCTACTTGGACTCAGCAGTAACGCTAAAGAGCAACAACAGGGGCCTTACAGGGAATTACATGTGATTCCCATTTTGTTATTTCCTATCCCTCAACATTTGAAGGATTGATATCTGCTCAGGTCCTTTGTAAAGTAAAATAAATGCTTTACAAATACATTCAGATCCTGTGTGGGATATTGATAATGTTATGCAACTGACCGTCTATATATAATGGTATATGGTCTGTATTTATATAGCTATTTTCTCCTCTTGGTGACCACACTACAGTTTTGCCATTCACCCATTCACTCACACTTTCAGAACATCTATGCGCAGCGCATTTTATATCAACTCATCTGTCATACACATTCACACATACTCATACTCATACTCATACACTCATACTCATACTCACACACTGCCGACACAGCCGTCAGGAGCAACATGGGGCTAAGTGTCTTGCCCAAGGACACATTGGAATTTAGAAGAGCGGAGCCGGGAACCGAACCCGGGTTGAAAAATGACTCACTCTACCACTGAGCTACCGTCGCTCCTGTTGGCTGTAATGTTCCCTCAAGGTTGGTCTCAAACATATGCTACTGATGTGTTCGTAAGCCTATTAATTGTATTTATTACTGTGAAGCTTGAGTACTCATCTTCCCTCATGACCTCGTCTAACATTCATGTCTGTTTAGTTAACTTACACAAATGTTTATTTGTCATATCGATTGAAAACACGTCATTATGCACACAATTTGTGTTTGTATTCAGTCTTATTTTGTCTGTTGTGGTAAAGGGCAGTTTACCTTACTATTATTATTCATGTCCATTTGAGGATAAAAAAAATTGCATTTTTAATAAATACTTTGATTCCTCTTCATATGGTAATTGAAACCAATATTCTCTGTGTGTTGTTCTGGGTTGTGTTTGACTGTATTGATCAATGTTCCCAGGATGTAAACAGGGTCAGGTGACAAGTTCAGCACACGATATAGACTCTGACACCGAACACTGCAGACAGAGTCACATATAGGACTGGACTCAGCATCCTGAAGGGGAAAAAAACAACAACTAATGAGGCCAAAAACTCCAGACTTGCAGATCAGCATTTACAGTCTTTATCATTAGGGACCTACGTTTTAAAGATGACAAACAATTTTTACGATACAAACAGTGGCATGAGAAAATGTGTGCATAATATAAGGTTTCTATTACTGCACCTAAAATATTCTGAATAGGTAAACCAGTCATGTTCAATCAATTGATTTTTTAAAAATATAAAATAAACAACTGTGACGGACTATGTTATTTAATAAATCTTAAGCAAAATCTATTTAGCCACCACAACAATGTATTCTGTGGAGCCCGGGATGGTGACATCAAGTGGTGGATTACAATTTTCCTGCCAAAGCAAGCTAGACCATCAGATACAACCCCCATCACTATGAATAAAGCTCTAACCCTTAAATGGCTTCCATCTTTGCAGCAGGTGCACACATTTTTCCCATCTTCCTATGTGTTGTGAGTCAATTTCTGGCAGTGATTTAAAGTACCAATAATCACAAAATAGACAGTTTTTTCTTTTGTTTATGTTGTTTTATGTAGCTGTACATTTTAATATAGTAATGAAAAAAAAAGAAGCCAAAATGCTCTGTGTTTCAAGGTTTTCAAAAAAGGGGGCAAGTGTTTACACTTGAGGTAGGGTTACGCCCCCTTTTGGACCCTATGGGGATGAGCCTATTGTGAGCATCATAGTGTGCCTGTATTTACAAATGTGGTGCCACACAAAGATGCAGTAAAAAAAGAAATGACATGCAAATTCTTATGTCTACATTGCTTCACTAACAAATGAATATGGTGTGATTTTAAAATTGGACTATGGATTATGTCCTCTGTCAGCGGAGCAGCCGAGGTGGGACTGATTGAACATCCCAGAGAATTGAGCACTTTTATGCAAATGAGGAACTATAACCACAGGAAAAAAGCATCCGCATACATTCTTTCTATGCATAGTGGTTGCAGGCAGCTATATATGCCATCTGGCTACGTTTCAAAATTCTTCACAGTCACTGTATTGTAGCGGTAGATAAAAGCTGGCTAAAAAAAACTTTCATGTCAAAAATGATTTGCATATTTACTTCTTTTAACCCCTAAATTCCTTATAATTTTGTATCAAATGCTCATGTACAACCATGTTTTATTATCACCATATCCCTGATCAGAGTTTTCCCAAATTGCAAATTTGCAACAAAAACTGTACATCTGAATATCTTTCTTTCTTTTTCTTTTTCTTTTGACTTCTTTATTGGCACTTGAAAGGCCGTGAAAATTACATGAGGTCAATGCTGCTGCTGTCACCGCCATTAGTGACCGGGAGGAGATAAGTGCTCAGTTTTACTCTCTTAGCTCACTCTGGGGTTTTTTTTCTCTCCCTCTCTTTCCTTCTTTCAAGATGAAAGACTGCAGTATTTTCCATTAAGTGGGCTGCTGGCATCTCTGCTCTGCTCAATACCTGCACGTCGGAGGCAGCAGGAAGTGGTGCACTTTTCCCTTTCATACTCATGTAATGTTTTTTTAAACCAGTTCTGGTGATGTTTCTAATAAAGTCCAAGCGCAAGTGGTTCAATACCTGAATACAAGTAAAACGACGAAGGACACAAAAAGAAACTAATTAATGACACTGTTCCATTGCTGGTAAAACCTTAACCATCTACTTTACACTCATTTCTCTTATAGAGAAAGTGAATGTGGAGGATTGGATTTCATATGATCACATATGCCTGTGATCAATGTTGCCTGACTTTTAATTTAAAACTATATTTTCTTGCTATTACTGAATAATAATCCCATAATAATCAGCACAATGTAAATCAAGTGATCTGAGAGAGAGCTAGATTTCTGAACCTCCTCTCGACTCGAGCCTTTAGTGCCACAACCTCACGGCTTCTGTTGTTTGTTTACATTTGGACTTTTATTAAGTCTTGTTTTATTTATTTTTACTTGCCATGTGTTTGAGTTAGAATTTTAGATTGAGTTCATTTTGCAAACACATCAATTAGTGATAGTGAATTCGACCTCTGCATATTACACACCATACAAGCCAGGCACAGGAGCAATGGGGGCATCGGTACCTTGCTCAGGGGCTCTCAAGCCCTTGAACCATCTCAGTATTTGAAACAGCAACCCTTCAGTTACAAGCCTTTGTAAGTCTTGTCTGGTGTTGTCGGGTTGTGCACTTTGTTTTGTTTTTACTTCCTGTTTCTTTTGCCTGATGCAGGTCTCGGAAAAATGCTGCAACACTAAAATCACACTTGCAAGTTTGGACAGTGTGCGAGAGACTCTTTGCACCTCACTTCCTGTCTTAGTCCCAATGTCACCTTGACAAGGGACTTTGACCAACCATCTGGGAGCTCACCAGAACTGAGCCATGTCTTATTATGGGAGGTGCTATTGGCCAGTCGGTGCTCATCTGGTGGAACAAAAAGCTAGCAAGCTTAGGATGAGACTCAGCAGTCAACTCTTTTTCTAACAATGCTGCCTTTTACACGTTTATTTATGATATTTATTTTCCTTTTGAAATCCATATGCTCTTTTAATATGTATCTGACACCTTACCTTGAGAAAAAAAAATATGAAACCTTAAAAAAAGTAAGAATAGCTTGTATTAGATGTGAGTAAATATTATTCAGCTCATGTAAGTTTGGGGGCCCACGGTTGGTGTAGTGGTTAGCACTCTTGCCTTTGCAGCAAGAAGACCTGGGTTCCTGGGTTCGAGCCCCGTTTGGAACAACTCTGGAACAAGGGCCTTTCTGCAAGGAGTTTGCATGTTCTCCCTGTGTGTGCATGGGTTTTCCCTGGGTTCTCCGGCTTCCTCCCACAGTCCAAAAACATGCGATATGGGGATTAGGTGAATTGGTCACTCTAAATTGACTGTAGGTGTGAGTGTGTGAGTTAATGGTTGTTTGTCTCTATATGTGGCCCTGTGATGGACTGGGGAACTGTCCAGGGTGTACCCCGCCTATCGCCCAATGTCTGCTGAGATAGGATAAAGCGGTAAATGATGGATGTAAGTTTGGGTTTAAGCGGCACCCAAATGCAAATTTGTCTCTGTTAACCGGCACCATTCCAAACTTTATTAAACAGGCAGTGGGAGAACCTAAATTAAAGAAAAGCTACACGCCTATATCAAAATTGCCCTTGGTATCCTCGAAAAAGTGGTAGCTGACCACTCCATTGTGAATTCTCGTGGCATTACACTCTAAGAAATAAGGGTTCCAAAAGCGTCCTGCTACAGGGGCTGAGGTTCTACCTGGAACCATTTGCTTCTGAAAAATCCTTTCCCGAAGGTAACACTAATGGTTCCAGTAAGAACCATTTTGATCCAGAGAACCCTTTAAAACCCCTTTCCTGAATAAAGGGTTTAAAAGGGTTCTTGGTGGAACCCTCCAAAAGGGTTCCAGGTGTAAACTTTATAAAAAGGTTCTACCTGGAGCCAAAAAGGACAAGCCGAAGAACCTTATATGATTCTACTTAGCATTTTTATTTGCTTAAGAGCTGATCGAGTACAGTATACAGTCCTGGTGCTGTTCGATCTCACTGCTGCATTCGACACTGTGGACCATAAAATACTAAATAATAGACTAAGGGAGATGGTTGGAATTTCTAGATCTGATTCACTTCATACTTGACTGACAGGAGGTTCTGCATCTCTGTTAATGATTTTATGTCACATATGACTGAGCTCTCATGTGGTGTTACCCAGGGCTCAGTCCTGGGCAGTGTTGGGGTAGTTACTGAATCCATTACACATTCCTAGTTACTTTATAAAAAAAAGTAATGCCTTACTTTGTTACTCTACTAGTTACACTACTTCTACGATTTTTGCTTATCAACAATTGTTAATATAATAAGGCTATAGCCCTCATGACAATATTAGATGATGATGAGAATTCATAGGAAAACAACACTGAATATGACATGTAATGTTAACTGTATTTAACAGGACAAACTCACTGTAGTTCACTCAACAAAGTATGGCTTTAAAGCAAGTTTTTCCATCTTACTTGACATTCCTATCAAAGATGTGGTTATACCTCATGAGCAGGAGTCTTTCATATCTTTGTCAGTTTGTCTGTTCCTCCTCGAGGTCAGCACAAGACTGCCCAAGCTAAAGAGCCTCTCAACTGGTGCAATAGAGGGTGTGACTGTGTTGGATTTCATGGAAATTGTCTTAATCGTGGAGAAACGGTTCAGGGTGTCCATCTGTGAACCTGATTTCAAATCTTCAATGACCTCAGTGTCGGAGTTGTATTCCAATTGATTTCAATTTTAGATTCAAATGATAAAACAAAAATACCTGTAATATCACATTAAAAAGGCCCACTGTCATCCCAGAGAGCCCACTTTGCAGTGCTAGTGTCTTTGACATCAAAATCTCCCTTGGCAGGACACTCCCATAGTAGCAGTTATCGTCACCTTGCAATATGTCTTCCAATTTGATTTGTGTTTTCGGTCCTCCCGTAAAAAATCGCAAGTATCAAGATCATTTTTTCATTCCTAACTGAATGTGATTACTGGCCTAACCTAACGTGCTACCCCCAACACTGGTCCTGGGCCTGATCTTGTTCCTGCCTTAGTTAACGACACTAGGACAGATCATTAATACATTCAGCAACATCTCTTAACAACTTTATGCTGATGATATCCAGCTCTATTGCTACTTTAAAGAAAATGAACTCCACAAACTGTCCTTTTTAACAGACTTCTTATCAGCCATAACAATTTCTTGGAGCTGAATCTAAACAAGACAGAAACCCGACATTCACTGCGGGCATCGAGTGAAAAACTGCTTCTCTTACCTCAGGAACATTTCAAAACTAAGGACCATAATAACAAAAACTGAGCTTGAAACGATCATGCATGCTTTTATCGCTGCTCATTCAGATTATTGCAATGTCCTTTTTATGCGTTTTAAAGCTACCATAGACCGGAAGTTCCAATTAACACTGTTTTTGGTGTGTATCTGTGCCATTACCTAATTTATGAAGCCCTAAAATTTTGAAACAAGCAGTTCAGCCACTGCTTAGAACGCTGGGTTTTATTGTATTCTCGGGCTCTGCAAGCACTCTGAACGAGCCTGGAATCGTGACATAAGGATCACGTCTCCTGAACAGCAGATCCTCCTGCTCCGGGCACTCCTCCGGGCACATCCGGTTGTGTACATAGAACCGCAGAAGATGAAGAACAGCCATTGTGGAGGTGTTTCACTTGCAGCAGTGTCTTCTGACCCTGGGTCTGACTCCGGTCAAAGGCATAAAATAGACTGCGGCGGGGGAGTCATGACAAAGCCATTTTTAAAAATTGTTAAAACAATGTTTTGATAATGAGTAGCAAAGCATCCACCACTCCAGAGGGGGAGCTGTGCTTCTGAGTGCTGATTACATCACTTCCAGGTACCTGGCCAATCACAAGACAGTTGGGAAAGCTCTCATTGGCTGGCCAATCACAACACAGTTCTGTCTTCTGGGGGTGAGATTTCGGTCTGAACCAGCGGCATCGGCTCGTTTGCAGCAACTAGGAGGTTTTTAACCATAAAAACAAGCTCATGTATGTAAGTAGACCTCCATAAGTCACATATGTGCTATAGGACCACTCTATGGGAGCTTTAACAAGACAGCAGTTGACCGTGCTTTATAGGCGTTGGTGGCAGATGATGGAAATATGAATACACTAGTATAAGGACATGAAATGGACACAGAATAAGCCACCCCCCTTCATATATATTTCATTTCCAATGTTAAGAGGTTATAATGTCCAGTTTGTTTTAATGTATTGTATATGTATTGTTCTGTGTAGCAGTGTAGCTCACAAAAAAGTATCTGTGCTCCAGCTTCTGTGATGAGAAGTAGCACATACAGAGATGTGTGGTTTCTCCTTTTGGCCACAAGGTGGAGTATCTGCTAAAGTGAGCACTGCTCAGGAGTAAACAAGGCAAGCACGTGCTGTCGTGTTAAGCGCAGTGTTGGGCAGTAGTGGCATTACTAGTTTAACTACATTTCTCAGTAACGTGGTCATAATGTTGGTTTTCTACATCAAATTTCAGTAGGGAAGCTAAGTCACGTTCACAGACTGAAACATTATTAGCTGGACACAATATTGAGGTCATCAGAACAAAGAGTCTTGATGACCACCGAACCTGTTTTAAGATTCGGGGAGATCCCCCAACTCCTTCGGTTATGGACCCCCACTTCCATTGACTGCGCTGTCTGGTTTTCTGTTCATTCTTTGAAGAAGGAGCTGAAAACGTATCTTTTTAGACAGGGTTTTGCTTAGGGTTGATTTCAATTGGTTTATGATTACAGTGCATAATATGTCACTTTGTGATTTTTATCTGTGAAAAGTGCTATGCATATTCCTTACTTTACGTCCTTAATTTGTAGGTTAACTTTGTATTTTTGTATTTTTTTTTTTTTTAATTAGCCGTAAACCAAGCCCATGTCACTGAGTTTTCGGGTCTCAGATACACACACACTCATGTTGTCCTTCTCAAGGACTGTCCAGTAATAAAACTGATTACTTCTCATAGTTACAACTCGTCCTCTTACCCTCAAGTCCCCACCCCCATCCCTGTTTTTTTTCCCCTCTCCCGTTGTCCAGCTCATCTGTCTCTCCTTCTCTTCTGCCTGCCTACAGTATATTTTCATCTCTGTTGCCTTTGTCCCTATCCTGGTCTCTGTCACTTACTTCTTGAGGACTCGGGGGTCAGCTGTGCCACGTCCTTGTGATTGATGCCTCATCCAAACCTCAATCTTTATGCCATTACAGGCCTATTGTGGCGGGTAGTTTGGGCCACATTTGGTCTGAGGACAAGTGACCGAGTCAGTCAGGAGGGGCCGGGATTACAAAGCACACTGCTGTCCTCTGCCTCCCTACTCCCACACACACACACTCCAAACAATCCACCAAGTGGTCAGCTGAGCTATGTGATGCTGTAAGACTGTACTGTACTGTCCTCCACACAATCCCAGCATGCACCTCTCTCTCATAAGTGGCTTTGTCCATTTACAAAGGCAGCCCCGTTTCCCTCCCGTTTAAACACACGGAGTGAAGGATGAAAAGTGAACCAGAGAAGGTATTGTTGCTCTGCAGCAGCTCGGTTGTCAGAGCAATAATCACAGAAAGGGTCAGCTGATGGCTCGAGGTGACCCACTTCCTGTTTTTGTGCAAGACGCTAAAAATCTTTGGTCCTCTTTGGCGCCAAATTGAGGTGAATATGCATACTTTTTATTTTTTTGCCAGAGAGGTGTTCCGTCCACACGGAGACAGCGTTTTACGGGACCTGAATTTGAAAAACTCCCATTTTTTGAAAACGAATGGGAAAATCTCAAAACAGTGCCCTTGCGTTTCTGTATAGTTGGCAAATACGATACTTTGGGAAAACGATGGCGTCATATTCCCAACTCTCTCTTGCGCTGTCATTCATTGCCTTGTGTTTGGAGATTGTATGACAGTTTCACCAACTACTGTCAGTGAAAAGTACCAGTCTGAAAAGACGCTAAAAATCACTAGAACACGTCCTGTCTTTAGAGATACAGTGCTATGCAAAGGTTTGGGCACCCCTATAAATCTTCATGATTTTATAAATCATTGGTTGTTTGAATAAGAAATTTCAGTTAAATACATCATATAGGAGACACACACAGTGATATTTGAGAAGTGCAATAAAGTTTATATGATTTACAGAAAGTGTGCAAGAATTATTTAAACAAAATTAGGCATGTGCATAAGTACGGAAGTGTATTGCATCCACTTAATTCTCTTTCTACGGAGCCCCCGAAGTGACATGAGGAAAAAAAAAAAAATGTTTTCATTTTTATATATTTTTTTATTTTTTATTTTTTTCACACGGTGCTGAAACAAAGAAGCCCTGAACATGCTGCAATTGAAAATGTTTGAGCGGCTGCCAGTCAAAAGAAACTTTCAAAGTCGTTTCAAAGTCGAGATTTCGAGTTTCCCAAAAAAAATGAAAAAAAAAATAAAAAATGAAAAAAAAAACTTAAATTTCGTTTTAGTTTTAATTAAATCGAGATCTCGAGTTTTTTTTTTTTCATTTCATTAACTATACCGTACCGGACTCGGAGAGTGCAGGCCTATGCCAGGGTCAGGTTTTGTATATTTGAATATTTGGAATATTTTTTAATATAAAAGTTGGCGCAGTGCCAACGTTATGGTCGGACAGAGTGTTGTAACCAGTGAGAGCTTCTACGGATCACGCTCAAAATTGAATCACTTGTTCCTGGTCCCATTGCAGACATTTCCTGAAATGTCTTCCAAATCAGTCCGTGACTTTGCGAGTAATGTTGCTAACAGACAGACAGACAAACAAACAGACAGGCAAACTCCGGAAAACAGACCAAAAAATAAATTACTCAGTAAAACAAACCAAGAAATAAATTAGAAAAAAAATTGTGCATCGTCCTTTTGCAGAAATAACAGTCTCTAAACGCTTCCTATAGCTTCCAATTAGAGTCTGGATTCTGGTGGAAGGTATTTTGGACCATTCTTCTTTACCAAACATCTCCCGTTCAGTGTATATATATATATATATATATAATTAATCAAATCTTGAGGATGAGTCGTTTTCCTATCTCCTCATTTATACGGTACATGACTTCCGCTAGATATAAGAAGTTATCACATAACGTGAAATGTTTCACATTAAAACCATATTCTATCATGTTATCATGAGACTGGAGAATGAGAAGGAACTGAACAGGCATATGGTGGTAATGTTTACTTATTTCTTTACCATATAGTGGTAATAAGTGGACACTCCGCGACGGTTTGTGCTATCGGAACAATTCCACCTGTTTCAGAAAGCTGAGGTGTTGAGCGTCAAAGCCAACATCTGGTTTTTACGGTAATGTTGCTCATGTTGTTGCCCCCTTTAGCTTACTTAAACTTTGCATTACAGCAAATTACTTTTTTTCTATTGTGCATACAGATCTTGTATGCATCCCAATGAAAGAGAGGGAGCGAGATGAACATTTATATTATGTTTGTTTTGTTCTTCTCTCTTACCTTCTTATTTCCTCATATGGAGTCAGCGCCCAACTGTATTTTGTTCACAGTTGATGCTGTTAATACTTTTATGTCAACATAATTACATGTTTATATCTTATATATAGATAGATGTAATAGAGCTCAAAAGAAGAATAAAAAGTGTGTGTTGTGCACTGCAAATAAACCGAATTATTTTGCTCGTAAATGTATTTTTATGAAGAATAAATGTTATTTTCTCCTTGTCTTTGAATTTTTTTTTTATAAGATATGATAGTATTTTGTTTTTCTTTGTGCTTCTGATTCTTTTATGTGCTATAGAATATTAATTTACTGAGTCCATAATGAAGTCTGAATTAAATTTAACATGGTGAAATAAGTAAGTTGAGTGATATGTCAAGAAAAGAACAACGCTCACAATTGTTTCAGGGAAATACACAAATAATAAATATTTCTATGCTATTAACATCAGTCCACATTATCAGTCCACAATCTTTTATGTTATCCGTCTCCTGCAAATGTTACAAGATATTTGCCTTCCTGATTAAACTGTGACTGTTTATTTTACTGGAGAACAGTTCAGGAAAATCGGGAGCCAGAGTTCATTACAGCTGTGAACAAGCAGCCTAATGAAACCACGATTGTAAAGAAGCAAATATGATTACGATAAACACCCCATTTCGTATTCATGACTCATTTATCACAGTGACATGAATTGATCACACAGTATAGTTCAGCGCAAATCATGTATTAATAGATGTTAATTCACTGGTGTCAGGAGTTATATATATATATATATATATATAATAATATAAGTTTTATGACCTCTTCTTATGAACTGTGAGTTAATGTACAGACCTTTTGGTATTGATGAAATAATAAAGTAAAACAACAAATTCATAGATATCAGTAGGCTTGTTATGAGTGTGAAGGTCGATTCCAATCACGGGTCTGGCTCAGTTTAGTGCTCTGGTTTGTGTCCTGTATGATGCTGCTGCTGTTGCTCATAAAAAGGGTTCGAATTTTATTTATATATACTGTTTTGTTATTACTTGGAGAGGTTATGTGACGGGGTTCACAAAAACATGACCAGGATTTGAATTCGTCAGGAAAATACCACAAGTATTAAAGAAACAATCAAAGGCTTATTAACAGTGTAAAACTTTAAAGTGTAAAACATTTATCCTTCAACTATGACTTCATAAACGTATGGGAGCACAGGATTAGCATAACTTAACCCTTTAACACAGAGCGCATTGTCGACAACAGAAACATTTAAAGCCAACACTCAAAAAAATAACTTGTTCCCGGAACATGATAAAATTATGGAAAACATTTCCACCTAAATAAAATGCTTTAATTTAGCGAGAAACAATTTTGTGACCTAAATGTAAATATGATGGGTCAACATGATGCATTTGTGTAAGTGTTACTTAATTACCAGGGGTCAGTCCAGCTAGATTTGTAAGGGTAAATGTAACATACTAATGTAATTTTGTAATGCTCTTTAAATTTGTATGATATGATTGTGAGTTACTTAATTTAATAGGGTAGTTACAACTACTTTTTGAAATAGTACAGTACATGAATTAATTGCGCTGAGCCAACAACACAAAGTTGAAGTGGTTTAGCCCAAGAGAAGAAAATGAACACAATAGTAATTATTCAGAAAATAAATAATTAACATACATATTCAGCAATTTAAACATAAATGTCAACCTATATACCCCCAGCTGGTGTCAAGTTTGGTAAAGAATAACACGAAGAAGCTTTCACCATCTGTGTTCTTTACAGAAATAAAGGAGAAACAGAGGATATACAGTATAAAGATATGTTATACCAGTCTCTGGGAATAGTTTTTTCGATTCCCAGAGACTGGGATGATTCCGAGTTTCACTGTAGCTGCCATTTCACAATAATCTGGGAATAAAAACAAACACACATGAAATTTCTGTAAAAAAAACAAAACAGAACAAAAAGTTAGAAAAAAACTGTTTTCAAAAGCCCAAAGCTTTAAGTGTAAAGCTGTCTGTTATAAAACTTATTTCAGACAGAAAGCTAAGAGTCTCATTTCATAGGAAAGCTACAGTGTGTAACAAATTGATCAAAAATATTTGTTTAAAATAAACAAAAAGACTTCAAGGATACAAGATACTGTAAGGTTACTTTTTCCAATGTCATTAAGACCTAGTTCATGATATTGCCAATTTAATACTGCATTTAATCTAATTTTTGCATTAAATTTTTCAGGCTAGTTTAAGCATTGTTTAGATAAATCTATGACTCGTGAAATAATCACACCTCTTTTTTTTAATTCCAAGAGTGCAGTGACAATCCAAATAACATTACATTTTAAATCAGAATGTCATATTACCTTATATACCTTACCTTATGTATGTGTCTTTAATGTCACCATTCTGAGACCCCCTACAAAGTAGTGTGCCAGAGGGTAATCATCTGCTAGGTCACTAAGCTCAATCAGATCTATGTCTTTGGTTGGACATGGCATGAGCTCAAAGGCTCTGTGATGCTCACTATACCACCCACTAAGTCTCTTAACCATAAAAAACAGTCTCTCCTGAATAACAAAAATGTAAACAATATGTCAAAAATCAGGAAGTCCACTTGTAGACCCATGAGCTATAATCATGCCCTTTTTGAAACTTACACCTTTGGTTGACATAGAACTAGTTAAATGCACCTCTCTTGTACCTTGAAATTTTTGTTTAATATTCTTAACAATTTTATCAAAACTTGATGCTCTCCTGTGATATGAAATCATGAACTGATGCTTAAAAGCTCGTGAGAGGGGCACATTTTTGAAGCAGTTTGAGTATCGAATGACATGCTTAAAAAAACTGTGCTTAGCCTCGAATCGCATCGTCCAGAGACCAAAGAGAGGACCAAACTTCCTGATGAGTGTAGGATAGGGCTCTAAGTAATGGTGTTTGGGTAGAAGCTGCACATTAGGAAAGAGTCCTTGGTATCTTTTGCGGTGCTCTGAAATTTTGCACTCAAGGTAAGCAATGGAGTCTTCTGTGTGTGTTGGAGCAACACCAGCTCTACAATATCTTCTTTGCCCAATGATGCAATGGAAGAAATCTTATCAGTGCCCAGTTCTCATGAGCATTCCCCCCAGATTGTTTTTGAGAATGTATGTGGGATTAGGTGAGGCCTGTTAGTCTGACCACTTGAAGGTAAAACTAAGGATAGATTTGTTTAGAAGCTCAAGACAGAACTATATCTTGGATATCAGCAGTGACAAACAATGCGCAAGCTCCACAGGCACAATGCCCTCAAACACACCCCAAAACAGCTTGAACTGTTCTGCTGTGCTGCACTTAGAAATGGGACACCCCTTAAACACAGATACGTCTTCAGACTGTGGGGGGCAGAATAACGTGAAAGCTGCGTCCAGTCTGTCAACTCCAAAAAAGAAGAAGAACACATTTACGTCACAATTATTTATTATGATCCATTTGTCAGTCAAGTTATTAGGTTGTCAGTTAGTTATAAGATGATACTCATACAAATACCACAACCACGGACATATTCAGCTGACAGTTACCACACACCACGGCTTATTGAAAAGTAAACGATAGCAAACAAAAGATCGTAAAATAAATGTTACGCAACAATGACGTAAGTAATCTATAATATGGGCCTAAACTAAGATAATACAATGGTTTTCATAATTTTTATATCTCTATTAACAAAGAAAATACTTAATTTGTATCGCACTCGTTTCGCTGCTTTCGGCGCCATCTTTGTTATGTGAAAACACGCAATGCATTCTGGGTAGCCCTTGCTCAGGGTGCTCTCGGAAAATCTCAATATTGAGGGCGATACAGCCCTTAAACTTGCCCCTCAACTTTACAGCACTTGCACTAGCGCGCATTTTTGAGATTGAGGGTTAAGATTCAGGGTTAAGCAAGGAATTGGAATTCACCCCTGATATCACATCTCTCGTTTTGGATCTCTGCTTGTGTTGCTGTGCAGAATTGGCAGATGTTTCCACCAGAAAAACTTGCTATACCGTGAGCACCGAGGTTATCTGCTGCAACAACATGAATTGTGCCTTGCATCATTGGATTTGCACAAGATTGCCAGGTAAATTGAGGAAAGTGCTGAATGTGAGCCTGTAGGCAAATTACTCAGAGTCCAGTAGATACCACAGAGCTTGTGTTTCCTGCGTGAAGTACCCAGAGGATTGCATACCTCGAAATCATCTATGCACAAAGTTAACAAGATTCTGAACTCACCCCCTGAAAGAAAACCATTTTCCTTAAAGTGTGAGCCATCTTGAAATGATTTATAATTACACGGATCTCCAGTTATCCCATGACTCTGATGGACTCTGTGGTTTCCGACAACTTTATCGACAACATCTTTCCTATTGAAGAGCTCTTCAGTAAAGACACGTGCTGAAAGCTTTTCTTTTCCCTTTTATCAAGCATGTACTCAGTGGGCTCAATGACATTAAAATTTTCCCTGTAAAACTTGTTTCGAAGATATGATGTGCTCAAAGAGCCACCCTTCTCTATAGATTTTAGCAAGGGATGAGACGTGGTGAGGGCTGTAGCTACTTCTTGTACCACTGGCTTGTCAGGTATGGAATCATGTTTCTGAAAAACAGATTCAGTAGTGTTAACAGAGAGAGGAAATGTAGCTGAGCATAACAAATAGTGCATTTCTTCTAGAAACTCATCAACTTTTGTGCCTGGCACATGTGCAAAATGTTCTAGTTTAAGCAAAGTTGCAGCAATGTTCTGCTCAATTATGCCAGGCAGGATCTTGCGTATATTCACATCATTACTTGGAGATGCACTGTTTAATCCCACTGCAGAGTCATCTGGGTTGAGTGCATTTTCCTCTGCACCATCAGATGATTCTTGTGAAATTCTGGTTGTTTTCACTATACCTGGTTTAAAATCATTTAATGTATGGGGCTTGTGTTTCCTGTTCTTGTGTGAGTGAAACGTTCCATAGATATTTGTTTTGAAAGTACAATGTCCAAACATACAGGTTACAGTTTCATGACTTTTTCATGACTTTTCATGAAAATTAAAGCATGGAATAATTGCATGGACAGTTTAGATACGGGCACGAATAACGTTGACTATGGCGGTGCAGTAGACTTAAATGTTTAAGTAGATCATATCTACCAGAAAAAGATAAACTACACTCCTTGCACCTCCACATCTCAGTAACACAGAACAGAAAAATCAAGCATATATGGGCATAATATTTAGCATCTTTCATTTCCCATCTCCCCTTTTCACCTTACTTGATCTTAAACAGCCTGTCGCTATATTTATTTATACAGTTAAGTATTTAAATCATGAACCTGACACTAGCAGATGACTCCCTTTCCCCACAGTCACTCTTGTTCGATGAAGCCATAGAAGAGGACACTTTCACAGGAGTTTTGTGAATGGTGAGCTCTTGTAAGATGACACTGGACACTTTTACAGTCACAAATGTCTGGGATAAATTGAGAGAAAAGAGAGACAGGATAAGGGAGCAATATAATGACTTTACAAAAGCTTAGAAAGAGAGCTACAAATCTTAAAACAATAGTTAATACAGCGTATGACTATGATGCTTCTATTATTTTCGGTGGAAAAATATGACTAAATTGACTAATAAGCGCGTGAATGTGCTGCGGTGCGACCGACAGATAATGTTAGACATTCATAGCAAATCTTCATGTTATAACATACACCTGAGAAGTGTGCTGGGCGAGGTCGATGGTAGGAGCACCACCTACGCCGGGCTATGTGCTAATCCACACAGGCAGTGCAACAGCACACTCATGGTAGAACAGGTTTAATAACATCAGACTGTGTAAAGCTTCTTAGCGCGAGGAACTGCTGTGTTCCGCTCTCATAGAAACCTGGCTGCCCCGAGCACCGTGGTCCAGCTGGAGGAGCTAATGCTACGTCGTTGACAGAAAATTCCGGGCAAAATGCCGGGATGGCATAGTTTTGTAAATGAGTCCGCGCACGTCTTCAACGATGCCGTATGCTAGCTTGTGAGTTTAGTTAGCTGTGTGCATGTGGACAGTCGTATATATTAATCCGCTCTAATAAAACGTCCAGTAACGAAAAAAAAATCATCCAAAATGCAAAAGAGGACAATAACTAACTGTCGTACTGCAGCCGTATTGTTTTCTGTTCGATGCATAGTAAAATATTAAACTTACCTTCTTCCAAACGTGATGCTGTATCTCAAAATGGCGGTTCCTCTTTACCTGCCAGGTCAAAGGCCATGTCACCTTTCACGGCCTTCAGAGAGGGGCACTACTAATTAGGAATGTGCAAATTACTGCCACCTGCTGCTCTGGAGTTGTAAACAGAATTAATTTGCAATCTTAACCCATTAGAATTAGGTTGTTTTATCATAATTTATTCTAGTACATTTTTAATTGTTGCATTTAATGCTAAAACTGCATGTTTTAAAACTGTTCAACTACAAAAAAAGATTTTATATAGTAGAAGTTACATGTTAGACTTAGGATAAGGTAACAGACACCCAGTTTGCTTTTTTTTGAGTGTACCATGTTGTTATGATGCAGGAAGCCAGCGAATCAGCATCTTTCCACACACACAGAGCGGTGGAGCAACATAGTAGCGAGCGTCAAATGTTCTATCAAATTTTTACTTAAATACTCCACAAATTCCTTTGGAAGTATGTTCAATACTGGCCAAATTTCAACATTAAAATGTAACTATCTTATTCATGTACAACTGAAATGGTTTTTTTTTCTAAATAAAACGTTTTTCTTGACTTTGCACTGCTAATACACTTTTTTTAACATGCAGTAAATGCAGTTCTCAGTGTTCTGGACAAATGGGGAAAAAAAAACATTTACTCACAGAACATTTACTGTCTCTTTTATGGTTAAAATAAGCCAAAAGACATGTTGAGGCTTAGGAGTTAAAGAGTTAATGGTCATTAAGCATTTATTACTTATTACTTAGAATTAACTATTATTACACTTCATGAATGTTTTATTAGCATTAATAGAGTATCGATAAAGATGAACACTGGGTTAATAAATGGTCAACTGTGCTCATTAAAATCTTATTTAATGTATTTATTTATTTGTGAAGGCTTTGTTAATAGATATGTAACGGAGGAGGAGCATTAATACATGTTTGCAATAGTTAGAGTTATAAATGCTTAAAAGTAGTTAAATAATGCATATTCAGTACTTCAGTAATAAGCAGAGTATTGGCTTTACCAATAGTTTTGTAAATTCTCGAAGAATAATGAATAAATAGTAAGTAAATGCTTATTACAGCACTTAATGACTACACTACACTAATTGTTGTAAATTGTTACTAACTTAAATGAACATCCATGCATAAATATGACCTGATGGACTGCATATGATGACCTGTGACATCATATACAGCTATTAGATAGATCTCAAATTTTTAGTCAGAAAAACTTTTGGAAACTGCATTTTCAATGTTCAGATTTATATAATAATATGTAATATTTATTTTATATATATATATATATATATATATATATATACACACACACACACACTGCAGTTCAATGAAATGGGGTGTGCGTGATTTTACTTGTAAAGTAAATAACCCTAAACTTTAGTTTTTACTCAAATGTAAAGAAAAATCTGTAATCATACATCTGTAATATGTCTCTAAAACAATGACTCACCGTTGGATGTGGCATTTATGTCCACTTACAAAACTGCGTTCCTGGGAAATATGTTTCTGTTGCAGTGGCTGTTATGATGATCCACTGTGTTACAGCTAGAGGACATGCATTTAGTCTTAAAGCTGTGTTGATAGATAATGTGAAATTATGACTGAAAGTATATTTAAATGTCAGACCGGTTTTTTATGAGTGTTTGATGAAGATGATGTGCACACGTCAGAAACCTTTTCCTCCATTTACAAAGTCAAAGAGAGCCTGTAAGTCTGAGTCAGTCAGTGATGCTTCTTTAAATGACACCAAAACTTTATCACTTTGACATCTTTGTAACTTCTCATTCATGAGTTGATTATTATGATTAATAGGTTTGCAACTCCGACGCTGCTGCTTGGTTTCCTAGTTTAGTGACATCATCTTACTGAAGACAGCTGAAGACTGCCTCACTAACCTGACCTTTTCTGACAGTTTTGATGCTTTACTGTGATGTGTGTGAGACCTGACTGTAGTGAGAAAATGTAACAACGTATTTGATGCCTTCATTTATGACGTCTTTCTGAACAGTATTTTTGATGGCCATTATAATATTTTTACAGTTTTTTTTTACATCTTACTCAACTTTGTTTTACCATATGAGATGTTGATGCCCTATTGTCATATTATAAAATGACAATTGTTATGCCTTATTATACTGACTTAAAATTGCATTGCCTTGATGATGATGATTTCAATGCCCTAAAAATGTCTTTACCATACTAGAGGGACTTTAATGTCCTTAGTGTCCCTATAAGATGACTTTATTGCCCTTAAAATGTCCTATAAGATGACTTTAATCCCTTAAATGTCCTTACTGATGATTTAAAGCTATACTTACCTTTCTTGCATTGTTACACTTTCTTTTGTAATCTTTTTGGGCCTTTTTGCCTTTAATTGATAGGACAGTAGAGAGAGACAGGAAACAGGTGACATAGAGGTGGGGAATGACATGCAGGAAAGACCGCTTGGTGCGGTATTCAAACCAGGGTCGCCTGAAGAGCGAGCGCTCTACCATTTGAGCTAATTCCCCTTGACGAGGGAAATACACCACTCGCGTTGACACAAAATAAGTTCATGTTCCTCCACCCAACACAAATGGAATTCTGGGATTTCCCAGCTGATATCCAGAACTGAAGAAGCCTCTTGGATCACCTTCAAGAAATGAGATTTGAACATGTGGGCATTGTCATAGAAATCGTCTGTGAAATGTGGGCCATCTATCTGTTTGGTTGGAGCGGCCTTAAACAGTTCGGATGGCAACTGTTGCAATTGACTTCACAAAGTGTGTTTTGTCAAACTCGGTCACCAGGTGACTTATCAGGTTAAAGGAAGCGCCTCGTGGAGAATGTGGGCATCGATCCCACTACCTCGCGCATGCATGTGAGAGGTAGTGGAATCGATGCCCACATTCTCCACTGGCTCTTGAAGGCTTCTCTTTATCCTGATATGTGACCTGTGGAAGCCCAGTGAGACCAAACAGAACAGATGGCCCACATTTCATAGACGATTTTTTATGACAAACCCCACATGTTCAAATCCCATTTCTTGAAGATGATCCAAGAGGCTACTTCAGTTCCGGATATCAGCTGGGAAATCCCAGAATTCCATTTGTGTTGGGTGGAGGAACATGAACTTATTTTGTGTTAAAGCGAGTGGTGTATTTCCCTCGTCAAGGGGAATTAGCTCAAATGGTAGAGCGCTCGCTTCGACGAGGGAAATACACCACTCGCTTTAACACAAATTAAGTGTCCCTATCAAGTTCCTGCACCCACCTTTGGGCATACGTGGTTGCTATGTGTATCTAAATGAAATGTCATTGACTGGTCGATTTGTTGACACGGTTTAAAGATATCTAACCAAGAGTCTTCAGTTCTGACTGACTGTTGGAAAAAAACAGGTATTTAAGCTCTGAAGGCTTAAACCTTTGCAGAGTTCTTAAATGTAACAATGCAGATAGTAGTCTGACACAGGTACAGGTTATTAGTTTCACTTGAGTCAAGGTGTGAAGTGCAGTCATTCAGGTCAGCTGAGAGACAGAGTCTGGGAATATGAGTGTCGTCGTTCACTTTTGTTGTTCTTTGTGTTACTGTTGAGCCTGTTAGGAAGAGAGCTCAGATGAGTATTGTTGGTGGCTGATAGTTGATTTTTGAGAACATGAACTTATTTTGTGTTAAAGCGAGTGGTGTATTTCCCTCGTCAAGGGGAATTAGCTCAAATGGTAGAGCGCTCGCTTCGACGAGGGAAATACATCACTCGCTTTAACACAAAATAAGTTCATGTTCCTCCACCAAACACAAATGGAATGCTGGGATTTCCCAACTGATATCCGGAACTGAAGTAGCCTCTTGGATCATCTTCAAGAAATGGGATTTGAACATGTGGGGTTTGTCATAGAAATCGTCTGTGAGCCATCTTTCTGTTTGGTTGAAACGGCCTTAAACAGTTCAGATGGCAACTGTTCATTTGACTTCACAAAGTGTGTTTTGTCAAACTCCCTCACCAGGTGACTTATCAGGTTAAAGGAAGCACCTCATGGAGAATGTGGGCATCGATCCCACTACCTCTCGCATGCTAAGCAAGCGCTCTACCATTTGAGCTAATTCCCCTTGACGAGGGAAATACATCACTCGCTTTAACACAAAATAAGTTCATGTTCCTCCACCAAACACAAATGGAATGCTGGGATTTCCCAGCTGATATCCGGAACTGAAGTAGCCTCTTGGATCATCTTCAAGAAATGGGATTTGAACATGTGGGCATTGTCACAGAAATCGTCTGTGAAATGTGGGCTATCTGTTCTGTTTGGTCTCACTGGGCTTCCACAGGTCACATATCAGGATAAAGAGAAGCCTTAAAGAGCCAGTGGAGAATGTGGGCATCGATCCCACTACCTCTCACATGCAAAGCGAGCACTTTACCATTTGAGCTAATTCCCCTTTGAGAGGGAACCTCACCACTCACTCTGACACAAATTAAGTGTCCCTATCAAGTTCCTGCACCCACCTTTGGGCATACGTGGTTGCTATGTGTATCTAAATGAAATGTCATTGACTGGTCGATTTGTTGACACGGTTTAAAGATATCTAACCAAGAGTCTTCAGTTCTGACTGACTGTTGGAAAAAAACAGGTATTTAAGCTCTGAAGGCTTAAACCTTTGCAGAGTTCTTAAATGTAACAATGCAGATAGTAGTCTGACACAGGTACAGGTTATTAGTTTCACTTGAGTCAAGGTGTGAAGTGCAGTCATTCAGGTCAGCTGAGAGACAGAGTCTGGGAATATGAGTGTCGTCGTTCACTTTTGTTGTTCTTTGTGTTACTGTTGAGCCTGTTAGGAAGAGAGCTCAGATGAGTATTGTTGGTGGCTGATAGTTGATTTTTGAGTTCTGTTTTGTCAAGCTGAGCATGGAAGGTGGACGACAGTTGAGTGCTGGGATTTCACAGCTGATATTCGGAACTGAAGTAGCCTCTTGGATCATCTTCAAGAAATGGGATTTGAACATGTGGGGTTTGTCATAGAAATCGTCTGTGAGCCATCTTTCTGTTTGGTTGAAACGGCCTTAAACAGTTCGGATGGCAACTGTTTATTTGACTTCACAAAGTGTGTTTTGTCAAACTCCCTCACCAGGTGACTTATCAGGTTAAAGGAAGCACCTCGTGGAGAATGTGGGCATCGATCCCACTACCTCTAGCATGCTAAGCGAGCGCTCTACCATTTGAAATACATCACTCGCTTTAACGCAAGATAAGTTGATGTTCCTCCACCAAACACAAATGGAATTCTGGGATTTCCCAGCTGATATTCGGAACTGAAGTAGCCTCTTGGATCATCTTCAAGAAATGGGATTTGAACATGTGGGGTTTGTCATAGAAATCGTCTGTGAAATGTGGGCTATCTGTTCTGTTTGGTCTCACTGGGCTTCCACAGGTCACATATCAGGATAAAGAGAAGCCTTAAAGAGCCAGTGGAGAATGTGGGCATCGATCCCACTACCTCTCACATGCAAAGCGAGCGCTTTACCATTTGAGCTAATTCCCCTTTGAGAGGGAACCTCACCACTCACTCTGACACAAATTAAGTGTCCCTATCAAGTTCCTGCACCCACCTTTGGGCATACGTGGTTGCTATGTGTATCTAAATGAAATGTCATTGACTGGTCGATTTGTTGACACGGTTTAAAGATATCTAACCAAGAGTCTTCAGTTCTGACTGACTGTTGGAAAAAAACAGGTATTTAAGCTCTGAAGGCTTAAACCTTTGCAGAGTTCTTAAATGTAACAATGCAGATAGTAGTCTGACACAGGTACAGGTTATTAGTTTCACTTGAGTCAAGGTGTGAAGTGCAGTCATTCAGGTCAGCTGAGAGACAGAGTCTGGGAATATGAGTGTCGTCGTTCACTTTTGTTGTTCTTTGTGTTACTGTTGAGCCTGTTAGGAAGAGAGCTCAGATGAGTATTGTTGGTGGCTGATAGTTGATTTTTGAGTTCTGTTTTGTCAAGCTGAGCATGGAAGGTGGACGACAGTTGAGTGCTGGGATTTCACAGCTGATATTCGGAACTGAAGTAACCTTTTGGATCATCTTCAAGAAATGGGATTTGAACATGTGGGGTTTGTCATAGAAATCGTCTGTGAGCCATCTTTCTGTTTGGTTGAAACGGCCTTAAACAGTTCGGATGGCAACTGTTTATTTGACTTCACAAAGTGTGTTTTGTCAAACTCCCTCACCAGGTGACTTATCAGGTTAAAGGAAGCACCTCGTGGAGAATGTGGGCATCGATCCCACTACCTCTAGCATGCTAAGCGAGCGCTCTACCATTTGAAATACATCACTCGCTTTAACGCAAAATAAGTTCATGTTCCTCCACCAAACACAAATGGAATTCTGGGATTTCCCAGCTGATATCCGGAACTGAAGTAGCCTCTTGGATCATCTTCAAGAAATGGGATTTGAACATGTGGGGTTTGTCATAGAAATCGTCTGTGAGCCATCTTTCTGTTTGGTTGAAACGGCCTTAAACAGTTCGGATGGCAACTGTTCATTTGACTTCTCAAAGTGTGTTTTGTCAAACTCCCTCACCAGGTGACTTATCAGGTTAAAGGGAGCACCTCGTGGAGAATGTGGGCATCGATCCCACTACCTCTCACATGCTAAGCGAGCGCTCTACCATTTGAGCTAATTCCCCTTGACGAGGGAAATACATCACTCGCTTTAACACAAAATAAGTTCATGTTCCTCCACCAAACACAAATGGAATGCTGGGATTTCCCAGCTGATATCCGGAACTGAAGTAGCCTCTTGGATCATCTTCAAGAAATGGGATTTGAACATGTGGGCATTGTCACAGAAATCGTCTGTGAAATGTGGGCTATCTGTTCTGTTTGGTCTCACTGGGCTTCCACAGGTCACATATCAGGATAAAGAGAAGCCTTAAAGAGCCAGTGGAGAATGTGGGCATCGATCCCACTACCTCTCACATGCAAAGCGAGCGCTCTACCATTTGAGCTAATTCCCCTTTGAGAGGGAACCTCACCACTCACTCTGACACAAATTAAGTGTCCCTATCAAGTTCCTGCACCCACCTTTGGGCATACGTGGTTGCTATGTGTATCTAAATGAAATGTCATTGACTGGTCGATTTGTTGACACGGTTTAAAGATATCTAACCAAGAGTCTTCAGTTCTGACTGACTGTTGGAAAAAAACAGGTATTTAAGCTCTGAAGGCTTAAACCTTTGCAGAGTTCTTAAATGTAACAATGCAGATAGTAGTCTGACACAGGTACAGGTTATTAGTTTCACTTGAGTCAAGGTGTGAAGTGCAGTCATTCAGGTCAGCTGAGAGACAGAGTCTGGGAATATGAGTGTCGTCGTTCACTTTTGTTGTTCTTTGTGTTACTGTTGAGCCTGTTAGGAAGAGAGCTCAGATGAGTATTGTTGGTGGCTGATAGTTGATTTTTGAGTTCTGTTTTGTCAAGCTGAGCATGGAAGGTGGACGACAGTTGAGTGCTGGGATTTCACAGCTGATATTCGGAACTGAAGTAGCCTCTTGGATCATCTTCAAGAAATGGGATTTGAACATGTGGGGTTTGTCATAGAAATCGTCTGTGAGCCATCTTTCTGTTTGGTTGAAACGGCCTTAAACAGTTCGGATGGCAACTGTTTATTTGACTTCACAAAGTGTGTTTTGTCAAACTCCCTCACCAGGTGACTTATCAGGTTAAAGGAAGCACCTCGTGGAGAATGTGGGCATCGATCCCACTACCTCTAGCATGCTAAGCGAGCGCTCTACCATTTGAAATACATCACTCGCTTTAACGCAAAATAAGTTCATGTTCCTCCACCAAACACAAATGGAATTCTGGGATTTCCCAGCTGATATCCGGAACTGAAGTAGCCTCTTGGATCATCTTCAAGAAATGGGATTTGAACATGTGGGGTTTGTCATAGAAATCGTCTGTGAGCCATCTTTCTGTTTGGTTGAAACAGCCTTAAACAGTTCGGATGGCAACTGTTCATTTGACTTCTCAAAGTGTGTTTTGTCAAACTCCCTCACCAGGTGACTTATCAGGTTAAAGGGAGCACCTCGTGGAGAATGTGGGCATCGATCCCACTACCTCTCACATGCTAAGCGAGCGCTCTACCATTTGAGCTAATTCCCCTTGACGAGGGAAATACATCACTCGCTTTAACACAAAATAAGTTCATGTTCCTCCACCAAACACAAATGGAATGCTGGGATTTCCCAGCTGATATCCGGAACTGAAGTAGCCTCTTGGATCATCTTCAAGAAATGGGATTTGAACATGTGGGCATTGTCACAGAAATCGTCTGTGAAATGTGGGCTATCTGTTCTGTTTGGTCTCATGGGCTTCCACAGGTCACATATCAGGATAAAGAGAAGCCTTAAAGAGCCAGTGGCGAATGTGGGCATCGATCCCACAACCTCTCACATGCAAAGCGAGCACTTTACCATTTGAGCTAATTCCCCTTTGAGAGGGAACCTCACCACTCACTCTGACACAAATTAAGTGTCCCTATCAAGTTCCTGCACCCACCTTTGGGCATACGTGGTTGCTATGTGTATCTAAATGAAATGTCATTGACTGGTCGATTTGTTGACACGGTTTAAAGATATCTAACCAAGAGTCTTCAGTTCTGACTGACTGTTGGAAAAAAACAGGTATTTAAGCTCTGAAGGCTTAAACCTTTGCAGAGTTCTTAAATGTAACAATGCAGATAGTAGTCTGACACAGGTACAGGTTATTAGTTTCACTTGAGTCAAGGTGTGAAGTGCAGTCATTCAGGTCAGCTGAGAGACAGAGTCTGGGAATATGAGTGTCGTCGTTCACTTTTGTTGTTCTTTGTGTTACTGTTGAGCCTGTTAGGAAGAGAGCTCAGATGAGTATTGTTGGTGGCTGATAGTTGATTTTTGAGTTCTGTTTTGTCAAGCTGAGCATGGAAGGTGGACGACAGTTGAGTGCTGGGATTTCACAGCTGATATTCGGAACTGAAGTAGCCTCTTGGATCATCTTCAAGAAATGGGATTTGAACATGTGGGGTTTGTCATAGAAATCGTCTGTGAGCCATCTTTCTGTTTGGTTGAAACGGCCTTAAACAGTTCGGATGGCAACTGTTTATTTGACTTCACAAAGTGTGTTTTGTCAAACTCCCTCACCAGGTGACTTATCAGGTTAAAGGAAGCACCTCGTGGAGAATGTGGGCATCGATCCCACTACCTCTAGCATGCTAAGCGAGCGCTCTACCATTTGAAATACATCACTCGCTTTAACGCAAAATAAGTTCATGTTCCTCCACCAAACACAAATGGAATTCTGGGATTTCCCAGCTGATATCCGGAACTGAAGTAGCCTCTTGGATCATCTTCAAGAAATGGGATTTGAACATGTGGGGTTTGTCATAGAAATCGTCTGTGAGCCATCTTTCTGTTTGGTTGAAACGGCCTTAAACAGTTCGGATGGCAACTGTTCATTTGACTTCTCAAAGTGTGTTTTGTCAAACTCCCTCACCAGGTGACTTATCAGGTTAAAGGAAGCACCTCGTGGAGAATGTGGGCATCGATCCCACTACCTCTCGCATGCTAAGCGAGCGCTCTACCATTTGAGCTAATTCCCCTTGACGAAGGAAATACATCACTGGCTTTAACATAAAATAAGTTCATGTTCCTCCACCAAACACAAATGGAATGCTGGGATTTCCCAGCTGATATCCGGAACTGAAGTAGCCTCTTTGATCATCTTCAAGAAATGGGATTTGAACATGTGGGCATTGTCACAGAAATCGTCTGTGAAATGTGGGCTATCTGTTCTGTTTGGTCTCACTGGGCTTCCACAGGTCACATATCAGGATAAAGAGAAGCCTTAAAGAGCCAGTGGAGAATGTGGGCATCGATCCCACTACCTCTCACATGCTAAGCGAGCGCTCTACCATTTGAGCTAATTCCCCTTGACGAGGGAAATACATCACTCGCTTTAACACAAAATAAGTTCATGTTCCTCCACCAAACACAAATGGAATGCTGGGATTTCCCAGCTGATATCCGGAACTGAAGTAGCCTCTTGGATCATCTTCAAGAAATGGGATTTGAACATGTGGGCATTGTCACAGAAATCGTCTGTGAAATGTGGGCTATCTGTTCTGTTTGGTCTCACTGGGCTTCCACAGGTCACATATCAGGATAAAGAGAAGCCTTAAAGAGCCAGTGGAGAATGTGGGCATCGATCCCACTACCTCTCACATGCAAAGCGAGCACTTTACCATTTGAGCTAATTCCCCTTTGAGAGGGAACCTCACCACTCACTCTGACACAAATTAAGTGTCCCTATCAAGTTCCTGCACCCACCTTTGGGCATACGTGGTTGCTATGTGTATCTAAATGAAATGTCATTGACTGGTCGATTTGTTGACACGGTTTAAAGATATCTAACCAAGAGTCTTCAGTTCTGACTGACTGTTGGAAAAAAACAGGTATTTAAGCTCTGAAGGCTTAAACCTTTGCAGAGATCTTAAATCGCTGATAGTTGATTTTTGAGTTCTGTTTTGTCAAGCTGAGCATGGAAGGTGGACGACAGTTGAGTGCTGGGATTTCACAGCTGATATTCGGAACTGAAGTAGCCTCTTGGATCATCTTCAAGAAATGGGATTTGAACATGTGGGGTTTGTCATAGAAATCGTCTGTGAGCCATCTTTCTGTTTGGTTGAAACGGCCTTAAACAGTTCGGATGGCAACTGTTTATTTGACTTCACAAAGTGTGTTTTGTCAAACTCCCTCACCAGGTGACTTATCAGGTTAAAGGAAGCACCTCGTGGAGAATGTGGGCATCGATCCACATTCTCCACGGGCATCGATCCCACTACCTCTCACATGCTAAGCGAGCGCTCTACCATTTGAGCTAATTCCCCTTGACGAAGGAAATACATCACTCGCTTTAACATAAAATAAGTTCATGTTCCTCCACCAAACACAAATGGAATGCTGGGATTTCCCAGCTGATATCCGGAACTGAAGTAGCCTCTTGGATCATCTTCAAGAAATGGGATTTGAACATGTGGGCATTGTCACAGAAATCGTCTGTGAAATGTGGGCTATCTGTTCTGTTTGGTCTCACTGGGCTTCCACAGGTCACATATCAGGATAAAGAGAAGCCTTAAAGAGCCAGTGGAGAATGTGGGCATCGATCCCACTACCTCTCACATGCAAAGCGAGCGCTCTACCATTTGAGCTAATTCCCCTTTGAGAGGGAACCTCACCACTCACTCTGACACAAATTAAGTGTCCCTATCAAGTTCCTGCACCCACCTTTGGGCATACGTGGTTGCTATGTGTATCTAAATGAAATGTCATTGACTGGTCGATTTGTTGACACGGTTTAAAGATATCTAACCAAGAGTCTTCAGTTCTGACTGACTGTTGGAAAAAAACAGGTATTTAAGCTCTGAAGGCTTAAACCTTTGCAGAGTTCTTAAATGTAACAATGCAGATAGTAGTCTGACACAGGTACAGGTTATTAGTTTCACTTGAGTGAAACTTGCAGTCATTCAGGTCAGCTGAGAGACAGAGTCTGGGAATATGAGTGTCGTCGTTCACTTTTGTTGTTCTTTGTGTTACTGTTGAGCCTGTTAGGAAGAGAGCTCAGATGAGTATTGTTGGTGGCTGATAGTTGATTTTTGAGTTCTGTTTTGTCAAGCTGAGCATGGAAGGTGGACGACAGTTGAGTGCTGGGATTTCACAGCTGATATTCGGAACTGAAGTAGCCTCTTGGATCATCTTCAAGAAATGGGATTTGAACATGTGGGGTTTGTCATAGAAATCGTCTGTGAGCCATCTTTCTGTTTGGTTGAAACGGCCTTAAACAGTTCGGATGGCAACTGTTTATTTGACTTCACAAAGTGTGTTTTGTCAAACTCCCTCACCAGGTGACTTATCAGGTTAAAGGAAGCACCTCGTGGAGAATGTGGGCATCGATCCCACTACCTCTAGCATGCTAAGCGAGCGCTCTACCATTTGAAATACATCACTCGCTTTAACGCAAAATAAGTTCATGTTCCTCCACCAAACACAAATGGAATTCTGGGATTTCCCAGCTGATATCCGGAACTGAAGTAGCCTCTTGGATCATCTTCAAGAAATGGGATTTGAACATGTGGGGTTTGTCATAGAAATCGTCTGTGAGCCATCTTTCTGTTTGGTTGAAATGGCCTTAAACAGTTCGGATGGCAACTGTTCATTTGACTTCTCAAAGTGTGTTTTGTCAAACTCCCTCACCAGGTGACTTATCAGGTTAAAGGGAGCACCTCGTGGAGAATGTGGGCATCGATCCCACTACCTCTCACATGCTAAGCGAGCGCTCTACCATTTGAGCTAATTCCCCTTGACGAGGGAAATACATCACTCGCTTTAACACAAAATAAGTTCATGTTCCTCCACCAAACACAAATGGAATGCTGGGATTTCCCAGCTGATATCCGGAACTGAAGTAGCCTCTTGGATCATCTTCAAGAAATGGGATTTGAACATTGTCACAGAAATCGTCTGTGAAATGTGGGCTATCTGTTCTGTTTGGTCTCACTGGGCTTCCACAGGTCACATATCAGGATAAAGAGAAGCCTTAAAGAGCCAGTGGAGAATGTGGGCATCGATCCCACTACCTCTCACATGCAAAGCGAGCGCTCTACCATTTGAGCTAATTCCCCTTTGAGAGGGAACCTCACCACTCACTCTGACACAAATTAAGTGTCCCTATCAAGTTCCTGCACCCACCTTTGGGCATACGTGGTTGCTATGTGTATCTAAATGAAATGTCATTGGTCGATTTGTTGACACGGTTTAAAGATATCTAACCAAGAGTCTTCAGTTCTGACTGACTGTTGGAAAAAAACAGGTATTTAAGCTCTGAAGGCTTAAACCTTTGCAGAGTTCTTAAATGTAACAATGCAGATAGTAGTCTGACACAGGTACAGGTTATTAGTTTCACTTGAGTCAAGGTGTGAAGTGCAGTCATTCAGGTCAGCTGAGAGACAGAGTCTGGGAATATGAGTGTCGTCGTTCACTTTTGTTGTTCTTTGTGTTACTGTTGAGCCTGTTAGGAAGAGAGCTCAGATGAGTATTGTTGGTGGCTGATAGTTGATTTTTGAGTTCTGTTTTGTCAAGCTGAGCATGGAAGGTGGACGACAGTTGAGTGCTGGGATTTCACAGCTGATATTCGGAACTGAAGTAGCCTCTTGGATCATCTTCAAGAAATGGGATTTGAACATGTGGGGTTTGTCATAGAAATCGTCTGTGAGCCATCTTTCTGTTTGGTTGAAACGGCCTTAAACAGTTCGGATGGCAACTGTTTATTTGACTTCACAAAGTGTGTTTTGTCAAACTCCCTCACCAGGTGACTTATCAGGTTAAAGGAAGCACCTCGTGGAGAATGTGGGCATCGATCCCACTACCTCTAGCATGCTAAGCGAGCGCTCTACCATTTGAAATACATCACTCGCTTTAACGCAAAATAAGTTCATGTTCCTCCACCAAACACAAATGGAATTCTGGGATTTCCCAGCTGATATCCGGAACTGAAGTAGCCTCTTGGATCATCTTCAAGAAATGGGATTTGAACATGTGGGGTTTGTCATAGAAATCGTCTGTGAGCCATCTTTCTGTTTGGTTGAAACAGCCTTAAACAGTTCGGATGGCAACTGTTCATTTGACTTCTCAAAGTGTGTTTTGTCAAACTCCCTCACCAGGTGACTTATCAGGTTAAAGGGAGCACCTCGTGGAGAATGTGGGCATCGATCCCACTACCTCTCGCATGCTAAGCGAGCGCTCTACCATTTGAGCTAATTCCCCTTGACGAAGGAAATACATCACTGGCTTTAACATAAAATAAGTTCATGTTCCTCCACCAAACACAAATGGAATGCTGGGATTTCCCAGCTGATATCCGGAACTGAAGTAGCCTCTTTGATCATCTTCAAGAAATGGGATTTGAACATGTGGGCATTGTCACAGAAATCGTCTGTGAAATGTGGGCTATCTGTTCTGTTTGGTCTCACTGGGCTTCCACAGGTCACATATCAGGATAAAGAGAAGCCTTAAAGAGCCAGTGGAGAATGTGGGCATCGATCCCACTACCTCTCACATGCTAAGCGAGCACTTTACCATTTGAGCTAATTCCCCTTTGAGAGGGAACCTCACCACTCACTCTGACACAAATTAAGTGTCCCTATCAAGTTCCTGCACCCACCTTTGGGCATACGTGGTTGCTATGTGTATCTAAATGAAATGTCATTGACTGGTCGATTTGTTGACACGGTTTAAAGATATCTAACCAAGAGTCTTCAGTTCTGACTGACTGTTGGAAAAAAACAGGTATTTAAGCTCTGAAGGCTTAAACCTTTGCAGAGATCTTAAATCGCTGATAGTTGATTTTTGAGTTCTGTTTTGTCAAGCTGAGCATGGAAGGTGGACGACAGTTGAGTGCTGGGATTTCACAGCTGATATTCGGAACTGAAGTAGCCTCTTGGATCATCTTCAAGAAATGGGATTTGAACATGTGGGGTTTGTCATAGAAATCGTCTGTGAGCCATCTTTCTGTTTGGTTGAAACGGCCTTAAACAGTTCGGATGGCAACTGTTTATTTGACTTCACAAAGTGTGTTTTGTCAAACTCCCTCACCAGGTGACTTATCAGGTTAAAGGAAGCACCTCGTGGAGAATGTGGGCATCGATCCACATTCTCCACGGGCATCGATCCCACTACCTCTCACATGCTAAGCGAGCGCTCTACCATTTGAGCTAATTCCCCTTGACGAAGGAAATACATCACTCGCTTTAACATAAAATAAGTTCATGTTCCTCCACCAAACACAAATGGAATGCTGGGATTTCCCAGCTGATATCCGGAACTGAAGTAGCCTCTTGGATCATCTTCAAGAAATGGGATTTGAACATGTGGGCATTGTCACAGAAATCGTCTGTGAAATGTGGGCTATCTGTTCTGTTTGGTCTCACTGGGCTTCCACAGGTCACATATCAGGATAAAGAGAAGCCTTAAAGAGCCAGTGGAGAATGTGGGCATCGATCCCACTACCTCTCACATGCAAAGCGAGCGCTCTACCATTTGAGCTAATTCCCCTTTGAGAGGGAACCTCACCACTCACTCTGACACAAATTAAGTGTCCCTATCAAGTTCCTGCACCCACCTTTGGGCATACGTGGTTGCTATGTGTATCTAAATGAAATGTCATTGACTGGTCGATTTGTTGACACGGTTTAAAGATATCTAACCAAGAGTCTTCAGTTCTGACTGACTGTTGGAAAAAAACAGGTATTTAAGCTCTGAAGGCTTAAACCTTTGCAGAGTTCTTAAATGTAACAATGCAGATAGTAGTCTGACACAGGTACAGGTTATTAGTTTCACTTGAGTGAAACTTGCAGTCATTCAGGTCAGCTGAGAGACAGAGTCTGGGAATATGAGTGTCGTCGTTCACTTTTGTTGTTCTTTGTGTTACTGTTGAGCCTGTTAGGAAGAGAGCTCAGATGAGTATTGTTGGTGGCTGATAGTTGATTTTTGAGTTCTGTTTTGTCAAGCTGAGCATGGAAGGTGGACGACAGTTGAGTGCTGGGATTTCACAGCTGATATTCGGAACTGAAGTAGCCTCTTGGATCATCTTCAAGAAATGGGATTTGAACATGTGGGGTTTGTCATAGAAATCGTCTGTGAGCCATCTTTCTGTTTGGTTGAAACGGCCTTAAACAGTTCGGATGGCAACTGTTTATTTGACTTCACAAAGTGTGTTTTGTCAAACTCCCTCACCAGGTGACTTATCAGGTTAAAGGAAGCACCTCGTGGAGAATGTGGGCATCGATCCCACTACCTCTAGCATGCTAAGCGAGCGCTCTACCATTTGAAATACATCACTCGCTTTAACGCAAAATAAGTTCATGTTCCTCCACCAAACACAAATGGAATTCTGGGATTTCCCAGCTGATATCCGGAACTGAAGTAGCCTCTTGGATCATCTTCAAGAAATGGGATTTGACATAGAAATCGTCTGTGAGCCATCTTTCTGTTTGGTTGAAATGGCCTTAAACAGTTCGGATGGCAACTGTTCATTTGACTTCTCAAAGTGTGTTTTGTCAAACTCCCTCACCAGGTGACTTATCAGGTTAAAGGGAGCACCTCGTGGAGAATGTGGGCATCGATCCCACTACCTCTCACATGCTAAGCGAGCGCTCTACCATTTGAGCTAATTCCCCTTGACGAGGGAAATACATCACTCGCTTTAACACAAAATAAGTTCATGTTCCTCCACCAAACACAAATGGAATGCTGGGATTTCCCAGCTGATATCCGGAACTGAAGTAGCCTCTTGGATCATCTTCAAGAAATGGGATTTGAACATTGTCACAGAAATCGTCTGTGAAATGTGGGCTATCTGTTCTGTTTGGTCTCACTGGGCTTCCACAGGTCACATATCAGGATAAAGAGAAGCCTTAAAGAGCCAGTGGAGAATGTGGGCATCGATCCCACTACCTCTCACTTGCGCTAAGAGAGAGCTGACATGAGAGCCAAAGTAAGCCCAAAGTAAGCCCACAGCAGCCAATCACGTTGCTCCCTGCGCTTCTGCCTGGGCTTACATTTGACCAATCGCGTGCCTGCATTTCCAAAGTAAGCCCCGTTCGACGTTTCGGCACACGACACCTGCGAGAGAGGCAGGAAGACGGTGGCTCGGCATTTCGGCACTCGACATCAGCGAACGCGAAGGATAGCGGTAAGTGCGAGACGTGTTGAGACGTGTTGCTCCTACTTTGCATTAAGTGTAAATAATAGGGGAAAACTGTGTTGAAAAATGTCGGCAACGGTCGCTCCCCCGGTTATAACGCTAAGGGAAGGGGATAGGGACAGGGAGGGGATATGACATTTGCTACAGTTACACACTTTAACATGTGCATGTTTAGTTTAGCTTCATTAGCTGCTAAACTACAGCTACTGTACTTTACTGTATATGCTATACTTCCAGTATCATACATATGCATACATATACCTATTATATGTACATATTTATATTGTATATATTTCATAAATGTGTATATATACATTTACATTACATTTTATATATATATTTATATAAGAATGCATAAGAATTGATGCAAAAAGTACCATTTGAACATGTGCATGTTTAGTTTAGCTTCATTAGCTGCTAAACTACAGCTACTGTACTTTACTGTATATGCTATACTTCCAGTATCATACATATGCATACATATACCTATTATATGTATATATTTATATTGTATATATTTCATAAATGTGTATACATACATTTACATTACATTTTATATATATATATTTATATAAGAATGCATAAGAATTGATGCAAAAAGTACCATTTGATTTAGATATGTCTTTTGTTTGCTCACATATACCTATTTAATGTATATATATTTATATTGTATCTAGTTCATGAATGTGTATATATATATATATATTTATGTTACATTACATTAATATATATATATGCATATATATATATATATATATATATATATGCATATATATATATATAGCATACTTTCTTTACAACTGCCTAAAACTTTACTATATACATGTAATAGGTATCTTCCAAATGGCTAAAGGTAACAGTCTTTTCTCTCTATTTCCATTCAGAAAATGTATGCGTATCCTGTTTTTCGACGCGAGTCACCCACCTCGACCAGGCTTCTTATGGCAGCGTCGGAGGAGGCGAAGCGCTGTACGAACACTTCGTCTGGGAAGTTGGCAAAAGCCAGCGATGCGGTGCTGGCAGAGGCCAGGGCTTTTGTCAGTGGCAACGGGGGAGACCCCACTGACCAGTTCTTGGTACTGGCCCACTGTCAGCTACAGTTTGGCATGTACCAGGGCATGAGGTTTAGGTGGCTTCTGGAGAACTCTGTTGGCTATGCACTCTACTTGGTCAACAGTATTTCCCAGGAAAGAGCGCATACAACTCCTCTGTCAGAAAATAAACAGTTGTTCCTGCAGTACACCACGGACATTACTGAATTGACAGAGGAGCTGGTGAGGTTCAGGAAGAAGCAGGGAATGCAGGCTGAGGCAAGGCAAACAGGAGACCAGGGCTGTTTGATGGTGGAGTTTGGGAGGTTTCAGGGCCGCTCCATGAGGGAGGTTTATGAGGACCAGAGCAGGGAAGCCCAGGACCTCATCGTTTACCTGGTTAAGGCAGATGCCCGGCCCAACACCAACATGGCCCTTTTTAAGGCATATGTCTTAGAAAGACGAGCATCTGCCTCCACATCCACTGCCTCTGCACCCCCACCGGTCCCATCTACCTCCTCTGCACCCTCACCTGCATCCATCCAGACTGGTGCATGGAAGCCTGGCACTGTGAAAGCGCTGCTGGCTCGAGGGAAACACATGTCTCCCTCACAGCTGGCAAAAAAGCTTACAGTTCAAACCTGTGAGTAGGAGTGTGAATTAATAATTTCCCCTACGTCACTTCTACATGTGTTGGTTTATCATTTTATCTGACTACACACACTTGTCCACTTCTTTCCAGCTCCAGCACCACAGTGCACATTACCCTCGGCTCCAAGACCCCGGACTGCACATGCGGCCCCTGAACAGCTTTTCCCGACTGGTAAGTGTGCACCATGTTGCATACATTTGTCTCTGTGTATATTAACAGTAGGCCTAATAGTTTTAACATTTCGCTTCCAGAGATGTCTGAGCATGACGACGAGGAGCTGATATCTGCTGCAACGCAAGTGGATGCACAGCTTCTAGCAGGTGTGGCATATGACACAATTGTAAATATGTGACCATGTGTAGTGACAACACAAACAAGTCATGTTTTTGTGGAAACTGTTTACTTTTTGTTTACAATACAGAGCTGTGTCCCATCAAGCGGGATGCATTCTTTGAATGCACTTCTTCAAAACCTTAAGGTTGTGTACGAAGGTGTGTTGTGTAGGTTTTTGTCTCCACTAGCTTCTGCTTTTTTCCCCTGCGCACCTAACCGCTCTAAAACAATCACCTGGTGTCTTCTTTCTTCAAGATCACATCATGTATTAAAATGACTGCATGCTCCTCTCACTCACCCATCAGCTCCCTCTTAGCAGGATAAGTGGACATTAATTGTTCTAATCATTAGAGTAGCAGTCGTTGCTGTGTCTGTGTACATGTTTCATGTCATCATTTACACCTGTTTTAACTCCTTTTTCCTTTCATCAAAAAGTCTACATTGGGTTCTTCACTGCCTTCTTCTGCCTACTCCTTAACGCTTGTGTTTGTGAGCTTTGTTGCATATTATTTTTAAATTCAACATTCAGTCAACCTAATATTGTTTTGCCCTCTGCATCATTTCTTCTCCAGAGGCCTGTGCTGCTCTCCCTCCAGCAGCAATACCAGACTTACCTCGTCTTGAGTTAAGTCATCAGCCACCAGCTGAGCTTCCCAGTCACTGGAAGAATCAGCTTCCATCGTTTCAGCAGGAGTGGATTCGCCATACTTTGTTCAAGGCGCATCCACGAACGGGCAAGCCAGAGCTTGTGTCCCAGCTGAAACTTTGGTGGCATCCTCCTCAGCCCCCCCTCATTCACACCCAGCCTCCTGCCTCACCTGACCTCTTCTTCTGTCGGCCGCTGTTCCTCTGGATGCCGCACAAGTTGTGGCGATTTCCGTTTGTCTGTGCTCGTCCAGCCTGTGGCAAGCACAGACTCACAGCAGCAGGGACCTACAGAACAGTGCGCAGAGTCTTGGCTATTGATGGGTGGTATGACCTTGCCACTGAGTACCTGGAGTGCAAAGGCTGCTCAAAAAAGTATCCATCTTGGTCTGAGGACATCCTTGGTCAGCTGGATATGGGCCACCGCAGCCAGTTTCCAGCACTGCTTACCTACAGGTAAATGCCTAATAAATGTCAACCATTACTAGGTGCTTGTATTTGTGTTCTTTTTTAGACATTTCACATTCTTCTTTCCTCAGGTACTCATGCGACATCCAGGTGGTGAGGATGATGAGGGAGAGGACAATGGGCAACAGTGTGACTCAGCTGTACAAAAAACTGCACGAACAGCACAGTGAGGCATGGATGCAGCGTGTCCTGCAGTACTTGACAGCTTGTGAGCCCTTCACACGGTCCTCTGTTGTCCGCCCTGTATTCCCTGAGCCTCCCCTCTTACCGGCTATACCTCAGCCCAAGTGGTTGCTCTCTGTGTTTGCCAGGGATGTTCTGGGGCGACTGAACGAGGTGAAGGCCAAAATCACCTCAGTGTTTGGCTCTGTCCTGAAGATGGACTCCACCAAAAAGGTACCACAGCACACATAATGACTACTTTATTTGTGCCAAATTGGGATTTTTTTTGTTCTATAGCAGCGGCAGAATGATAATAATAATTATAATAGAAGTAAGAAATGAGTGAATGAACACAGTTTTTGAGTCTTTTGTCTTTTCTCAACAGGTCGTCAAGAAACTTGCTGGTGCCGCAGCAGGTACAGCTGCCTGGGCTACTAACGTGGGGAACGAACACGGGCAAATCCTTGTTTCGGTCCTGACAGCCAGCGAGGGACAGGGACTGGATGCCATGGCAGCTGGCCTCATGCGGCGCTACACGGAGGCAGAAGAAGCACCACCAGGCATCATGTACGTGGACAAAGACTGCTGTAACCAGACAGGTCCTTGTCGGGTGAATGCCATGTTTGCTGAGTGGGGTGAACTTCAGGTGCGCCTAGACATTTGGCACTTTATGCGTCGTTTTGCTGCAGGCGTGACGACAGAGGCTCACCCCCTCTATGGCATCTACATGGCACGTTTGTCCACGTGCATTTTTGAATGGGACTCTGGTGATGTTGCTGCTCTTCGCCGCGCCAAAGAGTGTGAGCTGGCAGCAAGGGTTGGCAACATCTCTGAGGAGGCTGTCAACAGTCGCATTACGCGGAGGGAGTTGGCGCTGCACTGCAGGAGGAGGACCAGAGGGGTGGAGGAGACCACCAGACTGATCAATGAATTGATCAGTCTGTTTGACAGTCCCAGTGGGAAGGACACTCTGGGAGTTTCTCTGCTGGACCATGAACGGATCCAGCAGATCTGGAAGGAGCAGGAGAAACACCTGTCCTGTATCCAGGACCCAGAAGACTTCCCACTGTATGTGAAGACTGGCACGCTGAAGAAAGGCGGTGTGGAGCTCAGCTGCTACAGGTGTGCCCGTGGTTCAACCTCCCTGGAGTCCTTCCACCTCCACTTAAATAGATTTATCCCAGGTATTGCATACATAGTCACTAGTTTCACTGTTTTTCTCAGTATGCCTGGTTGTAATGAACTTTTTTTTTTGTCATAATTCCATTACATGTGTCTCATATGTTGTAAAAATGTTAAACATGCTTCTCTGTTTATTTTACCTTCAGGAACCAGTGCCAGTGATGCACATTTCCAGGCATATCTCCTGGAAGGGCTGATGCGCTGGAATGCCGACCGGATGGAGGATGCTGTGAAAGGAGCACCTTCCATGCGCTGTTATGGCAGTGCTCTGAGGGAGGCAGTGGATGGGCTCAGCCAAACAGTGCTAGGCAGATCCTGGGATGAGCGCTATCGCGCCCCTGGAACATACACAGGTCAGACATTCACTAATTTGTCATGAGAATAACTGAAATAATTGTTTGTTTTTACAAACACACAAATCAATTTAACCTTTAATATATTACATAAACTATTCCGAATACTTTATCTTTTCTGGGGTTTTTTTCTAGGTGAACTGCTGGGAATAGAGTACCTGTACAGTCAGACTGGCCAAACACTGACTGCAGTGCTCCAGAACCCAGAGGAGGAGGACAGGCTGGTGGAGCAAGTCGATGATGAGGACTTGCAAGATGAGGGGTTCAATGAAGAGACCACGGAGGACATCACAGTGCCTGTGCTCTGTGAGGATGACCCCTGTCGTGGTCTCGAGAACAGGCCCTCATTGACCTCAAGTCTTCAGGCCACTCCACCTCAGGCCCCTGCATCACTGCCAGCTACGTCACAGGATGCAGGACAACCTCCTGCCGCTGCCGCTGCGGCTGCCGCTTCAGAGCAGCCTGGGACTTCTCAGGCTTCTTCAGACGAGGCTCAAGTAAGACACTTTATTGCCTATTTAAATTGAATCTCAATAACATTTAATTTCACACATAGTCCAATGCCTCTATACCTCCATTTCACTATTAACCACATTGATTTATTAGGGAGCAGTCATTGGACCGGATGGGGTCGCTGGGTGGGACAAGGTCCAGGATCTTGCAGCTTTCCTGGTGGGTCTCCGTGAAGCTGCTTACCTCACTGCGGAGGAGGTGACCCAGGTCGTCCAGCGGTGGACCGCTCTCCCTGATGGTGACAAGCAGCGGGTGATCTACCAGCCCCGTCATCAGCTGCGACTGACAACTGGCCGCTTTAAGGCGCCTAAGCGGTCTGGAGTCACACCGGGAGTGGAGAGTGTGAAGCGCTGCTTGATAGGGCATCCTGGGGGGCCAGCTCAGTGGCCCAGCACCAGCCGCTTGGTTGAGGCCATGTGCATAAGGCTGTGCACTTTGCACAAGACAACCACCAGGAAGGCTGGAGTTCCCACACCCAGGTGGAAAAAAATCCTATTGGACTACCACCACATCCGGGACTTGGTGCTTAACAGTCCCAGGGTTATGGCAGACACAGAAATCCAGCTCTTTGAGATAAACCAGCGGACACTCATTCAGTGGTAGGTCAAGCACAAATTCAGAAATTGACTGAATAATTCGGTAAAGAATGCATATCTGACACAAATGATCTTCTCTCAGGTTTCAACGGCGGCAAAAGACCCAGGAGATGAGTGTCCTTTCTCAGGGACTGGCTATGCCAAACCCCATTCCTGTGGCACCGGGCCAGCTCCCACCAAAGGACAAATTACAGCTCCTGCCTTCCACATCTGGCCCAAGGCATGTATTTGTCCTTCCTCCAAATTTGGAGGGACAGGCTCCTGTCCTGAAGCCAGGCCCACAGCCTGCTGCTGCTGCTGCTGCTGCTGCTGCTGCTGCTGCTGCTGCTGCTGCTGCTGCTGCTGCTGCTGCCACCAGAGAGCGCCCCCTTGCACCTGCCTCCACAGCATCAGACCCTGTGTCAGCCTCTGGGATGTCTGGCACTTTCATCCTCAACAGACATATGGCGGCGTCCTTGGTGCTGGGAACCCCTGTTCCTGCACCCACTGCACCTACTGCTCCTGTGTCCCGGTACACTGAGAGGAACAGGCGCCGCCGGACCCTTGAGGAGGAGAGTGGTGTGGCAAAGAGGAAGTATGCCAGGACTGTCGCACACAACACCTGTGGCCAGTGTGGGCAGCCTAAAACCAAGGCGTTTGGGCATAGTCGGCATGGCAGTGCTACGTTCTGTGCAACTTCCTCAAAGGGAAAAACACTGGAGGACTGGTTGGCAGAGAGAAGATCCCCTAAATAAAAGCTCTGGCTGTATAAATTGTATATATTGTAGTTTATGTATATATTTTTGTGTATAGTTCCTTATATATAGTTCTTTGTATATAGTTTTTTTTTGAAGTGTGTGTGTGTGTGTTTGTGTGTGTGTGTGCGTGTGCATTTCAATACTTTATTATTAAATATAACTGTTCCAACAATTCAGTCTCAGCCTGTGTATTATCAATAATCATATCATATTGTCCCACAGTCTTCGAAGGCACACTTTATTGTTATTATCATCAGAATCACAAATACAAATACAAATACAAACAGGATTTCCTGCGGGAAAAAAAATAAGAATTCCTTGACAATATGGTCTGGGGGGGTGGGGGGTATGTGTTCTTCATAAAGCTCCAATGTCCTTCATACTGTAATACACAAAAGAGTAAGTATTAATACAATGACATGAAATTGCTATGATTGCTATGCAAGGTCCTTTATAGCACACATTATATAATCATAACATAACATAAAAAAAATAATTAGTATGAATCTATACAAGGAAACTACATTGATATGACATCAGAAGGCAGATTTCATTAGTATTGAATGTAACCATAAACAGATAAACATGACAAGTTGATTAGGTATTCTAAATTTAGAACGTGAGATTCTAAATATAAAACGTGACCCTGGCGATCGCATGTTCGCCGGTTCGACTCCAGCTCATGGCGAGACTTGTTTTCACAGAAAATTCAAAAATTCAAATATCGGTCCTGCGCACATCCACTCAGCTCTGCGCACCTCCTGACCCCCCTGCGCCCCCTCGCAGGGGCGCAGGGGGGTCAGGAGGTGCGCTGGGAGGAGCGAGAAGATTGGCTCCCTGCCTTTGCGCAGCGAGCGCTCTACCATTTGAGCTAATTCCCCTTTGAGAGGGAACCTCACCACTCACTCTGACACAAATTAAGTGTCCCTATCAAGTTCCTGCACCCACCTTTGGGCATACGTGGTTGCTATGTGTATCTAAATGAAATGTCATTGGTCGATTTGTTGACACGGTTTAAAGATATCTAACCAAGAGTCTTCAGTTCTGACTGACTGTTGGAAAAAAACAGGTATTTAAGCTCTGAAGGCTTAAACCTTTGCAGAGTTCTTAAATGTAACAATGCAGATAGTAGTCTGACACAGGTACAGGTTATTAGTTTCACTTGAGTCAAGGTGTGAAGTGCAGTCATTCAGGTCAGCTGAGAGACAGAGTCTGGGAATATGAGTGTCGTCGTTCACTTTTGTTGTTCTTTGTGTTACTGTTGAGCCTGTTAGGAAGAGAGCTCAGATGAGTATTGTTGGTGGCTGATAGTTGATTTTTGAGTTCTGTTTTGTCAAGCTGAGCATGGAAGGTGGACGACAGTTGAGTGCTGGGATTTCACAGCTGATATTCGGAACTGAAGTAGCCTCTTGGATCATCTTCAAGAAATGGGATTTGAACATGTGGGGTTTGTCATAGAAATCGTCTGTGAGCCATCTTTCTGTTTGGTTGAAACGGCCTTAAACAGTTCGGATGGCAACTGTTTATTTGACTTCACAAAGTGTGTTTTGTCAAACTCCCTCACCAGGTGACTTATCAGGTTAAAGGAAGCACCTCGTGGAGAATGTGGGCATCGATCCCACTACCTCTAGCATGCTAAGCGAGCGCTCTACCATTTGAAATACATCACTCGCTTTAACGCAAAATAAGTTCATGTTCCTCCACCAAACACAAATGGAATTCTGGGATTTCCCAGCTGATATCCGGAACTGAAGTAGCCTCTTGGATCATCTTCAAGAAATGGGATTTGAACATGTGGGGTTTGTCATAGAAATCGTCTGTGAGCCATCTTTCTGTTTGGTTGAAACAGCCTTAAACAGTTCGGATGGCAACTGTTCATTTGACTTCTCAAAGTGTGTTTTGTCAAACTCCCTCACCAGGTGACTTATCAGGTTAAAGGGAGCACCTCGTGGAGAATGTGGGCATCGATCCCACTACCTCTCGCATGCTAAGCGAGCGCTCTACCATTTGAGCTAATTCCCCTTGACGAAGGAAATACATCACTGGCTTTAACATAAAATAAGTTCATGTTCCTCCACCAAACACAAATGGAATGCTGGGATTTCCCAGCTGATATCCGGAACTGAAGTAGCCTCTTTGATCATCTTCAAGAAATGGGATTTGAACATGTGGGCATTGTCACAGAAATCGTCTGTGAAATGTGGGCTATCTGTTCTGTTTGGTCTCACTGGGCTTCCACAGGTCACATATCAGGATAAAGAGAAGCCTTAAAGAGCCAGTGGAGAATGTGGGCATCGATCCCACTACCTCTCACATGCTAAGCGAGCGCTCTACCATTTGAGCTAATTCCCCTTGACGAGGGAAATACATCACTCGCTTTAACACAAAATAAGTTCATGTTCCTCCACCAAACACAAATGGAATGCTGGGATTTCCCAGCTGATATCCGGAACTGAAGTAGCCTCTTGGATCATCTTCAAGAAATGGGATTTGAACATGTGGGCATTGTCACAGAAATCGTCTGTGAAATGTGGGCTATCTGTTCTGTTTGGTCTCACTGGGCTTCCACAGGTCACATATCAGGATAAAGAGAAGCCTTAAAGAGCCAGTGGAGAATGTGGGCATCGATCCCACTACCTCTCACATGCAAAGCGAGCACTTTACCATTTGAGCTAATTCCCCTTTGAGAGGGAACCTCACCACTCACTCTGACACAAATTAAGTGTCCCTATCAAGTTCCTGCACCCACCTTTGGGCATACGTGGTTGCTATGTGTATCTAAATGAAATGTCATTGACTGGTCGATTTGTTGACACGGTTTAAAGATATCTAACCAAGAGTCTTCAGTTCTGACTGACTGTTGGAAAAAAACAGGTATTTAAGCTCTGAAGGCTTAAACCTTTGCAGAGATCTTAAATCGCTGATAGTTGATTTTTGAGTTCTGTTTTGTCAAGCTGAGCATGGAAGGTGGACGACAGTTGAGTGCTGGGATTTCACAGCTGATATTCGGAACTGAAGTAGCCTCTTGGATCATCTTCAAGAAATGGGATTTGAACATGTGGGGTTTGTCATAGAAATCGTCTGTGAGCCATCTTTCTGTTTGGTTGAAACGGCCTTAAACAGTTCGGATGGCAACTGTTTATTTGACTTCACAAAGTGTGTTTTGTCAAACTCCCTCACCAGGTGACTTATCAGGTTAAAGGAAGCACCTCGTGGAGAATGTGGGCATCGATCCACATTCTCCACGGGCATCGATCCCACTACCTCTCACATGCTAAGCGAGCGCTCTACCATTTGAGCTAATTCCCCTTGACGAAGGAAATACATCACTCGCTTTAACATAAAATAAGTTCATGTTCCTCCACCAAACACAAATGGAATGCTGGGATTTCCCAGCTGATATCCGGAACTGAAGTAGCCTCTTGGATCATCTTCAAGAAATGGGATTTGAACATGTGGGCATTGTCACAGAAATCGTCTGTGAAATGTGGGCTATCTGTTCTGTTTGGTCTCACTGGGCTTCCACAGGTCACATATCAGGATAAAGAGAAGCCTTAAAGAGCCAGTGGAGAATGTGGGCATCGATCCCACTACCTCTCACATGCAAAGCGAGCGCTCTACCATTTGAGCTAATTCCCCTTTGAGAGGGAACCTCACCACTCACTCTGACACAAATTAAGTGTCCCTATCAAGTTCCTGCACCCACCTTTGGGCATACGTGGTTGCTATGTGTATCTAAATGAAATGTCATTGACTGGTCGATTTGTTGACACGGTTTAAAGATATCTAACCAAGAGTCTTCAGTTCTGACTGACTGTTGGAAAAAAACAGGTATTTAAGCTCTGAAGGCTTAAACCTTTGCAGAGTTCTTAAATGTAACAATGCAGATAGTAGTCTGACACAGGTACAGGTTATTAGTTTCACTTGAGTGAAACTTGCAGTCATTCAGGTCAGCTGAGAGACAGAGTCTGGGAATATGAGTGTCGTCGTTCACTTTTGTTGTTCTTTGTGTTACTGTTGAGCCTGTTAGGAAGAGAGCTCAGATGAGTATTGTTGGTGGCTGATAGTTGATTTTTGAGTTCTGTTTTGTCAAGCTGAGCATGGAAGGTGGACGACAGTTGAGTGCTGGGATTTCACAGCTGATATTCGGAACTGAAGTAGCCTCTTGGATCATCTTCAAGAAATGGGATTTGAACATGTGGGGTTTGTCATAGAAATCGTCTGTGAGCCATCTTTCTGTTTGGTTGAAACGGCCTTAAACAGTTCGGATGGCAACTGTTTATTTGACTTCACAAAGTGTGTTTTGTCAAACTCCCTCACCAGGTGACTTATCAGGTTAAAGGAAGCACCTCGTGGAGAATGTGGGCATCGATCCCACTACCTCTAGCATGCTAAGCGAGCGCTCTACCATTTGAAATACATCACTCGCTTTAACGCAAAATAAGTTCATGTTCCTCCACCAAACACAAATGGAATTCTGGGATTTCCCAGCTGATATCCGGAACTGAAGTAGCCTCTTGGATCATCTTCAAGAAATGGGATTTGAACATGTGGGGTTTGTCATAGAAATCGTCTGTGAGCCATCTTTCTGTTTGGTTGAAATGGCCTTAAACAGTTCGGATGGCAACTGTTCATTTGACTTCTCAAAGTGTGTTTTGTCAAACTCCCTCACCAGGTGACTTATCAGGTTAAAGGGAGCACCTCGTGGAGAATGTGGGCATCGATCCCACTACCTCTCACATGCTAAGCGAGCGCTCTACCATTTGAGCTAATTCCCCTTGACGAGGGAAATACATCACTCGCTTTAACACAAAATAAGTTCATGTTCCTCCACCAAACACAAATGGAATGCTGGGATTTCCCAGCTGATATCCGGAACTGAAGTAGCCTCTTGGATCATCTTCAAGAAATGGGATTTGAACATTGTCACAGAAATCGTCTGTGAAATGTGGGCTATCTGTTCTGTTTGGTCTCACTGGGCTTCCACAGGTCACATATCAGGATAAAGAGAAGCCTTAAAGAGCCAGTGGAGAATGTGGGCATCGATCCCACTACCTCTCACATGCAAAGCGAGCGCTCTACCATTTGAGCTAATTCCCCTTTGAGAGGGAACCTCACCACTCACTCTGACACAAATTAAGTGTCCCTATCAAGTTCCTGCACCCACCTTTGGGCATACGTGGTTGCTATGTGTATCTAAATGAAATGTCATTGGTCGATTTGTTGACACGGTTTAAAGATATCTAACCAAGAGTCTTCAGTTCTGACTGACTGTTGGAAAAAAACAGGTATTTAAGCTCTGAAGGCTTAAACCTTTGCAGAGTTCTTAAATGTAACAATGCAGATAGTAGTCTGACACAGGTACAGGTTATTAGTTTCACTTGAGTCAAGGTGTGAAGTGCAGTCATTCAGGTCAGCTGAGAGACAGAGTCTGGGAATATGAGTGTCGTCGTTCACTTTTGTTGTTCTTTGTGTTACTGTTGAGCCTGTTAGGAAGAGAGCTCAGATGAGTATTGTTGGTGGCTGATAGTTGATTTTTGAGTTCTGTTTTGTCAAGCTGAGCATGGAAGGTGGACGACAGTTGAGTGCTGGGATTTCACAGCTGATATTCGGAACTGAAGTAGCCTCTTGGATCATCTTCAAGAAATGGGATTTGAACATGTGGGGTTTGTCATAGAAATCGTCTGTGAGCCATCTTTCTGTTTGGTTGAAACGGCCTTAAACAGTTCGGATGGCAACTGTTTATTTGACTTCACAAAGTGTGTTTTGTCAAACTCCCTCACCAGGTGACTTATCAGGTTAAAGGAAGCACCTCGTGGAGAATGTGGGCATCGATCCCACTACCTCTAGCATGCTAAGCGAGCGCTCTACCATTTGAAATACATCACTCGCTTTAACGCAAAATAAGTTCATGTTCCTCCACCAAACACAAATGGAATTCTGGGATTTCCCAGCTGATATCCGGAACTGAAGTAGCCTCTTGGATCATCTTCAAGAAATGGGATTTGAACATGTGGGGTTTGTCATAGAAATCGTCTGTGAGCCATCTTTCTGTTTGGTTGAAACAGCCTTAAACAGTTCGGATGGCAACTGTTCATTTGACTTCTCAAAGTGTGTTTTGTCAAACTCCCTCACCAGGTGACTTATCAGGTTAAAGGAAGCACCTCGTGGAGAATGTGGGCATCGATCCCACTACCTCTCGCATGCTAAGCGAGCGCTCTACCATTTGAGCTAATTCCCCTTGACGAAGGAAATACATCACTCGCTTTAACATAAAATAAGTTCATGTTCCTCCACCAAACACAAATGGAATGCTGGGATTTCCCAGCTGATATCCGGAACTGAAGTAGCCTCTTTGATCATCTTCAAGAAATGGGATTTGAACATGTGGGCATTGTCACAGAAATCGTCTGTGAAATGTGGGCTATCTGTTCTGTTTGGTCTCACTGGGCTTCCACAGGTCACATATCAGGATAAAGAGAAGCCTTAAAGAGCCAGTGGAGAATGTGGGCATCGATCCCACTACCTCTCACATGCTAAGCGAGCGCTCTACCATTTGAGCTAATTCCCCTTGACGAGGGAAATACATCACTCGCTTTAACACAAAATAAGTTCATGTTCCTCCACCAAACACAAATGGAATGCTGGGATTTCCCAGCTGATATCCGGAACTGAAGTAGCCTCTTGGATCATCTTCAAGAAATGGGATTTGAACATGTGGGCATTGTCACAGAAATCGTCTGTGAAATGTGGGCTATCTGTTCTGTTTGGTCTCACTGGGCTTCCACAGGTCACATATCAGGATAAAGAGAAGCCTTAAAGAGCCAGTGGAGAATGTGGGCATCGATCCCACTACCTCTCACATGCAAAGCGAGCACTTTACCATTTGAGCTAATTCCCCTTTGAGAGGGAACCTCACCACTCACTCTGACACAAATTAAGTGTCCCTATCAAGTTCCTGCACCCACCTTTGGGCATACGTGGTTGCTATGTGTATCTAAATGAAATGTCATTGACTGGTCGATTTGTTGACACGGTTTAAAGATATCTAACCAAGAGTCTTCAGTTCTGACTGACTGTTGGAAAAAAACAGGTATTTAAGCTCTGAAGGCTTAAACCTTTGCAGAGATCTTAAATGTAACAATGCAGATAGTAGTCTGACACAGGTACAGGTTATTAGTTTCACTTGAGTCAAGGTGTGAAGTGCAGTCATTCAGGTCAGCTGAGAGACAGAGTCTGGGAATATGAGTGTCGTCGTTCACTTTTGTTGTTCTTTGTGTTACTGTTGAGCCTGTTAGGAAGAGAGCTCAGATGAGTATTGTTGGTGGCTGATAGTTGATTTTTGAGTTCTGTTTTGTCAAGCTGAGCATGGAAGGTGGACGACAGTTGAGTGCTGGGATTTCACAGCTGATATTCGGAACTGAAGTAGCCTCTTGGATCATCTTCAAGAAATGGGATTTGAACATGTGGGGTTTGTCATAGAAATCGTCTGTGAGCCATCTTTCTGTTTGGTTGAAACGGCCTTAAACAGTTCGGATGGCAACTGTTTATTTGACTTCACAAAGTGTGTTTTGTCAAACTCCCTCACCAGGTGACTTATCAGGTTAAAGGAAGCACCTCGTGGAGAATGTGGGCATCGATCCCACTACCTCTAGCATGCTAAGCGAGCGCTCTACCATTTGAAATACATCACTCGCTTTAACGCAAAATAAGTTCATGTTCCTCCACCAAACACAAATGGAATTCTGGGATTTCCCAGCTGATATCCGGAACTGAAGTAGCCTCTTGGATCATCTTCAAGAAATGGGATTTGAACATGTGGGGTTTGTCATAGAAATCGTCTGTGAGCCATCTTTCTGTTTGGTTGAAACGGCCTTAAACAGTTCGGATGGCAACTGTTCATTTGACTTCTCAAAGTGTGTTTTGTCAAACTCCCTCACCAGGTGACTTATCAGGTTAAAGGAAGCACCTCGTGGAGAATGTGGGCATCGATCCCACTACCTCTCGCATGCTAAGCGAGCGCTCTACCATTTGAGCTAATTCCCCTTGACGAAGGAAATACATCACTCGCTTTAACATAAAATAAGTTCATGTTCCTCCACCAAACACAAATGGAATGCTGGGATTTCCCAGCTGATATCCGGAACTGAAGTAGCCTCTTTGATCATCTTCAAGAAATGGGATTTGAACATGTGGGCATTGTCACAGAAATCGTCTGTGAAATGTGGGCTATCTGTTCTGTTTGGTCTCACTGGGCTTCCACAGGTCACATATCAGGATAAAGAGAAGCCTTAAAGAGCCAGTGGAGAATGTGGGCATCGATCCCACTACCTCTCACATGCAAAGCGAGCGCTCTACCATTTGAGCTAATTCCCCTTTGAGAGGGAACCTCACCACTCACTCTGACACAAATTAAGTGTCCCTATCAAGTTCCTGCACCCACCTTTGGGCATACGTGGTTGCTATGTGTATCTAAATGAAATGTCATTGACTGGTCGATTTGTTGACACGGTTTAAAGATATCTAACCAAGAGTCTTCAGTTCTGACTGACTGTTGGAAAAAAACAGGTATTTAAGCTCTGAAGGCTTAAACCTTTGCAGAGTTCTTAAATGTAACAATGCAGATAGTAGTCTGACACAGGTACAGGTTATTAGTTTCACTTGAGTCAAGGTGTGAAGTGCAGTCATTCAGGTCAGCTGAGAGACAGAGTCTGGGAATATGAGTGTCGTCGTTCACTTTTGTTGTTCTTTGTGTTACTGTTGAGCCTGTTAGGAAGAGAGCTCAGATGAGTATTGTTGGTGGCTGATAGTTGATTTTTGAGTTCTGTTTTGTCAAGCTGAGCATGGAAGGTGGACGACAGTTGAGTGCTGGGATTTCACAGCTGATATTCGGAACTGAAGTAGCCTCTTGGATCATCTTCAAGAAATGGGATTTGAACATGTGGGGTTTGTCATAGAAATCGTCTGTGAGCCATCTTTCTGTTTGGTTGAAACGGCCTTAAACAGTTCGGATGGCAACTGTTTATTTGACTTCACAAAGTGTGTTTTGTCAAACTCCCTCACCAGGTGACTTATCAGGTTAAAGGAAGCACCTCGTGGAGAATGTGGGCATCGATCCCACTACCTCTAGCATGCTAAGCGAGCGCTCTACCATTTGAAATACATCACTCGCTTTAACGCAAAATAAGTTCATGTTCCTCCACCAAACACAAATGGAATTCTGGGATTTCCCAGCTGATATCCGGAACTGAAGTAGCCTCTTGGATCATCTTCAAGAAATGGGATTTGAACATGTGGGGTTTGTCATAGAAATCGTCTGTGAGCCATCTTTCTGTTTGGTTGAAATGGCCTTAAACAGTTCGGATGGCAACTGTTCATTTGACTTCTCAAAGTGTGTTTTGTCAAACTCCCTCACCAGGTGACTTATCAGGTTAAAGGGAGCACCTCGTGGAGAATGTGGGCATCGATCCCACTACCTCTCACATGCTAAGCGAGCGCTCTACCATTTGAGCTAATTCCCCTTGACGAAGGAAATACATCACTCGCTTTAACATAAAATAAGTTCATGTTCCTCCACCAAACACAAATGGAATGCTGGGATTTCCCAGCTGATATCCGGAACTGAAGTAGCCTCTTGGATCATCTTCAAGAAATGGGATTTGAACATGTGGGCATTGTCACAGAAATCGTCTGTGAAATGTGGGCTATCTGTTCTGTTTGGTCTCACTGGGCTTCCACAGGTCACATATCAGGATAAAGAGAAGCCTTAAAGAGCCAGTGGAGAATGTGGGCATCGATCCCACTACCTCTCACATGCAAAGCGAGCGCTCTACCATTTGAGCTAATTCCCCTTTGAGAGGGAACCTCACCACTCACTCTGACACAAATTAAGTGTCCCTATCAAGTTCCTGCACCCACCTTTGGGCATACGTGGTTGCTATGTGTATCTAAATGAAATGTCATTGACTGGTCGATTTGTTGACACGGTTTAAAGATATCTAACCAAGAGTCTTCAGTTCTGACTGACTGTTGGAAAAAAACAGGTATTTAAGCTCTGAAGGCTTAAACCTTTGCAGAGTTCTTAAATGTAACAATGCAGATAGTAGTCTGACACAGGTACAGGTTATTAGTTTCACTTGAGTCAAGGTGTGAAGTGCAGTCATTCAGGTCAGCTGAGAGACAGAGTCTGGGAATATGAGTGTCGTCGTTCACTTTTGTTGTTCTTTGTGTTACTGTTGAGCCTGTTAGGAAGAGAGCTCAGATGAGTATTGTTGGTGGCTGATAGTTGATTTTTGAGTTCTGTTTTGTCAAGCTGAGCATGGAAGGTGGACGACAGTTGAGTGCTGGGATTTCACAGCTGATATTCGGAACTGAAGTAGCCTCTTGGATCATCTTCAAGAAATGGGATTTGAACATGTGGGGTTTGTCATAGAAATCGTCTGTGAGCCATCTTTCTGTTTGGTTGAAACGGCCTTAAACAGTTCGGATGGCAACTGTTTATTTGACTTCACAAAGTGTGTTTTGTCAAACTCCCTCACCAGGTGACTTATCAGGTTAAAGGAAGCACCTCGTGGAGAATGTGGGCATCGATCCCACTACCTCTAGCATGCTAAGCGAGCGCTCTACCATTTGAAATACATCACTCGCTTTAACGCAAAATAAGTTCATGTTCCTCCACCAAACACAAATGGAATTCTGGGATTTCCCAGCTGATATCCGGAACTGAAGTAGCCTCTTGGATCATCTTCAAGAAATGGGATTTGAACATGTGGGGTTTGTCATAGAAATCGTCTGTGAGCCATCTTTCTGTTTGGTTGAAACGGCCTTAAACAGTTCGGATGGCAACTGTTCATTTGACTTCTCAAAGTGTGTTTTGTCAAACTCCCTCACCAGGTGACTTATCAGGTTAAAGGGAGCACCTCGTGGAGAATGTGGGCATCGATCCCACTACCTCTCACATGCTAAGCGAGCGCTCTACCATTTGAGCTAATTCCCCTTGACGAGGGAAATACATCACTCGCTTTAACACAAAATAAGTTCATGTTCCTCCACCAAACACAAATGGAATGCTGGGATTTCCCAGCTGATATCCGGAACTGAAGTAGCCTCTTGGATCATCTTCAAGAAATGGGATTTGAACATGTGGGCATTGTCACAGAAATCGTCTGTGAAATGTGGGCTATCTGTTCTGTTTGGTCTCACTGGGCTTCCACAGGTCACATATCAGGATAAAGAGAAGCCTTAAAGAGCCAGTGGAGAATGTGGGCATCGATCCCACTACCTCTCACATGCAAAGCGAGCGCTCTACCATTTGAGCTAATTCCCCTTTGAGAGGGAACCTCACCACTCACTCTGACACAAATTAAGTGTCCCTATCAAGTTCCTGCACCCACCTTTGGGCATACGTGGTTGCTATGTGTATCTAAATGAAATGTCATTGGTCGATTTGTTGACACGGTTTAAAGATATCTAACCAAGAGTCTTCAGTTCTGACTGACTGTTGGAAAAAAACAGGTATTTAAGCTCTGAAGGCTTAAACCTTTGCAGAGTTCTTAAATGTAACAATGCAGATAGTAGTCTGACACAGGTACAGGTTATTAGTTTCACTTGAGTCAAGGTGTGAAGTGCAGTCATTCAGGTCAGCTGAGAGACAGAGTCTGGGAATATGAGTGTCGTCGTTCACTTTTGTTGTTCTTTGTGTTACTGTTGAGCCTGTTAGGAAGAGAGCTCAGATGAGTATTGTTGGTGGCTGATAGTTGATTTTTGAGTTCTGTTTTGTCAAGCTGAGCATGGAAGGTGGACGACAGTTGAGTGCTGGGATTTCACAGCTGATATTCGGAACTGAAGTAGCCTCTTGGATCATCTTCAAGAAATGGGATTTGAACATGTGGGGTTTGTCATAGAAATCGTCTGTGAGCCATCTTTCTGTTTGGTTGAAACGGCCTTAAACAGTTCGGATGGCAACTGTTTATTTGACTTCACAAAGTGTGTTTTGTCAAACTCCCTCACCAGGTGACTTATCAGGTTAAAGGAAGCACCTCGTGGAGAATGTGGGCATCGATCCCACTACCTCTAGCATGCTAAGCGAGCGCTCTACCATTTGAAATACATCACTCGCTTTAACGCAAAATAAGTTCATGTTCCTCCACCAAACACAAATGGAATTCTGGGATTTCCCAGCTGATATCCGGAACTGAAGTAGCCTCTTGGATCATCTTCAAGAAATGGGATTTGAACATGTGGGGTTTGTCATAGAAATCGTCTGTGAGCCATCTTTCTGTTTGGTTGAAACGGCCTTAAACAGTTCGGATGGCAACTGTTCATTTGACTTCTCAAAGTGTGTTTTGTCAAACTCCCTCACCAGGTGACTTATCAGGTTAAAGGAAGCACCTCGTGGAGAATGTGGGCATCGATCCCACTACCTCTCGCTTGCGCTAAGAGAGAGCTGACATGAGAGCCAAAGTAAGCCCAAAGTAAGCCCACAGCAGCCAATCACGTTGCTCCCTGCGCTTCTGCCTGGGCTTACATTTGACCAATCGCGTGCCTGCATTTCCAAAGTAAGCCCCGTTCGACGTTTCGGCACACGACACCTGCGAGTGAGGCAGGAAGACGGTGGCTCGGCATTTCGGCACTCGACATCAGCGAACGCGAAGGATAGCGGTAAGTGCGAGACGTGTTGAGACTTGTTGCTCCTACTTTGCATTAAGTGTAAATAATAGGGGAAAACTGTGTTGAAAAATGTCGGCAACGGTCGCTCCCCCGGTTATAACGCTAAGGGAAGGGGATAGGGACAGGGAGGGGATATGACATTTGCTACAGTTACACACTTTAACATGTGCATGTTTAGTTTAGCTTCATTAGCTGCTAAACTACAGCTACTGTACTTTACTGTATATGCTATACTTCCAGTATCATACATATGCATACATATACCTATTATATGTACATATTTATATTGTATATATTTCATAAATGTGTATATATACATTTACATTACATTTTATATATATATTTATATAAGAATGCATAAGAATTGATGCAAAAAGTACCATTTGAACATGTGCATGTTTAGTTTAGCTTCATTAGCTGCTAAACTACAGCTACTGTACTTTACTGTATATGCTATACTTCCAGTATCATACATATGCATACATATACCTATTATATGTATATATTTATATTGTATATATTTCATAAATGTGTATACATACATTTACATTACATTTTATATATATATATTTATATAAGAATGCATAAGAATTGATGCAAAAAGTACCATTTGATTTAGATATGTCTTTTGTTTGCTCACATATACCTATTTAATGTATATATATTTATATTGTATCTATTTCATGAATGTGTATATATATATATATATATTTATGTTACATTACATTAATATATATATATGCATATATATATATATATATATATATATATGCATATATATATATATATAGCATACTTTGTTTACAACTGCCTAAAACTTTACTATATACATGTAATAGGTATCTTCCAAATGGCTAAAGGTAACAGTCTTTTCTCTCTATTTCCATTCAGAAAATGTATGCGTATCCTGTTTTTCGACGCGAGTCACCCACCTCGACCAGGCTTCTTATGGCAGCGTCGGAGGAGGCGAAGCGCTGTACGAACACTTCGTCTGGGAAGTTGGCAAAAGCCAGCGATGCGGTGCTGGCAGAGGCCAGGGCTTTTGTCAGTGGCAACGGGGGAGACCCCACTGACCAGTTCTTGGTACTGGCCCACTGTCAGCTACAGTTCGGCATGTACCAGGGCATGAGGTTTAGGTGGCTTCTGGAGAACTCTGTTGGCTATGCACTCTACTTGGTCAACAGTATTTCCCAGGAAAGAGCGCATACAACTCCTCTGTCAGAAAATAAACAGTTGTTCCTGCAGTACACCACGGACATTACTGAATTGACAGAGGAGCTGGTGAGGTTCAGGAGGAAGCAGGGAATGCAGGCTGAGGCAAGGCAAACAGGAGACCAGGGCTGTTTGATGGTGGAGTTTGGGAGGTTTCAGGGCCGCTCCATGAGGGAGGTTTATGAGGACCAGAGCAGGGAAGCCCAGGACCTCATCGTTTACCTGGTTAAGGCAGATGCCCGGCCCAACACCAACATGGCCCTTTTTAAGGCATATGTCTTAGAAAGACGAGCATCTGCCTCCACATCCACTGCCTCTGCACCCCCACCGGTCCCATCTACCTCCTCTGCACCCTCACCTGCATCCATCCAAACTGGTGCATGGAAGCCTGGCACTGTGAAAGCGCTGCTGGCTCGAGGGAAACACATGTCTCCCTCACAGCTGGCAAAAAAGCTTACAGTTCAAACCTGTGAGTAGGAGTGTGAATTAATAATTTCCCCTACGTCACTTCTACATGTGTTGGTTTATCATTTTATCTGACTACACACACTTGTCCACTTCTTTCCAGCTCCAGCACCGCAGTGCACATTACCCTCGGCTCCAAGACCCCGGACTGCACATGCGGCCCCTGAACAGCTTTTCCCGACTGGTAAGTGTGCACCATGTTGCATACATTTGTCTCTGTGTATATTAACAGTAGGCCTAATAGTTTTAACATTTCGCTTCCAGAGATGTCTGAGCATGACGACGAGGAGCTGATATCTGCTGCAACGCAAGTGGATGCACAGCTTCTAGCAGGTGTGGCATATGACACAATTGTAAATATGTGACCATGTGTAGTGACAACACAAACAAGTCATGTTTTTGTGGAAACTGTTTACTTTTTGTTTACAATACAGAGCTGTGTCCCATCAAGCGGGATGCATTCTTTGAATGCACTTCTTCAAAACCTTAAGGTTGTGTACGAAGGTGTGTTGTGTAGGTTTTTGTCTCCACTAGCTTCTGCTTTTTTCCCCTGCGCACCTAACCGCTCTAAAACAATCACCTGGTGTCTTCTTTCTTCAAGATCACATCATGTATTAAAATGACTGCATGCTCCTCTCACTCACCCATCAGCTCCCTCTTAGCAGGATAAGTGGACATTAATTGTTCTAATCATTAGAGTAGCAGTCGTTGCTGTGTCTGTGTACATGTTTCATGTCATCATTTACACCTGTTTTAACTCCTTTTTCCTTTCATCAAAAAGTCTACATTGGGTTCTTCACTGCCTTCTTCTGCCTACTCCTTAACGCTTGTGTTTGTGAGCTTTGTTGCATATTATTTTTAAATTCAACATTCAGTCAACCTAATATTGTTTTGCCCTCTGCATCATTTCTTCTCCAGAGGCCTGTGCTGCTCTCCCTCCAGCAGCAATACCAGACTTACCTCGTCTTGAGTTAAGTCATCAGCCACCAGCTGAGCTTCCCAGTCACTGGAAGAATCAGCTTCCATCGTTTCAGCAGGAGTGGATTCGCCATACTTTGTTCAAGGCGCATCCACGAACGGGCAAGCCAGAGCTTGTGTCCCAGCTGAAACTTTGGTGGCATCCTCCTCAGCCCCCCCTCATTCACACCCAGCCTCCTGCCTCACCTGACCTCTTCTTCTGTCGGCCGCTGTTCCTCTGGATGCCGCACAAGTTGTGGCGATTTCCGTTTGTCTGTGCTCGTCCAGCCTGTGGCAAGCACAGACTCACAGCAGCAGGGACCTACAGAACAGTGCGCAGAGTCTTGGCTATTGATGGGTGGTATGACCTTGCCACTGAGTACCTGGAGTGCAAAGGCTGCTCAAAAAAGTATCCATCTTGGTCTGAGGACATCCTTGGTCAGCTGGATATGGGCCACCGCAGCCAGTTTCCAGCACTGCTTACCTACAGGTAAATGCCTAATAAATGTCAACCATTACTAGGTGCTTGTATTTGTGTTCTTTTTTAGACATTTCACATTCTTCTTTCCTCAGGTACTCATGCGACATCCAGGTGGTGAGGATGATGAGGGAGAGGACAATGGGCAACAGTGTGACTCAGCTGTACAAAAAACTGCACGAACAGCACAGTGAGGCATGGATGCAGCGTGTCCTGCAGTACTTGACAGCTTGTGAGCCCTTCACACGGTCCTCTGTTGTCCGCCCTGTATTCCCTGAGCCTCCCCTCTTACCGGCTATACCTCAGCCCAAGTGGTTGCTCTCTGTGTTTGCCAGGGATGTTCTGGGGCGACTGAACGAGGTGAAGGCCAAAATCACCTCAGTGTTTGGCTCTGTCCTGAAGATGGACTCCACCAAAAAGGTACCACAGCACACATAATGACTACTTTATTTGTGCCAAATTGGGATTTTTTTTGTTCTATAGCAGCGGCAGAATGATAATAATAATTATAATAGAAGTAAGAAATGAGTGAATGAACACAGTTTTTGAGTCTTTTGTCTTTTCTCAACAGGTCGTCAAGAAACTTGCTGGTGCCGCAGCAGGTACAGCTGCCTGGGCTACTAACGTGGGGAACGAACACGGGCAAATCCTTGTTTCGGTCCTGACAGCCAGCGAGGGACAGGGACTGGATGCCATGGCAGCTGGCCTCATGCGGCGCTACACGGAGGCAGAAGAAGCACCACCAGGCATCATGTACGTGGACAAAGACTGCTGTAACCAGACAGGTCCTTGTCGGGTGAATGCCATGTTTGCTGAGTGGGGTGAACTTCAGGTGCGCCTAGACATTTGGCACTTTATGCGTCGTTTTGCTGCAGGCGTGACGACAGAGGCTCACCCCCTCTATGGCATCTACATGGCACGTTTGTCCACGTGCATTTTTGAATGGGACTCTGGTGATGTTGCTGCTCTTCGCCGCGCCAAAGAGTGTGAGCTGGCAGCAAGGGTTGGCAACATCTCTGAGGAGGCTGTCAACAGTCGCATTACGCGGAGGGAGTTGGCGCTGCACTGCAGGAGGAGGACCAGAGGGGTGGAGGAGACCACCAGACTGATCAATGAATTGATCAGTCTGTTTGACAGTCCCAGTGGGAAGGACACTCTGGGAGTTTCTCTGCTGGACCATGAACGGATCCAGCAGATCTGGAAGGAGCAGGAGAAACACCTGTCCTGTATCCAGGACCCAGAAGACTTCCCACTGTATGTGAAGACTGGCACGCTGAAGAAAGGCGGTGTGGAGCTCAGCTGCTACAGGTGTGCCCGTGGTTCAACCTCCCTGGAGTCCTTCCACCTCCACTTAAATAGATTTATCCCAGGTATTGCATACATAGTCACTAGTTTCACTGTTTTTCTCAGTATGCCTGGTTGTAATGAACATTTTTTTTTGTCATAATTCCATTACATGTGTCTCATATGTTGTAAAAATGTTAAACATGCTTCTCTGTTTATTTTACCTTCAGGAACCAGTGCCAGTGATGCACATTTCCAGGCATATCTCCTGGAAGGGCTGATGCGCTGGAATGCCGACCGGATGGAGGATGCTGTGAAAGGAGCACCTTCCATGCGCTGTTATGGCAGTGCTCTGAGGGAGGCAGTGGATGGGCTCAGCCAAACAGTGCTAGGCAGATCCTGGGATGAGCGCTATCGCGCCCCTGGAACATACACAGGTCAGACATTCACTAATTTGTCATGAGAATAACTGAAATAATTGTTTGTTTTTACAAACACACAAATCAATTTAACCTTTAATATATTACATAAACTATTCCGAATACTTTATCTTTTCTGGGGTTTTTTTCTAGGTGAACTGCTGGGAATAGAGTACCTGTACAGTCAGACTGGCCAAACACTGACTGCAGTGCTCCAGAACCCAGAGGAGGAGGACAGGCTGGTGGAGCAGGTCGATGATGAGGACTTGCAAGATGAGGGGTTCAATGAAGAGACCACGGAGGACATCACAGTGCCTGTGCTCTGTGAGGATGACCCCTGTCGTGGTCTCGAGAACAGGCCCTCATTGACCTCAAGTCTTCAGGCCACTCCACCTCAGGCCCCTGCATCACTGCCAGCTACGTCACAGGATGCAGGACAACCTCCTGCCGCTGCCGCTGCGGCTGCCGCTTCAGAGCAGCCTGGGACTTCTCAGGCTTCTTCAGACGAGGCTCAAGTAAGACACTTTATTGCCTATTTAAATTGAATCTCAATAACATTTAATTTCACACATAGTCCAATGCCTCTATACCTCCATTTCACTATTAACCACATTGATTTATTAGGGAGCAGTCATTGGACCGGATGGGGTCGCTGGGTGGGACAAGGTCCAGGATCTTGCAGCTTTCCTGGTGGGTCTCCGTGAAGCTGCTTACCTCACTGCGGAGGAGGTGACCCAGGTCGTCCAGCGGTGGACCGCTCTCCCTGATGGTGACAAGCAGCGGGTGATCTACCAGCCCCGTCATCAGCTGCGACTGACAACTGGCCGCTTTAAGGCGCCTAAGCGGTCTGGAGTCACACCGGGAGTGGAGAGTGTGAAGCGCTGCTTGATAGGGCATCCTGGGGGGCCAGCTCAGTGGCCCAGCACCAGCCGCTTGGTTGAGGCCATGTGCATAAGGCTGTGCACTTTGCACAAGACAACCACCAGGAAGGCTGGAGTTCCCACACCCAGGTGGAAAAAAATCCTATTGGACTACCACCACATCCGGGACTTGGTGCTTAACAGTCCCAGGGTTATGGCAGACACAGAAATCCAGCTCTTTGAGATAAACCAGCGGACACTCATTCAGTGGTAGGTCAAGCACAAATTCAGAAATTGACTGAATAATTCGGTAAAGAATGCATATCTGACACAAATGATCTTCTCTCAGGTTTCAACGGCGGCAAAAGACCCAGGAGATGAGTGTCCTTTCTCAGGGACTGGCTATGCCAAACCCCATTCCTGTGGCACCGGGCCAGCTCCCACCAAAGGACAAATTACAGCTCCTGCCTTCCACATCTGGCCCAAGGCATGTATTTGTCCTTCCTCCAAATTTGGAGGGACAGGCTCCTGTCCTGAAGCCAGGCCCACAGCCTGCTGCTGCTGCTGCTGCTGCTGCTGCTGCTGCTGCTGCTGCTGCTGCTGCCACCAGAGAGCGCCCCCTTGCACCTGCCTCCACAGCATCAGACCCTGTGTCAGCCTCTGGGATGTCTGGCACTTTCATCCTCAACAGACATATGGCGGCGTCCTTGGTGCTGGGAACCCCTTGTGCCTCAACATCAGGTGCAGGCCCAGCACCTCCTGTTCCTGCACCCACTGCACCTACTGCTCCTGTGTCCCGGTACACTGAGAGGAACAGGCGCCGCCGGACCCTTGAGGAGGAGAGTGGTGTGGCAAAGAGGAAGTATGCCAGGACTGTCGCACACAACACCTGTGGCCAGTGTGGGCAGCCTAAAACCAAGGCGTTTGGGCATAGTCGGCATGGCAGTGCTACGTTCTGTGCAACTTCCTCAAAGGGAAAAACACTGGAGGACTGGTTGGCAGAGAGAAGATCCCCTAAATAAAAGCTCTGGCTGTATAAATTGTATATATTGTAGTTTATGTATATATTTTTGTGTATAGTTCCTTATATATAGTTCTTTGTATATAGTTTTTTTTTGAAGTGTGTGTGTGTGTTTGTGTGTGTGTGTGCGTGTGCATTTCAATACTTTATTATTAAATATAACTGTTCCAACAATTCAGTCTCAGCCTGTGTATTATCAATAATCATATCATATTGTCCCACAGTCTTCGAAGGCACACTTTATTGTTATTATCATCAGAATCACAAATACAAATACAAATACAAACAGGATTTCCTGCGGGAAAAAAAATAAGAATTCCTTGACAATATGGTCTGGGGGGGTGGGGGGTATGTGTTCTTCATAAAGCTCCAATGTCCTTCATACTGTAATACACAAAAGAGTAAGTATTAATACAATGACATGAAATTGCTATGATTGCTATGCAAGGTCCTTTATAGCACACATTATATTATCATAACATAACATAAAAAAAATAATTAGTATTAATCTATACAAGGAAACTAAATTGATATGACATCAGAAGGCAGATTTCATTATTATTGAATGTAACCATAAACAGATAAACATGACAAGTTGATTAGGTATTCTAAATTTAGAACGTGAGATTCTAAATATAAAACGTGACCCTGGCGATCGCATGTTCGCCGGTTCGACTCCAGCTCATGGCGAGACTTGTTTTCACAGAAAATTCAAAAATTCAAATATCGGTCCTGCGCACATCCACTCAGCTCTGCGCACCTCCTGACCCCCCTGCGCCCCCTCGCAGGGGCGCAGGGGGGTCAGGAGGTGCGCTGGGAGGAGCGAGAAGATTGGCTCCCTGCCTTTGCGCAGCGAGCGCTCTACCATTTGAGCTAATTCCCCTTGACGAAGGAAATACATCACTCGCTTTAACATAAAATAAGTTCATGTTCCTCCACCAAACACAAATGGAATGCTGGGATTTCCCAGCTGATATCCGGAACTGAAGTAGCCTCTTTGATCATCTTCAAGAAATGGGATTTGAACATGTGGGCATTGTCACAGAAATCGTCTGTGAAATGTGGGCTATCTGTTCTGTTTGGTCTCACTGGGCTTCCACAGGTCACATATCAGGATAAAGAGAAGCCTTAAAGAGCCAGTGGAGAATGTGGGCATCGATCCCACTACCTCTCACATGCAAAGCGAGCGCTCTACCATTTGAGCTAATTCCCCTTTGAGAGGGAACCTCACCACTCACTCTGACACAAATTAAGTGTCCCTATCAAGTTCCTGCACCCACCTTTGGGCATACGTGGTTGCTATGTGTATCTAAATGAAATGTCATTGACTGGTCGATTTGTTGACACGGTTTAAAGATATCTAACCAAGAGTCTTCAGTTCTGACTGACTGTTGGAAAAAAACAGGTATTTAAGCTCTGAAGGCTTAAACCTTTGCAGAGTTCTTAAATGTAACAATGCAGATAGTAGTCTGACACAGGTACAGGTTATTAGTTTCACTTGAGTCAAGGTGTGAAGTGCAGTCATTCAGGTCAGCTGAGAGACAGAGTCTGGGAATATGAGTGTCGTCGTTCACTTTTGTTGTTCTTTGTGTTACTGTTGAGCCTGTTAGGAAGAGAGCTCAGATGAGTATTGTTGGTGGCTGATAGTTGATTTTTGAGTTCTGTTTTGTCAAGCTGAGCATGGAAGGTGGACGACAGTTGAGTGCTGGGATTTCACAGCTGATATTCGGAACTGAAGTAGCCTCTTGGATCATCTTCAAGAAATGGGATTTGAACATGTGGGGTTTGTCATAGAAATCGTCTGTGAGCCATCTTTCTGTTTGGTTGAAACGGCCTTAAACAGTTCGGATGGCAACTGTTTATTTGACTTCACAAAGTGTGTTTTGTCAAACTCCCTCACCAGGTGACTTATCAGGTTAAAGGAAGCACCTCGTGGAGAATGTGGGCATCGATCCCACTACCTCTAGCATGCTAAGCGAGCGCTCTACCATTTGAAATACATCACTCGCTTTAACGCAAAATAAGTTCATGTTCCTCCACCAAACACAAATGGAATTCTGGGATTTCCCAGCTGATATCCGGAACTGAAGTAGCCTCTTGGATCATCTTCAAGAAATGGGATTTGAACATGTGGGGTTTGTCATAGAAATCGTCTGTGAGCCATCTTTCTGTTTGGTTGAAATGGCCTTAAACAGTTCGGATGGCAACTGTTCATTTGACTTCTCAAAGTGTGTTTTGTCAAACTCCCTCACCAGGTGACTTATCAGGTTAAAGGGAGCACCTCGTGGAGAATGTGGGCATCGATCCCACTACCTCTCACATGCTAAGCGAGCGCTCTACCATTTGAGCTAATTCCCCTTGACGAGGGAAATACATCACTCGCTTTAACACAAAATAAGTTCATGTTCCTCCACCAAACACAAATGGAATGCTGGGATTTCCCAGCTGATATCCGGAACTGAAGTAGCCTCTTGGATCATCTTCAAGAAATGGGATTTGAACATGTGGGCATTGTCACAGAAATCGTCTGTGAAATGTGGGCTATCTGTTCTGTTTGGTCTCACTGGGCTTCCACAGGTCACATATCAGGATAAAGAGAAGCCTTAAAGAGCCAGTGGAGAATGTGGGCATCGATCCCACTACCTCTCACATGCAAAGCGAGCGCTCTACCATTTGAGCTAATTCCCCTTTGAGAGGGAACCTCACCACTCACTCTGACACAAATTAAGTGTCCCTATCAAGTTCCTGCACCCACCTTTGGGCATACGTGGTTGCTATGTGTATCTAAATGAAATGTCATTGGTCGATTTGTTGACACGGTTTAAAGATATCTAACCAAGAGTCTTCAGTTCTGACTGACTGTTGGAAAAAAACAGGTATTTAAGCTCTGAAGGCTTAAACCTTTGCAGAGTTCTTAAATGTAACAATGCAGATAGTAGTCTGACACAGGTACAGGTTATTAGTTTCACTTGAGTCAAGGTGTGAAGTGCAGTCATTCAGGTCAGCTGAGAGACAGAGTCTGGGAATATGAGTGTCGTCGTTCACTTTTGTTGTTCTTTGTGTTACTGTTGAGCCTGTTAGGAAGAGAGCTCAGATGAGTATTGTTGGTGGCTGATAGTTGATTTTTGAGTTCTGTTTTGTCAAGCTGAGCATGGAAGGTGGACGACAGTTGAGTGCTGGGATTTCACAGCTGATATTCGGAACTGAAGTAGCCTCTTGGATCATCTTCAAGAAATGGGATTTGAACATGTGGGGTTTGTCATAGAAATCGTCTGTGAGCCATCTTTCTGTTTGGTTGAAACGGCCTTAAACAGTTCGGATGGCAACTGTTTATTTGACTTCACAAAGTGTGTTTTGTCAAACTCCCTCACCAGGTGACTTATCAGGTTAAAGGAAGCACCTCGTGGAGAATGTGGGCATCGATCCCACTACCTCTAGCATGCTAAGCGAGCGCTCTACCATTTGAAATACATCACTCGCTTTAACGCAAAATAAGTTCATGTTCCTCCACCAAACACAAATGGAATTCTGGGATTTCCCAGCTGATATCCGGAACTGAAGTAGCCTCTTGGATCATCTTCAAGAAATGGGATTTGAACATGTGGGGTTTGTCATAGAAATCGTCTGTGAGCCATCTTTCTGTTTGGTTGAAACAGCCTTAAACAGTTCGGATGGCAACTGTTCATTTGACTTCTCAAAGTGTGTTTTGTCAAACTCCCTCACCAGGTGACTTATCAGGTTAAAGGGAGCACCTCGTGGAGAATGTGGGCATCGATCCCACTACCTCTCACATGCTAAGCGAGCGCTCTACCATTTGAGCTAATTCCCCTTGACGAGGGAAATACATCACTCGCTTTAACACAAAATAAGTTCATGTTCCTCCACCAAACACAAATGGAATGCTGGGATTTCCCAGCTGATATCCGGAACTGAAGTAGCCTCTTGGATCATCTTCAAGAAATGGGATTTGAACATGTGGGCATTGTCACAGAAATCGTCTGTGAAATGTGGGCTATCTGTTCTGTTTGGTCTCACTGGGCTTCCACAGGTCACATATCAGGATAAAGAGAAGCCTTAAAGAGCCAGTGGAGAATGTGGGCATCGATCCCACTACCTCTCACATGCAAAGCGAGCGCTCTACCATTTGAGCTAATTCCCCTTTGAGAGGGAACCTCACCACTCACTCTGACACAAATTAAGTGTCCCTATCAAGTTCCTGCACCCACCTTTGGGCATACGTGGTTGCTATGTGTATCTAAATGAAATGTCATTGGTCGATTTGTTGACACGGTTTAAAGATATCTAACCAAGAGTCTTCAGTTCTGACTGACTGTTGGAAAAAAACAGGTATTTAAGCTCTGAAGGCTTAAACCTTTGCAGAGTTCTTAAATGTAACAATGCAGATAGTAGTCTGACACAGGTACAGGTTATTAGTTTCACTTGAGTCAAGGTGTGAAGTGCAGTCATTCAGGTCAGCTGAGAGACAGAGTCTGGGAATATGAGTGTCGTCGTTCACTTTTGTTGTTCTTTGTGTTACTGTTGAGCCTGTTAGGAAGAGAGCTCAGATGAGTATTGTTGGTGGCTGATAGTTGATTTTTGAGTTCTGTTTTGTCAAGCTGAGCATGGAAGGTGGACGACAGTTGAGTGCTGGGATTTCACAGCTGATATTCGGAACTGAAGTAGCCTCTTGGATCATCTTCAAGAAATGGGATTTGAACATGTGGGGTTTGTCATAGAAATCGTCTGTGAGCCATCTTTCTGTTTGGTTGAAACGGCCTTAAACAGTTCGGATGGCAACTGTTTATTTGACTTCACAAAGTGTGTTTTGTCAAACTCCCTCACCAGGTGACTTATCAGGTTAAAGGAAGCACCTCGTGGAGAATGTGGGCATCGATCCCACTACCTCTAGCATGCTAAGCGAGCGCTCTACCATTTGAAATACATCACTCGCTTTAACGCAAAATAAGTTCATGTTCCTCCACCAAACACAAATGGAATTCTGGGATTTCCCAGCTGATATCCGGAACTGAAGTAGCCTCTTGGATCATCTTCAAGAAATGGGATTTGAACATGTGGGGTTTGTCATAGAAATCGTCTGTGAGCCATCTTTCTGTTTGGTTGAAACATCCTTAAACAGTTCGGATGGCAACTGTTCATTTGACTTCTCAAAGTGTGTTTTGTCAAACTCCCTCACCAGGTGACTTATCAGGTTAAAGGGAGCACCTCGTGGAGAATGTGGGCATCGATCCCACTACCTCTCACATGCTAAGCGAGCGCTCTACCATTTGAGCTAATTCCCCTTGACGAGGGAAATACATCACTCGCTTTAACACAAAATAAGTTCATGTTCCTCCACCAAACACAAATGGAATGCTGGGATTTCCCAGCTGATATCCGGAACTGAAGTAGCCTCTTGGATCATCTTCAAGAAATGGGATTTGAACATGTGGGCATTGTCACAGAAATCGTCTGTGAAATGTGGGCTATCTGTTCTGTTTGGTCTCATGGGCTTCCACAGGTCACATATCAGGATAAAGAGAAGCCTTAAAGAGCCAGTGGAGAATGTGGGCATCGATCCCACTACCTCTCACATGCAAAGCGAGCACTTTACCATTTGAGCTAATTCCCCTTTGAGAGGGAACCTCACCACTCACTCTGACACAAATTAAGTGTCCCTATCAAGTTCCTGCACCCACCTTTGGGCATACGTGGTTGCTATGTGTATCTAAATGAAATGTCATTGACTGGTCGATTTGTTGACACGGTTTAAAGATATCTAACCAAGAGTCTTCAGTTCTGACTGACTGTTGGAAAAAAACAGGTATTTAAGCTCTGAAGGCTTAAACCTTTGCAGAGTTCTTAAATGTAACAATGCAGATAGTAGTCTGACACAGGTACAGGTTATTAGTTTCACTTGAGTCAAGGTGTGAAGTGCAGTCATTCAGGTCAGCTGAGAGACAGAGTCTGGGAATATGAGTGTCGTCGTTCACTTTTGTTGTTCTTTGTGTTACTGTTGAGCCTGTTAGGAAGAGAGCTCAGATGAGTATTGTTGGTGGCTGATAGTTGATTTTTGAGTTCTGTTTTGTCAAGCTGAGCATGGAAGGTGGACGACAGTTGAGTGCTGGGATTTCACAGCTGATATTCGGAACTGAAGTAGCCTCTTGGATCATCTTCAAGAAATGGGATTTGAACATGTGGGGTTTGTCATAGAAATCGTCTGTGAGCCATCTTTCTGTTTGGTTGAAACGGCCTTAAACAGTTCGGATGGCAACTGTTTATTTGACTTCACAAAGTGTGTTTTGTCAAACTCCCTCACCAGGTGACTTATCAGGTTAAAGGAAGCACCTCGTGGAGAATGTGGGCATCGATCCCACTACCTCTAGCATGCTAAGCGAGCGCTCTACCATTTGAAATACATCACTCGCTTTAACGCAAAATAAGTTCATGTTCCTCCACCAAACACAAATGGAATTCTGGGATTTCCCAGCTGATATCCGGAACTGAAGTAGCCTCTTGGATCATCTTCAAGAAATGGGATTTGAACATGTGGGGTTTGTCATAGAAATCGTCTGTGAGCCATCTTTCTGTTTGGTTGAAACGGCCTTAAACAGTTCGGATGGCAACTGTTCATTTGACTTCTCAAAGTGTGTTTTGTCAAACTCCCTCACCAGGTGACTTATCAGGTTAAAGGAAGCACCTCGTGGAGAATGTGGGCATCGATCCCACTACCTCTCGCATGCTAAGCGAGCGCTCTACCATTTGAGCTAATTCCCCTTGACGAAGGAAATACATCACTCGCTTTAACATAAAATAAGTTCATGTTCCTCCACCAAACACAAATGGAATGCTGGGATTTCCCAGCTGATATCCGGAACTGAAGTAGCCTCTTTGATCATCTTCAAGAAATGGGATTTGAACATGTGGGCATTGTCACAGAAATCGTCTGTGAAATGTGGGCTATCTGTTCTGTTTGGTCTCACTGGGCTTCCACAGGTCACATATCAGGATAAAGAGAAGCCTTAAAGAGCCAGTGGAGAATGTGGGCATCGATCCCACTACCTCTCACATGCTAAGCGAGCGCTCTACCATTTGAGCTAATTCCCCTTGACGAGGGAAATACATCACTCGCTTTAACACAAAATAAGTTCATGTTCCTCCACCAAACACAAATGGAATGCTGGGATTTCCCAGCTGATATCCGGAACTGAAGTAGCCTCTTGGATCATCTTCAAGAAATGGGATTTGAACATGTGGGCATTGTCACAGAAATCGTCTGTGAAATGTGGGCTATCTGTTCTGTTTGGTCTCACTGGGCTTCCACAGGTCACATATCAGGATAAAGAGAAGCCTTAAAGAGCCAGTGGAGAATGTGGGCATCGATCCCACTACCTCTCACATGCAAAGCGAGCACTTTACCATTTGAGCTAATTCCCCTTTGAGAGGGAACCTCACCACTCACTCTGACACAAATTAAGTGTCCCTATCAAGTTCCTGCACCCACCTTTGGGCTTACGTGGTTGCTATGTGTATCTAAATGAAATGTCATTGACTGGTCGATTTGTTGACACGGTTTAAAGATATCTAACCAAGAGTCTTCAGTTCTGACTGACTGTTGGAAAAAAACAGGTATTTAAGCTCTGAAGGCTTAAACCTTTGCAGAGTTCTTAAATGTAACAATGCAGATAGTAGTCTGACACAGGTACAGGTTATTAGTTTCACTTGAGTCAAGGTGTGAAGTGCAGTCATTCAGGTCAGCTGAGAGACAGAGTCTGGGAATATGAGTGTCGTCGTTCACTTTTGTTGTTCTTTGTGTTACTGTTGAGCCTGTTAGGAAGAGAGCTCAGATGAGTATTGTTGGTGGCTGATAGTTGATTTTTGAGTTCTGTTTTGTCAAGCTGAGCATGGAAGGTGGACGACAGTTGAGTGCTGGGATTTCACAGCTGATATTCGGAACTGAAGTAGCCTCTTGGATCATCTTCAAGAAATGGGATTTGAACATGTGGGGTTTGTCATAGAAATCGTCTGTGAGCCATCTTTCTGTTTGGTTGAAACGGCCTTAAACAGTTCGGATGGCAACTGTTTATTTGACTTCACAAAGTGTGTTTTGTCAAACTCCCTCACCAGGTGACTTATCAGGTTAAAGGAAGCACCTCGTGGAGAATGTGGGCATCGATCCCACTACCTCTAGCATGCTAAGCGAGCGCTCTACCATTTGAAATACATCACTCGCTTTAACGCAAAATAAGTTCATGTTCCTCCACCAAACACAAATGGAATTCTGGGATTTCCCAGCTGATATCCGGAACTGAAGTAGCCTCTTGGATCATCTTCAAGAAATGGGATTTGAACATGTGGGGTTTGTCATAGAAATCGTCTGTGAGCCATCTTTCTGTTTGGTTGAAACGGCCTTAAACAGTTCGGATGGCAACTGTTCATTTGACTTCTCAAAGTGTGTTTTGTCAAACTCCCTCACCAGGTGACTTATCAGGTTAAAGGAAGCACCTCGTGGAGAATGTGGGCATCGATCCCACTACCTCTCGCATGCTAAGCGAGCGCTCTACCATTTGAGCTAATTCCCCTTGACGAAGGAAATACATCACTCGCTTTAACATAAAATAAGTTCATGTTCCTCCACCAAACACAAATGGAATGCTGGGATTTCCCAGCTGATATCCGGAACTGAAGTAGCCTCTTTGATCATCTTCAAGAAATGGGATTTGAACATGTGGGCATTGTCACAGAAATCGTCTGTGAAATGTGGGCTATCTGTTCTGTTTGGTCTCACTGGGCTTCCACAGGTCACATATCAGGATAAAGAGAAGCCTTAAAGAGCCAGTGGAGAATGTGGGCATCGATCCCACTACCTCTCACATGCAAAGCGAGCGCTCTACCATTTGAGCTAATTCCCCTTTGAGAGGGAACCTCACCACTCACTCTGACACAAATTAAGTGTCCCTATCAAGTTCCTGCACCCACCTTTGGGCATACGTGGTTGCTATGTGTATCTAAATGAAATGTCATTGACTGGTCGATTTGTTGACACGGTTTAAAGATATCTAACCAAGAGTCTTCAGTTCTGACTGACTGTTGGAAAAAAACAGGTATTTAAGCTCTGAAGGCTTAAACCTTTGCAGAGTTCTTAAATGTAACAATGCAGATAGTAGTCTGACACAGGTACAGGTTATTAGTTTCACTTGAGTCAAGGTGTGAAGTGCAGTCATTCAGGTCAGCTGAGAGACAGAGTCTGGGAATATGAGTGTCGTCGTTCACTTTTGTTGTTCTTTGTGTTACTGTTGAGCCTGTTAGGAAGAGAGCTCAGATGAGTATTGTTGGTGGCTGATAGTTGATTTTTGAGTTCTGTTTTGTCAAGCTGAGCATGGAAGGTGGACGACAGTTGAGTGCTGGGATTTCACAGCTGATATTCGGAACGGAAGTAGCCTCTTGGATCATCTTCAAGAAATGGGATTTGAACATGTGGGGTTTGTCATAGAAATCGTCTGTGAGCCATCTTTCTGTTTGGTTGAAACGGCCTTAAACAGTTCGGATGGCAACTGTTTATTTGACTTCACAAAGTGTGTTTTGTCAAACTCCCTCACCAGGTGACTTATCAGGTTAAAGGAAGCACCTCGTGGAGAATGTGGGCATCGATCCCACTACCTCTAGCATGCTAAGCGAGCGCTCTACCATTTGAAATACATCACTCGCTTTAACGCAAAATAAGTTCATGTTCCTCCACCAAACACAAATGGAATGCTGGGATTTCCCAGCTGATATCCGGAACTGAAGTAGCCTCTTGGATCATCTTCAAGAAATGGGATTTGAACATGTGGGCATTGTCACAGAAATCGTCTGTGAAATGTGGGCTATCTGTTCTGTTTGGTCTCACTGGGCTTCCACAGGTCACATATCAGGATAAAGAGAAGCCTTAAAGAGCCAGTGGAGAATGTGGGCATCGATCCCACTACCTCTCACATGCAAAGCGAGCGCTCTACCATTTGAGCTAATTCCCCTTTGAGAGGGAACCTCACCACTCACTCTGACACAAATTAAGTGTCCCTATCAAGTTCCTGCACCCACCTTTGGGCATACGTGGTTGCTATGTGTATCTAAATGAAATGTCATTGGTCGATTTGTTGACACGGTTTAAAGATATCTAACCAAGAGTCTTCAGTTCTGACTGACTGTTGGAAAAAAACAGGTATTTAAGCTCTGAAGGCTTAAACCTTTGCAGAGTTCTTAAATGTAACAATGCAGATAGTAGTCTGACACAGGTACAGGTTATTAGTTTCACTTGAGTCAAGGTGTGAAGTGCAGTCATTCAGGTCAGCTGAGAGACAGAGTCTGGGAATATGAGTGTCGTCGTTCACTTTTGTTGTTCTTTGTGTTACTGTTGAGCCTGTTAGGAAGAGAGCTCAGATGAGTATTGTTGGTGGCTGATAGTTGATTTTTGAGTTCTGTTTTGTCAAGCTGAGCATGGAAGGTGGACGACAGTTGAGTGCTGGGATTTCACAGCTGATATTCGGAACTGAAGTAGCCTCTTGGATCATCTTCAAGAAATGGGATTTGAACATGTGGGGTTTGTCATAGAAATCGTCTGTGAGCCATCTTTCTGTTTGGTTGAAACGGCCTTAAACAGTTCGGATGGCAACTGTTTATTTGACTTCACAAAGTGTGTTTTGTCAAACTCCCTCACCAGGTGACTTATCAGGTTAAAGGAAGCACCTCGTGGAGAATGTGGGCATCGATCCCACTACCTCTAGCATGCTAAGCGAGCGCTCTACCATTTGAAATACATCACTCGCTTTAACGCAAAATAAGTTCATGTTCCTCCACCAAACACAAATGGAATTCTGGGATTTCCCAGCTGATATCCGGAACTGAAGTAGCCTCTTGGATCATCTTCAAGAAATGGGATTTGAACATGTGGGGTTTGTCATAGAAATCGTCTGTGAGCCATCTTTCTGTTTGGTTGAAACGGCCTTAAACAGTTCGGATGGCAACTGTTCATTTGACTTCTCAAAGTGTGTTTTGTCAAACTCCCTCACCAGGTGACTTATCAGGTTAAAGGAAGCACCTCGTGGAGAATGTGGGCATCGATCCCACTACCTCTAGCATGCTAAGCGAGCGCTCTACCATTTGAAATACATCACTCGCTTTAACGCAAAATAAGTTCATGTTCCTCCACCAAACACAAATGGAATGCTGGGATTTCCCAGCTGATATCCGGAACTGAAGTAGCCTCTTGGATCATCTTCAAGAAATGGGATTTGAACATGTGGGCATTGTCACAGAAATCGTCTGTGAAATGTGGGCTATCTGTTCTGTTTGGTCTCACTGGGCTTCCACAGGTCACATATCAGGATAAACAGAAGCCTTAAAGAGCCAGTGGAGAATGTGGGCATCGATCCCACTACCTCTCACATGCAAAGCGAGCGCTCTACCATTTGAGCTAATTCCCCTTTGACAGGGAACCTCACCACTCACTCTGACACAAATTAAGTGTCCCTATCAAGTTCCTGCACCCACCTTTGGGCATACGTGGTTGCTATGTGTATCTAAATGAAATGTCATTGACTGGTCGATTTGTTGACACGGTTTAAAGATATCTAACCAAGAGTCTTCAGTTCTGACTGACTGTTGGAAAAAAACAGGTATTTAAGCTCTGAAGGCTTAAACCTTTGCAGAGTTCTTAAATGTAACAATGCAGATAGTAGTCTGACACAGGTACAGGTTATTAGTTTCACTTGAGTCAAGGTGTGAAGTGCAGTCATTCAGGTCAGCTGAGAGACAGAGTCTGGGAATATGAGTGTCGTCGTTCACTTTTGTTGTTCTTTGTGTTACTGTTGAGCCTGTTAGGAAGAGAGCTCAGATGAGTATTGTTGGTGGCTGATAGTTGATTTTTGAGTTCTGTTTTGTCAAGCTGAGCATGGAAGGTGGACGACAGTTGAGTGCTGGGATTTCACAGCTGATATTCGGAACTGAAGTAGCCTCTTGGATCATCTTCAAGAAATGGGATTTGAACATGTGGGGTTTGTCATAGAAATCGTCTGTGAGCCATCTTTCTGTTTGGTTGAAACGGCCTTAAACAGTTCGGATGGCAACTGTTTATTTGACTTCACAAAGTGTGTTTTGTCAAACTCCCTCACCAGGTGACTTATCAGGTTAAAGGAAGCACCTCGTGGAGAATGTGGGCATCGATCCCACTACCTCTAGCATGCTAAGCGAGCGCTCTACCATTTGAAATACATCACTCGCTTTAACGCAAAATAAGTTCATGTTCCTCCACCAAACACAAATGGAATTCTGGGATTTCCCAGCTGATATCCGGAACTGAAGTAGCCTCTTGGATCATCTTCAAGAAATGGGATTTGAACATGTGGGGTTTGTCATAGAAATCGTCTGTGAGCCATCTTTCTGTTTGGTTGAAACGGCCTTAAACAGTTCGGATGGCAACTGTTCATTTGACTTCTCAAAGTGTGTTTTGTCAAACTCCCTCACCAGGTGACTTATCAGGTTAAAGGAAGCACCTCGTGGAGAATGTGGGCATCGATCCCACTACCTCTCGCATGCTAAGCGAGCGCTCTACCATTTGAGCTTATTCCCCTTGACGAGAGAAATACATCACTCGCTTTAACACAAAATAAGTTCATGTTCCTCCACCAAACACAAATGGAATGCTGGGATTTCCCAGCTGATATCCGGAACTGAAGTAGCCTCTTGGATCATCTTCAAGAAATGGGATTTGAACATGTGGGCATTGTCACAGAAATCGTCTGTGAAATGTGGGCTATCTGTTCTGTTTGGTCTCACTGGGCTTCCACAGGTCACATATCAGGATAAAGAGAAGCCTTAAAGAGCCAGTGGAGAATGTGGGCATCGATCCCACTACCTCTCACATGCAAAGCGAGCGCTCTACCATTTGAGCTAATTCCCCTTTGACAGGGAACCTCACCACTCACTCTGACACAAATTAAGTGTCCCTATCAAGTTCCTGCACCCACCTTTGGGCATACGTGGTTGCTATGTGTATCTAAATGAAATGTCATTGACTGGTCGATTTGTTGACACGGTTCAAAGATATCTAACCAAGAGTCTTCAGTTCTGACTGACTGTTGGAAAAAAACAGGTATTTAAGCTCTGAAGGCTTAAACCTTTGCAGAGTTCTTAAATGTAACAATGCAGATAGTAGTCTGACACAGGTACAGGTTATTAGTTTCACTTGAGTCAAGGTGTGAAGTGCAGTCATTCAGGTCAGCTGAGAGACAGAGTCTGGGAATATGAGTGTCGTCGTTCACTTTTGTTGTTCTTTGTGTTACTGTTGAGCCTGTTAGGAAGAGAGCTCAAATGAGTATTGTTGGTGGCTGATAGTTGATTTTTGAGTTCTGTTTTGTCAAGCTGAGCATGGAAGGTGGACGACAGTTGAGTGCTGGGATTTCACAGCTGATATTCGGAACTGAAGTAGCCTCTTGGATCATCTTCAAGAAATGGGATTTGAACATGTGGGGTTTGTCATAGAAATCGTCTGTGAGCCATCTTTCTGTTTGGTTGAAACGGCCTTAAACAGTTCGGATGGCAACTGTTTATTTGACTTCACAAAGTGTGTTTTGTCAAACTCCCTCACCAGGTGACTTATCAGGTTAAAGGAAGCACCTCGTGGAGAATGTGGGCATCGATCCCACTACCTCTAGCATGCTAAGCGAGCGCTCTACCATTTGAAATACATCACTCGCTTTAACGCAAAATAAGTTCATGTTCCTCCACCAAACACAAATGGAATTCTGGGATTTCCCAGCTGATATCCGGAACTGAAGTAGCCTCTTGGATCATCTTCAAGAAATGGGATTTGAACATGTGGGGTTTGTCATAGAAATCGTCTGTGAGCCATCTTTCTGTTTGGTTGAAACGGCCTTAAACAGTTCGGATGGCAACTGTTCATTTGACTTCTCAAAGTGTGTTTTGTCAAACTCCCTCACCAGGTGACTGATCAGGTTAAAGGAAGCACCTCGTGGAGAATGTGGGCATCGATCCCACTACCTCTCGCATGCTAAGCGAGCGCTCTACCATTTGAGCTAATTCCCCTTGACGAGGGAAATACATCACTCGCTTTAACACAAAATAAGTTCATGTTCCTCCACCAAACACAAATGGAATGCTGGGATTTCCCAGCTGATATCCGGAACTGAAGTAGCCTCTTGGATCATCTTCAAGAAATGGGATTTGAACATGTGGGCATTGTCACAGAAATCGTCTGTGAAATGTGGGCTATCTCTTCTGTTTGGTCTCACTGGGCTTCCACAGGTCACATATCAGGATTAAGAGAAGCCTTAAAGAGCCAGTGGAGAATGTGGGCATCGATCCCACTACCTCTCACATGCAAAGCGAGCGCTCTACCATTTGAGCTAATTCCCCTTTGACAGGGAACCTCACCACTCACTCTGACACAAATTAAGTGTCCCTATCAAGTTCCTGCACCCACCTTTGGGCATACGTGGTTGCTATGTGTATCTAAATGAAATGTCATTGACTGGTCGATTTGTTGACACGGTTTAAAGATATCTAACCAAGAGTCTTCAGTTCTGACTGACTGTTGGAAAAAAACAGGTATTTAAGCTCTGAAGGCTTAAACCTTTGCAGAGTTCTTAAATGTAACAATGCAGATAGTAGTCTGACACAGGTACAGGTTATTAGTTTCACTTGAGTCAAGGTGTGAAGTGCAGTCATTCAGGTCAGCTGAGAGACAGAGTCTGGGAATATGAGTGTCGTCGTTCACTTTTGTTGTTCTTTGTGTTACTGTTGAGCCTGTTAGGAAGAGAGCTCAGATGAGTATTGTTGGTGGCTGATAGTTGATTTTTGAGTTCTGTTTTGTCAAGCTGAGCATGGAAGGTGGACGACAGTTGAGTGCTGGGATTTCACAGCTGATATTCGGAACTGAAGTAGCCTCTTGGATCATCTTCAAGAAATGGGATTTGAACATGTGGGGTTTGTCATAGAAATCGTCTGTGAGCCATCTTTCTGTTTGGTTGAAACGGCCTTAAACAGTTCGGATGGCAACTGTTTATTTGACTTCACAAAGTGTGTTTTGTCAAACTCCCTCACCAGGTGACTTATCAGGTTAAAGGAAGCACCTCGTGGAGAATGTGGGCATCGATCCCACTACCTCTAGCATGCTAAGCGAGCGCTCTACCATTTGAAATACATCACTCGCTTTAACGCAAGATAAGTTCATGTTCCTCCACCAAACACAAATGGAATTCTGGGATTTCCCAGCTGATATCCGGAACTGAAGTAGCCTCTTGGATCATCTTCAAGAAATGGGATTTGAACATGTGGGGTTTGTCATAGAAATCGTCTGTGAGCCATCTTTCTGTTTGGTTGAAACGGCCTTAAACAGTTCGGATGGCAACTGTTCATTTGACTTCTCAAAGTGTGTTTTGTCAAACTCCCTTACCAGGTGACTTATCAGGTTAAAGGGAGCACCTCGTGGAGAATGTGGGCATCGATCCCACTACCTCTCACATGCTAAGCGAGCGCTCTACCATTTGAGCTAATTCCCCTTGATGAGGGAAATACATCACTCGCTGTAACACAAAATAAGTTCATGTTCCTCCACCAAACACAAATGGAATGCTGGGATTTCCCAGCTGATATCCGGAACTGAAGTAGCCTCTTGGATCATCTTCAAGAAATGGGATTTGAACATGTGGGCATTGTCACAGAAATCGTCTGTGAAATGTGGGCTATCTGTTCTGTTTGGTCTCACTGGGCTTCCACAGGTCACATATCAGGATAAACAGAAGCCTTAAAGAGAATGTGGAGAATGTGGGCATCGATCCCACTACCTCTCACATGCAAAGCGAGCGCTCTACCATTTGAGCTAATTCCCCTTTGAGAGGGAACCTCACCACTCACTCTGACACAAATTAAGTGTCCCTATCAAGTTCCTGCACCCACCTTTGGGCATACGTGGTTGCTATGTGTATCTAAATGAAATGTCATTGACTGGTCGATTTGTTGACACGGTTTAAAGATATCTAACCAAGAGTCTTCAGTTCTGACTGACTGTTGGAAAAAAACAGGTATTTAAGCTCTGAAGGCTTAAACCTTTGCAGAGTTCTTAAATGTAACAATGCAGATAGTAGTCTGACACAGGTACAGGTTATTAGTTTCACTTGAGTCAAGGTGTGAAGTGCAGTCATTCAGGTCAGCTGAGAGACAGAGTCTGGGAATATGAGTGTCGTCGTTCACTTTTGTTGTTCTTTGTGTTACTGTTGAGCCTGTTAGGAAGAGAGCTCAGATGAGTATTGTTGGTGGCTGATAGTTGATTTTTGAGTTCTGTTTTGTCAAGCTGAGCATGGAAGGTGGACGACAGTTGAGTGCTGGGATTTCACAGCTGATATTCGGAACTGAAGTAGCCTCTTGGATCATCTTCAAGAAATGGGATTTGAACATGTGGGGTTTGTCATAGAAATCGTCTGTGAGCCATCTTTCTGTTTGGTTGAAACGGCCTTAAACAGTTCGGATGGCAACTGTTTATTTGACTTCACAAAGTGTGTTTTGTCAAACTCCCTCACCAGGTGACTTATCAGGTTAAAGGAAGCACCTCGTGGAGAATGTGGGCATCGATCCCACTACCTCTAGCATGCTAAGCGAGCGCTCTACCATTTGAAATACATCACTCGCTTTAACGCAAAATAAGTTCATGTTCCTCCACCAAACACAAATGGAATTCTGGGATTTCCCAGCTGATATCCGGAACTGAAGTAGCCTCTTGGATCATCTTCAAGAAATGGGATTTGAACATGTGGGGTTTGTCATAGAAATCGTCTGTGAGCCATCTTTCTGTTTGGTTGAAACGGCCTTAAACAGTTCGGATGGCAACTGTTCATTTGACTTCTCAAAGTGTGTTTTGTCAAACTCCCTCACCAGGTGACTTATCAGGTTAAAGGAAGCACCTCGTGGAGAATGTGGGCATCGATCCCACTACCTCTCGCATGCTAAGCGAGCGCTCTACCATTTGAGCTAATTCCCCTTGACGAAGGAAATACATCACTCGCTTTAACATAAAATAAGTTCATGTTCCTCCACCAAACACAAATGGAATTCTGGGATTTCCCAGCTGATATCCGGAACTGAAGTAGCCTCTTGGATCATCTTCAAGAAATGGGATTTGAACATGTGGGGTTTGTCATAGAAATCGTCTGTGAGCCATCTTTCTGTTTGGTTGAAACGGCCTTAAACAGTTCGGATGGCAACTGTTCATTTGACTTCTCAAAGTGTGTTTTGTCAAACTCCCTCACCAGGTGACTGATCAGGTTAAAGGAAGCACCTCGTGGAGAATGTGGGCATCGATCCCACTACCTCTAGCATGCTAAGCGAGCGCTCTACCATTTGAAATACATCACTCGCTTTAACGCAAAATAAGTTCATGTTCCTCCACCAAACACAAATGGTATTCTGGGATTTCCCAGCTGATATCCGGAACTGAAGTAGCCTCTTGGATCATCTTCAAGAAATGGGATTTGAACATGTGGGGTTTGTCATAGAAATCGTCTGTGAGCCATCTTTCTGTTTGGTTGAAACGGCCTTAAACAGTTCGGATGGCAACTGTTCATTTGACTTCTCAAAGTGCGTTTTGTCAAACTCCCTCACCAGGTGACTTATCAGGTTAAAGGAAGCACCTCGTGGAGAATGTGGGCATCGATCCCACTACCTCTCGCATGCTAAGCGAGCGCTCTACCATTTGAGCTTATTCCCCTTGACGAGAGAAATACATCACTCGCTTTAACACAAAATAAGTTCATGTTCCTCCACCAAACACAAATGGAATGCTGGGATTTCCCAGCTGATATCCGGAACTGAAGTAGCCTCTTGGATCATCTTCAAGAAATGGGATTTGAACATGTGGGCATTGTCACAGAAATCGTCTGTGAAATGTGGGCTATCTGTTCTGTTTGGTCTCACTGGGCTTCCACAGGTCACATATCAGGATAAAGAGAAGCCTTAAAGAGCCAGTGGAGAATGTGGGCATCGATCCCACTACCTCTCACATGCAAAGCGAGCGCTCTACCATTTGAGCTAATTCCCCTTTGAGAGGGAACCTCACCACTCACTCTGACACAAATTAAGTGTCCCTATCAAGTTCCTGCACCCACCTTTGGGCATACGTGGTTGCTATGTGTATCTAAATGAAATGTCATTGACTGGTCGATTTGTTGACACGGTTCAAAGATATCTAACCAAGAGTCTTCAGTTCTGACTGACTGTTGGAAAAAAACAGGTATTTAAGCTCTGAAGGCTTAAACCTTTGCAGAGTTCTTAAATGTAACAATGCAGATAGTAGTCTGACACAGGTACAGGTTATTAGTTTCACTTGAGTCAAGGTGTGAAGTGCAGTCATTCAGGTCAGCTGAGAGACAGAGTCTGGGAATATGAGTGTCGTCGTTCACTTTTGTTGTTCTTTGTGTTACTGTTGAGCCTGTTAGGAAGAGAGCTCAAATGAGTATTGTTGGTGGCTGATAGTTGATTTTTGAGTTCTGTTTTGTCAAGCTGAGCATGGAAGGTGGACGACAGTTGAGTGCTGGGATTTCACAGCTGATATTCGGAACTGAAGTAGCCTCTTGGATCATCTTCAAGAAATGGGATTTGAACATGTGGGGTTTGTCATAGAAATCGTCTGTGAGCCATCTTTCTGTTTGGTTGAAACGGCCTTAAACAGTTCGGATGGCAACTGTTTATTTGACTTCACAAAGTGTGTTTTGTCAAACTCCCTCACCAGGTGACTTATCAGGTTAAAGGAAGCACCTCGTGGAGAATGTGGGCATCGATCCCACTACCTCTAGCATGCTAAGCGAGCGCTCTACCATTTGAAATACATCACTCGCTTTAACGCAAAATAAGTTCATGTTCCTCCACCAAACACAAATGGAATTCTGGGATTTCCCAGCTGATATCCGGAACTGAAGTAGCCTCTTGGATCATCTTCAAGAAATGGGATTTGAACATGTGGGGTTTGTCATAGAAATCGTCTGTGAGCCATCTTTCTGTTTGGTTGAAACGGCCTTAAACAGTTCGGATGGCAACTGTTCATTTGACTTCTCAAAGTGTGTTTTGTCAAACTCCCTCACCAGGTGACTGATCAGGTTAAAGGAAGCACCTCATGGAGAATGTGGGCATCGATCCCACTACCTCTCGCTTGCGCTAAGAGAGAGCTGACATGAGAGCCAAAGTAAGCCCAAAGTAAGCCCACAGCAGCCAATCACGTTGCTCCCTGCGCTTCTGCCTGGGCTTACATTTGACCAATCGCGTGCCTGCATTTCCAAAGTAAGCCCCGTTCGACGTTTCGGCACACGACACCTGCGAGAGAGGCAGGAAGACGGTGGCTCGGCATTTCGGCACTCGACATCAGCGAACGCGAAGGATAGCGGTAAGTGCGAGACGTGTTGAGACGTGTTGCTCCTACTTTGCATTAAGTGTAAATAATAGGGGAAAACTGTGTTGAAAAATGTCGGCAACGGTCGCTCCCCCGGTTATAACGCTAAGGGAAGGGGATAGGGACAGGGAGGGGATATGACATTTGCTACAGTTACACACTTTAACATGTGCATGTTTAGTTTAGCTTCATTAGCTGCTAAACTACAGCTACTGTACTTTACTGTATATGCTATACTTCCAGTATCATACATATGCATACATATACCTATTATATGTACATATTTATATTGTATATATTTCATAAATGTGTATATATACATTTACATTACATTTTATATATATATTTATATAAGAATGCATAAGAATTGATGCAAAAAGTACCATTTGAACATGTGCATGTTTAGTTTAGCTTCATTAGCTGCTAAACTACAGCTACTGTACTTTACTGTATATGCTATACTTCCAGTATCATACATATGCATACATATACCTATTATATGTATATATTTATATTGTATATATTTCATAAATGTGTATACATACATTTACATTACATTTTATATATATATATTTATATAAGAATGCATAAGAATTGATGCAAAAAGTACCATTTGATTTAGATATGTCTTTTGTTTGCTCACATATACCTATTTAATGTATATATATTTATATTGTATCTATTTCATGAATGTGTATATATATATATATATTTATGTTACATTACATTAATATATATATATGCATATATATATATATATATATATATATATATATATATATGCATATATATATATATAGCATACTTTCTTTACAACTGCCTAAAACTTTACTATATACATGTAATAGGTATCTTCCAAATGGCTAAAGGTAACAGTCTTTTCTCTCTATTTCCATTCAGAAAATGTATGCGTATCCTGTTTTTCGACGCGAGTCACCCACCTCGACCAGGCTTCTTATGGCAGCGTCGGAGGAGGCGAAGCGCTGTACGAACACTTCGTCTGGGAAGTTGGCAAAAGCCAGCGATGCGGTGCTGGCAGAGGCCAGGGCTTTTGTCAGTGGCAACGGGGGAGACCCCACTGACCAGTTCTTGGTACTGGCCCACTGTCAGCTACAGTTTGGCATGTACCAGGGCATGAGGTTTAGGTGGCTTCTGGAGAACTCTGTTGGCTATGCACTCTACTTGGTCAACAGTATTTCCCAGGAAAGAGCGCATACAACTCCTCTGTCAGAAAATAAACAGTTGTTCCTGCAGTACACCACGGACATTACTGAATTGACAGAGGAGCTGGTGAGGTTCAGGAAGAAGCAGGGAATGCAGGCTGAGGCAAGGCAAACAGGAGACCAGGGCTGTTTGATGGTGGAGTTTGGGAGGTTTCAGGGCCGCTCCATGAGGGAGGTTTATGAGGACCAGAGCAGGGAAGCCCAGGACCTCATCGTTTACCTGGTTAAGGCAGATGCCCGGCCCAACACCAACATGGCCCTTTTTAAGGCATATGTCTTAGAAAGACGAGCATCTGCCTCCACATCCACTGCCTCTGCACCCCCACCGGTCCCATCTACCTCCTCTGCACCCTCACCTGCATCCATCCAAACTGGTGCATGGAAGCCTGGCACTGTGAAAGCGCTGCTGGCTCGAGGGAAACACATGTCTCCCTCACAGCTGGCAAAAAAGCTTACAGTTCAAACCTGTGAGTAGGAGTGTGAATTAATAATTTCCCCTACGTCACTTCTACATGTGTTGGTTTATCATTTTATCTGACTACACACACTTGTCCACTTCTTTCCAGCTCCAGCACCACAGTGCACATTACCCTCGGCTCCAAGACCCCGGACTGCACATGCGGCCCCTGAACAGCTTTTCCCGACTGGTAAGTGTGCACCATGTTGCATACATTTGTCTCTGTGTATATTAACAGTAGGCCTAATAGTTTTAACATTTCGCTTCCAGAGATGTCTGAGCATGACGACGAGGAGCTGATATCTGCTGCAACGCAAGTGGATGCACAGCTTCTAGCAGGTGTGGCATATGACACAATTGTAAATATGTGACCATGTGTAGTGACAACACAAACAAGTCATGTTTTTGTGGAAACTGTTTACTTTTTGTTTACAATACAGAGCTGTGTCCCATCAAGCGGGATGCATTCTTTGAATGCACTTCTTCAAAACCTTAAGGTTGTGTACGAAGGTGTGTTGTGTAGGTTTTTGTCTCCACTAGCTTCTGCTTTTTTCCCCTGCGCACCTAACCGCTCTAAAACAATCACCTGGTGTCTTCTTTCTTCAAGATCACATCATGTATTAAAATGACTGCATGCTCCTCTCACTCACCCATCAGCTCCCTCTTAGCAGGATAAGTGGACATTAATTGTTCTAATCATTAGAGTAGCAGTCGTTGCTGTGTCTGTGTACATGTTTCATGTCATCATTTACACCTGTTTTAACTCCTTTTTCCTTTCATCAAAAAGTCTACATTGGGTTCTTCACTGCCTTCTTCTGCCTACTCCTTAACGCTTGTGTTTGTGAGCTTTGTTGCATATTATTTTTAAATTCAACATTCAGTCAACCTAATATTGTTTTGCCCTCTGCATCATTTCTTCTCCAGAGGCCTGTGCTGCTCTCCCTCCAGCAGCAATACCAGACTTACCTCGTCTTGAGTTAAGTCATCAGCCACCAGCTGAGCTTCCCAGTCACTGGAAGAATCAGCTTCCATCGTTTCAGCAGGAGTGGATTCGCCATACTTTGTTCAAGGCGCATCCACGAACGGGCAAGCCAGAGCTTGTGTCCCAGCTGAAACTTTGGTGGCATCCTCCTCAGCCCCCCCTCATTCACACCCAGCCTCCTGCCTCACCTGACCTCTTCTTCTGTCGGCCGCTGTTCCTCTGGATGCCGCACAAGTTGTGGCGATTTCCGTTTGTCTGTGCTCGTCCAGCCTGTGGCAAGCACAGACTCACAGCAGCAGGGACCTACAGAACAGTGCGCAGAGTCTTGGCTATTGATGGGTGGTATGACCTTGCCACTGAGTACCTGGAGTGCAAAGGCTGCTCAAAAAAGTATCCATCTTGGTCTGAGGACATCCTTGGTCAGCTGGATATGGGCCACCGCAGCCAGTTTCCAGCACTGCTTACCTACAGGTAAATGCCTAATAAATGTCAACCATTACTAGGTGCTTGTATTTGTGTTCTTTTTTAGACATTTCACATTCTTCTTTCCTCAGGTACTCATGCGACATCCAGGTGGTGAGGATGATGAGGGAGAGGACAATGGGCAACAGTGTGACTCAGCTGTACAAAAAACTGCACGAACAGCACAGTGAGGCATGGATGCAGCGTGTCCTGCAGTACTTGACAGCTTGTGAGCCCTTCACACGGTCCTCTGTTGTCCGCCCTGTATTCCCTGAGCCTCCCCTCTTACCGGCTATACCTCAGCCCAAGTGGTTGCTCTCTGTGTTTGCCAGGGATGTTCTGGGGCGACTGAACGAGGTGAAGGCCAAAATCACCTCAGTGTTTGGCTCTGTCCTGAAGATGGACTCCACCAAAAAGGTACCACAGCACACATAATGACTACTTTATTTGTGCCAAATTGGGATTTTTTTTGTTCTATAGCAGCGGCAGAATGATAATAATAATTATAATAGAAGTAAGAAATGAGTGAATGAACACAGTTTTTGAGTCTTTTGTCTTTTCTCAACAGGTCGTCAAGAAACTTGCTGGTGCCGCAGCAGGTACAGCTGCCTGGGCTACTAACGTGGGGAACGAACACGGGCAAATCCTTGTTTCGGTCCTGACAGCCAGCGAGGGACAGGGACTGGATGCCATGGCAGCTGGCCTCATGCGGCGCTACACGGAGGCAGAAGAAGCACCACCAGGCATCATGTACGTGGACAAAGACTGCTGTAACCAGACAGGTCCTTGTCGGGTGAATGCCATGTTTGCTGAGTGGGGTGAACTTCAGGTGCGCCTAGACATTTGGCACTTTATGCGTCGTTTTGCTGCAGGCGTGACGACAGAGGCTCACCCCCTCTATGGCATCTACATGGCACGTTTGTCCACGTGCATTTTTGAATGGGACTCTGGTGATGTTGCTGCTCTTCGCCGCGCCAAAGAGTGTGAGCTGGCAGCAAGGGTTGGCAACATCTCTGAGGAGGCTGTCAACAGTCGCATTACGCGGAGGGAGTTGGCGCTGCACTGCAGGAGGAGGACCAGAGGGGTGGAGGAGACCACCAGACTGATCAATGAATTGATCAGTCTGTTTGACAGTCCCAGTGGGAAGGACACTCTGGGAGTTTCTCTGCTGGACCATGAACGGATCCAGCAGATCTGGAAGGAGCAGGAGAAACACCTGTCCTGTATCCAGGACCCAGAAGACTTCCCACTGTATGTGAAGACTGGCACGCTGAAGAAAGGCGGTGTGGAGCTCAGCTGCTACAGGTGTGCCCGTGGTTCAACCTCCCTGGAGTCCTTCCACCTCCACTTAAATAGATTTATCCCAGGTATTGCATACATAGTCACTAGTTTCACTGTTTTTCTCAGTATGCCTGGTTGTAATGAACATTTTTTTTTGTCATAATTCCATTACATGTGTCTCATATGTTGTAAAAATGTTAAACATGCTTCTCTGTTTATTTTACCTTCAGGAACCAGTGCCAGTGATGCACATTTCCAGGCATATCTCCTGGAAGGGCTGATGCGCTGGAATGCCGACCGGATGGAGGATGCTGTGAAAGGAGCACCTTCCATGCGCTGTTATGGCAGTGCTCTGAGGGAGGCAGTGGATGGGCTCAGCCAAACAGTGCTAGGCAGATCCTGGGATGAGCGCTATCGCGCCCCTGGAACATACACAGGTCAGACATTCACTAATTTGTCATGAGAATAACTGAAATAATTGTTTGTTTTTACAAACACACAAATCAATTTAACCTTTAATATATTACATAAACTATTCCGAATACTTTATCTTTTCTGGGGTTTTTTTCTAGGTGAACTGCTGGGAATAGAGTACCTGTACAGTCAGACTGGCCAAACACTGACTGCAGTGCTCCAGAACCCAGAGGAGGAGGACAGGCTGGTGGAGCAGGTCGATGATGAGGACTTGCAAGATGAGGGGTTCAATGAAGAGACCACGGAGGACATCACAGTGCCTGTGCTCTGTGAGGATGACCCCTGTCGTGGTCTCGAGAACAGGCCCTCATTGACCTCAAGTCTTCAGGCCACTCCACCTCAGGCCCCTGCATCACTGCCAGCTACGTCACAGGATGCAGGACAACCTCCTGCCGCTGCCGCTGCGGCTGCCGCTTCAGAGCAGCCTGGGACTTCTCAGGCTTCTTCAGACGAGGCTCAAGTAAGACACTTTATTGCCTATTTAAATTGAATCTCAATAACATTTAATTTCACACATAGTCCAATGCCTCTATACCTCCATTTCACTATTAACCACATTGATTTATTAGGGAGCAGTCATTGGACCGGATGGGGTCGCTGGGTGGGACAAGGTCCAGGATCTTGCAGCTTTCCTGGTGGGTCTCCGTGAAGCTGCTTACCTCACTGCGGAGGAGGTGACCCAGGTCGTCCAGCGGTGGACCGCTCTCCCTGATGGTGACAAGCAGCGGGTGATCTACCAGCCCCGTCATCAGCTGCGACTGACAACTGGCCGCTTTAAGGCGCCTAAGCGGTCTGGAGTCACACCGGGAGTGGAGAGTGTGAAGCGCTGCTTGATAGGGCATCCTGGGGGGCCAGCTCAGTGGCCCAGCACCAGCCGCTTGGTTGAGGCCATGTGCATAAGGCTGTGCACTTTGCACAAGACAACCACCAGGAAGGCTGGAGTTCCCACACCCAGGTGGAAAAAAATCCTATTGGACTACCACCACATCCGGGACTTGGTGCTTAACAGTCCCAGGGTTATGGCAGACACAGAAATCCAGCTCTTTGAGATAAACCAGCGGACACTCATTCAGTGGTAGGTCAAGCACAAATTCAGAAATTGACTGAATAATTCGGTAAAGAATGCATATCTGACACAAATGATCTTCTCTCAGGTTTCAACGGCGGCAAAAGACCCAGGAGATGAGTGTCCTTTCTCAGGGACTGGCTATGCCAAACCCCATTCCTGTGGCACCGGGCCAGCTCCCACCAAAGGACAAATTACAGCTCCTGCCTTCCACATCTGGCCCAAGGCATGTATTTGTCCTTCCTCCAAATTTGGAGGGACAGGCTCCTGTCCTGAAGCCAGGCCCACAGCCTGCTGCTGCTGCTGCTGCTGCTGCTGCTGCTGCTGCTGCTGCTGCTGCTGCTGCTGCTGCCACCAGAGAGCGCCCCCTTGCACCTGCCTCCACAGCATCAGACCCTGTGTCAGCCTCTGGGATGTCTGGCACTTTCATCCTCAACAGACATATGGCGGCGTCCTTGGTGCTGGGAACCCCTTGTGCCTCAACATCAGGTGCAGGCCCAGCACCTCCTGTTCCTGCACCCACTGCACCTACTGCTCCTGTGTCCCGGTACACTGAGAGGAACAGGCGCCGCCGGACCCTTGAGGAGGAGAGTGGTGTGGCAAAGAGGAAGTATGCCAGGACTGTCGCACACAACACCTGTGGCCAGTGTGGGCAGCCTAAAACCAAGGCGTTTGGGCATAGTCGGCATGGCAGTGCTACGTTCTGTGCAACTTCCTCAAAGGGAAAAACACTGGAGGACTGGTTGGCAGAGAGAAGATCCCCTAAATAAAAGCTCTGGCTGTATAAATTGTATATATTGTAGTTTATGTATATATTTTTGTGTATAGTTCCTTATATATAGTTCTTTGTATATAGTTTTTTTTTGAAGTGTGTGTGTGTGTTTGTGTGTGTGTGTGCGTGTGCATTTCAATACTTTATTATTAAATATAACTGTTCCAACAATTCAGTCTCAGCCTGTGTATTATCAATAATCATATCATATTGTCCCACAGTCTTCGAAGGCACACTTTATTGTTATTATCATCAGAATCACAAATACAAATACAAATACAAACAGGATTTCCTGCGGAAAAAAAAAAAAGAATTCCTTGACAATATGGTCTGGGGGGGTGGGGGGTATGTGTTCTTCATAAAGCTCCAATGTCCTTCATACTGTAATACACAAAAGAGTAAGTATTAATACAATGACATGAAATTGCTATGATTGCTATGCAAGGTCCTTTATAGCACACATTATATAATCATAACATAACATAAAAAAAATAATTAGTATTAATCTATACAAGGAAACTACATTGATATGACATCAGAAGGCAGATTTCATTAGTATTGAATGTAACCATAAACAGATAAACATGACAAGTTGATTAGGTATTCTAAATTTAGAACGTGAGATTCTAAATATAAAACGTGACCCTGGCGATCGCATGTTCGCCGGTTCGACTCCAGCTCATGGCGAGACTTGTTTTCACAGAAAATTCAAAAATTCAAATATCGGTCCTGCGCACATCCACTCAGCTCTGCGCACCTCCTGACCCCCCTGCGCCCCCTCGCAGGGGCGCAGGGGGGTCAGGAGGTGCGCTGGGAGGAGCGAGAAGATTGGCTCCCTGCCTATGCTAAGCGAGCGCTCTACCATTTGAGCTAATTCCCCTTGACGAGGGAAATACATCACTCGCTTTAACACAAAATAAGTTCATGTTCCTCCACCAAACACAAATGGAATGCTGGGATTTCCCAGCTGATATCCGGAACTGAAGTAGCCTCTTGGATCATCTTCAAGAAATGGGATTTGAACATGTGGGCATTGTCACAGAAATCGTCTGTGAAATGTGGGCTATCTGTTCTGTTTGGTCTCACTGGGCTTCCACAGGTCACATATCAGGATAAAGAGAAGCCTTAAAGAGCCAGTGGAGAATGTGGGCATCGATCCCACTACCTCTCACATGCAAAGCGAGCGCTCTACCATTTGAGCTAATGCCCCTTTGACAGGGAACCTCACCACTCACTCTGACACAAATTAAGTGTCCCTATCAAGTTCCTGCACCCACCTTTGGGCATACGTGGTTGCTATGTGTATCTAAATGAAATGTCATTGACTGGTCGATTTGTTGACACGGTTTAAAGATATCTAACCAAGAGTCTTCAGTTCTGACTGACTGTTGGAAAAAAACAGGTATTTAAGCTCTGAAGGCTTAAACCTTTGCAGAGTTCTTAAATGTAACAATGCAGATAGTAGTCTGACAGGTACAGGTTATTAGTTTCACTTGAGTCAAGGTGTGAAGTGCAGTCATTCAGGTCAGCTGAGAGACAGAGTCTGGGAATATGAGTGTCGTCGTTCACTTTTGTTGTTCTTTGTGTTACTGTTGAGCCTGTTAGGAAGAGAGCTCAGATGAGTATTGTTGGTGGCTGATAGTTGATTTTTGAGTTCTGTTTTGTCAAGCTGAGCATGGAAGGTGGACGACAGTTGAGTGCTGGGATTTCACAGCTGATATTCGGAACTGAAGTAGCCTCTTGGATCATCTTCAAGAAATGGGATTTGAACATGTGGGGTTTGTCATAGAAATCGTCTGTGAGCCATCTTTCTGTTTGGTTGAAACGGCCTTAAACAGTTCGGATGGCAACTGTTTATTTGACTTCACAAAGTGTGTTTTGTCAAACTCCCTCACCAGGTGACTTATCAGGTTAAAGGAAGCACCTCGTGGAGAATGTGGGCATCGATCCCACTACCTCTAGCATGCTAAGCGAGCGCTCTACCATTTGAAATACATCACTCGCTTTAACGCAAAATAAGTTCATGTTCCTCCACCAAACACAAATGGAATTCTGGGATTTCCCAGCTGATATCCGGAACTGAAGTAGCCTCTTGGATCATCTTCAAGAAATGGGATTTGAACATGTGGGGTTTGTCATAGAAATCGTCTGTGAGCCATCTTTCTGTTTGGTTGAAACGGCCTTAAACAGTTCGGATGGCAACTGTTCATTTGACTTCTCAAAGTGTGTTTTGTCAAACTCCCTCACCAGGTGACTTATCAGGTTAAAGGAAGCACCTCGTGGAGAATGTGGGCATCGATCCCACTACCTCTCGCATGCTAAGCGAGCGCTCTACCATTTGAGCTAATTCCCCTTGACGAAGGAAATACATCACTCGCTTTAACATAAAATAAGTTCATGTTCCTCCACCAAACACAAATGGAATTCTGGGATTTCCCAGCTGATATCCGGAACTGAAGTAGCCTCTTGGATCATCTTCAAGAAATGGGATTTGAACATGTGGGGTTTGTCATAGAAATCGTCTGTGAGCCATCTTTCTGTTTGGTTGAAACGGCCTTAAACAGTTCGGATGGCAACTGTTCATTTGACTTCTCAAAGTGTGTTTTGTCAAACTCCCTCACCAGGTGACTGATCAGGTTAAAGGAAGCACCTCGTGGAGAATGTGGGCATCGATCCCACTACCTCTAGCATGCTAAGCGAGCGCTCTACCATTTGAAATACATCACTCGCTTTAACGCAAAATAAGTTCATGTTCCTCCACCAAACACAAATGGTATTCTGGGATTTCCCAGCTGATATCCCGAACTGAAGTAGCCTCTTGGATCATCTTCAAGAAATGGGATTTGAACATGTGGGGTTTGTCATAGAAATCGTCTGTGAGCCATCTTTCTGTTTGGTTGAAACGGCCTTAAACAGTTCGGATGGCAACTGTTCATTTGACTTCTCAAAGTGTGTTTTGTCAAACTCCCTCACCAGGTGACTTATCAGGTTAAAGGAAGCACCTCGTGGAGAATGTGGGCATCGATCCCACTACCTCTCGCATGCTAAGCGAGCGCTCTACCATTTGAGCTTATTCCCCTTGACGAGAGAAATACATCACTCGCTTTAACACAAAATAAGTTCATGTTCCTCCACCAAACACAAATGGAATGCTGGGATTTCCCAGCTGATATCCGGAACTGAAGTAGCCTCTTGGATCATCTTCAAGAAATGGGATTTGAACATGTGGGCATTGTCACAGAAATCGTCTGTGAAATGTGGGCTATCTGTTCTGTTTGGTCTCACTGGGCTTCCACAGGTCACATATCAGGATAAAGAGAAGCCTTAAAGAGCCAGTGGAGAATGTGGGCATCGATCCCACTACCTCTCACATGCAAAGCTAGCGCTCTACCATTTGAGCTAATTCCCCTTTGAGAGGGAACCTCACCACTCACTCTGACACAAATTAAGTGTCCCTATCAAGTTCCTGCACCCACCTTTGGGCATACGTGGTTGCTATGTGTATCTAAATGAAATGTCATTGACTGGTCGATTTGTTGACACGGTTCAAAGATATCTAACCAAGAGTCTTCAGTTCTGACTGACTGTTGGAAAAAAACAGGTATTTAAGCTCTGAAGGCTTAAACCTTTGCAGAGTTCTTAAATGTAACAATGCAGATAGTAGTCTGACACAGGTACAGGTTATTAGTTTCACTTGAGTCAAGGTGTGAAGTGCAGTCATTCAGGTCAGCTGAGAGACAGAGTCTGGGAATATGAGTGTCGTCGTTCACTTTTGTTGTTCTTTGTGTTACTGTTGAGCCTGTTAGGAAGAGAGCTCAAATGAGTATTGTTGGTGGCTGATAGTTGATTTTTGAGTTCTGTTTTGTCAAGCTGAGCATGGAAGGTGGACGACAGTTGAGTGCTGGGATTTCACAGCTGATATTCGGAACTGAAGTAGCCTCTTGGATCATCTTCAAGAAATGGGATTTGAACATGTGGGGTTTGTCATAGAAATCGTCTGTGAGCCATCTTTCTGTTTGGTTGAAACGGCCTTAAACAGTTCGGATGGCAACTGTTTATTTGACTTCACAAAGTGTGTTTTGTCAAACTCCCTCACCAGGTGACTTATCAGGTTAAAGGAAGCACCTCGTGGAGAATGTGGGCATCGATCCCACTACCTCTAGCATGCTAAGCGAGCGCTCTACCATTTGAAATACATCACTCGCTTTAACGCAAAATAAGTTCATGTTCCTCCACCAAACACAAATGGAATTCTGGGATTTCCCAGCTGATATCCGGAACTGAAGTAGCCTCTTGGATCATCTTCAAGAAATGGGATTTGAACATGTGGGGTTTGTCATAGAAATCGTCTGTGAGCCATCTTTCTGTTTGGTTGAAACGGCCTTAAACAGTTCGGATGGCAACTGTTCATTTGACTTCTCAAAGTGTGTTTTGTCAAACTCCCTCACCAGGTGACTGATCAGGTTAAAGGAAGCACCTCATGGAGAATGTGGGCATCGATCCCACTACCTCTCGCTTGCGCTAAGAGAGAGCTGACATGAGAGCCAAAGTAAGCCCAAAGTAAGCCCACAGCAGCCAATCACGTTGCTCCCTGCGCTTCTGCCTGGGCTTACATTTGACCAATCGCGTGCCTGCATTTCCAAAGTAAGCCCCGTTCGACGTTTCGGCACACGACACCTGCGAGAGAGGCAGGAAGACGGTGGCTCGGCATTTCGGCACTCGACATCAGCGAACGCGAAGGATAGCGGTAAGTGCGAGACGTGTTGAGACGTGTTGCTCCTACTTTGCATTAAGTGTAAATAATAGGGGAAAACTGTGTTGAAAAATGTCGGCAACGGTCGCTCCCCCGGTTATAACGCTAAGGGAAGGGGATAGGGACAGGGAGGGGATATGACATTTGCTACAGTTACACACTTTAACATGTGCATGTTTAGTTTAGCTTCATTAGCTGCTAAACTACAGCTACTGTACTTTACTGTATATGCTATACTTCCAGTATCATACATATGCATACATATACCTATTATATGTACATATTTATATTGTATATATTTCATAAATGTGTATATATACATTTACATTACATTTTATATATATATTTATATAAGAATGCATAAGAATTGATGCAAAAAGTACCATTTGAACATGTGCATGTTTAGTTTAGCTTCATTAGCTGCTAAACTACAGCTACTGTACTTTACTGTATATGCTATACTTCCAGTATCATACATATGCATACATATACCTATTATATGTATATATTTATATTGTATATATTTCATAAATGTGTATACATACATTTACATTACATTTTATATATATATATTTATATAAGAATGCATAAGAATTGATGCAAAAAGTACCATTTGATTTAGATATGTCTTTTGTTTGCTCACATATACCTATTTAATGTATATATATTTATATTGTATCTATTTCATGAATGTGTATATATATATATATATTTATGTTACATTACATTAATATATATATATGCATATATATATATATATATATATATATATATATATATATGCATATATATATATATAGCATACTTTCTTTACAACTGCCTAAAACTTTACTATATACATGTAATAGGTATCTTCCAAATGGCTAAAGGTAACAGTCTTTTCTCTCTATTTCCATTCAGAAAATGTATGCGTATCCTGTTTTTCGACGCGAGTCACCCACCTCGACCAGGCTTCTTATGGCAGCGTCGGAGGAGGCGAAGCGCTGTACGAACACTTCGTCTGGGAAGTTGGCAAAAGCCAGCGATGCGGTGCTGGCAGAGGCCAGGGCTTTTGTCAGTGGCAACGGGGGAGACCCCACTGACCAGTTCTTGGTACTGGCCCACTGTCAGCTACAGTTTGGCATGTACCAGGGCATGAGGTTTAGGTGGCTTCTGGAGAACTCTGTTGGCTATGCACTCTACTTGGTCAACAGTATTTCCCAGGAAAGAGCGCATACAACTCCTCTGTCAGAAAATAAACAGTTGTTCCTGCAGTACACCACGGACATTACTGAATTGACAGAGGAGCTGGTGAGGTTCAGGAAGAAGCAGGGAATGCAGGCTGAGGCAAGGCAAACAGGAGACCAGGGCTGTTTGATGGTGGAGTTTGGGAGGTTTCAGGGCCGCTCCATGAGGGAGGTTTATGAGGACCAGAGCAGGGAAGCCCAGGACCTCATCGTTTACCTGGTTAAGGCAGATGCCCGGCCCAACACCAACATGGCCCTTTTTAAGGCATATGTCTTAGAAAGACGAGCATCTGCCTCCACATCCACTGCCTCTGCACCCCCACCGGTCCCATCTACCTCCTCTGCACCCTCACCTGCATCCATCCAAACTGGTGCATGGAAGCCTGGCACTGTGAAAGCGCTGCTGGCTCGAGGGAAACACATGTCTCCCTCACAGCTGGCAAAAAAGCTTACAGTTCAAACCTGTGAGTAGGAGTGTGAATTAATAATTTCCCCTACGTCACTTCTACATGTGTTGGTTTATCATTTTATCTGACTACACACACTTGTCCACTTCTTTCCAGCTCCAGCACCACAGTGCACATTACCCTCGGCTCCAAGACCCCGGACTGCACATGCGGCCCCTGAACAGCTTTTCCCGACTGGTAAGTGTGCACCATGTTGCATACATTTGTCTCTGTGTATATTAACAGTAGGCCTAATAGTTTTAACATTTCGCTTCCAGAGATGTCTGAGCATGACGACGAGGAGCTGATATCTGCTGCAACGCAAGTGGATGCACAGCTTCTAGCAGGTGTGGCATATGACACAATTGTAAATATGTGACCATGTGTAGTGACAACACAAACAAGTCATGTTTTTGTGGAAACTGTTTACTTTTTGTTTACAATACAGAGCTGTGTCCCATCAAGCGGGATGCATTCTTTGAATGCACTTCTTCAAAACCTTAAGGTTGTGTACGAAGGTGTGTTGTGTAGGTTTTTGTCTCCACTAGCTTCTGCTTTTTTCCCCTGCGCACCTAACCGCTCTAAAACAATCACCTGGTGTCTTCTTTCTTCAAGATCACATCATGTATTAAAATGACTGCATGCTCCTCTCACTCACCCATCAGCTCCCTCTTAGCAGGATAAGTGGACATTAATTGTTCTAATCATTAGAGTAGCAGTCGTTGCTGTGTCTGTGTACATGTTTCATGTCATCATTTACACCTGTTTTAACTCCTTTTTCCTTTCATCAAAAAGTCTACATTGGGTTCTTCACTGCCTTCTTCTGCCTACTCCTTAACGCTTGTGTTTGTGAGCTTTGTTGCATATTATTTTTAAATTCAACATTCAGTCAACCTAATATTGTTTTGCCCTCTGCATCATTTCTTCTCCAGAGGCCTGTGCTGCTCTCCCTCCAGCAGCAATACCAGACTTACCTCGTCTTGAGTTAAGTCATCAGCCACCAGCTGAGCTTCCCAGTCACTGGAAGAATCAGCTTCCATCGTTTCAGCAGGAGTGGATTCGCCATACTTTGTTCAAGGCGCATCCACGAACGGGCAAGCCAGAGCTTGTGTCCCAGCTGAAACTTTGGTGGCATCCTCCTCAGCCCCCCCTCATTCACACCCAGCCTCCTGCCTCACCTGACCTCTTCTTCTGTCGGCCGCTGTTCCTCTGGATGCCGCACAAGTTGTGGCGATTTCCGTTTGTCTGTGCTCGTCCAGCCTGTGGCAAGCACAGACTCACAGCAGCAGGGACCTACAGAACAGTGCGCAGAGTCTTGGCTATTGATGGGTGGTATGACCTTGCCACTGAGTACCTGGAGTGCAAAGGCTGCTCAAAAAAGTATCCATCTTGGTCTGAGGACATCCTTGGTCAGCTGGATATGGGCCACCGCAGCCAGTTTCCAGCACTGCTTACCTACAGGTAAATGCCTAATAAATGTCAACCATTACTAGGTGCTTGTATTTGTGTTCTTTTTTAGACATTTCACATTCTTCTTTCCTCAGGTACTCATGCGACATCCAGGTGGTGAGGATGATGAGGGAGAGGACAATGGGCAACAGTGTGACTCAGCTGTACAAAAAACTGCACGAACAGCACAGTGAGGCATGGATGCAGCGTGTCCTGCAGTACTTGACAGCTTGTGAGCCCTTCACACGGTCCTCTGTTGTCCGCCCTGTATTCCCTGAGCCTCCCCTCTTACCGGCTATACCTCAGCCCAAGTGGTTGCTCTCTGTGTTTGCCAGGGATGTTCTGGGGCGACTGAACGAGGTGAAGGCCAAAATCACCTCAGTGTTTGGCTCTGTCCTGAAGATGGACTCCACCAAAAAGGTACCACAGCACACATAATGACTACTTTATTTGTGCCAAATTGGGATTTTTTTTGTTCTATAGCAGCGGCAGAATGATAATAATAATTATAATAGAAGTAAGAAATGAGTGAATGAACACAGTTTTTGAGTCTTTTGTCTTTTCTCAACAGGTCGTCAAGAAACTTGCTGGTGCCGCAGCAGGTACAGCTGCCTGGGCTACTAACGTGGGGAACGAACACGGGCAAATCCTTGTTTCGGTCCTGACAGCCAGCGAGGGACAGGGACTGGATGCCATGGCAGCTGGCCTCATGCGGCGCTACACGGAGGCAGAAGAAGCACCACCAGGCATCATGTACGTGGACAAAGACTGCTGTAACCAGACAGGTCCTTGTCGGGTGAATGCCATGTTTGCTGAGTGGGGTGAACTTCAGGTGCGCCTAGACATTTGGCACTTTATGCGTCGTTTTGCTGCAGGCGTGACGACAGAGGCTCACCCCCTCTATGGCATCTACATGGCACGTTTGTCCACGTGCATTTTTGAATGGGACTCTGGTGATGTTGCTGCTCTTCGCCGCGCCAAAGAGTGTGAGCTGGCAGCAAGGGTTGGCAACATCTCTGAGGAGGCTGTCAACAGTCGCATTACGCGGAGGGAGTTGGCGCTGCACTGCAGGAGGAGGACCAGAGGGGTGGAGGAGACCACCAGACTGATCAATGAATTGATCAGTCTGTTTGACAGTCCCAGTGGGAAGGACACTCTGGGAGTTTCTCTGCTGGACCATGAACGGATCCAGCAGATCTGGAAGGAGCAGGAGAAACACCTGTCCTGTATCCAGGACCCAGAAGACTTCCCACTGTATGTGAAGACTGGCACGCTGAAGAAAGGCGGTGTGGAGCTCAGCTGCTACAGGTGTGCCCGTGGTTCAACCTCCCTGGAGTCCTTCCACCTCCACTTAAATAGATTTATCCCAGGTATTGCATACATAGTCACTAGTTTCACTGTTTTTCTCAGTATGCCTGGTTGTAATGAACATTTTTTTTTGTCATAATTCCATTACATGTGTCTCATATGTTGTAAAAATGTTAAACATGCTTCTCTGTTTATTTTACCTTCAGGAACCAGTGCCAGTGATGCACATTTCCAGGCATATCTCCTGGAAGGGCTGATGCGCTGGAATGCCGACCGGATGGAGGATGCTGTGAAAGGAGCACCTTCCATGCGCTGTTATGGCAGTGCTCTGAGGGAGGCAGTGGATGGGCTCAGCCAAACAGTGCTAGGCAGATCCTGGGATGAGCGCTATCGCGCCCCTGGAACATACACAGGTCAGACATTCACTAATTTGTCATGAGAATAACTGAAATAATTGTTTGTTTTTACAAACACACAAATCAATTTAACCTTTAATATATTACATAAACTATTCCGAATACTTTATCTTTTCTGGGGTTTTTTTCTAGGTGAACTGCTGGGAATAGAGTACCTGTACAGTCAGACTGGCCAAACACTGACTGCAGTGCTCCAGAACCCAGAGGAGGAGGACAGGCTGGTGGAGCAGGTCGATGATGAGGACTTGCAAGATGAGGGGTTCAATGAAGAGACCACGGAGGACATCACAGTGCCTGTGCTCTGTGAGGATGACCCCTGTCGTGGTCTCGAGAACAGGCCCTCATTGACCTCAAGTCTTCAGGCCACTCCACCTCAGGCCCCTGCATCACTGCCAGCTACGTCACAGGATGCAGGACAACCTCCTGCCGCTGCCGCTGCGGCTGCCGCTTCAGAGCAGCCTGGGACTTCTCAGGCTTCTTCAGACGAGGCTCAAGTAAGACACTTTATTGCCTATTTAAATTGAATCTCAATAACATTTAATTTCACACATAGTCCAATGCCTCTATACCTCCATTTCACTATTAACCACATTGATTTATTAGGGAGCAGTCATTGGACCGGATGGGGTCGCTGGGTGGGACAAGGTCCAGGATCTTGCAGCTTTCCTGGTGGGTCTCCGTGAAGCTGCTTACCTCACTGCGGAGGAGGTGACCCAGGTCGTCCAGCGGTGGACCGCTCTCCCTGATGGTGACAAGCAGCGGGTGATCTACCAGCCCCGTCATCAGCTGCGACTGACAACTGGCCGCTTTAAGGCGCCTAAGCGGTCTGGAGTCACACCGGGAGTGGAGAGTGTGAAGCGCTGCTTGATAGGGCATCCTGGGGGGCCAGCTCAGTGGCCCAGCACCAGCCGCTTGGTTGAGGCCATGTGCATAAGGCTGTGCACTTTGCACAAGACAACCACCAGGAAGGCTGGAGTTCCCACACCCAGGTGGAAAAAAATCCTATTGGACTACCACCACATCCGGGACTTGGTGCTTAACAGTCCCAGGGTTATGGCAGACACAGAAATCCAGCTCTTTGAGATAAACCAGCGGACACTCATTCAGTGGTAGGTCAAGCACAAATTCAGAAATTGACTGAATAATTCGGTAAAGAATGCATATCTGACACAAATGATCTTCTCTCAGGTTTCAACGGCGGCAAAAGACCCAGGAGATGAGTGTCCTTTCTCAGGGACTGGCTATGCCAAACCCCATTCCTGTGGCACCGGGCCAGCTCCCACCAAAGGACAAATTACAGCTCCTGCCTTCCACATCTGGCCCAAGGCATGTATTTGTCCTTCCTCCAAATTTGGAGGGACAGGCTCCTGTCCTGAAGCCAGGCCCACAGCCTGCTGCTGCTGCTGCTGCTGCTGCTGCTGCTGCTGCTGCTGCTGCTGCTGCTGCTGCTGCCACCAGAGAGCGCCCCCTTGCACCTGCCTCCACAGCATCAGACCCTGTGTCAGCCTCTGGGATGTCTGGCACTTTCATCCTCAACAGACATATGGCGGCGTCCTTGGTGCTGGGAACCCCTTGTGCCTCAACATCAGGTGCAGGCCCAGCACCTCCTGTTCCTGCACCCACTGCACCTACTGCTCCTGTGTCCCGGTACACTGAGAGGAACAGGCGCCGCCGGACCCTTGAGGAGGAGAGTGGTGTGGCAAAGAGGAAGTATGCCAGGACTGTCGCACACAACACCTGTGGCCAGTGTGGGCAGCCTAAAACCAAGGCGTTTGGGCATAGTCGGCATGGCAGTGCTACGTTCTGTGCAACTTCCTCAAAGGGAAAAACACTGGAGGACTGGTTGGCAGAGAGAAGATCCCCTAAATAAAAGCTCTGGCTGTATAAATTGTATATATTGTAGTTTATGTATATATTTTTGTGTATAGTTCCTTATATATAGTTCTTTGTATATAGTTTTTTTTTGAAGTGTGTGTGTGTGTTTGTGTGTGTGTGTGCGTGTGCATTTCAATACTTTATTATTAAATATAACTGTTCCAACAATTCAGTCTCAGCCTGTGTATTATCAATAATCATATCATATTGTCCCACAGTCTTCGAAGGCACACTTTATTGTTATTATCATCAGAATCACAAATACAAATACAAATACAAACAGGATTTCCTGCGGAAAAAAAAAAAAGAATTCCTTGACAATATGGTCTGGGGGGGTGGGGGGTATGTGTTCTTCATAAAGCTCCAATGTCCTTCATACTGTAATACACAAAAGAGTAAGTATTAATACAATGACATGAAATTGCTATGATTGCTATGCAAGGTCCTTTATAGCACACATTATATAATCATAACATAACATAAAAAAAATAATTAGTATTAATCTATACAAGGAAACTACATTGATATGACATCAGAAGGCAGATTTCATTAGTATTGAATGTAACCATAAACAGATAAACATGACAAGTTGATTAGGTATTCTAAATTTAGAACGTGAGATTCTAAATATAAAACGTGACCCTGGCGATCGCATGTTCGCCGGTTCGACTCCAGCTCATGGCGAGACTTGTTTTCACAGAAAATTCAAAAATTCAAATATCGGTCCTGCGCACATCCACTCAGCTCTGCGCACCTCCTGACCCCCCTGCGCCCCCTCGCAGGGGCGCAGGGGGGTCAGGAGGTGCGCTGGGAGGAGCGAGAAGATTGGCTCCCTGCCTATGCAAAGCGAGCGCTCTACCATTTGAGCTAATTCCCCTTTGACAGGGAACCTCACCACTCACTCTGACACAAATTAAGTGTCCCTATCAAGTTCCTGCACCCACCTTTGGGCATACGTGGTTGCTATGTGTATCTAAATGAAATGTCATTGACTGGTCGATTTGTTGACACGGTTTAAAGATATCTAACCAAGAGTCTTCAGTTCTGACTGACTGTTGGAAAAAAACAGGTATTTAAGCTCTGAAGGCTTAAACCTTTGCAGAGTTCTTAAATGTAACAATGCAGATAGTAGTCTGACACAGGTACAGGTTATTAGTTTCACTTGAGTCAAGGTGTGAAGTGCAGTCATTCAGGTCAGCTGAGAGACAGAGTCTGGGAATATGAGTGTCGTCGTTCACTTTTGTTGTTCTTTGTGTTACTGTTGAGCCTGTTAGGAAGAGAGCTCAGATGAGTATTGTTGGTGGCTGATAGTTGATTTTTGAGTTCTGTTTTGTCAAGCTGAGCATGGAAGGTGGACGACAGTTGAGTGCTGGGATTTCACAGCTGATATTCGGAACTGAAGTAGCCTCTTGGATCATCTTCAAGAAATGGGATTTGAACATGTGGGGTTTGTCATAGAAATCGTCTGTGAGCCATCTTTCTGTTTGGTTGAAACGGCCTTAAACAGTTCGGATGGCAACTGTTTATTTGACTTCACAAAGTGTGTTTTGTCAAACTCCCTCACCAGGTGACTTATCAGGTTAAAGGAAGCACCTCGTGGAGAATGTGGGCATCGATCCCACTACCTCTAGCATGCTAAGCGAGCGCTCTACCATTTGAAATACATCACTCGCTTTAACGCAAGATAAGTTCATGTTCCTCCACCAAACACAAATGGAATTCTGGGATTTCCCAGCTGATATTCGGAACTGAAGTAGCCTCTTGGATCATCTTCAAGAAATGGGATTTGAACATGTGGGGTTTGTCATAGAAATTGTCTGTGAGCCATCTTTCTGTTTGGTTGAAACGGCCTTAAACAGTTCGGATGGCAACTGTTCATTTGACTTCTCAAAGTGTGTTTTGTCAAACTCCCTCACCAGGTGACTTATCAGGTTAAAGGAAGCACCTCGTGGAGAATGTGGGCATCGATCCCACTACCTCTCGCTTGCGCTAAGAGAGAGCTGACATGAGAGCCAAAGTAAGCCCAAAGTAAGCCCACAGCAGCCAATCACGTTGCTCCCTGCGCTTCTGCCTGGGCTTACATTTGACCAATCGCGTGCCTGCATTTCCAAAGTAAGCCCCGTTCGACGTTTCGGCACACGACACCTGCGAGAGAGGCAGGAAGACGGTGGCTCGGCATTTCGGCACTCGACATCAGCGAACGCGAAGGATAGCGGTAAGTGCGAGACGTGTTGAGACGTGTTGCTCCTACTTTGCATTAAGTGTAAATAATAGGGGAAAACTGTGTTGAAAAATGTCGGCAACGGTCGCTCCCCCGGTTATAACGCTAAGGGAAGGGGATAGGGACAGGGAGGGGATATGACATTTGCTACAGTTACACACTTTAACATGTGCATGTTTAGTTTAGCTTCATTAGCTGCTAAACTACAGCTACTGTACTTTACTGTATATGCTATACTTCCAGTATCATACATATGCATACATATACCTATTATATGTACATATTTATATTGTATATATTTCATAAATGTGTATATATACATTTACATTACATTTTATATATATATTTATATAAGAATGCATAAGAATTGATGCAAAAAGTACCATTTGAACATGTGCATGTTTAGTTTAGCTTCATTAGCTGCTAAACTACAGCTACTGTACTTTACTGTATATGCTATACTTCCAGTATCATACATATGCATACATATACCTATTATATGTATATATTTATATTGTATATATTTCATAAATGTGTATACATACATTTACATTACATTTTATATATATATATTTATATAAGAATGCATAAGAATTGATGCAAAAAGTACCATTTGATTTAGATATGTCTTTTGTTTGCTCACATATACCTATTTAATGTATATATATTTATATTGTATCTAGTTCATGAATGTGTATATATATATATATATTTATGTTACATTACATTAATATATATATATGCATATATATATATATATATATATATATATGCATATATATATATATAGCATACTTTCTTTACAACTGCCTAAAACTTTACTATATACATGTAATAGGTATCTTCCAAATGGCTAAAGGTAACAGTCTTTTCTCTCTATTTCCATTCAGAAAATGTATGCGTATCCTGTTTTTCGACGCGAGTCACCCACCTCGACCAGGCTTCTTATGGCAGCGTCGGAGGAGGCGAAGCGCTGTACGAACACTTCGTCTGGGAAGTTGGCAAAAGCCAGCGATGCGGTGCTGGCAGAGGCCAGGGCTTTTGTCAGTGGCAACGGGGGAGACCCCACTGACCAGTTCTTGGTACTGGCCCACTGTCAGCTACAGTTTGGCATGTACCAGGGCATGAGGTTTAGGTGGCTTCTGGAGAACTCTGTTGGCTATGCACTCTACTTGGTCAACAGTATTTCCCAGGAAAGAGCGCATACAACTCCTCTGTCAGAAAATAAACAGTTGTTCCTGCAGTACACCACGGACATTACTGAATTGACAGAGGAGCTGGTGAGGTTCAGGAAGAAGCAGGGAATGCAGGCTGAGGCAAGGCAAACAGGAGACCAGGGCTGTTTGATGGTGGAGTTTGGGAGGTTTCAGGGCCGCTCCATGAGGGAGGTTTATGAGGACCAGAGCAGGGAAGCCCAGGACCTCATCGTTTACCTGGTTAAGGCAGATGCCCGGCCCAACACCAACATGGCCCTTTTTAAGGCATATGTCTTAGAAAGACGAGCATCTGCCTCCACATCCACTGCCTCTGCACCCCCACCGGTCCCATCTACCTCCTCTGCACCCTCACCTGCATCCATCCAGACTGGTGCATGGAAGCCTGGCACTGTGAAAGCGCTGCTGGCTCGAGGGAAACACATGTCTCCCTCACAGCTGGCAAAAAAGCTTACAGTTCAAACCTGTGAGTAGGAGTGTGAATTAATAATTTCCCCTACGTCACTTCTACATGTGTTGGTTTATCATTTTATCTGACTACACACACTTGTCCACTTCTTTCCAGCTCCAGCACCACAGTGCACATTACCCTCGGCTCCAAGACCCCGGACTGCACATGCGGCCCCTGAACAGCTTTTCCCGACTGGTAAGTGTGCACCATGTTGCATACATTTGTCTCTGTGTATATTAACAGTAGGCCTAATAGTTTTAACATTTCGCTTCCAGAGATGTCTGAGCATGACGACGAGGAGCTGATATCTGCTGCAACGCAAGTGGATGCACAGCTTCTAGCAGGTGTGGCATATGACACAATTGTAAATATGTGACCATGTGTAGTGACAACACAAACAAGTCATGTTTTTGTGGAAACTGTTTACTTTTTGTTTACAATACAGAGCTGTGTCCCATCAAGCGGGATGCATTCTTTGAATGCACTTCTTCAAAACCTTAAGGTTGTGTACGAAGGTGTGTTGTGTAGGTTTTTGTCTCCACTAGCTTCTGCTTTTTTCCCCTGCGCACCTAACCGCTCTAAAACAATCACCTGGTGTCTTCTTTCTTCAAGATCACATCATGTATTAAAATGACTGCATGCTCCTCTCACTCACCCATCAGCTCCCTCTTAGCAGGATAAGTGGACATTAATTGTTCTAATCATTAGAGTAGCAGTCGTTGCTGTGTCTGTGTACATGTTTCATGTCATCATTTACACCTGTTTTAACTCCTTTTTCCTTTCATCAAAAAGTCTACATTGGGTTCTTCACTGCCTTCTTCTGCCTACTCCTTAACGCTTGTGTTTGTGAGCTTTGTTGCATATTATTTTTAAATTCAACATTCAGTCAACCTAATATTGTTTTGCCCTCTGCATCATTTCTTCTCCAGAGGCCTGTGCTGCTCTCCCTCCAGCAGCAATACCAGACTTACCTCGTCTTGAGTTAAGTCATCAGCCACCAGCTGAGCTTCCCAGTCACTGGAAGAATCAGCTTCCATCGTTTCAGCAGGAGTGGATTCGCCATACTTTGTTCAAGGCGCATCCACGAACGGGCAAGCCAGAGCTTGTGTCCCAGCTGAAACTTTGGTGGCATCCTCCTCAGCCCCCCCTCATTCACACCCAGCCTCCTGCCTCACCTGACCTCTTCTTCTGTCGGCCGCTGTTCCTCTGGATGCCGCACAAGTTGTGGCGATTTCCGTTTGTCTGTGCTCGTCCAGCCTGTGGCAAGCACAGACTCACAGCAGCAGGGACCTACAGAACAGTGCGCAGAGTCTTGGCTATTGATGGGTGGTATGACCTTGCCACTGAGTACCTGGAGTGCAAAGGCTGCTCAAAAAAGTATCCATCTTGGTCTGAGGACATCCTTGGTCAGCTGGATATGGGCCACCGCAGCCAGTTTCCAGCACTGCTTACCTACAGGTAAATGCCTAATAAATGTCAACCATTACTAGGTGCTTGTATTTGTGTTCTTTTTTAGACATTTCACATTCTTCTTTCCTCAGGTACTCATGCGACATCCAGGTGGTGAGGATGATGAGGGAGAGGACAATGGGCAACAGTGTGACTCAGCTGTACAAAAAACTGCACGAACAGCACAGTGAGGCATGGATGCAGCGTGTCCTGCAGTACTTGACAGCTTGTGAGCCCTTCACACGGTCCTCTGTTGTCCGCCCTGTATTCCCTGAGCCTCCCCTCTTACCGGCTATACCTCAGCCCAAGTGGTTGCTCTCTGTGTTTGCCAGGGATGTTCTGGGGCGACTGAACGAGGTGAAGGCCAAAATCACCTCAGTGTTTGGCTCTGTCCTGAAGATGGACTCCACCAAAAAGGTACCACAGCACACATAATGACTACTTTATTTGTGCCAAATTGGGATTTTTTTTGTTCTATAGCAGCGGCAGAATGATAATAATAATTATAATAGAAGTAAGAAATGAGTGAATGAACACAGTTTTTGAGTCTTTTGTCTTTTCTCAACAGGTCATCAAGAAACTTGCTGGTGCCGCAGCAGGTACAGCTGCCTGGGCTACTAACGTGGGGAACGAACACGGGCAAATCCTTGTTTCGGTCCTGACAGCCAGCGAGGGACAGGGACTGGATGCCATGGCAGCTGGCCTCATGCGGCGCTACACGGAGGCAGAAGAAGCACCACCAGGCATCATGTACGTGGACAAAGACTGCTGTAACCAGACAGGTCCTTGTCGGGTGAATGCCATGTTTGCTGAGTGGGGTGAACTTCAGGTGCGCCTAGACATTTGGCACTTTATGCGTCGTTTTGCTGCAGGCGTGACGACAGAGGCTCACCCCCTCTATGGCATCTACATGGCACGTTTGTCCACGTGCATTTTTGAATGGGACTCTGGTGATGTTGCTGCTCTTCGCCGCGCCAAAGAGTGTGAGCTGGCAGCAAGGGTTGGCAACATCTCTGAGGAGGCTGTCAACAGTCGCATTACGCGGAGGGAGTTGGCGCTGCACTGCAGGAGGAGGACCAGAGGGGTGGAGGAGACCACCAGACTGATCAATGAATTGATCAGTCTGTTTGACAGTCCCAGTGGGAAGGACACTCTGGGAGTTTCTCTGCTGGACCATGAACGGATCCAGCAGATCTGGAAGGAGCAGGAGAAACACCTGTCCTGTATCCAGGACCCAGAAGACTTCCCACTGTATGTGAAGACTGGCACGCTGAAGAAAGGCGGTGTGGAGCTCAGCTGCTACAGGTGTGCCCGTGGTTCAACCTCCCTGGAGTCCTTCCACCTCCACTTAAATAGATTTATCCCAGGTATTGCATACATAGTCACTAGTTTCACTGTTTTTCTCAGTATGCCTGGTTGTAATGAACTTTTTTTTTTGTCATAATTCCATTACATGTGTCTCATATGTTGTAAAAATGTTAAACATGCTTCTCTGTTTATTTTACCTTCAGGAACCAGTGCCAGTGATGCACATTTCCAGGCATATCTCCTGGAAGGGCTGATGCGCTGGAATGCCGACCGGATGGAGGATGCTGTGAAAGGAGCACCTTCCATGCGCTGTTATGGCAGTGCTCTGAGGGAGGCAGTGGATGGGCTCAGCCAAACAGTGCTAGGCAGATCCTGGGATGAGCGCTATCGCGCCCCTGGAACATACACAGGTCAGACATTCACTAATTTGTCATGAGAATAACTGAAATAATTGTTTGTTTTTACAAACACACAAATCAATTTAACCTTTAATATATTACATAAACTATTCCGAATACTTTATCTTTTCTGGGGTTTTTTTCTAGGTGAACTGCTGGGAATAGAGTACCTGTACAGTCAGACTGGCCAAACACTGACTGCAGTGCTCCAGAACCCAGAGGAGGAGGACAGGCTGGTGGAGCAAGTCGATGATGAGGACTTGCAAGATGAGGGGTTCAATGAAGAGACCACGGAGGACATCACAGTGCCTGTGCTCTGTGAGGATGACCCCTGTCGTGGTCTCGAGAACAGGCCCTCATTGACCTCAAGTCTTCAGGCCACTCCACCTCAGGCCCCTGCATCACTGCCAGCTACGTCACAGGATGCAGGACAACCTCCTGCCGCTGCCGCTGCGGCTGCCGCTTCAGAGCAGCCTGGGACTTCTCAGGCTTCTTCAGACGAGGCTCAAGTAAGACACTTTATTGCCTATTTAAATTGAATCTCAATAACATTTAATTTCACACATAGTCCAATGCCTCTATACCTCCATTTCACTATTAACCACATTGATTTATTAGGGAGCAGTCATTGGACCGGATGGGGTCGCTGGGTGGGACAAGGTCCAGGATCTTGCAGCTTTCCTGGTGGGTCTCCGTGAAGCTGCTTACCTCACTGCGGAGGAGGTGACCCAGGTCGTCCAGCGGTGGACCGCTCTCCCTGATGGTGACAAGCAGCGGGTGATCTACCAGCCCCGTCATCAGCTGCGACTGACAACTGGCCGCTTTAAGGCGCCTAAGCGGTCTGGAGTCACACCGGGAGTGGAGAGTGTGAAGCGCTGCTTGATAGGGCATCCTGGGGGGCCAGCTCAGTGGCCCAGCACCAGCCGCTTGGTTGAGGCCATGTGCATAAGGCTGTGCACTTTGCACAAGACAACCACCAGGAAGGCTGGAGTTCCCACACCCAGGTGGAAAAAAATCCTATTGGACTACCACCACATCCGGGACTTGGTGCTTAACAGTCCCAGGGTTATGGCAGACACAGAAATCCAGCTCTTTGAGATAAACCAGCGGACACTCATTCAGTGGTAGGTCAAGCACAAATTCAGAAATTGACTGAATAATTCGGTAAAGAATGCATATCTGACACAAATGATCTTCTCTCAGGTTTCAACGGCGGCAAAAGACCCAGGAGATGAGTGTCCTTTCTCAGGGACTGGCTATGCCAAACCCCATTCCTGTGGCACCGGGCCAGCTCCCACCAAAGGACAAATTACAGCTCCTGCCTTCCACATCTGGCCCAAGGCATGTATTTGTCCTTCCTCCAAATTTGGAGGGACAGGCTCCTGTCCTGAAGCCAGGCCCACAGCCTGCTGCTGCTGCTGCTGCTGCTGCTGCTGCTGCTGCTGCTGCTGCTGCTGCTGCTGCTGCTGCTGCCACCAGAGAGCGCCCCCTTGCACCTGCCTCCACAGCATCAGACCCTGTGTCAGCCTCTGGGATGTCTGGCACTTTCATCCTCAACAGACATATGGCGGCGTCCTTGGTGCTGGGAACCCCTGTTCCTGCACCCACTGCACCTACTGCTCCTGTGTCCCGGTACACTGAGAGGAACAGGCGCCGCCGGACCCTTGAGGAGGAGAGTGGTGTGGCAAAGAGGAAGTATGCCAGGACTGTCGCACACAACACCTGTGGCCAGTGTGGGCAGCCTAAAACCAAGGCGTTTGGGCATAGTCGGCATGGCAGTGCTACGTTCTGTGCAACTTCCTCAAAGGGAAAAACACTGGAGGACTGGTTGGCAGAGAGAAGATCCCCTAAATAAAAGCTCTGGCTGTATAAATTGTATATATTGTAGTTTATGTATATATTTTTGTGTATAGTTCCTTATATATAGTTCTTTGTATATAGTTTTTTTTTGAAGTGTGTGTGTGTGTGTTTGTGTGTGTGTGTGCGTGTGCATTTCAATACTTTATTATTAAATATAACTGTTCCAACAATTCAGTCTCAGCCTGTGTATTATCAATAATCATATCATATTGTCCCACAGTCTTCGAAGGCACACTTTATTGTTATTATCATCAGAATCACAAATACAAATACAAATACAAACAGGATTTCCTGCGGGAAAAAAAATAAGAATTCCTTGACAATATGGTCTGGGGGGGTGGGGGGTATGTGTTCTTCATAAAGCTCCAATGTCCTTCATACTGTAATACACAAAAGAGTAAGTATTAATACAATGACATGAAATTGCTATGATTGCTATGCAAGGTCCTTTATAGCACACATTATATAATCATAACATAACATAAAAAAAATAATTAGTATGAATCTATACAAGGAAACTACATTGATATGACATCAGAAGGCAGATTTCATTAGTATTGAATGTAACCATAAACAGATAAACATGACAAGTTGATTAGGTATTCTAAATTTAGAACGTGAGATTCTAAATATAAAACGTGACCCTGGCGATCGCATGTTCGCCGGTTCGACTCCAGCTCATGGCGAGACTTGTTTTCACAGAAAATTCAAAAATTCAAATATCGGTCCTGCGCACATCCACTCAGCTCTGCGCACCTCCTGACCCCCCTGCGCCCCCTCGCAGGGGCGCAGGGGGGTCAGGAGGTGCGCTGGGAGGAGCGAGAAGATTGGCTCCCTGCCTATGCTAAGCGAGCGCTGTACCATTTGAGCTAATTCCCCTTGACGAGGGAAATACATCACTCGCTTTAACGCAAAATAAGTTCATGTTCCTCCACCAAACACAAATGGAATTCTGGGATTTCCCAGCTGATATCCGGAACTGAAGTAGCCTCTTGGATCATCTTCAAGAAATGGGATTTGAACATGTGGGGTTTGTCATAGAAATCGTCTGTGAGCCATCTTTCTGTTTGGTTGAAACGGCCTTAAACAGTTCGGATGGCAACTGTTCATTTGACTTCTCAAAGTGTGTTTTGTCAAACTCCCTCACCAGGTGACTTATCAGGTTAAAGGAAGCACCTCGTGGAGAATGTGGGCATCGATCCCACTACCTCTCGCATGCTAAGCGAGCGCTCTACCATTTGAGCTAATTCCCCTTGACGAGGGAAATACATCACTCGCTTTAACACAAAATAAGTTCATGTTCCTCCACCAAACACAAATGGAATGCTGGGATTTCCCAGCTGATATCCGGAACTGAAGTAGCCTCTTGGATCATCTTCAAGAAATGGGATTTGAACATGAGGGCATTGTCACAGAAATCGTCTGTGAAATGTGGGCTATCTGTTCTGTTTGGTCTCACTGGGCTTCCACAGGTCACATATCAGGATAAAGAGAAGCCTTAAAGAGCCAGTGGAGAATGTGGGCATCGATCCCACTACCTCTCACATGCAAAGCGAGCGCTCTACCATTTGAGCTAATTCCCCTTTGAGAGGGAACCTCACCACTCACTCTGACACAAATTAAGTGTCCCTATCAAGTTCCTGCACCCACCTTTGGGCATACGTGGTTGCTATGTGTATCTAAATGAAATGTCATTGACTGGTCGATTTGTTGACACGGTTTAAAGATATCTAACCAAGAGTCTTCAGTTCTGACTGACTGTTGGAAAAAAACAGGTATTTAAGCTCTGAAGGCTTAAACCTTTGCAGAGTTCTTAAATGTAACAATGCAGATAGTAGTCTGACACAGGTACAGGTTATTAGTTTCACTTGAGTCAAGGTGTGAAGTGCAGTCATTCAGGTCAGCTGAGAGACAGAGTCTGGGAATATGAGTGTCGTCGTTCACTTTTGTTGTTCTTTGTGTTACTGTTGAGCCTGTTAGGAAGAGAGCTCAGATGAGTATTGTTGGTGGCTGATAGTTGATTTTTGAGTTCTGTTTTGTCAAGCTGAGCATGGAAGGTGGACGACAGTTGAGTGCTGGGATTTCACAGCTGATATTCGGAACTGAAGTAGCCTCTTGGATCATCTTCAAGAAATGGGATTTGAACATGTGGGGTTTGTCATAGAAATCGTCTGTGAGCCATCTTTCTGTTTGGTTGAAACGGCCTTAAACAGTTCGGATGGCAACTGTTTATTTGACTTCACAAAGTGTGTTTTGTCAAACTCCCTCACCAGGTGACTTATCAGGTTAAAGGAAGCACCTCGTGGAGAATGTGGGCATCGATCCCACTACCTCTAGCATGCTAAGCGAGCGCTCTACCATTTGAAATACATCACTCGCTTTAACGCAAAATAAGTTCATGTTCCTCCACCAAACACAAATGGAATTCTGGGATTTCCCAGCTGATATCCGGAACTGAAGTAGCCTCTTGGATCATCTTCAAGAAATGGGATTTGAACATGTGGGGTTTGTCATAGAAATCGTCTGTGAGCCATCTTTCTGTTTGGTTGAAACGGCCTTAAACAGTTCGGATGGCAACTGTTCATTTGACTTCTCAAAGTGTGTTTTGTCAAACTCCCTCACCAGGTGACTGATCAGGTTAAAGGAAGCACCTCGTGGAGAATGTGGGCATCCATCCCACTACCTCTCGCATGCTAAGCGAGCGCTCTACCATTTGAGCTAATTCCCCTTGACGAGGGAAATACATCACTCGCTTTAACACAAAATAAGTTCATGTTCCTCCACCAAACACAAATGGAATGCTGGGATTTCCCAGCTGATATCCGGAACTGAAGTAGCCTCTTGGATCATCTTCAAGAAATGGGATTTGAACATGTGGGCATTGTCACAGAAATCGTCTGTGAAATGTGGGCTATCTGTTCTGTTTGGTCTCACTGGGCTTCCACAGGTCACATATCAGGATAAAGAGAAGCCTTAAAGAGCCAGTGGAGAATGTGGGCATCGATCCCACTACCTCTCACATGCAAAGCGAGCGCTCTACCATTTGAGCTAATTCCCCTTTGAGAGGGAACCTCACCACTCACTCTGACACAAATTAAGTGTCCCTATCAAGTTCCTGCACCCACCTTTGGGCATACGTGGTTGCTATGTGTATCTAAATGAAATGTCATTGACTGGTCGATTTGTTGACACGGTTTAAAGATATCTAACCAAGAGTCTTCAGTTCTGACTGACTGTTGGAAAAAAACAGGTATTTAAGCTCTGAAGGCTTAAACCTTTGCAGAGTTCTTAAATGTAACAATGCAGATAGTAGTCTGACACAGGTACAGGTTATTAGTTTCACTTGAGTCAAGGTGTGAAGTGCAGTCATTCAGGTCAGCTGAGAGACAGAGTCTGGGAATATGAGTGTCGTCGTTCACTTTTGTTGTTCTTTGTGTTACTGTTGAGCCTGTTAGGAAGAGAGCTCAGATGAGTATTGTTGGTGGCTGATAGTTGATTTTTGAGTTCTGTTTTGTCAAGCTGAGCATGGAAGGTGGACGACAGTTGAGTGCTGGGATTTCACAGCTGATATTCGGAACTGAAGTAGCCTCTTGGATCATCTTCAAGAAATGGGATTTGAACATGTGGGGTTTGTCATAGAAATCGTCTGTGAGCCATCTTTCTGTTTGGTTGAAACGGCCTTAAACAGTTCGGATGGCAACTGTTCATTTGACTTCTCAAAGTGTGTTTTGTCAAACTCCCTCACCAGGTGACTTATCAGGTTAAAGGAAGCACCTCGTGGAGAATGTGGGCATCGATCCCACTACCTCTCGCATGACAAGCGAGCGCTCTACCATTTGAGCTAAATCCCCTTGACGAGGGAAATACATCACTCGCTTTAACACAAAATAAGTTCATGTTCCTCCACCAAACACAAATGGAATGCTGGGATTTCCCAGCTGATATCCGGAACTGAAGTAGCCTCTTGGATCATCTTCAAGAAATGGGATTTGAACATGTGGGCATTGTCACAGAAATCGTCTGTGAAATGTGGGCTATCTGTTCTGTTTGGTCTCACTGGGCTTCCACAGGTCACATATCAGGATAAAGAGAAGCCTTAAAGAGCCAGTGGAGAATGTGGGCATCGATCCCACTACCTCTCACATGCAAAGCGAGCGCTCTACCATTTGAGCTAATTCCCCTTTGAGAGGGAACCTCACCACTCACTCTGACACAAATTAAGTGTCCCTATCAAGTTCCTGCACCCACCTTTGGGCATACGTGGTTGCTATGTGTATCTAAATGAAATGTCATTGACTGGTCGATTTGTTGACACGGTTTAAAGATATCTAACCAAGAGTCTTCAGTTCTGACTGACTGTTGGAAAAAAACAGGTATTTAAGCTCTGAAGGCTTAAACCTTTGCAGAGTTCTTAAATGTAACAATGCAGATAGTAGTCTGACACAGGTACAGGTTATTAGTTTCACTTGAGTCAAGGTGTGAAGTGCAGTCATTCAGGTCAGCTGAGAGACAGAGTCTGGGAATATGAGTGTCGTCGTTCACTTTTGTTGTTCTTTGTGTTACTGTTGAGCCTGTTAGGAAGAGAGCTCAGATGAGTATTGTTGGTGGCTGATAGTTGATTTTTGAGTTCTGTTTTGTCAAGCTGAGCATGGAAGGTGGACGACAGTTGAGTGCTGGGATTTCACAGCTGATATTCGGAACTGAAGTAGCCTCTTGGATCATCTTCAAGAAATGGGATTTGAACATGTGGGGTTTGTCATAGAAATCGTCTGTGAGCCATCTTTCTGTTTGGTTGAAACGGCCTTAAACAGTTCGGATGGCAACTGTTTATTTGACTTCACAAAGTGTGTTTTGTCAAACTCCCTCACCAGGTGACTTATCAGGTTAAAGGAAGCACCTCGTGGAGAATGTGGGCATCGATCCCACTACCTCTAGCATGCTAAGCGAGCGCTCTACCATTTGAAATACATCACTCGCTTTAACGCAAAATAAGTTCATGTTCCTCCACCAAACACAAATGGAATTCTGGGATTTCCCAGCTGATATCCGGAACTGAAGTAGCCTCTTGGATCATCTTCAAGAAATGGGATTTGAACATGTGGGGTTTGTCATAGAAATCGTCTGTGAGCCATCTTTCTGTTTGGTTGAAACGGCCTTAAACAGTTCGGATGGCAACTGTTCATTTGACTTCTCAAAGTGTGTTTTGTCAAACTCCCTCACCAGGTGACTGATCAGGTTAAAGGAAGCACCTCGTGGAGAATGTGGGCATCCATCCCACTACCTCTCGCATGCTAAGCGAGCGCTCTACCATTTGAGCTAATTCCCCTTGACGAGGGAAATACATCACTCGCTTTAACACAAAATAAGTTCATGTTCCTCCACCAAACACAAATGGAATGCTGGGATTTCCCAGCTGATATCCGGAACTGAAGTAGCCTCTTGGATCATCTTCAAGAAATGGGATTTGAACATGTGGGCATTGTCACAGAAATCGTCTGTGAAATGTGGGCTATCTGTTCTGTTTGGTCTCACTGGGCTTCCACAGGTCACATATCAGGATAAAGAGAAGCCTTAAAGAGCCAGTGGAGAATGTGGGCATCGATCCCACTACCTCTCACATGCAAAGCGAGCGCTCTACCATTTGAGCTAATTCCCCTTTGAGAGGGAACCTCACCACTCACTCTGACACAAATTAAGTGTCCCTATCAAGTTCCTGCACCCACCTTTGGGCATACGTGGTTGCTATGTGTATCTAAATGAAATGTCATTGACTGGTCGATTTGTTGACACGGTTTAAAGATATCTAACCAAGAGTCTTCAGTTCTGACTGACTGTTGGAAAAAAACAGGTATTTAAGCTCTGAAGGCTTAAACCTTTGCAGAGTTCTTAAATGTAACAATGCAGATAGTAGTCTGACACAGGTACAGGTTATTAGTTTCACTTGAGTCAAGGTGTGAAGTGCAGTCATTCAGGTCAGCTGAGAGACAGAGTCTGGGAATATGAGTGTCGTCGTTCACTTTTGTTGTTCTTTGTGTTACTGTTGAGCCTGTTAGGAAGAGAGCTCAGATGAGTATTGTTGGTGGCTGATAGTTGATTTTTGAGTTCTGTTTTGTCAAGCTGAGCATGGAAGGTGGACGACAGTTGAGTGCTGGGATTTCACAGCTGATATTCGGAACTGAAGTAGCCTCTTGGATCATCTTCAAGAAATGGGATTTGAACATGTGGGGTTTGTCATAGAAATCGTCTGTGAGCCATCTTTCTGTTTGGTTGAAACGGCCTTAAACAGTTCGGATGGCAACTGTTTATTTGACTTCACAAAGTGTGTTTTGTCAAACTCCCTCACCAGGTGACTTATCAGGTTAAAGGAAGCACCTCGTGGAGAATGTGGGCATCGATCCCACTACCTCTAGCATGCTAAGCGAGCGCTCTACCATTTGAAATACATCACTCGCTTTAACGCAAAATAAGTTCATGTTCCTCCACCAAACACAAATGGAATTCTGGGATTTCCCAGCTGATATCCGGAACTGAAGTAGCCTCTTGGATCATCTTCAAGAAATGGGATTTGAACATGTGGGGTTTGTCATAGAAATCGTCTGTGAGCCATCTTTCTGTTTGGTTGAAACGGCCTTAAACAGTTCGGATGGCAACTGTTCATTTGACTTCTCAAAGTGTGTTTTGTCAAACTCCCTCACCAGGTGACTGATCAGGTTAAAGGAAGCACCTCGTGGAGAATGTGGGCATCCATCCCACTACCTCTCGCATGCTAAGCGAGCGCTCTACCATTTGAGCTAATTCCCCTTGACGAGGGAAATACATCACTCGCTTTAACACAAAATAAGTTCATGTTCCTCCACCAAACACAAATGGAATGCTGGGATTTCCCAGCTGATATCCGGAACTGAAGTAGCCTCTTGGATCATCTTCAAGAAATGGGATTTGAACATGTGGGCATTGTCACAGAAATCGTCTGTGAAATGTGGGCTATCTGTTCTGTTTGGTCTCACTGGGCTTCCACAGGTCACATATCAGGATAAAGAGAAGCCTTAAAGAGCCAGTGGAGAATGTGGGCATCGATCCCACTACCTCTCACATGCAAAGCGAGCGCTCTACCATTTGAGCTAATTCCCCTTTGAGAGGGAACCTCACCACTCACTCTGACACAAATTAAGTGTCCCTATCAAGTTCCTGCACCCACCTTTGGGCATACGTGGTTGCTATGTGTATCTAAATGAAATGTCATTGACTGGTCGATTTGTTGACACGGTTTAAAGATATCTAACCAAGAGTCTTCAGTTCTGACTGACTGTTGGAAAAAAACAGGTATTTAAGCTCTGAAGGCTTAAACCTTTGCAGAGTTCTTAAATGTAACAATGCAGATAGTAGTCTGACACAGGTACAGGTTATTAGTTTCACTTGAGTCAAGGTGTGAAGTGCAGTCATTCAGGTCAGCTGAGAGACAGAGTCTGGGAATATGAGTGTCGTCGTTCACTTTTGTTGTTCTTTGTGTTACTGTTGAGCCTGTTAGGAAGAGAGCTCAGATGAGTATTGTTGGTGGCTGATAGTTGATTTTTGAGTTCTGTTTTGTCAAGCTGAGCATGGAAGGTGGACGACAGTTGAGTGCTGGGATTTCACAGCTGATATTCGGAACTGAAGTAGCCTCTTGGATCATCTTCAAGAAATGGGATTTGAACATGTGGGGTTTGTCATAGAAATCGTCTGTGAGCCATCTTTCTGTTTGGTTGAAACGGCCTTAAACAGTTCGGATGGCAACTGTTTATTTGACTTCACAAAGTGTGTTTTGTCAAACTCCCTCACCAGGTGACTTATCAGGTTAAAGGAAGCACCTCGTGGAGAATGTGGGCATCGATCCCACTACCTCTAGCATGCTAAGCGAGCGCTCTACCATTTGAAATACATCACTCGCTTTAACGCAAGATAAGTTCATGTTCCTCCACCAAACACAAATGGAATTCTGGGATTTCCCAGCTGATATCCGGAACTGAAGTAGCCTCTTGGATCATCTTCAAGAAATGGGATTTGAACATGTGGGGTTTGTCATAGAAATCGTCTGTGAGCCATCTTTCTGTTTGGTTGAAACGGCCTTAAACAGTTCGGATGGCAACTGTTCATTTGACTTCTCAAAGTGTGTTTTGTCAAACTCCCTCACCAGGTGACTTATCAGGTTAAAGGAAGCACCTCGTGGAGAATGTGGGCATCGATCCCACTACCTCTCGCATGCATGTGAGAGGTAGTGGGATCGATGCCCACATTCTCCACTGGCTCTTTAAGGCTTCTCTTTATCCTGATATGTGACCTGTGGAAGCCCAGTGAGACCAAACAGAACAGATAGCCCACATTTCACAGACGATTTCTGTGACAATGCCCACATGTTCAAATCCCATTTCTTGAAGATGATCCAAGAGGCTACTTCAGTTCCGGATATCAGCTGGGAAATCCCAGCATTCCATTTGTGTTTGGTGGAGGAACATGAACTTATTTTGTGTTAAAGCGAGTGATGTATTTCCCTCGTCAAGGGGAATTAGCTCAAATGGTAGAGCGCTCGCTTAGCAAAGCGAGCGCTCTACCATTTGAGCTAATTCCCCTTTGAGAGGGAACCTCACCACTCACTCTGACACAAATTAAGTGTCCCTATCAAGTTCCTGCACCCACCTTTGGGCATACGTGGTTGCTATGTGTATCTAAATGAAATGTCATTGACTGGTCGATTTGTTGACACGGTTTAAAGATATCTAACCAAGAGTCTTCAGTTCTGACTGACTGTTGGAAAAAAACAGGTATTTAAGCTCTGAAGGCTTAAACCTTTGCAGAGTTCTTAAATGTAACAATGCAGATAGTAGTCTGACACAGGTACAGGTTATTAGTTTCACTTGAGTCAAGGTGTGAAGTGCAGTCATTCAGGTCAGCTGAGAGACAGAGTCTGGGAATATGAGTGTCGTCGTTCACTTTTGTTGTTCTTTGTGTTACTGTTGAGCCTGTTAGGAAGAGAGCTCAGATGAGTATTGTTGGTGGCTGATAGTTGATTTTTGAGTTCTGTTTTGTCAAGCTGAGCATGGAAGGTGGACGACAGTTGAGTGCTGGGATTTCACAGCTGATATTCGGAACTGAAGTAGCCTCTTGGATCATCTTCAAGAAATGGGATTTGAACATGTGGGGTTTGTCATAGAAATCGTCTGTGAGCCATCTTTCTGTTTGGTTGAAACGGCCTTAAACAGTTCGGATGGCAACTGTTTATTTGACTTCACAAAGTGTGTTTTGTCAAACTCCCTCACCAGGTGACTTATCAGGTTAAAGGAAGCACCTCGTGGAGAATGTGGGCATCGATCCCACTACCTCTAGCATGCTAAGCGAGCGCTCTACCATTTGAAATACATCACTCGCTTTAACGCAAGATAAGTTCATGTTCCTCCACCAAACACAAATGGAATTCTGGGATTTCCCAGCTGATATCCGGAACTGAAGTAGCCTCTTGGATCATCTTCAAGAAATGGGATTTGAACATGTGGGGTTTGTCATAGAAATCGTCTGTGAGCCATCTTTCTGTTTGGTTGAAACGGCCTTAAACAGTTCGGATGGCAACTGTTCATTTGACTTCTCAAAGTGTGTTTTGTCAAACTCCCTCACCAGGTGACTTATCAGGTTAAAGGAAGCACCTCGTGGAGAATGTGGGCATCGATCCCACTACCTCTCGCATGCTAAGCGAGCGCTCTACCATTTGAGCTTATTCCCCTTGACGAGAGAAATACATCACTCGCTTTAACACAAAATAAGTTCATGTTCCTCCACCAAACACAAATGGAATGCTGGGATTTCCCAGCTGATATCCGGAACTGAAGTAGCCTCTTGGATCATCTTCAAGAAATGGGATTTGAACATGTGGGCATTGTCACAGAAATCGTCTGTGAAATGTGGGCTATCTGTTCTGTTTGGTCTCACTGGGCTTCCACAGGTCACATATCAGGATAAAGAGAAGCCTTAAAGAGCCAGTGGAGAATGTGGGCATCGATCCCACTACCTCTCACATGCAAAGCGAGCGCTCTACCATTTGAGCTAATTCCCCTTTGAGAGGGAACCTCACCACTCACTCTGACACAAATTAAGTGTCCCTATCAAGTTCCTGCACCCACCTTTGGGCATACGTGGTTGCTATGTGTATCTAAATGAAATGTCATTGACTGGTCGATTTGTTGACACGGTTCAAAGATATCTAACCAAGAGTCTTCAGTTCTGACTGACTGTTGGAAAAAAACAGGTATTTAAGCTCTGAAGGCTTAAACCTTTGCAGAGTTCTTAAATGTAACAATGCAGATAGTAGTCTGACACAGGTACAGGTTATTAGTTTCACTTGAGTCAAGGTGTGAAGTGCAGTCATTCAGGTCAGCTGAGAGACAGAGTCTGGGAATATGAGTGTCGTCGTTCACTTTTGTTGTTCTTTGTGTTACTGTTGAGCCTGTTAGGAAGAGAGCTCAGATGAGTATTGTTGGTGGCTGATAGTTGATTTTTGAGTTCTGTTTTGTCAAGCTGAGCATGGAAGGTGGACGACAGTTGAGTGCTGGGATTTCACAGCTGATATTCGGAACTGAAGTAGCCTCTTGGATCATCTTCAAGAAATGGGATTTGAACATGTGGGGTTTGTCATAGAAATCGTCTGTGAGCCATCTTTCTGTTTGGTTGAAACGGCCTTAAACAGTTCGGATGGCAACTGTTTATTTGACTTCACAAAGTGTGTTTTGTCAAACTCCCTCACCAGGTGACTTATCAGGTTAAAGGAAGCACCTCGTGGAGAATGTGGGCATCGATCCCACTACCTCTAGCATGCTAAGCGAGCGCTCTACCATTTGAAATACATCACTCGCTTTAACGCAAAATAAGTTCATGTTCATCCACCAAACACAAATGGAATTCCGGGATTTCCCAGCTGATATCCGGAACTGAAGTAGCCTTAAGTTCATGTTCCTCCACCAAACACAAATGGAATTCCGGGATTTCCCAGCTGATATCCGGAACTGAAGTAGCCTCTTGGATCATCTTCAAGAAATGGGATTTGAACATGTGGGGTTTGTCATAGAAATCGTCTGTGAGCCATCTTTCTGTTTGGTTGAAACGGCCTTAAACAGTTCGGATGGCAACTGTTCATTTGACTTCTCAAAGTGTGTTTTGTCAAACTCCCTCACCAGGTGACTTATCAGGTTAAAGGAAGCACCTCGTGGAGAATGTGGGCATCGATCCCACTACCTCTAGCATGCTAAGCGAGCGCTCTACCATTTGAAATACATCACTCGCTTTAACGCAAAATAAGTTCATGTTCATCCACCAAACACAAATGGAATTCCGGGATTTCCCAGCTGATATCCGGAACTGAAGTAGCCTTAAGTTCATGTTCCTCCACCAAACACAAATGGAATTCCGGGATTTCCCAGCTGATATCCGGAACTGAAGTAGCCTCTTGGATCATCTTCAAGAAATGGGATTTGAACATGTGGGGTTTGTCATAGAAATCGTCTGTGAGCCATCTTTCTGTTTGGTTGAAACGGCCTTAAACAGTTCGGATGGCAACTGTTCATTTGACTTCTCAAAGTGTGTTTTGTCAAACTCCCTCACCAGGTGACTTATCAGGTTAAAGGAAGCACCTCGTGGAGAATGTGGGCATCGATCCCACTACCTCTCGCATGCTAAGCGAGCGCTCTACCATTTGAGCTAATTCCCCTTGACGAGGGAAATACATCACTCGCTTTAACACAAAATAAGTTCATGTTCCTCCACCAAACACAAATGGAATGCTGGGATTTCCCAGCTGATATCCGGAACTGAAGTAGCCTCTTGGATCATCTTCAAGAAATGGGATTTGAACATGTGGGCATTGTCACAGAAATCGTCTGTGAAATGTGGGCTATCTGTTCTGTTTGGTCTCACTGGGCTTCCACAGGTCACATATCAGGATAAAGAGAAGCCTTAAAGAGCCAGTGGAGAATGTGGGCATCGATCCCACTACCTCTCACATGCAAAGCGAGCGCTCTACCATTTGAGCTAATTCCCCTTTGAGAGGGAACCTCACCACTCACTCTGACACAAATTAAGTGTCCCTATCAAGTTCCTGCACCCACCTTTGGGCATACGTGGTTGCTATGTGTATCTAAATGAAATGTCATTGACTGGTCGATTTGTTGACACGGTTTAAAGATATCTAACCAAGAGTCTTCAGTTCTGACTGACTGTTGGAAAAAAACAGGTATTTAAGCTCTGAAGGCTTAAACCTTTGCAGAGTTCTTAAATGTAACAATGCAGATAGTAGTCTGACACAGGTACAGGTTATTAGTTTCACTTGAGTCAAGGTGTGAAGTGCAGTCATTCAGGTCAGCTGAGAGACAGAGTCTGGGAATATGAGTGTCGTCGTTCACTTTTGTTGTTCTTTGTGTTACTGTTGAGCCTGTTAGGAAGAGAGGTCAGATGAGTATTGTTGGTGGCTGATAGTTGATTTTTGAGTTCTGTTTTGTCAAGCTGAGCATGGAAGGTGGACGACAGTTGAGTGCTGGGATTTCACAGCTGATATTCGGAACTGAAGTAGCCTCTTGGATCATCTTCAAGAAATGGGATTTGAACATGTGGGGTTTGTCATAGAAATCGTCTGTGAGCCATCTTTCTGTTTGGTTGAAACGGCCTTAAACAGTTCGGATGGCAACTGTTTATTTGACTTCACAAAGTGTGTTTTGTCAAACTCCCTCACCAGGTGACTTATCAGGTTAAAGGAAGCACCTCGTGGAGAATGTGGGCATCGATCCCACTACCTCTAGCATGCTAAGCGAGCGCTCTACCATTTGAAATACATCACTCGCTATAACGCAAGATAAGTTCATGTTCCTCCACCAAACACAAATGGAATTCTGGGATTTCCCAGCTGATATCCGGAACTGAAGTAGCCTCTTGGATCATCTTCAAGAAATGGGATTTGAACATGTGGGGTTTGTCATAGAAATCGTCTGTGAGCCATCTTTCTGTTTGGTTGAAACGGCCTTAAACAGTTCGGATGGCAACTGTTCATTTGACTTCTCAAAGTGTGTTTTGTCAAACTCCCTCACCAGGTGACTTATCAGGTTAAAGGAAGCACCTCGTGGAGAATGTGGGCATCGATCCCACTACCTCTCGCATGCTAAGCGAGCGCTCTACCATTTGAGCTTATTCCCCTTGACGAGAGAAATACATCACTCGCTTTAACACAAAATAAGTTCATGTTCCTCCACCAAACACAAATGGAATGCTGGGATTTCCCAGCTGATATCCGGAACTGAAGTAGCCTCTTGGATCATCTTCAAGAAATGGGATTTGAACATGTGGGCATTGTCACAGAAATCGTCTGTGAAATGTGGGCTATCTGTTCTGTTTGGTCTCACTGGGCTTCCACAGGTCACATATCAGGATAAAGAGAAGCCTTAAAGAGCCAGTGGAGAATGTGGGCATCGATCCCACTACCTCTCACATGCAGAGCGAGCGCTCTACCATTTGAGCTAATTCCCCTTTGAGAGGGAACCTCACCACTCACTCTGACACAAATTAAGTGTCCCTATCAAGTTCCTGCACCCACCTTTGGGCATACGTGGTTGCTATGTGTATCTAAATGAAATGTCATTGACTGGTCGATTTGTTGACACGGTTTAAAGATATCTAACCAAGAGTCTTCAGTTCTGACTGACTGTTGGAAAAAAACAGGTATTTAAGCTCTGAAGGCTTAAACCTTTGCAGAGTTCTTAAATGTAACAATGCAGATAGTAGTCTGACACAGGTACAGGTTATTAGTTTCACTTGAGTCAAGGTGTGAAGTGCAGTCATTCAGGTCAGCTGAGAGACAGAGTCTGGGAATATGAGTGTCGTCGTTCACTTTTGTTGTTCTTTGTGTTACTGTTGAGCCTGTTAGGAAGAGAGCTCAGATGAGTATTGTTGGTGGCTGATAGTTGATTTTTGAGTTCTGTTTTGTCAAGCTGAGCATGGAAGGTGGACGACAGTTGAGTGCTGGGATTTCACAGCTGATATTCGGAACTGAAGTAGCCTCTTGGATCATCTTCAAGAAATGGGATTTGAACATGTGGGGTTTGTCATAGAAATCGTCTGTGAGCCATCTTTCTGTTTGGTTGAAACGGCCTTAAACAGTTCGGATGGCAACTGTTTATTTGACTTCACAAAGTGTGTTTTGTCAAACTCCCTCACCAGGTGACTTATCAGGTTAAAGGAAGCACCTCGTGGAGAATGTGGGCATCGATCCCACTACCTCTAGCATGCTAAGCGAGCGCTCTACCATTTGAAATACATCACTCGCTTTAACGCAAGATAAGTTCATGTTCCTCCACCAAACACAAATGGAATTCTGGGATTTCCCAGCTGATATCCGGAACTGAAGTAGCCTCTTGGATCATCTTCAAGAAATGGGATTTGAACATGTGGGGTTTGTCATAGAAATCGTCTGTGAGCCATCTTTCTGTTTGGTTGAAACGGCCTTAAACAGTTCGGATGGCAACTGTTCATTTGACTTCTCAAAGTGTGTTTTGTCAAACTCCCTCACCAGGTGACTTATCAGGTTAAAGGAAGCACCTCGTGGAGAATGTGGGCATCGATCCCACTACCTCTCGCATGCTAAGCGAGCGCTCTACCATTTGAGCTTATTCCCCTTGACGAGAGAAATACATCACTCGCTTTAACACAAAATAAGTTCATGTTCCTCCACCAAACACAAATGGAATGCTGGGATTTCCCAGCTGATATCCGGAACTGAAGTAGCCTCTTGGATCATCTTCAAGAAATGGGATTTGAACATGTGGGCATTGTCACAGAAATCGTCTGTGAAATGTGGGCTATCTGTTCTGTTTGGTCTCACTGGGCTTCCACAGGTCACATATCAGGATAAAGAGAAGCCTTAAAGAGCCAGTGGAGAATGTGGGCATCGATCCCACTACCTCTCACATGCAAAGCGAGCGCTCTACCATTTGAGCTAATTCCCCTTTGAGAGGGAACCTCACCACTCACTCTGACACAAATTAAGTGTCCCTATCAAGTTCCTGCACCCACCTTTGGGCATACGTGGTTGCTATGTGTATCTAAATGAAATGTCATTGACTGGTCGATTTGTTGACACGGTTCAAAGATATCTAACAAAGAGTCTTCAGTTCTGACTGACTGTTGGAAAAAAACAGGTATTTAAGCTCTGAAGGCTTAAACCTTTGCAGAGTTCTTAAATGTAACAATGCAGATAGTAGTCTGACACAGGTACAGGTTATTAGTTTCACTTGAGTCAAGGTGTGAAGTGCAGTCATTCAGGTCAGCTGAGAGACAGAGTCTGGGAATATGAGTGTCGTCGTTCACTTTTGTTGTTCTTTGTGTTACTGTTGAGCCTGTTAGGAAGAGAGCTCAGATGAGTATTGTTGGTGGCTGATAGTTGATTTTTGAGTTCTGTTTTGTCAAGCTGAGCATGGAAGGTGGACGACAGTTGAGTGCTGGGATTTCACAGCTGATATTCGGAACTGAAGTAGCCTCTTGGATCATCTTCAAGAAATGGGATTTGAACATGTGGGGTTTGTCATAGAAATCGTCTGTGAGCCATCTTTCTGTTTGGTTGAAACGGCCTTAAACAGTTCGGATGGCAACTGTTTATTTGACTTCACAAAGTGTGTTTTGTCAAACTCCCTCACCAGGTGACTTATCAGGTTAAAGGAAGCACCTCGTGGAGAATGTGGGCATCGATCCCACTACCTCTAGCATGCTAAGCGAGCGCTCTACCATTTGAAATACATCACTCGCTTTAACGCAAAATAAGTTCATGTTCCTCCACCAAACACAAATGGAATTCCGGGATTTCCCAGCTGATATCCGGAACTGAAGTAGCCTCTTGGATCATCTTCAAGAAATGGGATTTGAACATGTGGGGTTTGTCATAGAAATCGTCTGTGAGCCATCTTTCTGTTTGGTTGAAACGGCCTTAAACAGTTCGGATGGCAACTGTTCATTTGACTTCTCAAAGTGTGTTTTGTCAAACTCCCTCACCAGGTGACTTATCAGGTTAAAGGAAGCACCTCGTGGAGAATGTGGGCATCGATCCCACTACCTCTCGCATGCTAAGCGAGCGCTCTACCATTTGAGCTAATTCCCCTTGACGAGGGAAATACATCACTCGCTTTAACACAAAATAAGTTCATGTTCCTCCACCAAACACAAATGGAATGCTGGGATTTCCCAGCTGATATCCGGAACTGAAGTAGCCTCTTGGATCATCTTCAAGAAATGGGATTTGAACATGTGGGCATTGTCACAGAAATCGTCTGTGAAATGTGGGCTATCTGTTCTGTTTGGTCTCACTGGGCTTCCACAGGTCACATATCAGGATAAAGAGAAGCCTTAAAGAGCCAGTGGAGAATGTGGGCATCGATCCCACTACCTCTCACATGCATAGCGAGCGCTCTACCATTTGAGCTAATTCCCCTTTGAGAGGGAACCTCACCACTCACTCTGACACAAATTAAGTGTCCCTATCAAGTTCCTGCACCCACCTTTGGGCATACGTGGTTGCTATGTGTATCTAAATGAAATGTCATTGACTGGTCGATTTGTTGACACGGTTTAAAGATATCTAACCAAGAGTCTTCAGTTCTGACTGACTGTTGGAAAAAAACAGGTATTTAAGCTCTGAAGGCTTAAAACTTTGCAGAGTTCTTAAATGTAACAATGCAGATAGTAGTCTGACACAGGTACAGGTTATTAGTTTCACTTGAGTCAAGGTGTGAAGTGCAGTCATTCAGGTCAGCTGAGAGACAGAGTCTGGGAATATGAGTGTCGTCGTTCACTTTTGTTGTTCTTTGTGTTACTGTTGAGCCTGTTAGGAAGAGAGCTCAGATGAGTATTGTTGGTGGCTGATAGTTGATTTTTGAGTTCTGTTTTGTCAAGCTGAGCATGGAAGGTGGACGACAGTTGAGTGCTGGGATTTCACAGCTGATATTCGGAACTGAAGTAGCCTCTTGGATCATCTTCAAGAAATGGGATTTGAACATGTGGGGTTTGTCATAGAAATCGTCTGTGAGCCATCTTTCTGTTTGGTTGAAACGGCCTTAAACAGTTCGGATGGCAACTGTTTATTTGACTTCACAAAGTGTGTTTTGTCAAACTCCCTCACCAGGTGACTTATCAGGTTAAAGGAAGCACCTCGTGGAGAATGTGGGCATCGATCCCACTACCTCTAGCATGCTAAGCGAGCGCTCTACCATTTGAAATACATCACTCGCTTTAACGCAAGATAAGTTCATGTTCCTCCACCAAACACAAATGGAATTCTGGGATTTCCCAGCTGATATCCGGAACTGAAGTAGCCTCTTGGATCATCTTCAAGAAATGGGATTTGAACATGTGGGGTTTGTCATAGAAATCGTCTGTGAGCCATCTTTCTGTTTGGTTGAAACGGCCTTAAACAGTTCGGATGGCAACTGTTCATTTGACTTCTCAAAGTGTGTTTTGTCAAACTCCCTCACCAGGTGACTTATCAGGTTAAAGGAAGCACCTCGTGGAGAATGTGGGCATCGATCCCACTACCTCTCGCATGCTAAGCGAGCGCTCTACCATTTGAGCTTATTCCCCTTGACGAGAGAAATACATCACTCGCTTTAACACAAAATAAGTTCATGTTCCTCCACCAAACACAAATGGAATGCTGGGATTTCCCAGCTGATATCCGGAACTGAAGTAGCCTCTTGGATCATCTTCAAGAAATGGGATTTGAACATGTGGGCATTGTCACAGAAATCGTCTGTGAAATGTGGGCTATCTGTTCTGTTTGGTCTCACTGGGCTTCCACAGGTCACATATCAGGATAAAGAGAAGCCTTAAAGAGCCAGTGGAGAATGTGGGCATCGATCCCACTACCTCTCACATGCAGAGCGAGCGCTCTACCATTTGAGCTAATTCCCCTTTGAGAGGGAACCTCACCACTCACTCTTACACAAATTAAGTGTCCCTATCAAGTTCCTGCACCCACCTTTGGGCATACGTGGTTGCTATGTGTATCTAAATGAAATGTCATTGACTGGTCGATTTGTTGACACGGTTTAAAGATATCTAACCAAGAGTCTTCAGTTCTGACTGACTGTTGGAAAAAAACAGGTATTTAAGCTCTGAAGGCTTAAACCTTTGCAGAGTTCTTAAATGTAACAATGCAGATAGTAGTCTGACACAGGTACAGGTTATTAGTTTCACTTGAGTCAAGGTGTGAAGTGCAGTCATTCAGGTCAGCTGAGAGACAGAGTCTGGGAATATGAGTGTCGTCGTTCACTTTTGTTGTTCTTTGTGTTACTGTTGAGCCTGTTAGGAAGAGAGCTCAGATGAGTATTGTTGGTGGCTGATAGTTGATTTTTGAGTTCTGTTTTGTCAAGCTGAGCATGGAAGGTGGACGACAGTTGAGTGCTGGGATTTCACAGCTGATATTCGGAACTGAAGTAGCCTCTTGGATCATCTTCAAGAAATGGGATTTGAACATGTGGGGTTTGTCATAGAAATCGTCTGTGAGCCATCTTTCTGTTTGGTTGAAACGGCCTTAAACAGTTCGGATGGCAACTGTTTATTTGACTTCACAAAGTGTGTTTTGTCAAACTCCCTCACCAGGTGACTTATCAGGTTAAAGGAAGCACCTCGTGGAGAATGTGGGCATCGATCCCACTACCTCTAGCATGCTAAGCGAGCGCTCTACCATTTGAAATACATCACTCGCTTTAACGCAAGATAAGTTCATGTTCCTCCACCAAACACAAATGGAATTCTGGGATTTCCCAGCTGATATCCGGAACTGAAGTAGCCTCTTGGATCATCTTCAAGAAATGGGATTTGAACATGTGGGGTTTGTCATAGAAATCGTCTGTGAGCCATCTTTCTGTTTGGTTGAAACGGCCTTAAACAGTTCGGATGGCAACTGTTCATTTGACTTCTCAAAGTGTGTTTTGTCAAACTCCCTCACCAGGTGACTTATCAGGTTAAAGGAAGCACCTCGTGGAGAATGTGGGCATCGATCCCACTACCTCTCGCATGCTAAGCGAGCGCTCTACCATTTGAGCTTATTCCCCTTGACGAGAGAAATACATCACTCGCTTTAACACAAAATAAGTTCATGTTCCTCCACCAAACACAAATGGAATGCTGGGATTTCCCAGCTGATATCCGGAACTGAAGTAGCCTCTTGGATCATCTTCAAGAAATGGGATTTGAACATGTGGGCATTGTCACAGAAATCGTCTGTGAAATGTGGGCTATCTGTTCTGTTTGGTCTCACTGGGCTTCCACAGGTCACATATCAGGATAAAGAGAAGCCTTAAAGAGCCAGTGGAGAATGTGGGCATCGATCCCACTACCTCTCACATGCAAAGCGAGCGCTCTACCATTTGAGCTAATTCCCCTTTGAGAGGGAACCTCACCACTCACTCTGACACAAATTAAGTGTCCCTATCAAGTTCCTGCACCCACCTTTGGGCATACGTGGTTGCTATGTGTATCTAAATGAAATGTCATTGACTGGTCGATTTGTTGACACGGTTCAAAGATATCTAACCAAGAGTCTTCAGTTCTGACTGACTGTTGGAAAAAAACAGGTATTTAAGCTCTGAAGGCTTAAACCTTTGCAGAGTTCTTAAATGTAACAATGCAGATAGTAGTCTGACACAGGTACAGGTTATTAGTTTCACTTGAGTCAAGGTGTGAAGTGCAGTCATTCAGGTCAGCTGAGAGACAGAGTCTGGGAATATGAGTGTCGTCGTTCACTTTTGTTGTTCTTTGTGTTACTGTTGAGCCTGTTAGGAAGAGAGCTCAGATGAGTATTGTTGGTGGCTGATAGTTGATTTTTGAGTTCTGTTTTGTCAAGCTGAGCATGGAAGGTGGACGACAGTTGAGTGCTGGGATTTCACAGCTGATATTCGGAACTGAAGTAGCCTCTTGGATCATCTTCAAGAAATGGGATTTGAACATGTGGGGTTTGTCATAGAAATCGTCTGTGAGCCATCTTTCTGTTTGGTTGAAACGGCCTTAAACAGTTCGGATGGCAACTGTTTATTTGACTTCACAAAGTGTGTTTTGTCAAACTCCCTCACCAGGTGACTTATCAGGTTAAAGGAAGCACCTCGTGGAGAATGTGGGCATCGATCCCACTACCTCTAGCATGCTAAGCGAGCGCTCTACCATTTGAAATACATCACTCGCTTTAACGCAAAATAAGTTCATGTTCCTCCACCAAACACAAATGGAATTCCGGGATTTCCCAGCTGATATCCGGAACTGAAGTAGCCTCTTGGATCATCTTCAAGAAATGGGATTTGAACATGTGGGGTTTGTCATAGAAATCGTCTGTGAGCCATCTTTCTGTTTGGTTGAAACGGCCTTAAACAGTTCGGATGGCAACTGTTCATTTGACTTCTCAAAGTGTGTTTTGTCAAACTCCCTCACCAGGTGACTTATCAGGTTAAAGGAAGCACCTCGTGGAGAATGTGGGCATCGATCCCACTACCTCTCGCATGCTAAGCGAGCGCTCTACCATTTGAGCTAATTCCCCTTGACGAGGGAAATACATCACTCGCTTTAACACAAAATAAGTTCATGTTCCTCCACCAAACACAAATGGAATGCTGGGATTTCCCAGCTGATATCCGGAACTGAAGTAGCCTCTTGGATCATCTTCAAGAAATGGGATTTGAACATGTGGGCATTGTCACAGAAATCGTCTGTGAAATGTGGGCTATCTGTTCTGTTTGGTCTCACTGGGCTTCCACAGGTCACATATCAGGATAAAGAGAAGCCTTAAAGAGCCAGTGGAGAATGTGGGCATCGATCCCACTACCTCTCACATGCAAAGCGAGCGCTCTACCATTTGAGCTAATTCCCCTTTGAGAGGGAACCTCACCACTCACTCTGACACAAATTAAGTGTCCCTATCAAGTTCCTGCACCCACCTTTGGGCATACGTGGTTGCTATGTGTATCTAAATGAAATGTCATTGACTGGTCGATTTGTTGACACGGTTTAAAGATATCTAACCAAGAGTCTTCAGTTCTGACTGACTGTTGGAAAAAAACAGGTATTTAAGCTCTGAAGGCTTAAACCTTTGCAGAGTTCTTAAATGTAACAATGCAGATAGTAGTCTGACACAGGTACAGGTTATTAGTTTCACTTGAGTCAAGGTGTGAAGTGCAGTCATTCAGGTCAGCTGAGAGACAGAGTCTGGGAATATGAGTGTCGTCGTTCACTTTTGTTGTTCTTTGTGTTACTGTTGAGCCTGTTAGGAAGAGAGCTCAGATGAGTATTGTTGGTGGCTGATAGTTGATTTTTGAGTTCTGTTTTGTCAAGCTGAGCATGGAAGGTGGACGACAGTTGAGTGCTGGGATTTCACAGCTGATATTCGGAACTGAAGTAGCCTCTTGGATCATCTTCAAGAAATGGGATTTGAACATGTGGGGTTTGTCATAGAAATCGTCTGTGAGCCATCTTTCTGTTTGGTTGAAACGGCCTTAAACAGTTCGGATGGCAACTGTTTATTTGACTTCACAAAGTGTGTTTTGTCAAACTCCCTCACCAGGTGACTTATCAGGTTAAAGGAAGCACCTCGTGGAGAATGTGGGCATCGATCCCACTACCTCTAGCATGCTAAGCGAGCGCTCTACCATTTGAAATACATCACTCGCTTTAACGCAAGATAAGTTCATGTTCCTCCACCAAACACAAATGGAATTCTGGGATTTCCCAGCTGATATCCGGAACTGAAGTAGCCTCTTGGATCATCTTCAAGAAATGGGATTTGAACATGTGGGGTTTGTCATAGAAATCGTCTGTGAGCCATCTTTCTGTTTGGTTGAAACGGCCTTAAACAGTTCGGATGGCAACTGTTCATTTGACTTCTCAAAGTGTGTTTTGTCAAACTCCCTCACCAGGTGACTTATCAGGTTAAAGGAAGCACCTCGTGGAGAATGTGGGCATCGATCCCACTACCTCTCGCATGCTAAGCGAGCGCTCTACCATTTGAGCTTATTCCCCTTGACGAGAGAAATACATCACTCGCTTTAACACAAAATAAGTTCATGTTCCTCCACCAAACACAAATGGAATGCTGGGATTTCCCAGCTGATATCCGGAACTGAAGTAGCCTCTTGGATCATCTTCAAGAAATGGGATTTGAACATGTGGGCATTGTCACAGAAATCGTCTGTGAAATGTGGGCTATCTGTTCTGTTTGGTCTCACTGGGCTTCCACAGGTCACATATCAGGATAAAGAGAAGCCTTAAAGAGCCAGTGGAGAATGTGGGCATCGATCCCACTACCTCTCACATGCAAAGCGAGCGCTCTACCATTTGAGCTAATTCCCCTTTGAGAGGGAACCTCACCACTCACTCTGACACAAATTAAGTGTCCCTATCAAGTTCCTGCACCCACCTTTGGGCATACGTGGTTGCTATGTGTATCTAAATGAAATGTCATTGACTGGTCGATTTGTTGACACGGTTCAAAGATATCTAACCAAGAGTCTTCAGTTCTGACTGACTGTTGGAAAAAAACAGGTATTTAAGCTCTGAAGGCTTAAACCTTTGCAGAGTTCTTAAATGTAACAATGCAGATAGTAGTCTGACACAGGTACAGGTTATTAGTTTCACTTGAGTCAAGGTGTGAAGTGCAGTCATTCAGGTCAGCTGAGAGACAGAGTCTGGGAATATGAGTGTCGTCGTTCACTTTTGTTGTTCTTTGTGTTACTGTTGAGCCTGTTAGGAAGAGAGCTCAGATGAGTATTGTTGGTGGCTGATAGTTGATTTTTGAGTTCTGTTTTGTCAAGCTGAGCATGGAAGGTGGACGACAGTTGAGTGCTGGGATTTCACAGCTGATATTCGGAACTGAAGTAGCCTCTTGGATCATCTTCAAGAAATGGGATTTGAACATGTGGGGTTTGTCATAGAAATCGTCTGTGAGCCATCTTTCTGTTTGGTTGAAACGGCCTTAAACAGTTCGGATGGCAACTGTTTATTTGACTTCACAAAGTGTGTTTTGTCAAACTCCCTCACCAGGTGACTTATCAGGTTAAAGGAAGCACCTCGTGGAGAATGTGGGCATCGATCCCACTACCTCTAGCATGCTAAGCGAGCGCTCTACCATTTGAAATACATCACTCGCTTTAACGCAAAATAAGTTCATGTTCCTCCACCAAACACAAATGGAATTCCGGGATTTCCCAGCTGATATCCGGAACTGAAGTAGCCTCTTGGATCATCTTCAAGAAATGGGATTTGAACATGTGGGGTTTGTCATAGAAATCGTCTGTGAGCCATCTTTCTGTTTGGTTGAAACGGCCTTAAACAGTTCGGATGGCAACTGTTCATTTGACTTCTCAAAGTGTGTTTTGTCAAACTCCCTCACCAGGTGACTTATCAGGTTAAAGGAAGCACCTCGTGGAGAATGTGGGCATCGATCCCACTACCTCTCGCATGCTAAGCGAGCGCTCTACCATTTGAGCTAATTCCCCTTGACGAGGGAAATACATCACTCGCTTTAACACAAAATAAGTTCATGTTCCTCCACCAAACACAAATGGAATGCTGGGATTTCCCAGCTGATATCCGGAACTGAAGTAGCCTCTTGGATCATCTTCAAGAAATGGGATTTGAACATGTGGGCATTGTCACAGAAATCGTCTGTGAAATGTGGGCTATCTGTTCTGTTTGGTCTCACTGGGCTTCCACAGGTCACATATCAGGATAAAGAGAAGCCTTAAAGAGCCAGTGGAGAATGTGGGCATCGATCCCACTACCTCTCACATGCAAAGCGAGCGCTCTACCATTTGAGCTAATTCCCCTTTGAGAGGGAACCTCACCACTCACTCTGACACAAATTAAGTGTCCCTATCAAGTTCCTGCACCCACCTTTGGGCATACGTGGTTGCTATGTGTATCTAAATGAAATGTCATTGACTGGTCGATTTGTTGACACGGTTTAAAGATATCTAACCAAGAGTCTTCAGTTCTGACTGACTGTTGGAAAAAAACAGGTATTTAAGCTCTGAAGGCTTAAACCTTTGCAGAGTTCTTAAATGTAACAATGCAGATAGTAGTCTGACACAGGTACAGGTTATTAGTTTCACTTGAGTCAAGGTGTGAAGTGCAGTCATTCAGGTCAGCTGAGAGACAGAGTCTGGGAATATGAGTGTCGTCGTTCACTTTTGTTGTTCTTTGTGTTACTGTTGAGCCTGTTAGGAAGAGAGCTCAGATGAGTATTGTTGGTGGCTGATAGTTGATTTTTGAGTTCTGTTTTGTCAAGCTGAGCATGGAAGGTGGACGACAGTTGAGTGCTGGGATTTCACAGCTGATATTCGGAACTGAAGTAGCCTCTTGGATCATCTTCAAGAAATGGGATTTGAACATGTGGGGTTTGTCATAGAAATCGTCTGTGAGCCATCTTTCTGTTTGGTTGAAACGGCCTTAAACAGTTCGGATGGCAACTGTTTATTTGACTTCACAAAGTGTGTTTTGTCAAACTCCCTCACCAGGTGACTTATCAGGTTAAAGGAAGCACCTCGTGGAGAATGTGGGCATCGATCCCACTACCTCTAGCATGCTAAGCGAGCGCTCTACCATTTGAAATACATCACTCGCTTTAACGCAAGATAAGTTCATGTTCCTCCACCAAACACAAATGGAATTCTGGGATTTCCCAGCTGATATCCGGAACTGAAGTAGCCTCTTGGATCATCTTCAAGAAATGGGATTTGAACATGTGGGGTTTGTCATAGAAATCGTCTGTGAGCCATCTTTCTGTTTGGTTGAAACGGCCTTAAACAGTTCGGATGGCAACTGTTCATTTGACTTCTCAAAGTGTGTTTTGTCAAACTCCCTCACCAGGTGACTTATCAGGTTAAAGGAAGCACCTCGTGGAGAATGTGGGCATCGATCCCACTACCTCTCGCATGCTAAGCGAGCGCTCTACCATTTGAGCTTATTCCCCTTGACGAGAGAAATACATCACTCGCTTTAACACAAAATAAGTTCATGTTCCTCCACCAAACACAAATGGAATGCTGGGATTTCCCAGCTGATATCCGGAACTGAAGTAGCCTCTTGGATCATCTTCAAGAAATGGGATTTGAACATGTGGGCATTGTCACAGAAATCGTCTGTGAAATGTGGGCTATCTGTTCTGTTTGGTCTCACTGGGCTTCCACAGGTCACATATCAGGATAAAGAGAAGCCTTAAAGAGCCAGTGGAGAATGTGGGCATCGATCCCACTACCTCTCACATGCAAAGCGAGCGCTCTACCATTTGAGCTAATTCCCCTTTGAGAGGGAACCTCACCACTCACTCTGACACAAATTAAGTGTCCCTATCAAGTTCCTGCACCCACCTTTGGGCATACGTGGTTGCTATGTGTATCTAAATGAAATGTCATTGACTGGTCGATTTGTTGACACGGTTCAAAGATATCTAACCAAGAGTCTTCAGTTCTGACTGACTGTTGGAAAAAAACAGGTATTTAAGCTCTGAAGGCTTAAACCTTTGCAGAGTTCTTAAATGTAACAATGCAGATAGTAGTCTGACACAGGTACAGGTTATTAGTTTCACTTGAGTCAAGGTGTGAAGTGCAGTCATTCAGGTCAGCTGAGAGACAGAGTCTGGGAATATGAGTGTCGTCGTTCACTTTTGTTGTTCTTTGTGTTACTGTTGAGCCTGTTAGGAAGAGAGCTCAGATGAGTATTGTTGGTGGCTGATAGTTGATTTTTGAGTTCTGTTTTGTCAAGCTGAGCATGGAAGGTGGACGACAGTTGAGTGCTGGGATTTCACAGCTGATATTCGGAACTGAAGTAGCCTCTTGGATCATCTTCAAGAAATGGGATTTGAACATGTGGGGTTTGTCATAGAAATCGTCTGTGAGCCATCTTTCTGTTTGGTTGAAACGGCCTTAAACAGTTCGGATGGCAACTGTTTATTTGACTTCACAAAGTGTGTTTTGTCAAACTCCCTCACCAGGTGACTTATCAGGTTAAAGGAAGCACCTCGTGGAGAATGTGGGCATCGATCCCACTACCTCTAGCATGCTAAGCGAGCGCTCTACCATTTGAAATACATCACTCGCTTTAACGCAAAATAAGTTCATGTTCCTCCACCAAACACAAATGGAATTCCGGGATTTCCCAGCTGATATCCGGAACTGAAGTAGCCTCTTGGATCATCTTCAAGAAATGGGATTTGAACATGTGGGGTTTGTCATAGAAATCGTCTGTGAGCCATCTTTCTGTTTGGTTGAAACGGCCTTAAACAGTTCGGATGGCAACTGTTCATTTGACTTCTCAAAGTGTGTTTTGTCAAACTCCCTCACCAGGTGACTTATCAGGTTCTTCTCGTGGAGAATGTGGGCATCGATCCCACTACCTCTCGCATGCTAAGCGAGCGCTCTACCATTTGAGCTAATTCCCCTTGACGAGGGAAATACATCACTCGCTTTAACACAAAATAAGTTCATGTTCCTCCACCAAACACAAATGGAATGCTGGGATTTCCCAGCTGATATCCGGAACTGAAGTAGCCTCTTGGATCATCTTCAAGAAATGGGATTTGAACATGTGGGCATTGTCACAGAAATCGTCTGTGAAATGTGGGCTATCTGTTCTGTTTGGTCTCACTGGGCTTCCACAGGTCACATATCAGGATAAAGAGAAGCCTTAAAGAGCCAGTGGAGAATGTGGGCATCGATCCCACTACCTCTCACATGCAAAGCGAGCACTCTACCATTTGAGCTAATTCCCCTTTGAGAGGGAACCTCACCACTCACTCTGACACAAATTAAGTGTCCCTATCAAGTTCCTGCACCCACCTTTGGGCATACGTGGTTGCTATGTGTATCTAAATGAAATGTCATTGACTGGTCGATTTGTTGACACGGTTTAAAGATATCTAACCAAGAGTCTTCAGTTCTGACTGACTGTTGGAAAAAAACAGGTATTTAAGCTCTGAAGGCTTAAACCTTTGCAGAGTTCTTAAATGTAACAATGCAGATAGTAGTCTGACACAGGTACAGGTTATTAGTTTCACTTGAGTCAAGGTGTGAAGTGCATTCATTCAGGTCAGCTGAGAGACAGAGTCTGGGAATATGAGTGTCGTCGTTCACTTTTGTTGTTCTTTGTGTTACTGTTGAGCCTGTTAGGAAGAGAGCTCAGATGAGTATTGTTGGTGGCTGATAGTTGATTTTTGAGTTCTGTTTTGTCAAGCTGAGCATGGAAGGTGGACGACAGTTGAGTGCTGGGATTTCACAGCTGATATTCGGAACTGAAGTAGCCTCTTGGATCATCTTCAAGAAATGGGATTTGAACATGTGGGGTTTGTCATAGAAATCGTCTGTGAGCCATCTTTCTGTTTGGTTGAAACGGCCTTAAACAGTTCGGATGGCAACTGTTTATTTGACTTCACAAAGTGTGTTTTGTCAAACTCCCTCACCAGGTGACTTATCAGGTTAAAGGAAGCACCTCGTGGAGAATGTGGGCATCGATCCCACTACCTCTAGCATGCTAAGCGAGCGCTCTACCATTTGAAATACATCACTCGCTTTAACGCAAGATAAGTTCATGTTCCTCCACCAAACACAAATGGAATTCTGGGATTTCCCAGCTGATATCCGGAACTGAAGTAGCCTCTTGGATCATCTTCAAGAAATGGGATTTGAACATGTGGGGTTTGTCATAGAAATCGTCTGTGAGCCATCTTTCTGTTTGGTTGAAACGGCCTTAAACAGTTCGGATGGCAACTGTTCATTTGACTTCTCAAAGTGTGTTTTGTCAAACTCCCTCACCAGGTGACTTATCAGGTTAAAGGAAGCACCTCGTGGAGAATGTGGGCATCGATCCCACTACCTCTCGCATGCTAAGCGAGCGCTCTACCATTTGAGCTAATTCCCCTTGACGAGGGAAATACATCACTCGCTTTAACACAAAATAAGTTCATGTTCCTCCACCAAACACAAATGGAATGCTGGGATTTCCCAGCTGATATCCGGAACTGAAGTAGCCTCTTGGATCATCTTCAAGAAATGGGATTTGAACATGTGGGCATTGTCACAGAAATCGTCTGTGAAATGTGGGCTATCTGTTCTGTTTGGTCTCACTGGGCTTCCACAGGTCACATATCAGGATAAAGAGAAGCCTTAAAGAGCCAGTGGAGAATGTGGGCATCGATCCCACTACCTCTCACATGCAAAGCGAGCGCTCTACCATTTCAGCTAATTCCCCTTTGAGAGGGATCCTCACCACTCACTCTGACACAAATTAAGTGTCCCTATCAAGTTCCTGCACCCACCTTTGGGCATACGTGGTTGCTATGTGTATCTAAATGAAATGTCATTGACTGGTCGATTTGTTGACACGGTTTAAAGATATCTAACCAAGAGTCTTCAGTTCTGACTGACTGTTGGAAAAAAACAGGTATTTAAGCTCTGAAGGCTTAAACCTTTGCAGAGTTCTTAAATGTAACAATGCAGATAGTAGTCTGACACAGGTACAGGTTATTAGTTTCACTTGAGTCAAGGTGTGAAGTGCAGTCATTCAGGTCAGCTGAGAGACAGAGTCTGGGAATATGAGTGTCGTCGTTCACTTTTGTTGTTCTTTGTGTTACTGTTGAGCCTGTTAGGAAGAGAGCTCAGATGAGTATTGTTGGTGGCTGATAGTTGATTTTTGAGTTCTGTTTTGTCAAGCTGAGCATGGAAGGTGGACGACAGTTGAGTGCTGGGATTTCACAGCTGATATTCGGAACTGAAGTAGCCTCTTGGATCATCTTCAAGAAATGGGATTTGAACATGTGGGGTTTGTCATAGAAATCGTCTGTGAGCCATCTTTCTGTTTGGTTGAAACGGCCTTAAACAGTTCGGATGGCAACTGTTTATTTGACTTCACAAAGTGTGTTTTGTCAAACTCCCTCACCAGGTGACTTATCAGGTTAAAGGAAGCACCTCGTGGAGAATGTGGGCATCGATCCCACTACCTCTAGCATGCTAAGCGAGCGCTCTACCATTTGAAATACATCACTCGCTTTAACGCAAAATAAGTTCATGTTCCTCCACCAAACACAAATGGAATTCTGGGATTTCCCAGCTGATATCCGGAACTGAAGTAGCCTCTTGGATCATCTTCAAGAAATGGGATTTGAACATGTGGGGTTTGTCATAGAAATCGTCTGTGAGCCATCTTTCTGTTTGGTTGAAACGGCCTTAAACAGTTCGGATGGCAACTGTTCATTTGACTTCTCAAAGTGTGTTTTGTCAAACTCCCTCACCAGGTGACTGATCAGGTTAAAGGAAGCACCTCGTGGAGAATGTGGGCATCCATCCCACTACCTCTCGCATGCTAAGCGAGCGCTCTACCATTTGAGCTAATTCCCCTTGACGAGGGAAATACATCACTCGCTTTAACACAAAATAAGTTCATGTTCCTCCACCAAACACAAATGGAATGCTGGGATTTCCCAGCTGATATCCGGAACTGAAGTAGCCTCTTGGATCATCTTCAAGAAATGGGATTTGAACATGTGGGCATTGTCACAGAAATCGTCTGTGAAATGTGGGCTATCTGTTCTCCTCGTGGAGAATGTGGGCATCGATCCCACTACCTCTAGCATGCTAAGCGAGCGCTCTACCATTTGAAATACATCACTCGCTTTAACGCAAGATAAGTTCATGTTCCTCCACCAAACACAAATGGAATTCTGGGATTTCCCAGCTGATATCCGGAACTGAAGTAGCCTCTTGGATCATCTTCAAGAAATGGGATTTGAACATGTGGGGTTTGTCATAGAAATCGTCTGTGAGCCATCTTTCTGTTTGGTTGAAACGGCCTTAAACAGTTCGGATGGCAACTGTTCATTTGACTTCTCAAAGTGTGTTTTGTCAAACTCCCTCACCAGGTGACTTATCAGGTTAAAGGAAGCACCTCGTGGAGAATGTGGGCATCGATCCCACTACCTCTCGCATGCTAAGCGAGCGCTCTACCATTTGAGCTAATTCCCCTTGACGAGGGAAATACATCACTCGCTTTAACACAAAATAAGTTCATGTTCCTCCACCAAACACAAATGGAATGCTGGGATTTCCCAGCTGATATCCGGAACTGAAGTAGCCTCTTGGATCATCTTCAAGAAATGGGATTTGAACATGTGGGCATTGTCACAGAAATCGTCTGTGAAATGTGGGCTATCTGTTCTGTTTGGTCTCACTGGGCTTCCACAGGTCACATATCAGGATAAAGAGAAGCCTTAAAGAGCCAGTGGAGAATGTGGGCATCGATCCCACTACCTCTCACATGCATAGCGAGCGCTCTACCATTTGAGCTAATTCCCCTTTGAGAGGGAACCTCACCACTCACTCTGACACAAATTAAGTGTCCCTATCAAGTTCCTGCACCCACCTTTGGGCATACGTGGTTGCTATGTGTATCTAAATGAAATGTCATTGACTGGTCGATTTGTTGACACGGTTTAAAGATATCTAACCAAGAGTCTTCAGTTCTGACTGACTGTTGGAAAAAAACAGGTATTTAAGCTCTGAAGGCTTAAAACTTTGCAGAGTTCTTAAATGTAACAATGCAGATAGTAGTCTGACACAGGTACAGGTTATTAGTTTCACTTGAGTCAAGGTGTGAAGTGCAGTCATTCAGGTCAGCTGAGAGACAGAGTCTGGGAATATGAGTGTCGTCGTTCACTTTTGTTGTTCTTTGTGTTACTGTTGAGCCTGTTAGGAAGAGAGCTCAGATGAGTATTGTTGGTGGCTGATAGTTGATTTTTGAGTTCTGTTTTGTCAAGCTGAGCATGGAAGGTGGACGACAGTTGAGTGCTGGGATTTCACAGCTGATATTCGGAACTGAAGTAGCCTCTTGGATCATCTTCAAGAAATGGGATTTGAACATGTGGGGTTTGTCATAGAAATCGTCTGTGAGCCATCTTTCTGTTTGGTTGAAACGGCCTTAAACAGTTCGGATGGCAACTGTTTATTTGACTTCACAAAGTGTGTTTTGTCAAACTCCCTCACCAGGTGACTTATCAGGTTAAAGGAAGCACCTCGTGGAGAATGTGGGCATCGATCCCACTACCTCTAGCATGCTAAGCGAGCGCTCTACCATTTGAAATACATCACTCGCTTTAACGCAAGATAAGTTCATGTTCCTCCACCAAACACAAATGGAATTCTGGGATTTCCCAGCTGATATCCGGAACTGAAGTAGCCTCTTGGATCATCTTCAAGAAATGGGATTTGAACATGTGGGGTTTGTCATAGAAATCGTCTGTGAGCCATCTTTCTGTTTGGTTGAAACGGCCTTAAACAGTTCGGATGGCAACTGTTCATTTGACTTCTCAAAGTGTGTTTTGTCAAACTCCCTCACCAGGTGACTTATCAGGTTAAAGGAAGCACCTCGTGGAGAATGTGGGCATCGATCCCACTACCTCTCGCATGCTAAGCGAGCGCTCTACCATTTGAGCTAATTCCCCTTGACGAGGGAAATACATCACTCGCTTTAACACAAAATAAGTTCATGTTCCTCCACCAAACACAAATGGAATGCTGGGATTTCCCAGCTGATATCCGGAACTGAAGTAGCCTCTTGGATCATCTTCAAGAAATGGGATTTGAACATGTGGGCATTGTCACAGAAATCGTCTGTGAAATGTGGGCTATCTGTTCTGTTTGGTCTCACTGGGCTTCCACAGGTCACATATCAGGATAAAGAGAAGCCTTAAAGAGCCAGTGGAGAATGTGGGCATCGATCCCACTACCTCTCACATGCAAAGCGAGCGCTCTACCATTTGAGCTAATTCCCCTTTGAGAGGGAACCTCACCACTCACTCTGACACAAATTAAGTGTCCCTATCAAGTTCCTGCACCCACCTTTGGGCATACGTGGTTGCTATGTGTATCTAAATGAAATGTCATTGACTGGTCGATTTGTTGACACGGTTTAAAGATATCTAACCAAGAGTCTTCAGTTCTGACTGACTGTTGGAAAAAAACAGGTATTTAAGCTCTGAAGGCTTAAACCTTTGCAGAGTTCTTAAATGTAACAATGCAGATAGTAGTCTGACACAGGTACAGGTTATTAGTTTCACTTGAGTCAAGGTGTGAAGTGCAGTCATTCAGGTCAGCTGAGAGACAGAGTCTGGGAATATGAGTGTCGTCGTTCACTTTTGTTGTTCTTTGTGTTACTGTTGAGCCTGTTAGGAAGAGAGCTCAGATGAGTATTGTTGGTGGCTGATAGTTGATTTTTGAGTTCTGTTTTGTCAAGCTGAGCATGGAAGGTGGACGACAGTTGAGTGCTGGGATTTCACAGCTGATATTCGGAACTGAAGTAGCCTCTTGGATCATCTTCAAGAAATGGGATTTGAACATGTGGGGTTTGTCATAGAAATCGTCTGTGAGCCATCTTTCTGTTTGGTTGAAACGGCCTTAAACAGTTCGGATGGCAACTGTTTATTTGACTTCACAAAGTGTGTTTTGTCAAACTCCCTCACCAGGTGACTTATCAGGTTAAAGGAAGCACCTCGTGGAGAATGTGGGCATCGATCCCACTACCTCTAGCATGCTAAGCGAGCGCTCTACCATTTGAAATACATCACTCGCTTTAACGCAAAATAAGTTCATGTTCCTCCACCAAACACAAATGGAATTCTGGGATTTCCCAGCTGATATCCGGAACTGAAGTAGCCTCTTGGATCATCTTCAAGAAATGGGATTTGAACATGTGGGGTTTGTCATAGAAATCGTCTGTGAGCCATCTTTCTGTTTGGTTGAAACGGCCTTAAACAGTTCGGATGGCAACTGTTCATTTGACTTCTCAAAGTGTGTTTTGTCAAACTCCCTCACCAGGTGACTTATCAGGTTAAAGGCAGCACCTCGTGGAGAATGTGGGCATCGATCCCACTACCTCTCGCATGCTAAGCGAGCGCTCTACCATTTGAGCTAATTCCCCTTGACGAGGGAAATACATCACTCGCTTTAACGCAAAATAAGTTCATGTTCCTCCACCAAACACAAATGGAATTCTGGGATTTCCCAGCTGATATCCGGAACTGAAGTAGCCTCTTGGATCATCTTCAAGAAATGGGATTTGAACATGTGGGGTTTGTCATAGAAATCGTCTGTGAGCCATCTTTCTGTTTGGTTGAAACGGCCTTAAACAGTTCGGATGGCAACTGTTCATTTGACTTCTCAAAGTGTGTTTTGTCAAACTCCCTCACCAGGTGACTGATCAGGTTAAAGGAAGCACCTCGTGGAGAATGTGGGCATCGATCCCACTACCTCTCGCATGCTAAGCGAGCGCTCTACCATTTGAGCTAATTCCCCTTGACGAGGGAAATACATCACTCGCTTTAACACAAAATAAGTTCATGTTCCTCCACCAAACACAAATGGAATGCTGGGATTTCCCAGCTGATATCCGGAACTGAAGTAGCCTCTTGGATCATCTTCAAGAAATGGGATTTGAACATGTGGGCATTGTCACAGAAATCGTCTGTGAAATGTGGGCTATCTGTTCTGTTTGGTCTCACTGGGCTTCCACAGGTCACATATCAGGATAAAGAGAAGCCTTAAAGAGCCAGTGGAGAATGTGGGCATCGATCCCACTACCTCTCACATGCAAAGCGAGCGCTCTACCATTTGAGCTAATTCCCCTTTGAGAGGGAACCTCACCACTCACTCTGACACAAATTAAGTGTCCCTATCAAGTTCCTGCACCCACCTTTGGGCATACGTGGTTGCTATGTGTATCTAAATGAAATGTCATTGACTGGTCGATTTGTTGACACGGTTTAAAGATATCTAACCAAGAGTCTTCAGTTCTGACTGACTGTTGGAAAAAAACAGGTATTTAAGCTCTGAAGGCTTAAACCTTTGCAGAGTTCTTAAATGTAACAATGCAGATAGTAGTCTGACACAGGTACAGGTTATTAGTTTCACTTGAGTCAAGGTGTGAAGTGCAGTCATTCAGGTCAGCTGAGAGACAGAGTCTGGGAATATGAGTGTCGTCGTTCACTTTTGTTGTTCTTTGTGTTACTGTTGAGCCTGTTAGGAAGAGAGCTCAGATGAGTATTGTTGGTGGCTGATAGTTGATTTTTGAGTTCTGTTTTGTCAAGCTGAGCATGGAAGGTGGACGACAGTTGAGTGCTGGGATTTCACAGCTGATATTCGGAACTGAAGTAGCCTCTTGGATCATCTTCAAGAAATGGGATTTGAACATGTGGGGTTTGTCATAGAAATCGTCTGTGAGCCATCTTTCTGTTTGGTTGAAACGGCCTTAAACAGTTCGGATGGCAACTGTTTATTTGACTTCACAAAGTGTGTTTTGTCAAACTCCCTCACCAGGTGACTTATCAGGTTAAAGGAAGCACCTCGTGGAGAATGTGGGCATCGATCCCACTACCTCTAGCATGCTAAGCGAGCGCTCTACCATTTGAAATACATCACTCGCTTTAACGCAAAATAAGTTCATGTTCCTCCACCAAACACAAATGGAATTCTGGGATTTCCCAGCTGATATCCGGAACTGAAGTAGCCTCTTGGATCATCTTCAAGAAATGGGATTTGAACATGTGGGGTTTGTCATAGAAATCGTCTGTGAGCCATCTTTCTGTTTGGTTGAAACGGCCTTAAACAGTTCGGATGGCAACTGTTCATTTGACTTCTCAAAGTGTGTTTTGTCAAACTCCCTCACCAGGTGACTGATCAGGTTAAAGGAAGCACCTCGTGGAGAATGTGGGCATCCATCCCACTACCTCTCGCATGCTAAGCGAGCGCTCTACCATTTGAGCTAATTCCCCTTGACGAGGGAAATACATCACTCGCTTTAACACAAAATAAGTTCATGTTCCTCCACCAAACACAAATGGAATGCTGGGATTTCCCAGCTGATATCCGGAACTGAAGTAGCCTCTTGGATCATCTTCAAGAAATGGGATTTGAACATGTGGGCATTGTCACAGAAATCGTCTGTGAAATGTGGGCTATCTGTTCTGTTTGGTCTCACTGGGCTTCCACAGGTCACATATCAGGATAAAGAGAAGCCTTAAAGAGCCAGTGGAGAATGTGGGCATCGATCCCACTACCTCTCACATGCAAAGCGAGCGCTCTACCATTTGAGCTAATTCCCCTTTGAGAGGGAACCTCACCACTCACTCTGACACAAATTAAGTGTCCCTATCAAGTTCCTGCACCCACCTTTGGGCATACGTGGTTGCTATGTGTATCTAAATGAAATGTCATTGACTGGTCGATTTGTTGACACGGTTTAAAGATATCTAACCAAGAGTCTTCAGTTCTGACTGACTGTTGGAAAAAAACAGGTATTTAAGCTCTGAAGGCTTAAACCTTTGCAGAGTTCTTAAATGTAACAATGCAGATAGTAGTCTGACACAGGTACAGGTTATTAGTTTCACTTGAGTCAAGGTGTGAAGTGCAGTCATTCAGGTCAGCTGAGAGACAGAGTCTGGGAATATGAGTGTCGTCGTTCACTTTTGTTGTTCTTTGTGTTACTGTTGAGCCTGTTAGGAAGAGAGCTCAGATGAGTATTGTTGGTGGCTGATAGTTGATTTTTGAGTTCTGTTTTGTCAAGCTGAGCATGGAAGGTGGACGACAGTTGAGTGCTGGGATTTCACAGCTGGTATTCGGAACTGAAGTAGCCTCTTGGATCATCTTCAAGAAATGGGATTTGAACATGTGGGGTTTGTCATAGAAATCGTCTGTGAGCCATCTTTCTGTTTGGTTGAAACGGCCTTAAACAGTTCGGATGGCAACTGTTTATTTGACTTCACAAAGTGTGTTTTGTCAAACTCCCTCACCAGGTGACTTATCAGGTTAAAGGAAGCACCTCGTGGAGAATGTGGGCATCGATCCCACTACCTCTAGCATGCTAAGCGAGCGCTCTACCATTTGAAATACATCACTCGCTTTAACGCAAAATAAGTTCATGTTCCTCCACCAAACACAAATGGAATTCTGGGATTTCCCAGCTGATATCCGGAACTGAAGTAGCCTCTTGGATCATCTTCAAGAAATGGGATTTGAACATGTGGGGTTTGTCATAGAAATCGTCTGTGAGCCATCTTTCTGTTTGGTTGAAACGGCCTTAAACAGTTCGGATGGCAACTGTTCATTTGACTTCTCAAAGTGTGTTTTGTCAAACTCCCTCACCAGGTGACTTATCAGGTTAAAGGCAGCACCTCGTGGAGAATGTGGGCATCGATCCCACTACCTCTCGCATGCTAAGCGAGCGCTCTACCATTTGAGCTAATTCCCCTTGACGAGGGAAATACATCACTCGCTTTAACGCAAAATAAGTTCATGTTCCTCCACCAAACACAAATGGAATTCTGGGATTTCCCAGCTGATATCCGGAACTGAAGTAGCCTCTTGGATCATCTTCAAGAAATGGGATTTGAACATGTGGGGTTTGTCATAGAAATCGTCTGTGAGCCATCTTTCTGTTTGGTTGAAACGGCCTTAAACAGTTCGGATGGCAACTGTTCATTTGACTTCTCAAAGTGTGTTTTGTCAAACTCCCTCACCAGGTGACTGATCAGGTTAAAGGAAGCACCTCGTGGAGAATGTGGGCATCGATCCCACTACCTCTCGCATGCTAAGCGAGCGCTCTACCATTTGAGCTAATTCCCCTTGACGAGGGAAATACATCACTCGCTTTAACACAAAATAAGTTCATGTTCCTCCACCAAACACAAATGGAATGCTGGGATTTCCCAGCTGATATCCGGAACTGAAGTAGCCTCTTGGATCATCTTCAAGAAATGGGATTTGAACATGTGGGCATTGTCACAGAAATCGTCTGTGAAATGTGGGCTATCTGTTCTGTTTGGTCTCACTGGGCTTCCACAGGTCACATATCAGGATAAAGAGAAGCCTTAAAGAGCCAGTGGAGAATGTGGGCATCGATCCCACTACCTCTCACATGCATAGCGAGCGCTCTACCATTTGAGCTAATTCCCCTTTGAGAGGGAACCTCACCACTCACTCTGACACAAATTAAGTGTCCCTATCAAGTTCCTGCACCCACCTTTGGGCATACGTGGTTGCTATGTGTATCTAAATGAAATGTCATTGACTGGTCGATTTGTTGACACGGTTTAAAGATATCTAACCAAGAGTCTTCAGTTCTGACTGACTGTTGGAAAAAAACAGGTATTTAAGCTCTGAAGGCTTAAAACTTTGCAGAGTTCTTAAATGTAACAATGCAGATAGTAGTCTGACACAGGTACAGGTTATTAGTTTCACTTGAGTCAAGGTGTGAAGTGCAGTCATTCAGGTCAGCTGAGAGACAGAGTCTGGGAATATGAGTGTCGTCGTTCACTTTTGTTGTTCTTTGTGTTACTGTTGAGCCTGTTAGGAAGAGAGCTCAGATGAGTATTGTTGGTGGCTGATAGTTGATTTTTGAGTTCTGTTTTGTCAAGCTGAGCATGGAAGGTGGACGACAGTTGAGTGCTGGGATTTCACAGCTGATATTCGGAACTGAAGTAGCCTCTTGGATCATCTTCAAGAAATGGGATTTGAACATGTGGGGTTTGTCATAGAAATCGTCTGTGAGCCATCTTTCTGTTTGGTTGAAACGGCCTTAAACAGTTCGGATGGCAACTGTTTATTTGACTTCACAAAGTGTGTTTTGTCAAACTCCCTCACCAGGTGACTTATCAGGTTAAAGGAAGCACCTCGTGGAGAATGTGGGCATCGATCCCACTACCTCTAGCATGCTAAGCGAGCGCTCTACCATTTGAAATACATCACTCGCTTTAACGCAAGATAAGTTCATGTTCCTCCACCAAACACAAATGGAATTCTGGGATTTCCCAGCTGATATCCGGAACTGAAGTAGCCTCTTGGATCATCTTCAAGAAATGGGATTTGAACATGTGGGGTTTGTCATAGAAATCGTCTGTGAGCCATCTTTCTGTTTGGTTGAAACGGCCTTAAACAGTTCGGATGGCAACTGTTCATTTGACTTCTCAAAGTGTGTTTTGTCAAACTCCCTCACCAGGTGACTTATCAGGTTAAAGGAAGCACCTCGTGGAGAATGTGGGCATCGATCCCACTACCTCTCGCATGCTAAGCGAGCGCTCTACCATTTGAGCTAATTCCCCTTGACGAGGGAAATACATCACTCGCTTTAACACAAAATAAGTTCATGTTCCTCCACCAAACACAAATGGAATGCTGGGATTTCCCAGCTGATATCCGGAACTGAAGTAGCCTCTTGGATCATCTTCAAGAAATGGGATTTGAACATGTGGGCATTGTCACAGAAATCGTCTGTGAAATGTGGGCTATCTGTTCTGTTTGGTCTCACTGGGCTTCCACAGGTCACATATCAGGATAAAGAGAAGCCTTAAAGAGCCAGTGGAGAATGTGGGCATCGATCCCACTACCTCTCACATGCAAAGCGAGCGCTCTACCATTTGAGCTAATTCCCCTTTGAGAGGGAACCTCACCACTCACTCTGACACAAATTAAGTGTCCCTATCAAGTTCCTGCACCCACCTTTGGGCATACGTGGTTGCTATGTGTATCTAAATGAAATGTCATTGACTGGTCGATTTGTTGACACGGTTTAAAGATATCTAACCAAGAGTCTTCAGTTCTGACTGACTGTTGGAAAAAAACAGGTATTTAAGCTCTGAAGGCTTAAACCTTTGCAGAGTTCTTAAATGTAACAATGCAGATAGTAGTCTGACACAGGTACAGGTTATTAGTTTCACTTGAGTCAAGGTGTGAAGTGCAGTCATTCAGGTCAGCTGAGAGACAGAGTCTGGGAATATGAGTGTCGTCGTTCACTTTTGTTGTTCTTTGTGTTACTGTTGAGCCTGTTAGGAAGAGAGCTCAGATGAGTATTGTTGGTGGCTGATAGTTGATTTTTGAGTTCTGTTTTGTCAAGCTGAGCATGGAAGGTGGACGACAGTTGAGTGCTGGGATTTCACAGCTGATATTCGGAACTGAAGTAGCCTCTTGGATCATCTTCAAGAAATGGGATTTGAACATGTGGGGTTTGTCATAGAAATCGTCTGTGAGCCATCTTTCTGTTTGGTTGAAACGGCCTTAAACAGTTCGGATGGCAACTGTTTATTTGACTTCACAAAGTGTGTTTTGTCAAACTCCCTCACCAGGTGACTTATCAGGTTAAAGGAAGCACCTCGTGGAGAATGTGGGCATCGATCCCACTACCTCTAGCATGCTAAGCGAGCGCTCTACCATTTGAAATACATCACTCGCTTTAACGCAAAATAAGTTCATGTTCCTCCACCAAACACAAATGGAATTCTGGGATTTCCCAGCTGATATCCGGAACTGAAGTAGCCTCTTGGATCATCTTCAAGAAATGGGATTTGAACATGTGGGGTTTGTCATAGAAATCGTCTGTGAGCCATCTTTCTGTTTGGTTGAAACGGCCTTAAACAGTTCGGATGGCAACTGTTCATTTGACTTCTCAAAGTGTGTTTTGTCAAACTCCCTCACCAGGTGACTTATCAGGTTAAAGGCAGCACCTCGTGGAGAATGTGGGCATCGATCCCACTACCTCTCGCATGCTAAGCGAGCGCTCTACCATTTGAGCTAATTCCCCTTGACGAGGGAAATACATCACTCGCTTTAACGCAAAATAAGTTCATGTTCCTCCACCAAACACAAATGGAATTCTGGGATTTCCCAGCTGATATCCGGAACTGAAGTAGCCTCTTGGATCATCTTCAAGAAATGGGATTTGAACATGTGGGGTTTGTCATAGAAATCGTCTGTGAGCCATCTTTCTGTTTGGTTGAAACGGCCTTAAACAGTTCGGATGGCAACTGTTCATTTGACTTCTCAAAGTGTGTTTTGTCAAACTCCCTCACCAGGTGACTGATCAGGTTAAAGGAAGCACCTCGTGGAGAATGTGGGCATCGATCCCACTACCTCTCGCATGCTAAGCGAGCGCTCTACCATTTGAGCTAATTCCCCTTGACGAGGGAAATACATCACTCGCTTTAACACAAAATAAGTTCATGTTCCTCCACCAAACACAAATGGAATGCTGGGATTTCCCAGCTGATATCCGGAACTGAAGTAGCCTCTTGGATCATCTTCAAGAAATGGGATTTGAACATGTGGGCATTGTCACAGAAATCGTCTGTGAAATGTGGGCTATCTGTTCTGTTTGGTCTCACTGGGCTTCCACAGGTCACATATCAGGATAAAGAGAAGCCTTAAAGAGCCAGTGGAGAATGTGGGCATCGATCCCACTACCTCTCACATGCAAAGCGAGCGCTCTACCATTTGAGCTAATTCCCCTTTGAGAGGGAACCTCACCACTCACTCTGACACAAATTAAGTGTCCCTATCAAGTTCCTGCACCCACCTTTGGGCATACGTGGTTGCTATGTGTATCTAAATGAAATGTCATTGACTGGTCGATTTGTTGACACGGTTTAAAGATATCTAACCAAGAGTCTTCAGTTCTGACTGACTGTTGGAAAAAAACAGGTATTTAAGCTCTGAAGGCTTAAACCTTTGCAGAGTTCTTAAATGTAACAATGCAGATAGTAGTCTGACACAGGTACAGGTTATTAGTTTCACTTGAGTCAAGGTGTGAAGTGCAGTCATTCAGGTCAGCTGAGAGACAGAGTCTGGGAATATGAGTGTCGTCGTTCACTTTTGTTGTTCTTTGTGTTACTGTTGAGCCTGTTAGGAAGAGAGCTCAGATGAGTATTGTTGGTGGCTGATAGTTGATTTTTGAGTTCTGTTTTGTCAAGCTGAGCATGGAAGGTGGACGACAGTTGAGTGCTGGGATTTCACAGCTGATATTCGGAACTGAAGTAGCCTCTTGGATCATCTTCAAGAAATGGGATTTGAACATGTGGGGTTTGTCATAGAAATCGTCTGTGAGCCATCTTTCTGTTTGGTTGAAACGGCCTTAAACAGTTCGGATGGCAACTGTTTATTTGACTTCACAAAGTGTGTTTTGTCAAACTCCCTCACCAGGTGACTTATCAGGTTAAAGGAAGCACCTCGTGGAGAATGTGGGCATCGATCCCACTACCTCTAGCATGCTAAGCGAGCGCTCTACCATTTGAAATACATCACTCGCTTTAACGCAAAATAAGTTCATGTTCCTCCACCAAACACAAATGGAATTCTGGGATTTCCCAGCTGATATCCGGAACTGAAGTAGCCTCTTGGATCATCTTCAAGAAATGGGATTTGAACATGTGGGGTTTGTCATAGAAATCGTCTGTGAGCCATCTTTCTGTTTGGTTGAAACGGCCTTAAACAGTTCGGATGGCAACTGTTCATTTGACTTCTCAAAGTGTGTTTTGTCAAACTCCCTCACCAGGTGACTTATCAGGTTAAAGGAAGCACCTCGTGGAGAATGTGGGCATCGATCCCACTACCTCTCGCATGCTAAGCGAGCGCTCTACCATTTGAGCTAATTCCCCTTGACGAGGGAAATACATCACTCGCTTTAACACAAAATAAGTTCATGTTCCTCCACCAAACACAAATGGAATGCTGGGATTTCCCAGCTGATATCCGGAACTGAAGTAGCCTCTTGGATCATCTTCAAGAAATGGGATTTGAACATGTGGGCATTGTCACAGAAATCGTCTGTGAAATGTGGGCTATCTGTTCTGTTTGGTCTCACTGGGCTTCCACAGGTCACATATCAGGATAAAGAGAAGCCTTAAAGAGCCAGTGGAGAATGTGGGCATCGATCCCACTACCTCTCACATGCAAAGCGAGCGCTCTACCATTTGAGCTAATTCCCCTTTGAGAGGGAACCTCACCACTCACTCTGACACAAATTAAGTGTCCCTATCAAGTTCCTGCACCCACCTTTGGGCATACGTGGTTGCTATGTGTATCTAAATGAAATGTCATTGACTGGTCGATTTGTTGACACGGTTTAAAGATATCTAACCAAGAGTCTTCAGTTCTGACTGACTGTTGGAAAAAAACAGGTATTTAAGCTCTGAAGGCTTAAACCTTTGCAGAGTTCTTAAATGTAACAATGCAGATAGTAGTCTGACACAGGTACAGGTTATTAGTTTCACTTGAGTCAAGGTGTGAAGTGCAGTCATTCAGGTCAGCTGAGAGACAGAGTCTGGGAATATGAGTGTCGTCGTTCACTTTTGTTGTTCTTTGTGTTACTGTTGAGCCTGTTAGGAAGAGAGCTCAGATGAGTATTGTTGGTGGCTGATAGTTGATTTTTGAGTTCTGTTTTGTCAAGCTGAGCATGGAAGGTGGACGACAGTTGAGTGCTGGGATTTCACAGCTGGTATTCGGAACTGAAGTAGCCTCTTGGATCATCTTCAAGAAATGGGATTTGAACATGTGGGGTTTGTCATAGAAATCGTCTGTGAGCCATCTTTCTGTTTGGTTGAAACGGCCTTAAACAGTTCGGATGGCAACTGTTTATTTGACTTCACAAAGTGTGTTTTGTCAAACTCCCTCACCAGGTGACTTATCAGGTTAAAGGAAGCACCTCGTGGAGAATGTGGGCATCGATCCCACTACCTCTAGCATGCTAAGCGAGCGCTCTACCATTTGAAATACATCACTCGCTTTAACGCAAAATAAGTTCATGTTCCTCCACCAAACACAAATGGAATTCTGGGATTTCCCAGCTGATATCCGGAACTGAAGTAGCCTCTTGGATCATCTTCAAGAAATGGGATTTGAACATGTGGGGTTTGTCATAGAAATCGTCTGTGAGCCATCTTTCTGTTTGGTTGAAACGGCCTTAAACAGTTCGGATGGCAACTGTTCATTTGACTTCTCAAAGTGTGTTTTGTCAAACTCCCTCACCAGGTGACTTATCAGGTTAAAGGCAGCACCTCGTGGAGAATGTGGGCATCGATCCCACTACCTCTCGCATGCTAAGCGAGCGCTCTACCATTTGAGCTAATTCCCCTTGACGAGGGAAATACATCACTCGCTTTAACGCAAAATAAGTTCATGTTCCTCCACCAAACACAAATGGAATTCTGGGATTTCCCAGCTGATATCCGGAACTGAAGTAGCCTCTTGGATCATCTTCAAGAAATGGGATTTGAACATGTGGGGTTTGTCATAGAAATCGTCTGTGAGCCATCTTTCTGTTTGGTTGAAACGGCCTTAAACAGTTCGGATGGCAACTGTTCATTTGACTTCTCAAAGTGTGTTTTGTCAAACTCCCTCACCAGGTGACTGATCAGGTTAAAGGAAGCACCTCGTGGAGAATGTGGGCATCGATCCCACTACCTCTCGCATGCTAAGCGAGCGCTCTACCATTTGAGCTAATTCCCCTTGACGAGGGAAATACATCACTCGCTTTAACACAAAATAAGTTCATGTTCCTCCACCAAACACAAATGGAATGCTGGGATTTCCCAGCTGATATCCGGAACTGAAGTAGCCTCTTGGATCATCTTCAAGAAATGGGATTTGAACATGTGGGCATTGTCACAGAAATCGTCTGTGAAATGTGGGCTATCTGTTCTGTTTGGTCTCACTGGGCTTCCACAGGTCACATATCAGGATAAAGAGAAGCCTTAAAGAGCCAGTGGAGAATGTGGGCATCGATCCCACTACCTCTCACATGCATAGCGAGCGCTCTACCATTTGAGCTAATTCCCCTTTGAGAGGGAACCTCACCACTCACTCTGACACAAATTAAGTGTCCCTATCAAGTTCCTGCACCCACCTTTGGGCATACGTGGTTGCTATGTGTATCTAAATGAAATGTCATTGACTGGTCGATTTGTTGACACGGTTTAAAGATATCTAACCAAGAGTCTTCAGTTCTGACTGACTGTTGGAAAAAAACAGGTATTTAAGCTCTGAAGGCTTAAAACTTTGCAGAGTTCTTAAATGTAACAATGCAGATAGTAGTCTGACACAGGTACAGGTTATTAGTTTCACTTGAGTCAAGGTGTGAAGTGCAGTCATTCAGGTCAGCTGAGAGACAGAGTCTGGGAATATGAGTGTCGTCGTTCACTTTTGTTGTTCTTTGTGTTACTGTTGAGCCTGTTAGGAAGAGAGCTCAGATGAGTATTGTTGGTGGCTGATAGTTGATTTTTGAGTTCTGTTTTGTCAAGCTGAGCATGGAAGGTGGACGACAGTTGAGTGCTGGGATTTCACAGCTGATATTCGGAACTGAAGTAGCCTCTTGGATCATCTTCAAGAAATGGGATTTGAACATGTGGGGTTTGTCATAGAAATCGTCTGTGAGCCATCTTTCTGTTTGGTTGAAACGGCCTTAAACAGTTCGGATGGCAACTGTTTATTTGACTTCACAAAGTGTGTTTTGTCAAACTCCCTCACCAGGTGACTTATCAGGTTAAAGGAAGCACCTCGTGGAGAATGTGGGCATCGATCCCACTACCTCTAGCATGCTAAGCGAGCGCTCTACCATTTGAAATACATCACTCGCTTTAACGCAAGATAAGTTCATGTTCCTCCACCAAACACAAATGGAATTCTGGGATTTCCCAGCTGATATCCGGAACTGAAGTAGCCTCTTGGATCATCTTCAAGAAATGGGATTTGAACATGTGGGGTTTGTCATAGAAATCGTCTGTGAGCCATCTTTCTGTTTGGTTGAAACGGCCTTAAACAGTTCGGATGGCAACTGTTCATTTGACTTCTCAAAGTGTGTTTTGTCAAACTCCCTCACCAGGTGACTTATCAGGTTAAAGGAAGCACCTCGTGGAGAATGTGGGCATCGATCCCACTACCTCTCGCATGCTAAGCGAGCGCTCTACCATTTGAGCTAATTCCCCTTGACGAGGGAAATACATCACTCGCTTTAACACAAAATAAGTTCATGTTCCTCCACCAAACACAAATGGAATGCTGGGATTTCCCAGCTGATATCCGGAACTGAAGTAGCCTCTTGGATCATCTTCAAGAAATGGGATTTGAACATGTGGGCATTGTCACAGAAATCGTCTGTGAAATGTGGGCTATCTGTTCTGTTTGGTCTCACTGGGCTTCCACAGGTCACATATCAGGATAAAGAGAAGCCTTAAAGAGCCAGTGGAGAATGTGGGCATCGATCCCACTACCTCTCACATGCAAAGCGAGCGCTCTACCATTTGAGCTAATTCCCCTTTGAGAGGGAACCTCACCACTCACTCTGACACAAATTAAGTGTCCCTATCAAGTTCCTGCACCCACCTTTGGGCATACGTGGTTGCTATGTGTATCTAAATGAAATGTCATTGACTGGTCGATTTGTTGACACGGTTTAAAGATATCTAACCAAGAGTCTTCAGTTCTGACTGACTGTTGGAAAAAAACAGGTATTTAAGCTCTGAAGGCTTAAACCTTTGCAGAGTTCTTAAATGTAACAATGCAGATAGTAGTCTGACACAGGTACAGGTTATTAGTTTCACTTGAGTCAAGGTGTGAAGTGCAGTCATTCAGGTCAGCTGAGAGACAGAGTCTGGGAATATGAGTGTCGTCGTTCACTTTTGTTGTTCTTTGTGTTACTGTTGAGCCTGTTAGGAAGAGAGCTCAGATGAGTATTGTTGGTGGCTGATAGTTGATTTTTGAGTTCTGTTTTGTCAAGCTGAGCATGGAAGGTGGACGACAGTTGAGTGCTGGGATTTCACAGCTGATATTCGGAACTGAAGTAGCCTCTTGGATCATCTTCAAGAAATGGGATTTGAACATGTGGGGTTTGTCATAGAAATCGTCTGTGAGCCATCTTTCTGTTTGGTTGAAACGGCCTTAAACAGTTCGGATGGCAACTGTTTATTTGACTTCACAAAGTGTGTTTTGTCAAACTCCCTCACCAGGTGACTTATCAGGTTAAAGGAAGCACCTCGTGGAGAATGTGGGCATCGATCCCACTACCTCTAGCATGCTAAGCGAGCGCTCTACCATTTGAAATACATCACTCGCTTTAACGCAAAATAAGTTCATGTTCCTCCACCAAACACAAATGGAATTCTGGGATTTCCCAGCTGATATCCGGAACTGAAGTAGCCTCTTGGATCATCTTCAAGAAATGGGATTTGAACATGTGGGGTTTGTCATAGAAATCGTCTGTGAGCCATCTTTCTGTTTGGTTGAAACGGCCTTAAACAGTTCGGATGGCAACTGTTCATTTGACTTCTCAAAGTGTGTTTTGTCAAACTCCCTCACCAGGTGACTTATCAGGTTAAAGGCAGCACCTCGTGGAGAATGTGGGCATCGATCCCACTACCTCTCGCATGCTAAGCGAGCGCTCTACCATTTGAGCTAATTCCCCTTGACGAGGGAAATACATCACTCGCTTTAACGCAAAATAAGTTCATGTTCCTCCACCAAACACAAATGGAATTCTGGGATTTCCCAGCTGATATCCGGAACTGAAGTAGCCTCTTGGATCATCTTCAAGAAATGGGATTTGAACATGTGGGGTTTGTCATAGAAATCGTCTGTGAGCCATCTTTCTGTTTGGTTGAAACGGCCTTAAACAGTTCGGATGGCAACTGTTCATTTGACTTCTCAAAGTGTGTTTTGTCAAACTCCCTCACCAGGTGACTGATCAGGTTAAAGGAAGCACCTCGTGGAGAATGTGGGCATCGATCCCACTACCTCTCGCATGCTAAGCGAGCGCTCTACCATTTGAGCTAATTCCCCTTGACGAGGGAAATACATCACTCGCTTTAACACAAAATAAGTTCATGTTCCTCCACCAAACACAAATGGAATGCTGGGATTTCCCAGCTGATATCCGGAACTGAAGTAGCCTCTTGGATCATCTTCAAGAAATGGGATTTGAACATGTGGGCATTGTCACAGAAATCGTCTGTGAAATGTGGGCTATCTGTTCTGTTTGGTCTCACTGGGCTTCCACAGGTCACATATCAGGATAAAGAGAAGCCTTAAAGAGCCAGTGGAGAATGTGGGCATCGATCCCACTACCTCTCACATGCAAAGCGAGCGCTCTACCATTTGAGCTAATTTGAGAGGGAACCTCACCACTCACTCTGACACAAATTAAGTGTCCCTATCAAGTTCCTGCACCCACCTTTGGGCATACGTGGTTGCTATGTGTATCTAAATGAAATGTCATTGACTGGTCGATTTGTTGACACGGTTTAAAGATATCTAACCAAGAGTCTTCAGTTCTGACTGACTGTTGGAAAAAAACAGGTATTTAAGCTCTGAAGGCTTAAACCTTTGCAGAGTTCTTAAATGTAACAATGCAGATAGTAGTCTGACACAGGTACAGGTTATTAGTTTCACTTGAGTCAAGGTGTGAAGTGCAGTCATTCAGGTCAGCTGAGAGACAGAGTCTGGGAATATGAGTGTCGTCGTTCACTTTTGTTGTTCTTTGTGTTACTGTTGAGCCTGTTAGGAAGAGAGCTCAGATGAGTATTGTTGGTGGCTGATAGTTGATTTTTGAGTTCTGTTTTGTCAAGCTGAGCATGGAAGGTGGACGACAGTTGAGTGCTGGGATTTCACAGCTGATATTCGGAACTGAAGTAGCCTCTTGGATCATCTTCAAGAAATGGGATTTGAACATGTGGGGTTTGTCATAGAAATCGTCTGTGAGCCATCTTTCTGTTTGGTTGAAACGGCCTTAAACAGTTCGGATGGCAACTGTTTATTTGACTTCACAAAGTGTGTTTTGTCAAACTCCCTCACCAGGTGACTTATCAGGTTAAAGGAAGCACCTCGTGGAGAATGTGGGCATCGATCCCACTACCTCTAGCATGCTAAGCGAGCGCTCTACCATTTGAAATACATCACTCGCTTTAACGCAAAATAAGTTCATGTTCCTCCACCAAACACAAATGGAATTCTGGGATTTCCCAGCTGATATCCGGAACTGAAGTAGCCTCTTGGATCATCTTCAAGAAATGGGATTTGAACATGTGGGGTTTGTCATAGAAATCGTCTGTGAGCCATCTTTCTGTTTGGTTGAAACGGCCTTAAACAGTTCGGATGGCAACTGTTCATTTGACTTCTCAAAGTGTGTTTTGTCAAACTCCCTCACCAGGTGACTGATCAGGTTAAAGGAAGCACCTCGTGGAGAATGTGGGCATCCATCCCACTACCTCTCGCATGCTAAGCGAGCGCTCTACCATTTGAGCTAATTCCCCTTGACGAGGGAAATACATCACTCGCTTTAACACAAAATAAGTTCATGTTCCTCCACCAAACACAAATGGAATGCTGGGATTTCCCAGCTGATATCCGGAACTGAAGTAGCCTCTTGGATCATCTTCAAGAAATGGGATTTGAACATGTGGGCATTGTCACAGAAATCGTCTGTGAAATGTGGGCTATCTGTTCTGTTTGGTCTCACTGGGCTTCCACAGGTCACATATCAGGATAAAGAGAAGCCTTAAAGAGCCAGTGGAGAATGTGGGCATCGATCCCACTACCTCTCACATGCAAAGCGAGCGCTCTACCATTTGAGCTAATTCCCCTTTGAGAGGGAACCTCACCACTCACTCTGACACAAATTAAGTGTCCCTATCAAGTTCCTGCACCCACCTTTGGGCATACGTGGTTGCTATGTGTATCTAAATGAAATGTCATTGACTGGTCGATTTGTTGACACGGTTTAAAGATATCTAACCAAGAGTCTTCAGTTCTGACTGACTGTTGGAAAAAAACAGGTATTTAAGCTCTGAAGGCTTAAACCTTTGCAGAGTTCTTAAATGTAACAATGCAGATAGTAGTCTGACACAGGTACAGGTTATTAGTTTCACTTGAGTCAAGGTGTGAAGTGCAGTCATTCAGGTCAGCTGAGAGACAGAGTCTGGGAATATGAGTGTCGTCGTTCACTTTTGTTGTTCTTTGTGTTACTGTTGAGCCTGTTAGGAAGAGAGCTCAGATGAGTATTGTTGGTGGCTGATAGTTGATTTTTGAGTTCTGTTTTGTCAAGCTGAGCATGGAAGGTGGACGACAGTTGAGTGCTGGGATTTCACAGCTGATATTCGGAACTGAAGTAGCCTCTTGGATCATCTTCAAGAAATGGGATTTGAACATGTGGGGTTTGTCATAGAAATCGTCTGTGAGCCATCTTTCTGTTTGGTTGAAACGGCCTTAAACAGTTCGGATGGCAACTGTTCATTTGACTTCTCAAAGTGTGTTTTGTCAAACTCCCTCACCAGGTGACTTATCAGGTTAAAGGAAGCACCTCGTGGAGAATGTGGGCATCGATCCCACTACCTCTCGCATGCTAAGCGAGCGCTCTACCATTTGAGCTAAATCCCCTTGACGAGGGAAATACATCACTCGCTTTAACACAAAATAAGTTCATGTTCCTCCACCAAACACAAATGGAATGCTGGGATTTCCCAGCTGATATCCGGAACTGAAGTAGCCTCTTGGATCATCTTCAAGAAATGGGATTTGAACATGTGGGCATTGTCACAGAAATCGTCTGTGAAATGTGGGCTATCTGTTCTGTTTGGTCTCACTGGGCTTCCACAGGTCACATATCAGGATAAAGAGAAGCCTTAAAGAGCCAGTGGAGAATGTGGGCATCGATCCCACTACCTCTCACATGCAATAAGAGAGAGCTGACATGAGAGCCAAAGTAAGCCCAAAGTAAGCCCACAGCAGCCAATCACGTTGCTCCCTGCGCTTCTGCCTGGGCTTACATTTGACCAATCGCGTGCCTGCATTTCCAAAGTAAGCCCCGTTCGACGTTTCGGCACACGACACCTGCGAGAGAGGCAGGAAGACGGTGGCTCGGCATTTCGGCACTCGACATCAGCGAACGCGAAGGATAGCGGTAAGTGCGAGACGTGTTGAGACTTGTTGCTCCTACTTTGCATTAAGTGTAAATAATAGGGGAAAACTGTGTTGAAAAATGTCGACAACGGTCGCTCCCCCGGTTATAACGCTAAGGGAAGGGGATAGGGACAGGGAGGGGATATGACATTTGCTACAGTTACACACTTTAACATGTGCATGTTTAGTTTAGCTTCATTAGCTGCTAAACTACAGCTACTGTACTTTACTGTATATGCTATACTTCCAGTATCATACATATGCATACATATACCTATTATATGTACATATTTATATTGTATATATTTCATAAATGTGTATATATACATTTACATTACATTTTATATATATATTTATATAAGAATGCATAAGAATTGATGCAAAAAGTACCATTTGAACATGTGCATGTTTAGTTTAGCTTCATTAGCTGCTAAACTACAGCTACTGTACTTTACTGTATATGCTATACTTCCAGTATCATACATATGCATACATATACCTTTTATATGTATATATTTATATTGTATATATTTCATAAATGTGTATACATACATTTACATTACATTTTATATATATATATTTATATAAGAATGCATAAGAATTGATGCAAAAAGTACCATTTGATTTAGATATGTCTTTTGTTTGCTCACATATACCTATTTAATGTATATATATTTATATTGTATCTATTTCATGAATGTGTATATATATATATATATTTATGTTACATTACATTAATATATATATATGCATATATATATATATATATATATATATGCATATATATATATATAGCATACTTTGTTTACAACTGCCTAAAACTTTACTATATACATGTAATAGGTATCTTCCAAATGGCTAAAGGTAACAGTCTTTTCTCTCTATTTCCATTCAGAAAATGTATGCGTATCCTGTTTTTCGACGCGAGTCACCCACCTCGACCAGGCTTCTTATGGCAGCGTCGGAGGAGGCGAAGCGCTGTACGAACACTTCGTCTGGGAAGTTGGCAAAAGCCAGCGATGCGGTGCTGGCAGAGGCCAGGGCTTTTGTCAGTGGCAACGGGGGAGACCCCACTGACCAGTTCTTGGTACTGGCCCACTGTCAGCTACAGTTCGGCATGTACCAGGGCATGAGGTTTAGGTGGCTTCTGGAGAACTCTGTTGGCTATGCACTCTACTTGGTCAACAGTATTTCCCAGGAAAGAGCGCATACAACTCCTCTGTCAGAAAATAAACAGTTGTTCCTGCAGTACACCACGGACATTACTGAATTGACAGAGGAGCTGGTGAGGTTCAGGAGGAAGCAGGGAATGCAGGCTGAGGCAAGGCAAACAGGAGACCAGGGCTGTTTGATGGTGGAGTTTGGGAGGTTTCAGGGCCGCTCCATGAGGGAGGTTTATGAGGACCAGAGCAGGGAAGCCCAGGACCTCATCGTTTACCTGGTTAAGGCAGATGCCCGGCCCAACACCAACATGGCCCTTTTTAAGGCATATGTCTTAGAAAGACGAGCATCTGCCTCCACATCCACTGCCTCTGCACCCCCACCGGTCCCATCTACCTCCTCTGCACCCTCACCTGCATCCATCCAAACTGGTGCATGGAAGCCTGGCACTGTGAAAGCGCTGCTGGCTCGAGGGAAACACATGTCTCCCTCACAGCTGGCAAAAAAGCTTACAGTTCAAACCTGTGAGTAGGAGTGTGAATTAATAATTTCCCCTACGTCACTTCTACATATGTTGGTTTATCATTTTATCTGACTACACACACTTGTCCACTTCTTTCCAGCTCCAGCACCGCAGTGCACATTACCCTCGGCTCCAAGACCCCGGACTGCACATGCGGCCCCTGAACAGCTTTTCCCGACTGGTAAGTGTGCACCATGTTGCATACATTTGTCTCTGTGTATATTAACAGTAGGCCTAATAGTTTTAACATTTCGCTTCCAGAGATGTCTGAGCATGACGACGAGGAGCTGATATCTGCTGCAACGCAAGTGGATGCACAGCTTCTAGCAGGTGTGGCATATGACACAATTGTAAATATGTGACCATGTGTAGTGACAACACAAACAAGTCATGTTTTTGTGGAAACTGTTTACTTTTTGTTTACAATACAGAGCTGTGTCCCATCAAGCGGGATGCATTCTTTGAATGCACTTCTTCAAAACCTTAAGGTTGTGTACGAAGGTGTGTTGTGTAGGTTTTTGTCTCCACTAGCTTCTGCTTTTTTCCCCTGCGCACCTAACCGCTCTAAAACAATCACCTGGTGTCTTCTTTCTTCAAGATCACATCATGTATTAAAATGACTGCATGCTCCTCTCACTCACCCATCAGCTCCCTCTTAGCAGGATAAGTGGACATTAATTGTTCTAATCATTAGAGTAGCAGTCGTTGCTGTGTCTGTGTACATGTTTCATGTCATCATTTACACCTGTTTTAACTCCTTTTTCCTTTCATCAAAAAGTCTACATTGGGTTCTTCACTGCCTTCTTCTGCCTACTCCTTAACGCTTGTGTTTGTGAGCTTTGTTGCATATTATTTTTAAATTCAACATTCAGTCAACCTAATATTGTTTTGCCCTCTGCATCATTTCTTCTCCAGAGGCCTGTGCTGCTCTCCCTCCAGCAGCAATACCAGACTTACCTCGTCTTGAGTTAAGTCATCAGCCACCAGCTGAGCTTCCCAGTCACTGGAAGAATCAGCTTCCATCGTTTCAGCAGGAGTGGATTCGCCATACTTTGTTCAAGGCGCATCCACGAACGGGCAAGCCAGAGCTTGTGTCCCAGCTGAAACTTTGGTGGCATCCTCCTCAGCCCCCCCTCATTCACACCCAGCCTCCTGCCTCACCTGACCTCTTCTTCTGTCGGCCGCTGTTCCTCTGGATGCCGCACAAGTTGTGGCGATTTCCGTTTGTCTGTGCTCGTCCAGCCTGTGGCAAGCACAGACTCACAGCAGCAGGGACCTACAGAACAGTGCGCAGAGTCTTGGCTATTGATGGGTGGTATGACCTTGCCACTGAGTACCTGGAGTGCAAAGGCTGCTCAAAAAAGTATCCATCTTGGTCTGAGGACATCCTTGGTCAGCTGGATATGGGCCACCGCAGCCAGTTTCCAGCACTGCTTACCTACAGGTAAATGCCTAATAAATGTCAACCATTACTAGGTGCTTGTATTTGTGTTCTTTTTTAGACATTTCACATTCTTCTTTCCTCAGGTACTCATGCGACATCCAGGTGGTGAGGATGATGAGGGAGAGGACAATGGGCAACAGTGTGACTCAGCTGTACAAAAAACTGCACGAACAGCACAGTGAGGCATGGATGCAGCGTGTCCTGCAGTACTTGACAGCTTGTGAGCCCTTCACACGGTCCTCTGTTGTCCGCCCTGTATTCCCTGAGCCTCCCCTCTTACCGGCTATACCTCAGCCCAAGTGGTTGCTCTCTGTGTTTGCCAGGGATGTTCTGGGGCGACTGAACGAGGTGAAGGCCAAAATCACCTCAGTGTTTGGCTCTGTCCTGAAGATGGACTCCACCAAAAAGGTACCACAGCACACATAATGACTACTTTATTTGTGCCAAATTGGGATTTTTTTTGTTCTATAGCAGCGGCAGAATGATAATAATAATTATAATAGAAGTAAGAAATGAGTGAATGAACACAGTTTTTGAGTCTTTTGTCTTTTCTCAACAGGTCGTCAAGAAACTTGCTGGTGCCGCAGCAGGTACAGCTGCCTGGGCTACTAACGTGGGGAACGAACACGGGCAAATCCTTGTTTCGGTCCTGACAGCCAGCGAGGGACAGGGACTGGATGCCATGGCAGCTGGCCTCATGCGGCGCTACACGGAGGCAGAAGAAGCACCACCAGGCATCATGTACGTGGACAAAGACTGCTGTAACCAGACAGGTCCTTGTCGGGTGAATGCCATGTTTGCTGAGTGGGGTGAACTTCAGGTGCGCCTAGACATTTGGCACTTTATGCGTCGTTTTGCTGCAGGCGTGACGACAGAGGCTCACCCCCTCTATGGCATCTACATGGCACGTTTGTCCACGTGCATTTTTGAATGGGACTCTGGTGATGTTGCTGCTCTTCGCCGCGCCAAAGAGTGTGAGCTGGCAGCAAGGGTTGGCAACATCTCTGAGGAGGCTGTCAACAGTCGCATTACGCGGAGGGAGTTGGCGCTGCACTGCAGGAGGAGGACCAGAGGGGTGGAGGAGACCACCAGACTGATCAATGAATTGATCAGTCTGTTTGACAGTCCCAGTGGGAAGGACACTCTGGGAGTTTCTCTGCTGGACCATGAACGGATCCAGCAGATCTGGAAGGAGCAGGAGAAACACCTGTCCTGTATCCAGGACCCAGAAGACTTCCCACTGTATGTGAAGACTGGCACGCTGAAGAAAGGCGGTGTGGAGCTCAGCTGCTACAGGTGTGCCCGTGGTTCAACCTCCCTGGAGTCCTTCCACCTCCACTTAAATAGATTTATCCCAGGTATTGCATACATAGTCACTAGTTTCACTGTTTTTCTCAGTATGCCTGGTTGTAATGAACATTTTTTTTTGTCATAATTCCATTACATGTGTCTCATATGTTGTAAAAATGTTAAACATGCTTCTCTGTTTATTTTACCTTCAGGAACCAGTGCCAGTGATGCACATTTCCAGGCATATCTCCTGGAAGGGCTGATGCGCTGGAATGCCGACCGGATGGAGGATGCTGTGAAAGGAGCACCTTCCATGCGCTGTTATGGCAGTGCTCTGAGGGAGGCAGTGGATGGGCTCAGCCAAACAGTGCTAGGCAGATCCTGGGATGAGCGCTATCGCGCCCCTGGAACATACACAGGTCAGACATTCACTAATTTGTCATGAGAATAACTGAAATAATTGTTTGTTTTTACAAACACACAAATCAATTTAACCTTTAATATATTACATAAACTATTCCGAATACTTTATCTTTTCTGGGGTTTTTTTCTAGGTGAACTGCTGGGAATAGAGTACCTGTACAGTCAGACTGGCCAAACACTGACTGCAGTGCTCCAGAACCCAGAGGAGGAGGACAGGCTGGTGGAGCAGGTCGATGATGAGGACTTGCAAGATGAGGGGTTCAATGAAGAGACCACGGAGGACATCACAGTGCCTGTGCTCTGTGAGGATGACCCCTGTCGTGGTCTCGAGAACAGGCCCTCATTGACCTCAAGTCTTCAGGCCACTCCACCTCAGGCCCCTGCATCACTGCCAGCTACGTCACAGGATGCAGGACAACCTCCTGCCGCTGCCGCTGCGGCTGCCGCTTCAGAGCAGCCTGGGACTTCTCAGGCTTCTTCAGACGAGGCTCAAGTAAGACACTTTATTGCCTATTTAAATTGAATCTCAATAACATTTAATTTCACACATAGTCCAATGCCTCTATACCTCCATTTCACTATTAACCACATTGATTTATTAGGGAGCAGTCATTGGACCGGATGGGGTCGCTGGGTGGGACAAGGTCCAGGATCTTGCAGCTTTCCTGGTGGGTCTCCGTGAAGCTGCTTACCTCACTGCGGAGGAGGTGACCCAGGTCGTCCAGCGGTGGACCGCTCTCCCTGATGGTGACAAGCAGCGGGTGATCTACCAGCCCCGTCATCAGCTGCGACTGACAACTGGCCGCTTTAAGGCGCCTAAGCGGTCTGGAGTCACACCGGGAGTGGAGAGTGTGAAGCGCTGCTTGATAGGGCATCCTGGGGGGCCAGCTCAGTGGCCCAGCACCAGCCGCTTGGTTGAGGCCATGTGCATAAGGCTGTGCACTTTGCACAAGACAACCACCAGGAAGGCTGGAGTTCCCACACCCAGGTGGAAAAAAATCCTATTGGACTACCACCACATCCGGGACTTGGTGCTTAACAGTCCCAGGGTTATGGCAGACACAGAAATCCAGCTCTTTGAGATAAACCAGCGGACACTCATTCAGTGGTAGGTCAAGCACAAATTCAGAAATTGACTGAATAATTCGGTAAAGAATGCATATCTGACACAAATGATCTTCTCTCAGGTTTCAACGGCGGCAAAAGACCCAGGAGATGAGTGTCCTTTCTCAGGGACTGGCTATGCCAAACCCCATTCCTGTGGCACCGGGCCAGCTCCCACCAAAGGACAAATTACAGCTCCTGCCTTCCACATCTGGCCCAAGGCATGTATTTGTCCTTCCTCCAAATTTGGAGGGACAGGCTCCTGTCCTGAAGCCAGGCCCACAGCCTGCTGCTGCTGCTGCTGCTGCTGCTGCTGCTGCTGCTGCTGCTGCCACCAGAGAGCGCCCCCTTGCACCTGCCTCCACAGCATCAGACCCTGTGTCAGCCTCTGGGATGTCTGGCACTTTCATCCTCAACAGACATATGGCGGCGTCCTTGGTGCTGGGAACCCCTTGTGCCTCAACATCAGGTGCAGGCCCAGCACCTCCTGTTCCTGCACCCACTGCACCTACTGCTCCTGTGTCCCGGTACACTGAGAGGAACAGGCGCCGCCGGACCCTTGAGGAGGAGAGTGGTGTGGCAAAGAGGAAGTATGCCAGGACTGTCACACACAACACCTGTGGCCAGTGTGGGCAGCCTAAAACCAAGGCGTTTGGGCATAGTCGGCATGGCAGTGCTACGTTCTGTGCAACTTCCTCAAAGGGAAAAACACTGGAGGACTGGTTGGCAGAGAGAAGATCCCCTAAATAAAAGCTCTGGCTGTATAAATTGTATATATTGTAGTTTATGTATATATTTTTGTGTATAGTTCCTTATATATAGTTCTTTGTATATATTTTTTTTTGAAGTGTGTGTGTGTGTGTGTGTTTGTGTGTGTGTGTGCGTGTGCATTTCAATACTTTATTATTAAATATAACTGTTCCAACAATTCAGTCTCAGCCTGTGTATTATCAATAATCATATCATATTGTCCCACAGTCTTCGAAGGCACACTTTATTGTTATTATCATCAGAATCACAAATACAAATACAAATACAAACAGGATTTCCTGCGGGAAAAAAAATAAGAATTCCTTGACAATATGGTCTGGGGGGGTGGGGGGTATGTGTTCTTCATAAAGCTCCAATGTCCTTCATACTGTAATACACAAAAGAGTAAGTATTAATACAATGACATGAAATTGCTATGATTGCTATGCAAGGTCCTTTATAGCACACATTATATTATCATAACATAACAAAAAAAAAATAATTAGTATTAATCTATACAAGGAAACTAAATTGATATGACATCAGAAGGCAGATTTCATTATTATTGAATGTAACCATAAACAGATAAACATGACAAGTTGATTAGGTATTCTAAATTTAGAACGTGAGATTCTAAATATAAAACGTGACCCTGGCGATCGCATGTTCGCCGGTTCGACTCCAGCTAATGGCGAGACTTGTTTTCACAGAAAATTCAAAAATTCAAATATCGGTCCTGCGCACATCCACTCAGCTCTGCGCACCTCCTGACCCCCCTGCGCCCCCTCGCAGGGGCGCAGGGGGGTCAGGAGGTGCGCTGGGAGGAGCGAGAAGATTGGCTCCCTGCCTATGCAAAGCGAGCGCTCTACCATTTGAGCTAATTCCCCTTTGAGAGGGAACCTCACCACTCACTCTGACACAAATTAAGTGTCCCTATCAAGTTCCTGCACCCACCTTTGGGCATACGTGGTTGCTATGTGTATCTAAATGAAATGTCATTGACTGGTCGATTTGTTGACACGGTTTAAAGATATCTAACCAAGAGTCTTCAGTTCTGACTGACTGTTGGAAAAAAACAGGTATTTAAGCTCTGAAGGCTTAAACCTTTGCAGAGTTCTTAAATGTAACAATGCAGATAGTAGTCTGACACAGGTACAGGTTATTAGTTTCACTTGAGTCAAGGTGTGAAGTGCAGTCATTCAGGTCAGCTGAGAGACAGAGTCTGGGAATATGAGTGTCGTCGTTCACTTTTGTTGTTCTTTGTGTTACTGTTGAGCCTGTTAGGAAGAGAGCTCAGATGAGTATTGTTGGTGGCTGATAGTTGATTTTTGAGTTCTGTTTTGTCAAGCTGAGCATGGAAGGTGGACGACAGTTGAGTGCTGGGATTTCACAGCTGATATTCGGAACTGAAGTAGCCTCTTGGATCATCTTCAAGAAATGGGATTTGAACATGTGGGGTTTGTCATAGAAATCGTCTGTGAGCCATCTTTCTGTTTGGTTGAAACGGCCTTAAACAGTTCGGATGGCAACTGTTTATTTGACTTCACAAAGTGTGTTTTGTCAAACTCCCTCACCAGGTGACTTATCAGGTTAAAGGAAGCACCTCGTGGAGAATGTGGGCATCGATCCCACTACCTCTAGCATGCTAAGCGAGCGCTCTACCATTTGAAATACATCACTCGCTTTAACGCAAAATAAGTTCATGTTCCTCCACCAAACACAAATGGAATTCTGGGATTTCCCAGCTGATATCCGGAACTGAAGTAGCCTCTTGGATCATCTTCAAGAAATGGGATTTGAACATGTGGGGTTTGTCATAGAAATCGTCTGTGAGCCATCTTTCTGTTTGGTTGAAACGGCCTTAAACAGTTCGGATGGCAACTGTTCATTTGACTTCTCAAAGTGTGTTTTGTCAAACTCCCTCACCAGGTGACTGATCAGGTTAAAGGAAGCACCTCGTGGAGAATGTGGGCATCCATCCCACTACCTCTCGCATGCTAAGCGAGCGCTCTACCATTTGAGCTAATTCCCCTTGACGAGGGAAATACATCACTCGCTTTAACACAAAATAAGTTCATGTTCCTCCACCAAACACAAATGGAATGCTGGGATTTCCCAGCTGATATCCGGAACTGAAGTAGCCTCTTGGATCATCTTCAAGAAATGGGATTTGAACATGTGGGCATTGTCACAGAAATCGTCTGTGAAATGTGGGCTATCTGTTCTGTTTGGTCTCACTGGGCTTCCACAGGTCACATATCAGGATAAAGAGAAGCCTTAAAGAGCCAGTGGAGAATGTGGGCATCGATCCCACTACCTCTCACATGCAAAGCGAGCGCTCTACCATTTGAGCTAATTCCCCTTTGAGAGGGAACCTCACCACTCACTCTGACACAAATTAAGTGTCCCTATCAAGTTCCTGCACCCACCTTTGGGCATACGTGGTTGCTATGTGTATCTAAATGAAATGTCATTGACTGGTCGATTTGTTGACACGGTTTAAAGATATCTAACCAAGAGTCTTCAGTTCTGACTGACTGTTGGAAAAAAACAGGTATTTAAGCTCTGAAGGCTTAAACCTTTGCAGAGTTCTTAAATGTAACAATGCAGATAGTAGTCTGACACAGGTACAGGTTATTAGTTTCACTTGAGTCAAGGTGTGAAGTGCAGTCATTCAGGTCAGCTGAGAGACAGAGTCTGGGAATATGAGTGTCGTCGTTCACTTTTGTTGTTCTTTGTGTTACTGTTGAGCCTGTTAGGAAGAGAGCTCAGATGAGTATTGTTGGTGGCTGATAGTTGATTTTTGAGTTCTGTTTTGTCAAGCTGAGCATGGAAGGTGGACGACAGTTGAGTGCTGGGATTTCACAGCTGATATTCGGAACTGAAGTAGCCTCTTGGATCATCTTCAAGAAATGGGATTTGAACATGTGGGGTTTGTCATAGAAATCGTCTGTGAGCCATCTTTCTGTTTGGTTGAAACGGCCTTAAACAGTTCGGATGGCAACTGTTTATTTGACTTCACAAAGTGTGTTTTGTCAAACTCCCTCACCAGGTGACTTATCAGGTTAAAGGAAGCACCTCGTGGAGAATGTGGGCATCGATCCCACTACCTCTAGCATGCTAAGCGAGCGCTCTACCATTTGAAATACATCACTCGCTTTAACGCAAAATAAGTTCATGTTCCTCCACCAAACACAAACGGAATTCTGGGATTTCCCAGCTGACATCCGGAACTGAAGTAGCCTCTTGGATCATCTTCAAGAAATGGGATTTGAACATGTGGGGTTTGTCATAGAAATCGTCTGTGAGCCATCTTTCTGTTTGGTTGTAACGGCCTTAAACAGTTCGGATGGCAACTGTTCATTTGACTTCACAAAGTGTGTTTTGTCAAACTCCCTCACCAGGTGACTTATCAGGTTAAAGGAAGCACCTCGTGGAGAATGTGGGCATCGATCCCACTACCTCTAGCATGCTAAGCGAGCGCTCTACCATTTGAAATACATCACTCGCTTTAACGCAAAATAAGTTCATGTTCCTCCACCAAACACAAATGGAATTCTGGGATTTCCCAGCTGATATCCGGAACTGAAGTAGCCTCTTGGATCATCTTCAAGAAATGGGATTTGAACATGTGGGCATTGTCACAGAAATCGTCTGTGAAATGTGGGCTATCTGTTCTGTTTGGTCTCACTGGGCTTCCACAGGTCACATATCAGGATAAAGAGAAGCCTTAAAGAGCCAGTGGAGAATGTGGGCATCGATCCCACTACCTCTCACATGCAAAGCGAGCGCTCTACGATTTGAGCTAATTCCCCTTTGAGAGGGAACCTCACCACTCAAGTTCCTGCACCCACCTTTGGGCATACGTGGTTGCTATGTGTATCTAAATGAAATGTCATTGACTGGTCGATTTGTTGACACGGTTTAAAGATATCTAACCAAGAGTCTTCAGTTCTGACTGACTGTTGGAAAAAAACAGGTATTTAAGCTCTGAAGGCTTAAACCTTTGCAGAGTTCTTAAATGTAACAATGCAGATAGTAGTCTGACACAGGTACAGGTTATTAGTTTCACTTGAGTCAAGGTGTGAAGTGCAGTCATTCAGGTCAGCTGAGAGACAGAGTCTGGGAATATGAGTGTCGTCGTTCACTTTTGTTGTTCTTTGTGTTACTGTTGAGCCTGTTAGGAAGAGAGCTCAGATGAGTATTGTTGGTGGCTGATAGTTGATTTTTGAGTTCTGTTTTGTCAAGCTGAGCATGGAAGGTGGACGACAGTTGAGTGCTGGGATTTCACAGCTGATATTCGGAACTGAAGTAGCCTCTTGGATCATCTTCAAGAAATGGGATTTGAACATGTGGGGTTTGTCATAGAAATCGTCTGTGAGCCATCTTTCTGTTTGGTTGAAACGGCCTTAAACAGTTCGGATGGCAACTGTTTATTTGACTTCACAAAGTGTGTTTTGTCAAACTCCCTCACCAGGTGACTTATCAGGTTAAAGGAAGCACCTCGTGGAGAATGTGGGCATCGATCCCACTACCTCTAGCATGCTAAGCGAGCGCTCTACCATTTGAAATACATCACTCGCTTTAACGCAAAATAAGTTCATGTTCCTCCACCAAACACAAATGGAATTCTGGGATTTCCCAGCTGATATCCGGAACTGAAGTAGCCTCTTGGATCATCTTCAAGAAATGGGATTTGAACATGTGGGCATTGTCATAGAAATCGTCTGTGAAATGTGGGCCATCTATCTGTTTGGTTGGAGCGGCCTTCAACAGTTCGGATGGCAACTGTTGCAATTGACTTCACAAAGTGTGTTTTGTCAAACTCGGTCACCAGGTGACTTATCAGGTTAAAGGAAGCGCCCCGTGGAGAATGTGGGCATCGATCCCACTGCCTCTCACATAGCCTGCTCTACCTACTGAGCTAAAAACTGCCCCTCTTTTGTAATCTTAAATTGCTCCTAATGAGTGTATGGCAACTGGCAACTGTCACAGAGGAGGAAGTGAATCACGTTCGCAGCTCGCGCTGTGACTCACTCATCATGATTCGCGAACTGTCACAGATTCACGTCCTCAGCGAAACAGTCGCAGTGGCGCACTGCTGTGTGTCTATTGTAGAAGACTTCTACAGAAACAGTTGACAATTTGACGTCCTTTTCTCCGAGCTAACGGCTAATGTTTAGTCAAGCTAAGCCACTTGAAAACAAACGCACGCACACACACACACACACACACACACACACCCTTAACAGACTTAGGTACACATAAAGTAATGAGAGGAGAGGAGACAGAAGAGAGACTCAAGAGCAGCAAGATTTAAAATAATAACAAATGTATATGAGCATATTAGTATTATCCTCTATGTGCCTCTATAATAATACTAATACTATAAATGTAAATAATATTAATACATTTATACTTTTAATTTTTATTTACATATTATTGTTTTTGTATTATCATCATCTTTATTATCATTATTTTAATGCTGGATACCAGGAGTGTCCTTTTTTTTTTTTTTTTTACAAGGTCCATAATTGACAATGTGAAGATTTCTGGGGACCAATCGTCCCTTTTTAACACTAGCAAATACACTCTTTTATAACAATTTTATTTTCATTGTGAAAATGATCAGTTTTAAATGTTACCAAATGTAACTAACTATGATAATGAGAATGAGAATTTTAGACAAACCCTTCTGTGACATTAAAGCATCACAGTACAGTAAAGCATCCACATTTTTAGAGTGAACGATCCACATATTTGATTTGGCTGAGACTTACCTGACAACTTGAACTTGAACTGGGACTGTGACAAACCTCCAGTTACAAGACCATTTCCCCTCTACTTGGCCATGGGCCCTTTCCAAAATAAATCACATAGTCATATGATTTTGATGTCTTACTATAATATGATTGTGAGAGGAAATTCTTATCTTCAGCCATCTTTAAGTTTAACTACTCACTTATTCTTATAACTAGACGTGGTGTTCAATATAAACAGCCATAATTATTGGTAAGACTAATACAAACTCTGTGTCTTTCAAGGTTCCCTAACAGATACCAAAGCACCAGGCATCTGGACCAGATGCACTATACCAAGTTTTACTAACTATCAGACCTGACACGCTGCTCACCAGAATCTGTGATGAACAGTAAAGAATCATCAGGCATTGTCTCATTTCTTGTCGGATCTGAGCTGTCTTCAATAAAATATTTCAACTTAACTCATCACTGACTGCAGCGGTTCCATAGATCATCTCACCTGATAATCAAACATCTCCATAACAATGATCATCTTGGGCAGCCCATGGACAAGAGTCAGGTCACAGAATCCCCATTGCTCATTGTTTATTGAAAAATCTAAATGATCCTAACCCACTGGGAGGCCACATCCAATCTCTTTGAATACTTTTGACATTTTTTGATGTCCCCTACTAAGAAATGTTACTACACTATCAACATTTTGATGTCTAACTTAGTGTATTATGACAATTTTGATGCCTTAATATACCATTTCATTAGTCATACCTTACTTATTATGGCCGAAGACTTGATGGCTTCATTTACAGATTTTTGTCTTACATCATGACATTTTCTGATGCCTATTTGATGACTTAATATACTATGACAACATGATGCTTCACTATATGTCACATCAGTCATTATGCTACGCGGACAGAGATCATGTGTGGAGATCATTGGCACTGATCTATATTATAGATCAGTGCCAATGATCTCCACATCTTAAAGCCTCTTTTATAATTGTATATATATCTTCTTTTTGCAGAGAAATAACTCGATGTACAACCAGTTTGTGATTTAACAGTTTTTAATCATAATTTTGTACAATAGATTTTACACTTTTCACAAGCTAAGAGGTTAATGATGACGTACAGCTGAGGGAGTCTGCATCTCCAGAAACACATGGGATGGAGATTCACCATCTTTACTTTATCATCTCTTTTTTGTTGTTGTTGTTGTTGTTTTAAATCTTAATTTGTCCCCAAACGCAGAAATAAGTGACCCTACTTTTCAGGTCTTCAGGAACAACCTCCACGATGACTAATGGGATTTAAATACAAAATCACATTTTTGAAAGTTTTTTAAGACTATTCTATAATAAATGTAATCAAACCCATTTGTGTCACTCATGATGTTCCTCTTTAACTTCCCATACACTGCTTACACCCATACGACCACCTCTGGCCATAAAAAACGCCTTCAAACAGTATGGTATAGAACATATGTATCTCTAAGCATTGGTTTTTTTCCTTCACAGTCACCATGCAACAATCTTCTCTCTTGCTCAACTTGTACTTATTGTCACCATAATTATTTCAGTGGTGAAAACCAGAGTGATTATTCCAATAGCACTGAACAGTCTTTTAAAAATGTTTTTTTTAAAAATCTGACAAAAAGACAATGATGAGCAATCTAAACGGGGTAATCTTGGGCGGCTCCATCTCCTTCATTTTCAATGCATTGACATGAAAAATGTGTGAAAGTTCGAAAAATAAGTTCAAATTTTAGCCAACAAAAAAACCCCACAAAAAACAATAATATATTGAAGCATTGTCACAAATGTGGCTATTGTACAAAACAATATGCTTAGGAAATACAGTCATTTTTAAGTAGGAGAGTTACATTGATATCGTCTTCCTCAGATGCAATAATATTCCATAGTCATGTACATAGCGGGAGAAATATATATATTATATTGGAAGTTGTTATAAAAAAAAAAATGATGTCTCTGCCTATGTTGTATCTGAATGCCAAAATAGCTCACAATGCTCTGGAATGGAATATCTTCGGACAGCTATTCGTCCAATTTATTGTTTAAGCCAAGTACATACGGTGCAGGTGCCATGTTTATGCTCAGCAAATAACATCGAGGTTCTACTATACATTAACCATGTTCTGAGAAGCGACATAAACCCAAGCAGGATGTGCCGTCTGTTGCCGAGACAGGCAACAGACTCTAGAAACTCTCTCTCTCTCTATTTGTGTGTGTGTGTGTGTGTGTGTGTGTGTGTGTGAGACAGTAAGTGACAGGGAGGTGTTGAAGGTAAAAGGATGAAAACCATGAAACTGCAGGCTCATGACAACAAGAGGAGATATACGACAAACATCGGTGATTTTGGGTAGAGAAGTCACGTCTGCAGGAGTAATTTTTCCGAAAAGAAAAATAAATTGACCATTTGCTAAACAATTTTATCCTTAATTTTGTAATACTTTGTGATAAACAACTTCACCAAATGAAATTCAAACAAATCATTGACAAAATCAACTAGAAGATGCAACGTCAACAAAGCCTGTGACTAATAGTACTAACATTCTTCTTTACTTTAATCTTGTTTTATGAATGTTCAAGAAATTGTATGTGAAATACATTTTTGATAAATTTGGCTTTAATATTCTCAATTTTATTTTTGGCAAGCACTTACACTTTATTTTGAGATGTTATATTTCACGTTTAGTCGTTGTAGTTCCTGGACAAATTCTGTACTTTTACTCCACAATACACATACAATCCACATTTTTTCCAGTGCATCTTTGATACATTATCTCACTTCAAAAACCAATGAAGATATTTGACAACCTAACAATCAGTGCATTTACATGCATGTTCAAACTTTAGTCGGACTAAGACAATAATTGAGTGTAAACACATTAGTCCAACCAAAATCAAGCTATTCTGAAATAGTTTAGCATACCTGGATAATGTGAATCATAGTCCGATTACTCCTGTGTGTAAAGGCTGAGTTGGACTTGGCGTTCTGTGCATGCACCAACATTTCCCTGGTCTTTGAGACCATATATAAACTACAGCAACAGTGTCTTTCTTCAGCAGTGGCCTTTCCGCTAAGATAGTAGAGCTGGTTGAGTCCTGACTCAATCGGATCTTTCATCGGATCTTAAATTAACCCATGCGTCGCAAGTCTCTAGCATCATTAACCCAGATCAGTTGAGTCATACTACAATTTAATTTAAAATGATAAACAGCGCCGCACCCAAACATCTTGCAACATTAGCTACTAGTCCTAGCCATCTTAGTTGCCGAAAGTTGTATAACTTACAATTTCGTAGGCAACCACAACTCCACAAGTCAACTCAAGTCCGAGATAGGAACTTCCTGCAGAGCTGGAAACAGAGCTCTTGAGTCAGTCGAGTCGCACAAATCATCCAGCTCCTTTGTCATGAGTGGATCTGTAGCCGAATCAGCCGGCTACGTTGTCATGAGTGGATCTATTTCCTAGCAGACGAGAGTAGGCTATTTCTCCATGAGTCAGTTTTAACAGCAAATCCACAACAAAAGCCATACTTTCACTTCTGAAATAGCATGCTTATAGGTTCTAGGCTTAGGTTTGGTGTATAGATGTAGCATACAAAAATTATATCGGTCGAGTTGTTAAATAGCCTAATAATAAAGCTAATACTAATAATAATGAAGCACTACTTGTAATGTTAATAGTTCTTTAGTTTTTTTCTTAGCATTTATTATTTGCACATTTTGCATGCTTGTTCCATTTGATTGTTGATTTGTATTAAATATATTTAATTGTTATATATATATATATTGTTGTTGTATTAATGTTCTAGTAATTTGCACATTTTGCATTTTTGTTGCTTTTTTGTATTAGTGAATTTTGTATGCTTGGTCTATCTTAAATTGGTTTGCACATTTTGCATTTTTACATTATTATGTCACTGCCTATGCATGGCTAAAGGGTGTGTGTTTCTTTTTTCACGTGTGCCACTTTAAAATAAATGCGTGTTACTACACTGGTAGCCGAAGTCTGGATCCATCATCATTTATTAACTCCACTTTGATCGAAGGGAAACACTGCAGACAACTCTGCTGTCATAATAAAGCCAGTAACATCCCAGATTCAAAAATACCAGATCTGAAATAGTGAGTCCGCACTTTCTACTATGTTAGAGGTAAGAGACAATGGGGCTAGGACTGAGTTTTCTTGGCGATTTAGCGATACTGACTCATGTAACTCAAGGCACTCGCATAACCAGGATCAGTTGAGTGAGTGACTCAGAATAACCCGAATCCTTAAAATGAATCGAGTTTGCCAGTTCTATAAGATAGTGTTGTATTTACATGTATTTTTATTTAATAAACTTGTGCTAGAACCCGAATAAAACGTGCTCTCTCGTTTATTCATAATCAACTGTATATCACAGATGATGGATCATCCTACATGATTTTCGTATTCCCATAGCAGCCTCCGGATTAAAACCCCTTAGGTTTTTTTCACGGCGTAGAGCTTGACGGTGATTGGACAAATGTGACAAAAACGTCACTTCCACGAAAGCGAATTTCCTCTCAGAGTCAATGGAGCAGTGGGTGGGTACGGACGCTGAGCTTCAGCATGACGATTGGAGGAACTGTCTGGAAGGCAGCTCCAATTTTTGAATGCAGAAGCACACTCCACAGCGGAGCCTTTTCTGACGCAGTCCTGTGTGGATTTTTTCCAGGGAAGTCTGTTGATAAGTAGTTGGTCGTATGTTATTTGCTCGGCAATATAGACCATTTTCTTTTATACATATAGTTATATCTACAGTTTTACATAATTATCACGTTTCCTAACTGAAATGAGCTTCCCCTGTTTCAAAGACCAGCAACCTCCACTGTTTTTCAAGTGACACAGCAAGCACTAGAGCCACACTCCATCTAATTTGTATCACGATTAACAAGTACAGCAGGTAGGAAACATACAGAATCACAACGCGATCCATCTCACTGTTCGCTGTTTATTTTTCTGTGACTGATCCAATATGCAGACACAGCATCACATATATACGGAGGCGGAGTCAGCCTATATACAGCTCAATTAAACTGTGCATGTAAAACATACTGAATGTTGAGCTCACTGATGATTGAGAGGGATAGAATATCAGGTTTCAGGTTTGGGGTTTTGAGTCATTGGTTAACAATGCATTAGTGCAAACAGCTGTTGCTGATATTAACTACCTCAAATAGGAAAGGTTTACATTTCAAACAACTCAAGTATGGCAAATGTAGGGTAGCACATGGTTGAGCGGGAGGAAATTGGGCTTGTAACCTGATGGTTGCAGGTTCAAATCCCAATCAGGGCTGGGTGACCCTTGGGCATGACACAGTACAGTGCAGGGACCTGGTGAAAAAAATTCTGCCAAATGAAATGTGCAGATCATCTACTGTAAGTAAAATGTGAAGCTTGTAGACCTTTTTAACCAAGTAGTATTGTAATAGAAGGCTTTTTATCCAGAGTTTGAAGTTTGAAAATCCAGGTTGCCATACACTTGCATGCTACCAATTCCAGTTGATCACTGTGCCACAGTTATAATGATGAACTTTGTTGATACTACGCTAAAGCTGTAAGGTGTTGGGACAGTTAATAAAGACATAACTGTGCTCAGCAAATGGTCAATTTAAGTCAGTTACACTCCGGGCACCGTCATGTGTTGAACAGTCAAGTGACAGATGATGCTGTGAGCGACAGAGGCGTCGTCGTTATCACAATAATTAGCTCTACATCACAAGAAAAACGTTCTGGTGAAACTGCGGCGGCTTCTCTGACACTTTTCCACAGAGAAACACATAAATGTGGCTTAGACTCCCAACAATTACAAAGTATGTACAATCACTAATGAGTGGAGTGGATTCAGCCATCCACAGCAGCATGTAAAAGGAGCAGTGGCAGAAAGCCTGGCGGCGGCGGCGGTGTGTGTGTGTGTGTGTAGGTGCATTTGTGTTCGTCTGAATGTGTGAAAATGTGCAGTATGTGTGTGTGGTGGTCTTTGCCTGTGTGCTTTTGCCAGCGGCAATGTGTGTCCAGTTTGAACTACAGCAGATGCAGTTTGGGCGCAGATGTTGTAACGTCTCTGGTGTAAGTTGTGTTCACCCTGTGAAAAAAATAGGTGATTTTTACTTTAGATTAATCATAATTATTATATATCATTATAATTTAATTTTTGCAGGTAAATATCCACATCAGCTCATAAAAATGCCTGGTCACGTCGTTATGAAGCAAACACAGAGCACAGGAGAGAGTGATTGACACCTGACAGGCTGCCTGCATGATGAAACGTAGCCGTGACTGAACTGACTGTGACTTTTAAGCAAAAGATTCCACCGATAGCCTCAACACACAAACAGACGTGGGTGAGAAGAGATTTGACAACTCACAAAAGAGAAAACAATCATTGTTCATTTACATTGTGTGAATGGATCCAAGAGCCACCAGCTGCAGTTTACTGGAATGTAATCCTCGAGTTCTTTGTCCTTTCAGCCCAAGCGAACAACATGAAAGCTTTGAATTATCCATTTTTCTTGATCAACTAAGATAACGGTAACACACAGCCAAACTGAGTAGATATAGTAGATCACTGTTTTAGCACAAAGCTGCAAAAAAAGAAGAAGAAAGAACAATAAAAAACAGGTGCCCCCGAAAAAAAAAAAAAAAAATCTAAGTACAAATCAAAATAAAGACAGATTCCAGAGGGAAATTAAAGTACAACAGGTATTACTGAGAAAAAAAGCTGATCATTTATTTGCTTCCTTTTTTATACAAATGTGTTTGTCAGTCCACTGTAGCTTGTTTTGACTGCAAAGCGCTGAGGCTACAAGTCGCCCAGTGAGAGGAGTGTTGGGAGGCTGCAGTACCACAGCCAGAGCAACGGGAGCAGCAGAGAAGCCAGGCCTGCAGGCTGTCTGGAGGTGGACGAGTTCTTCACGATGGCATTGGATGTACTTGGGCTGTCTATCTGAGGGTCCTAAAGAAAAGAGATAAGAGAGACAGAAGTGGTAAAAAAAAGGAGAAGAATGGAGATTAGAGATTTATTCTTGTTTATTTGACAAAGAAACACAATTTCTAGATTTTTGCAAAATTAATTATTTATTTTTTTAAATAAAATAGTATATGTATATGTATATGTGTATATGTATATGTATATATATTAGTGCTGTCAGTTAAACGCGTTAATTAACGCGTTAACGCGAACCCATTTTAGACCGGAAACAAAACAACAGACACGCTGTGCGAGCCGGTCAAAGAGTAGTCGCCTCGCGTAAGTAAAGAGTAAACATTCCGTTTTGAGTGGATGGCGAGCGCTGTGCTCTTCTCCGCTAGCTCTTTCAGCTCGGATTAGCTTGTCACTGCAACAACACATTAAACCACGGGACTTCGTCTGCGTTAAAGAACGGCTCTTTATCCACAGCACTGCGGAGTGATACACAGACCCTGTTATCGTTGTGCGGCTCTATCACAATGAGAGGAATAACTCAAAATATGCAGAGTGACAGAGATATTCCCCTGCGGCTCGCTAATGTAAACACATGGAACACATTACTTCCTGCTTAACCTTCGTACCTCTCTGACGTCACACGCGAACGTCTCGTACCTCCACACACAGCTCCTCACACACACACAAGTTACACACACCAGGTTTAACCTGTAACATAGATTAGTTTGTCTGACAGCGTGGTTCAGTCTGTAGAATAAGATGTGTAATAATAATTCATCTAAAATTAGATTTAGGCTTGAACAAATATTATATTATAAATGTTGTGTCTTGAAATTGCAGTAAGCTGTATTGCAATTAAGATAAATTTCGATTAATTGTTCAGCCCTACACTACAGTATATGCCAAAAATATGCAAATAACATTTATACAAAGCAAGCCAATCCACTTTTCTATGATGATATGAATATTAAAATGAGGAAAAATAATGGTACAAAAAGAAATCAAGGGACATTTAGAATAGATAAAAATGTGCGATTAATTACGATTAATCGCGAGTTAACTATGACATTAATGCGATTAATCGCAATAAAATATTTTAATCGTTTGACAGCACTAATATATATATATATACGTAACAGTCTTCAGTTCCTGTTTGTTCTTGGGGCATTTTCCCTTCAGTTTGGTCTTCAGCAAGTGAAATGCATGCTCAATCAGATTCAGATCAGGTGACTGACTTGGCCATTGCATAATATTCCACTTATTTGCCTTAAAAAAAAAAAAAAAAAACTCTTTGGTCGCTTTTGCAGTATGCTTTGTCATTGTCCATCTGCACTGTGAAGCGCTGTACAATGAGTTCTGAAGCATTTAAGCAGATAATATTGCTGGAAACACTTCAGAATTCATTCTGCTGCTTTTGTCAGCAGTTACATCATCAATAGAGCAGAGCTGCGCAGCGCTCATGTCTCTGCTCCTGAGTGGATCTCATCACGCAGCGTTGTGTATTTTAATACATTTTGACAGGCTGAAACGTACCAAAATACCTTTGTTTGCCGTACCGTATTGAACCGAACAGTGTGTACCCTGGTAAAATACTGAATACTGTTGCATCCCTAATATATATATATACATATATATATATATACACAAACGAATATACTGTATATATAAGATATATCTTCTCTCTGGTGTTCTTTGGCTTGCTAATGAAGCTGTGAGCCCATGGCGGGGTCATCTCTCCCAGACTTGTCGCTGCTTCCATTAAATGTCATTATTGTACGATGACATTTACAGTGAACTTTAAAAGCCACCAGATAAGCAACAATCCCATTTCAGCCTGAGAGGAACTACAAAGAAGAGGAGTTTACAAAGGAGGCAGGAGCGATCACAGAGGCTGTGGCTGTCGCACGGAGTTCGTGGACCTGCAGCAGCGACGCTGCATTCGATCTTGTGATGGTTTTCATGATGTGAACAGGCGTCATTTGGCTTGATTTTACATTCATGCGCATTCTTTCAAGGCACTTTTATTTATTTATTATTTAGCGTTATTTTGTTTGTAATATTTTCAGGGTTTTAGTTATTTATTTTAACTTATTATTGATGTATTAACAAGCTTCTGCGTGGATTCGTTGAGGAGGAGACTTACATATGGACATGCTAGGCTTAATCTGCATTGTCCAAAATAATTTGACAATGGTTTGAATGGAACATTTGATTGTGTCTAAAAGTCACACACTTTGTTGTGTGGATATCTTTTTCATGGACTAGAAAAGACCAGAAAAAGCGATATATTAAAAAATTACAACGTTAACTTTAGACATCCCAAAAAAACAATTTGTTATATTTTATCAGTTTTTTTTACCACATGTACATAGTCATTGGGTCTTATTGTTCAGTCTCACAATGTTAGTGGATGTTACATTTGTTTATAAGTCCTGCTTTATGGCCATGAACGCACACAACCTCTCAAGATTTCCTCCGAACAAAATCTCTTTGTTTCATTGGACTGGATTCATCAGATTAAAGGTTTTTTATTTTTTTTGGTTGTTATTACAATGTGTAGAGCATGTACATATTTAGTTATTGTGGAATTGGTGCATCACATTTAATTTAGAGCTTGTTACATATTTGTTGTAATTTTAAAACACTGGGTCTTGGTGGTAGCTAAAATCGCAGGCTTGTTGCAGTGGACACAAACAGGTTGTATTCCCTCCACAACACCACTGCCTGACACAGAGGATTTTCTTTATGAACAGTATACATTACATACATTATATCCTTGTGTTGTGTTCTGGTCAATTTGACTGATTCAAAAGTTTTATCTCTAAAAAATATATAGTTAATTTGATCAGACTGAGCTAAAATCCCATGTCTTTGTCCACAAAGAGGATATCAACAGACAATTCAGTTCTGGGAAATGTGTAAATGTTCCTGAATGTGGGTTGTGGATGTTAGTGGGGGTATGCATGTTTTTCTTTTAGTATGATAAGTAGAGACCATAGGCTAAGACAATTACATTTACATTTAAATGTAAATGTGTCCAAAGTGACTTACAATCAGCAGACAGTATTGTCTGCCTTGAAAGCATTTCTACCCAGAGGACTTGGTCCACCACCCTATCTATTCCTTCAGGTTATGTACTACAATATAAAAAGCATATTTATACATGTTAATTCATTGCTTTTTTTTCAGAATGACACTGATGAGAGTGATGAAGACTCAGATGAAGATGTCTGTCAACATAATTACGTGGACATCAAGCCAAAAACACACAAACACACCATGCACCGTGACAGGTGTCGCTGGCCTGAAAAAATATTTCATCAGTCGCAACACTGATTTTTCTGGTCTGGATATCATCTTCAGGCAAAGAGAGCTCAGCGACACAGACAGTGACATCATGAAGCTCTCTGAATGCTCAGAAGAGACCATCCAAGAGATGTGCACACCTGATATTGGACGTACGCAAGGACCAAGTTGCACATGAAGACAGGGAGAGGATGCTGCAGTAAAGGATTCACCAACACACAATACAGCAAGTGTAATGTTCGCCTTTGCTTTTCAGAGGACAAGAACTGTATTTAGGACTTTCACTAACAATGGACATTTGTTATGAAAAGAAAAAAAGGAACAAAGAAGATGCTAGAAAAAGCTAGAGTTTTGTGTGATTATTTTTAATGTTATATGTTTATGGGGCTAAGTAAGCAATCAACCCTGCAAAAAAACCCCTTAGGTGTTCTGAATTGATGTTCAGACAAAGTGAGTACATACAGAAATTCTGCTCCTACCAAAGCCCAACGTTGCAAAATTACAACATTTCTCTAAAAAATCTACATACATTGTTTTCCCTAACTCTTTGATTTCTCCATCAAAAGCCTCCTACAACAACATCTGAAAGGTCAAATATTTATTTTTTCGTTTTTTTTATTTGGGTCTTACAGGTTTAATACAGTAATACAGACCACTTGCTATAATATTGTTAACAAGCTTACCACACAGAAGACGCCATCAACCGTTGAGTTTGACTTGAGTTTCTGAGCCTGCAATAGACAAACACAAAGAATTTCAGTCCAGGTTAAAAAAGAAAAGATCTGCATAAAGAGTACGTGAATAAAAATGATCCAAACAACAATCATGTATTATTATTTGTGTTTTAAATCAGTTATTTTGTGTTTAAACTCAATTAACTCATGCAGGAGTCGTCAGAGCTCAAACATTGTGACTAAACATCCAGTAATCATCACAGTGTGTGTGAGTGTGTGTTTGCACATTCAGGGAAGTGAAGATAAAATGGGGAGCAAAAAAACAACACAATAACCTTGCAGAGTTAAACCCGAGAGCCTGTTAAAATTTAACAGCCTGCAATATTTACACTGAGAGAAGAAAGAGCGAGGCTGCACACAGAGGGACAGTCACAATGTGATTTCATCATTTATCACTTTCACTGTCAGATGCTCAAACACACTGTCTGAGTCACACAAACACAACAACACCTTCCACGTGTGCTAAAGAGTGCTGAGGATCTTCTGCTCTGTATGACAATACATGCGAATACAATTAATTGTGTTCATTGTCTGACTGTTAGATTTTTTTAAATAATGTTTTTGGTGCTTTGCAGCATAAGAAGTTGTTATCAATGCTGGATTCACTGTTTTTCCACTGAGGGGACATATACATGGTGCTGCTCAGTGGAACAGCCAATAGTAGGTGTCCTATCTGTCTTTAAACTGCCATGTAATTGGACTTCTATAAGTACAGGAAATCACTGCAAAGCAAACGGAGGGAGGAGGAGGAGGGAGCTCCCCAAACCCAAACCAGACCCCTGGCACAGAGACAGACGTCACTGACAGAGGCCTTTCAAAAACCTCAACAATATCCAGGTAGCCATTTTTAGAAGGGAAAGTTATTTCCAGCATTAATTAATGTTGATTTTCAAAGTGTAATTGGTGGTCAGAGATGTCATTTAGCAGAGAGATTAAACTATTATCATATATTCAGTCAGTTGAAATAAATCTTAATTGACTTACTGGAACTCCAAAATATACACTATATTAAGATTTCCAGCCTCCCTCAAATCTGAAGTATGAATATGGCAGAATATAATAACCATTGTGTGTATCTGTTGAAGAAAGATCAATTAATTAAAGGCAAAAGTACAAAATCATTCAATGATCAGGCATTTTCAAGTTAAAAGTATCAGTATCGGTATTGGCAATACTGACCCTGTAATTACTTGGTATCGGATCGATACCAACATTTGCAGTATTGCACAGCTCTAGTTTACGGGAGGTGCAGGAGTCTCATTCTCACTCAGATCATTTACATTATGCTGAAATGTTATTATGGAATTACTGATTAATATTACCAATTTATGTTTGCCAAACCCAGTTTTAAAAAGTTTAGTGAGTGAGAATTATGAGCCGCCTCTCTGACTGACGCATTTTATAATGGACTTTCGGATAGCATCAAGGACGAGCTGGTGGCTCGAGATCCTCCGGCAGGATTGGACACTCTCATCGCCACAGCCATTCGCATTGATGGGCGTCTACAGGAGAGGAGACGAGAGAGAGTGGTGTCCGGTCCTCTCTGGTGATTTCCAGGTCCTCCGGCAATGCATTCCTATTCTGGTCCCGGGGATGCAGTGGAACCCATGCAGCTAGGCAGAACCAGGCTGTCAGTGGTGGAATGGCAGAGGCATCTAAGGCAGAATTGCTGCATGTACTGTGGGGAGGCCATTATGTATCCTCCTTTCCGATTAAAAGACAGGGCTCAGCAGGGATACAGACGGTGCTGGTGAGCTGTATGATGAACACAGAAATGCCCACTCGTCCACTACTTCAGGCTCAACTCAGCTGAAATGGACAAACTCACACTGTGGCGGTTTTCATCGGTTCAGCCAACCACTAACCATGAGTGAAAGAAAAGTTTTTGTGTAATCATTCATATTCTCTGACAAATGGTAAAGAAATCATAAATTCTGCCAGGGTATGTAAACTTATGAGCACAATTGTATAGTTACATGGTGGTCCATGCCCACTTAGTAGCCTTTTCAGTCTACCTTTGGTTTGAAGAAGGGCTGGGCGATAATGGCCTTAAACTTACGTGGAAATTAATAACATTTTACACACACGCACGCACGCACTAAAAAGTGACTTGTGAAGCACATGTATTCAGTGTCAGTTAATTAAAAATATTTGTTCAGTACATCCTCTTTGACCAGAGCACGGACTCTGGACCATAATACAGCGGCTGTTAAATATTGAGATTTCCCGCTAATTCCCGGAGATTTAGGATTGTTAAAGGTCACATAGAGTGGTCCTGTTGCACATATATGTTAGTTATGGAGGTCTACTTACATATATTAACTTGTTTTTATGGTCAAAAACCTCCTAATTGCTGTAAACTAGCTGATAGAAATCCTCTTTTCTGACAGTATTTTTCAGCCGCGATGTTTCACCCCCAGAAGACAGAGTCTTGTGATTGGCCAGTACTATCCAGCACATCCGTTCTCAGAAGCGCAGCGCCCCCCTCTGGAACGGCGGATGCACTGCTCCTCATTATCAAAACATTGTTTTAACAGTGTTTAAAAATAGCTTCGTCATGACTCCCCGCCGCAGTCCCTTTATGACTTTAAACCGGAGTCAGACCCAGAGTCAGAAGACACTGTCGCTCGTGAAACACCTCCACAACGGACGTTATTCTTCTTCTGCGGTTCAATGTACGCAATCGGATGTGCCCGGACTACCGCCCGGAGCAGGACGATCGGTTGTTCAGGAGAACCGCTGCTTACGTAACTATTACGGGATTTTCAGTGATCTCGTTGAGCCCCGAGATAACAATAAAACACAAAGTTCTCAGCAATGGCTGAACTGTTTGTTTCGAACTGTCAGGCTTCATAAACAAGGTAATGACGCAGATACACACCAAAAAAAACAGCGATAATAGGAACTTCCGGTCTAGTTCCGCTTTAAGTCTTTTTAACTGATTTACAGTACGGCAGTGTTCTAAGCAAACAGAGAAATGCTTTTTAGTTTTCATGTTCGCCGGAAAAGGTGTTTCATAATTCAAATGAGTTCGCAATACAGAGCAACGCAGGATAATATGGCACAAATTTGCTTCCATACATACAGTGGCAGGGTTTATGCAGCTCGCTGGTGACAATCAGTGGTGCTGTCCCTAAACACACCAGACTCCTCTGTTAACTTTTGAGATTTTGGACATTTCCCTGGTAGTTGTTGGAGATTAACAGAGCAGAGGGGACGGGAAAAAATCATAAAAATCGATTTTCATTTTTTCAAATGAAAAAAATGAAAATGAAAAATCGACCAAACAAGTTAATCCGATTTCGATTAAAAATCAATTAATCACCCAGCCCTAGTTTGAAGTGGGAACTAAGTGGGCATGGACATTGACCCCATTGATGTCTGCTATAAATCCAAATGAGTTTCCAAAAGCTCAAATCCAGTGAGCTTTTGGAAACTTTTCTCTCACAATGTCATGATCAATGTAAGAGTTCAACACTTATGACATGTTATGAAAAATCAAAGCTGATTTTTCCAGCACCATCAGATAAGTAAGTTCATACATTTTAATTTAAGATGGTCACATCAAAAGGAATGTGTGCACTCATGTCTACAGTTGCATATAGTGCATGTGCATGTGTGTTGGATGTTGCACATGATGAAAAAACAGAAATAACACACACACAATATAAAAATAAATAATACAAATATTATATAAAATGCATAGATGGAATAATGTCTAGCTTTGCAGACAAATGAAAGTACAAGTGGTCTGGTGAACACAATGACTTATGATCCCATCTGTCTTTCCAGTCATTGTTAGGAGGAATTAAACAGTTTTACATCTCTGCTGGAAGACCAAAGTAATAACTTGAATTCTGGAATCCTTAAGGCACCTGCTTGTGTGATGTTTCAACGAGTTTCAAAATTGAGACATCAGGCAATTTGAAATCTGTTGTTTATAACTCCCTGAAATAACATGTACTAGTTAAAGAAACAATCTGTCTCCAGATCAAAGAATCATGCAATCCTGAAATCACTCGTAAGTCAAAGTTGAAGCTGTGTTCAAGTTTCCTTCAGGCAGCGATGGGTAAATTACATATGGACTATTTTCTTTGGAGGAATTGTCTTTTGTTTTTTTCTTTTCATTTTGCTTCATTATATGTTGTTTAATATGTTGGTTTTTGTGTCATTCCATTTCCAAAGAAACAAAAACAACAACAAAAAAAAACAAACTGAACTATGGTTAGGGAGCACTCCTTAAGACCTTATGGCACTTTTCCACTATACAGTCCCAGCACACCTCGCCTCGGCTCTCAGCACTGCACAGCTGCATGAACCTTGAAACGCTATATGCGACACACACAAACTAGTGACTTGTAAAGCAGTTATTTTCAGTGTACTGAATCATTAGAATAGTTCAGTATTTATTGCATGACCGTAGCACAGTCTCCATCTGACACTGAAGTGAAATACAGTGGAAGGGGTTGTGAACCGGCTCACCACTTCGCTCACCGATCGTGTCTTTCATCTTTGCTGACGCTAAATACACCAGGCACCTCTGTTAAATATTGAAAACAAAAACCTAAACCTAGTGTGTCAGGTCGTTGTGACAGATCCACAATCACAGATGACCACCTGTGGCCAGCCTGAAACTTGCAACCAGCTCCTACTGCCCTGACTTCAAGAAACAAGCTTCCTCTTCCCAGTGCCAGAGGGCACATTAAGGTAAGAAAATCCATAAATTGTGATTGTTTCAGCAACTTGTCATGCTATTTACATGGCAACACCCAAACCAACGCATTATTTGTTCATCTTGTTATTTAAACTGGTATAATGTTAACCTGGCTATGGATGGACATGACTTCAGCAGGCTTGGCTCGGGTCTGACCACACAACCAGAATACCTGTCAGGTTCAGGTTATATTTGGCTAGTAAACATTGAAACATTTAAAAATGTTATGTTTAATCAGAAATAAATCAGAAAAATCTCACTAGATATCAAGGGATGCTGCATTACTGAACCTGGCAAAGAACTGTTTGCATCACTGGATGAAATGATCCTTTAAATTAGATTACACTTGCTTCCGGTGCTTTGCTTGTGATAACATAGGACTGTGGTGAATTATCCCTGAGCTTTCTATGATATTAAACTTCTGGATGTTCATTTCCAGTTCAGGAACATTTGGATGTCAACAAATTCAAATATGCATGTTTACTGCTGCCTCACGTCATTGTGGGTTGGATTTGCCTAATACCTGGCTGTTCTGAAAAAGTCACATTAGCATGTGGTAGATTTCCATATTTGTTCAGGGCCTTTCTGTCCGCCTCTGTCAATGATATTCATGAGAACAAGCTGATGGAGGCCTGGGGTTTGAGTGTGTGTGTGTGTGTGTGTGTGTGTGTGTGTGTGTGTGTGTGTGTGTGTGTGTGTGTGTGTGCATGCATCTGTGTTTGTGTCCTATAGCACAACTGTATGTTTTAGCTGATGCGGTTATCTTTCTTTACGAACAAAATGAGCAACAAATAAATAAAACTAAACATTAGAACAGAAACATCACAGAGAATGAACAGAGTTAAAACCACACGGAAAAAGTCTGGACTTTAATGGGATAGTTCAGTTTTTTTTGTTGGTTTTTCATGGTTGTATGAGGTACTGTACACATATGGCAGTTATTTTGTGTTTTCACTAGCGATAGTACCTGGTACCTGGTACTCTTTTTAGTACCTGCTCTGGCGAGGTTCCAAGTGAGCTGAGGCTATAGTATGTGTGACGTCGCCAGACTGCCGGTCACTGATTGGTCAGTGTGCCGTCACAGGAAAAGGTATGAGCGAAAGTCAGACACAGGAATCAAGCAGAAAAATGCAGAATTGTAGATCAGTTAAAGACTTAACAATCCTCAAAATAATGTGGGTCAATCTGCAACATTTACCAGGGAAATGTTTGAAATCTCATAATTTAACAGAGGAGTCTGGTTTGTGTGTGTCGCATGTAAAACACAGTCACGGCAGTTTAATGCAGCCGTGCAGTGATGACTCCACCCACGTTTAGTAGGTAAACCGAATCGTGCTGAGGTGAGGTGAGCTGGGACCATACACTCTTAGACAAAAAAAGTGCTAAGTAGAATCATATAAAGTTCTTCGGCTTGTCCTCATAGGAGAACCCTTTTTGGTTCCAGGTAGAACCTTTTATAAAGATTCCACCTGTAAGTGTGAGTGTTACCAAGAACCCTTTTAAAACCCTTTGTTCTGGAAAGGGGTTTTAAAGGGTTCTCTGGATCAAAATGGTTCTTACTGGATCCATTAGTGTTACCAAGAACCCTTGAAAAACAAATAGTTCCAGGGAGAACCACAGCCCTTGTTGAGGAACACTTTTGGGAACCCTTATTTCTAAGAGTGTAGGTGGAAAAGGGGCTATAGTCAGTGCTGACTGAGCTGTGTATCCCCTGTTCCCAGAACTAGCAGAAAATTGCTACAATCAGGGACACAAGGAAAAACTGATTTTAGCAAGTTATTTATTCATTATTACTATTATTATTATTTTTATTTATTTATTTATTTTTAAATGTATAGCAAACTATGTTTGCTGCTTACTCTGCTCAGTTTTTTCCCACTGGAAACTAAAGTTTGCGTTGTGAAGTCCTCACTGTCTTCCACTAGATTCCATTGACAAAATCAATGATTTTTACATCATAGCACACAGGAGTTGTTGATTGTTGTTGATCCGATGTTGCTTCCATTAGTACGTTCAGCTGTGTTATTTGGTGACTTTGGTGTTAATTCTGGTTGTTAATTTTGTTAGCTCCCGGGCGCTAGCTGTTGTGAATGTGCGCCGTGTACTCTGCAGCTGATGTGTTGCGTTCAATGTACGCTGTCTATTCTACAGTGCCTGCTGTTGAGAAAACTGAGATTGTGCTGAGGAGAATAAACGGTCTCATCACCATCAAATATAAACTCTTCTGTCTCCCGTGGTTCTTTCGCTGGACACGCTTCCCCCCGCCGGCGACATGAACAACTCCTAAACACAACGCAGAGTAGCGGTTGGCGGAGTGGCTGCTCAACGTCCGTCAAATTGAAGCCAATATGTTTCCAGTTAACTGATATTGTCCTACATTTCTTCTCAACCAAATGCTGCCTTTCTGCCATGTTTTCAATCGCTCGCTCCTCATATAATTGATCAACACGTCACACGCTTGCTGCAGCTGCACGTAACCCAGGTGCATTCAAGGTGTTTTTCTAGTATAGGAATTTACAAACATGCAGCACCGTGCAGTGGATTTATCGTTTTTCTTCGATTATAATGTTTTCATGATCGTGAGATGCCAAAATTGTAATCATGATTAAAATTCTATTAATCGTCCAGCCCTACTGTCTGTGTTTTTATTTTCAATTTGGCAGGGTCGAATGAAAAAGCGGGACAGACGCTCAATTTGCGTGACGCGGTATCTGAGTTGCAACCTGTTTCACTGCAAGCATGTATGCCGAATACTGTGTATGTGAACGAGACAGATCAATAAGCAGAGAGGAGTGAGTCTTCTGACAGGGTTGTCCCCCGAGTGTATCATTACACACACACGCACGCACACACACACACACACACACACACACACACACAAAGAAAAGCGTTTTAACACAACACCTCTCTCATTAACTTGTACTTGACTTGCTCTATCAGAGCAAAGCCAACAGAACATGCACCACTACACCACCAAAGCTCATTATCAGTGTGTGTGTTTTAGCAAGTGGGTGCATTTGTGTGTGTGTGTGTGTGTGTCATCATTTCTCCACAGTGTCTGCCTGAGCGAACGACGCTGTTAAACCTGCACATATGTGCGCGTAGGTGTTTGTTGGGTATGTGACATTAAATTGTCATTCCATTTCACTGAAGATAGTCAAAGGCACAATGTGTTTTAGCGCACATAAAAAAGAGCAGCTTTCTGAACACCGGACTGCGATCACTGCCAGATAGGTCAAACTTAGGTAAAAAGGATTTAATACATTTTCTGACAGCAATACAGATTACCACAGTTGAACAGGATCTGGCAACCCTCATATTAGATATTACATGTTCAGACAGGTGGCTGGGGGGGGGGGGGGATTGACCAAGAAACTAAGGGAACATTAAAACCAATTTACTTAAGTTATTATTTGGTGTCATACCTTCAGAAATATGTTTCCCTCTGATACACAACATAAAGCATTCTGCATCCTTATAACATGGGTTAGGGTTAATAAAAAAAATAAGACATACACTGAGTGGCTCACATTCACGAGAGTGTGGTCTCCCTTTATTGAGTATTGAGTTATGGAGTTAAATATCTCATCAATCATGTTATCTAAGAACCTTTGCTGTTAACCTGTCTGACTGGCCCATTGGTGTAACACTTATGCAGCATTGGATCTTACTGCATCATAATAGTTTTTTTCTTTGTTGTATGTTTGTTTTTTATTTCCTTCGACTTGTGTACTCTTGGTCCTATGGTGGGGTTTATGGGGAAGGAGTAGGGGAGGGTATTATACAGGATTATGTTTTACATGCTTTAGCATGTGTGTATATGTATGTTAATGTGTGTGTGTTTACGATCAAAAATGCCTTAAAATAAAGTTGGGAAAAAATAAATAAAATAATTATAACTATCACTTTTATTATATATATATTCATGTACACACACACACACATATATATAATATCTATTTGCAAGCACAAGCACTTATATAACTGTTCACATTTTATTATTGCACAATAGAAAGTAGAAAAAACAGAAAACATATTCTGTGTCCTAAAAACTACATATTAAATTAATTTTACGATTTAAAATGTATAGTCGACATAGAACTAGATTTGACATTTTATGACAGAAGCAGAGGTCCTTGCAAGTGGACTTATCTCTTAAAATTAATAAAATAATAATAATAAAATAAGTGAGTTTGTTTTCTTGGTTTGGTTTCAAGCCCAATTATTTGGGACTTTAGAAACTGACCCCAACACCAACTTTGAGTTGCATTAATTATCATCTTGCTCTCTGTACTGTAAAAAAAAAGGGTTGCTTCTTTTTTTTCCAGACACTGCTTCATGCAACTGTTTGGCGTTAAAGCTCAGACAGACCTGAGATTTAACTGAAGATACACAAAGCTGAGCAGTTTTGGTTTGGAAGCGAAAACAAGGACGACGGAGTGAATCAATAGTACATTTTATTTCCGAAACACATGGATGTTGATGCATCTTGGTGATTAATGTGAAGTTTCCTACTTGCCATAAGAATCCAATTGACGCTTGTACTGCTGCAGCTAAGTGGTCAAAACATTTTTTTTGAGTCAATAAGAGGATGAAGATCTGTGTACACACGCACGCACGCACGCACGCACACACACACACACACACCACAATCTGATAATTTAACGCTGCATTGATGTAAAGGAATTCAAATTCAAACTGGAACCTTATCGGAATGGATACGTTTTGCACTTGTAAACATAGCTAGTGACAAACATGCACTGATGCCTTCCAAATGTGAAATTCAGCTGGATTTTATCGGAGTCTCTGCTAACAATCAACAACTTCAGTGATTTCATGATGTTTGCATGATGCATCACCATAGTTGTGAGTCTTGCTTCGCTGGTTAACGACAATATTGTCTTCAGTAAAGCCTGTGTTTCATCATCATCATCATCATCATCATCATCATCAGCCATATAACTGTTATGCCTGTGGAACAGGAGCAGCTGATCCAACTCTTTCAGAGTTTTACCAGGCATAGAGCATATGGCACTCGAGTATGTGCTTTTTTTTTCCTCCTCCAAATTTAACAGAGCACTAACCAAGTGTGACCCAAGCCCCAGTTGAGCCTAAAAGGCAATCTAAAATGAAATTAAATAAAAAAAAAATGCCTCTGCACTGCTGAGTTCTCTGGTTTTCGTTTGTTTCCACTTCCTCAACTTTCCTGATGACAAGTTTGGTTTCATGCCTGAACATAACCTGAATATCTACCACCCGAAATGTCACAGATGGGCCCTCCTATTTAGCTTATCTCCGTTTACCTGATGAACATGAACTGTCCCAAGAGTAAAAACTAAAACTCGTACAGGACAACAAAACTGCTGGAATAAACATAAGGCTTATGGTTATTACAGCAGCTTTGTTGTCTTTTCATTTTCCTTTCATTTTGATAATAGAGTTACAAGGAAAAAACATATAGCTGAGCTATTTACATTCAGAAAAAAAGGGGGAAAAAAAGAGAAAATGAGCAGGAGGGACAAAATAAGTAAAAATCAATCACTAAAATAAAATCTGCAGCAGTTCAATTTCATTTCAGAAATACACTGCAACAATTGGAATCCCAGAAGCAAACACCCAAGCAATAAATAAATAAGGATTGGATGTTCCTTCAATTCACTATCCTGACAAAATCTAAAAGGTCCAATATCCATCTTTCACAAGGGCTTTATGAAAATATCCATCCTTTAAATGTATACTTTCAATATACAGTAATTTAGTTAAAAGTTAGTCCATCTATTTGACATGAAACCAAATAATGAAACGCTACAACAGAGTTAATAGTGGTTATCCATATTATTTTAATGTAAATTCAAAGATGTACGAAATGTCGTACTCTAATATACACAAAAGATGTACATTAGAAGAGGAATATAATCATCAAAATGAAGCTTTAATTTAAGTATCTTTTTTCCTTTGAGTTTATTTTCGTCTGCCTCGCCTTTTCAGAAGCACTTGTCACTTCAGTCGCTAAATGTTTGATTTTCTCCACCAGCCACTCGTTGATTATGGCTTGTCTGAGGGTGTTTTGCAATCTCTTCGACACGACTTTTTCTGTCACAGACAACCCTCAATTTGTTTGCCGGGATTTGATCCAATGCTGTAACCTGACAGTTGTTGTTGGAGATAAACAAATGGAGCCCGTCTCGAAAGTAAACAGAGATAGAAAGTGAGCCAGAGGCGGTGAGTGAGTGTGCAATAGGAGCCAACAAATATAGTGACAGTGAGATAGCAGCAGTGAACAATCACAGGCAGTGTAGATACGTTATATGGATCACGTCAACGATAGAAAAGGACAAAAAAAAGACCATTCCATTTCTGCCATGTTATGGCCTCTGATAGATAACTGACTGTGATTATTCTCACCTGTAGGCTCCCACAGAAGTGGTAGATTCCAGGGTCTGTGTTGATTTGGTTGTCAATGATGTTGGGGCCGCGCTCGCGGTTCTTCTGGTAGTGAGTGGTGGTGGAGGTGGTGGTCTGGATGGGTGACAACGGCTGCCACACTCCCACGTCTGTCCCATTTCCAAAGGCTTGGATGGCATTACCTACACAGACAAAAATAAGTCATGTCACATGTGAGTGACAAAGATGATTCAAGACAGCTGATGACACCGATGCCATTCCAAAACAGCAACCCTTCCGGATATTGTAATTTACAGTTGTATAGCATTGGTCTAGCATAGCATTGGTTTAAATTCATGGTGGAAAGTTCATGGTGAGAAAATATTGAGCTCTCAAAGTAAAACCATTATCACCAACGTTAAAATACATTGTTGTAAATAGACCATACATAAGTCAGCTATCTCACAAACTGTTATAGTGAAAGATTAAGCAATATTATTACTATTTTTTCATTTCATTTTCGACCCACTCAAAAAAAATCTTCAGCTCCACTCCGATCACATACCCTGGTATGTACAGTAGAACAGTACTTCTTGTTTCCAGTACCACCAGAGGAAGCTCATCTACCGCAATTTGAGAACCATGAGTGCACAAGCCTTTATTTTAATATGCCAAGTTCAATACAATTTGGGGTTTAACTTGAGACAGGCTACCATGTAGCTAACTATACTGTGTTTGCACTGGTATCCGATTGGTAGTTGGTATCTGCATGACATTGTCAAAAAAAAAACTTAATTGTGGCCACAAAATACTATTTTGTGGCCACGATGTAGGTGTAATATGCAAACGGAGTAATAATAATATCATTCCTGGACAACTGGGTAAGCAAACGGAGCGCACCTTCTCTAAAAACACCAATCGCCTACGGGATGTCTCTAAGGTGAGCTTCTTTTCTTATTCTGTTCTCGTTAATATATTGTTATACCGCATTTAGACAATTATTTAATTAGGCCTAAGTTTGCTACTATGTTACAAGGTGTAGCCTGTGTATCTGCTGACGTCTCACCTGAATTTTTAATGTTTTATCCTCATCCTGCTACTAGCTAGTAGCTACACATTGTTTTGTTGTGCTCATGTGTAGCCGTAAGCTCATATGTGTCTGCAGGAGCTGCAGCCCTGCACAAACATCAGGGCACTAAGTTCAGGACTACTACTCAGCGAGGAATGTTTTCGCCTGTGTCAGGAAGGTGTCTCTCTTTTAACTTGGCTAGATCACCATGCTAACTTATGCTGCAGACATAACCTGATCCGGACCAAATTCTGTTGAGTTTCAGCTTGAAATCAGCTAAAAACTGATCATCGGATTTGAAAGTAGCATCATGTGTGTCAGACTCTCAGCTGAAGGAATACATAGGCTATATGAGCCACAGCGTTTAATAATGCTATTGAACGCAGTTACAGTAGCGCTCAGTGTATTATCGCGTTGCCAAGTGAACCTATAGCCTATCTAGTTTATATTGATTTGCAGGTTGTTGTCTGTAGTGTTCTCTACAAAATCACAGAAGACTAAAATGTCACTGTATTATTTATCAATGTGACGTTTACCTGCATTTGAAATGTGCTGTAATTCCTTGAAACCATTGTGTTAACACTTGGTCCTGATCTGCTTACGTTTGTTTTACACTGCTATTAGAAAACTGATTAGAACATTGCTCAATCTATTTTTTACCACAGATAATATCTGATCAATAAAAATCATTTCACTTTGCCAAAGACTAAAGTGATTTCATGGAACAGTGCTAAAGTCAGTTCTATGAGTTTAAAGTCAGTTTTCTACAAACTGGGAGAGTGCTGAGCGCTGTCTACTGCAGATACACTGACTAGGCATAAGTACAGCGCCACTTCAAATACCAAAATCCAATTGATTAAGCATGTTTGTATTATTATTACAGTTGTTTGTAGCAACCCCAGTAGAAACAAAAATGTGAGCCTTGACTGATGTTTTCAAGGTGTTTAAAAATAAGTGAGTTGTTCAGATTAGTTGTTAACACTTTAAATAAGTTTAAATAGCAATGTTGTATACCTATCAGTATAAAGAAGGCTTACAGAAGGTTTGAAAACTGTTCTTATCCTGTTATTATGTACAAAATACAACATGTTCTACTTTTGGCATATTTTGAAAAAGACAAGTAAACCATTTAAGTTTATACAAAATATTGCCATTTAGGTGAAACATGTAACAACCAAACTTTGTTATGAACAACTTTTGAAGCCTTCACAGTTTGGCAAGTTTAATATTAATTAAAGGATAATATCTCTAGCCCAAAAAGATTAAGTTTTTCTAACTTGTCCAACTATTTGAGTCAAACTTATATTATTTTCTTTTTATTGATGTGTTATTTTACTGGCCGCCACATTCTCAGTGTCCGTGTCAGTTTGACGAGCCCGGGGCAGCCCCTACAGCGCTCCATTGCATCCACGAAGTACCCCCCGATAACTTTTGGCCCACAGCCAAATGACTTGCGTGAGAAGCCGTCAATGCAGCCATTAATGCATATCCCATATGGCTTCAGTTTGACATATGAGTCTATGTGCCACACAAAGTTAGGTCCCCGGGCAAAATATTGCCTCCTTCTGAGACGTCTGGTCTGGTGAACTTTGGAACTGATGGGGTCCAGTCCTGACGTCTTCTTTCCTGATGCAAATACCGTATTGTTTTACACTTTGTGTACATTCACCAGTAACCGTGATCCTTTCCAGGGCCTTGCAGTTGATCAACAATGAAAGCTATCCCGGCGTCTAAGTAGTACCTCCACCAGTAAAGCAACATGGCTCTCAGTATTCTGTGTAAATGCCTCTCGGTAATAATGGTTCCGTGCAATGGGAGGCTTTTAAGAATATCTTTGTAGCTCATTCCCAGCCTAAAATAAAATTCAGTCATACGATTCCTTTCCATTGCGTAGCTGTCGACCCTCTGCCTGATAACATTCCCCTCTACCTAGGACCTTCAAGACGGTGCGCTTAATTTGCTTACCCAGCTGTCCAGGAATTATATTATTATTACCTCGTTAGCACATCATAACTACATCGTGGCCACAAAAAATAATTTTGTGCGCATGTTGTAATTATTTTGTGGCCGCAAAATAGTATTTTGAAATTAATAATAGAATAGTAGAAATTAATAGAAATTTATGGCACATTTCCACTAGCGCTACTCAACTTGCTGGTACTTTTTTTTAGTATTGGTCAGAGTGCTGTCACAGGAAGAGACATCCGACACAAGAATCAACCCAAACAATGCAGAATCAGTTAAAAAGACTGAACAGTCCAAAAAAAAAGGGGGTTAATCTCCATTAATTACCGGGGGGATAGTCTAAAATCTCAATATTTCATAGAGGAGTCTGGTGTATTTAGCGACAGCACTGCTGCTCACGATCACAACCAGCGAGCTGCATCACAAACTCTGCCCCTGTATTTCAGTCCAGAGACTGTGTCAGATGGAGTCTGTGCTCCAGTCATGGAGGAAGTACTGAAGATATATTTTAATTTACTGATTCTAATGATTCAGTTACACTGAAAACAACTGCTTTACAAGTCACTCGTTTGTGTGTGTCGCATTGTAAATCGAATTCACGGCAGTTTCATGCAGCCGTGCAGTGATGACTACGCCTACGTAGAGTAGGTAATATTTTGTATTGGAAAAAATACCTAAAATGTGCCGTGCCGAGATGAGGTGAGCTGAGACCATAAAGGGGCTTTAGGATTGGTCAACTGTAAGCATCTAGTAAAAAAAACAGGATAAGCAAGTGAGTACATTTGGGTCCTGATCTCAGTATTGTCCACTTGTGATCAGAACCATTGGGACAGACTGTTAATCCCACATTTGACCAGAGCCATAGACGAAAGCTGAGCTGGTAAAGCGCCTGCCAGACTAGAAATGCTTTTGTTGTAATTTCCAAGCAGATCCCTTTAGCACCAAACTGGATCACAACATTAATCACACACTTGTTATTCCCCATGTTAAAATAAAACTTTACACTGCAGCCGCCTCAACCACAATTAAGGGTGAGTTAGAAGGTACTTAGGGTTTGTTATCACTTCCCTCCTTTATACATTCTCCACACAGTCAAAAACCTGAGTGCTGATATGGCTATTTACCATTAGGGTCCATTAGTGGCCCTATTAATAGCTTTGCATGGCTTTGATGTAAACACACACACACACACGCACACGCACACACACACACACACACACACACACACACACACACACAAAAAGCTGAGCTCAACACAGATGCTTAGGGAACATAATGATAATCCTCCTTCCAACATTCAATTATAACCCTGATATTGTGCTGACAAAGGAGAAGAGCAAATCAGGATAATGACACCTTGACCCCACTGAAATATATTAAATCAACTTAAGGAATAAAATTAAGGAATACACGAATATTTCATTTAGTATATAAATCGTATAATACAACACAATTGTATCAATTCAAGTTTTTTTTTATAAAATTGTATTTATATTTTAATATTCTTGGTTGATGGTTGATTGTTGACCCTGGTTCTGTCAGAGAGTTTTTTTTCTCTCCACTGATGCTGTGTTTGCTCATTGTGTAAATTGTTGGATTTTTCTGCTCTGGATAATGTCTATGTACAGTGCCTTGAGCTAATATGTTGTGATTTGGTGCAATGCAAACTAAATTGAATTGAATTAATTTAAAGTTATGTTGTATTCTCTTAAATGTTGTGCCTGGGTCCGATGTGACCAAATTTAAAAGAGAATACTTTGAATAAGCATTCATTATTTTTCAATACATACATTCATAGTTTACTGGCTGTGGAAAATGTCTGGCCCAGCTAGGAATCGTGTCTGGGCAAATAATTTATTCTAGAGTTTTTTATAGATACGGGTAGTGCACACCCAATAGTTTCACTGTGTTTATTATTGTTGATGTGTGTGTTGTTGTTTTTTTTCTTTCCACATCACCGTGTGCATGTTTCACACACGGCTGTAATTTTTCCTGAGATCAGATCAGTGAGATACGACCAGCAAACTGTATAGTTAACTCAGGTTCTATATCGTTGATATTAAACCACGGTGCCGTCCGCACAGCTGTTTTATTGTTTTTATTTGTTCTCTGTGACTTTCGCCCAGCATGGAGCGGCAGCGCAACCACAATAGAAGACTTCACTCGATCTGTAAATCTACAGCACTGACTCCACTTCCTCCCTCACCCCTCCTCTTTCACTCGGCCCCCTACTGGTGAGAGAAGAGCTGACGGAAGGAATCCAGGCGCCATCTCGCGTTGCCTCGCGGTAATAGCAAGTGGCGGCATTCTACGTGCCGTATCGGTCATTTTAGTAACCCGGAAGTGGGAGGAGCGTCGCAGTGACAACCGTCACGTCAGAGACCCCTCCACTACTTCCTCTCTCTCTCCCTCCTTCTTGTTTACCTTTTGGCTCTGTTTGGTTTACTTCCTGGTTCCCACTCTGTCACCAGCTGCCAAAGAGTGACACACACACATACACACACACACACATTCCTGCACCCATATCTATGTCCCTTTTTATGCACATATTCAAAAAGTTTATCAGTAGCTATTTTAGATTAGAGGATTAATGTTTGTTTTTGTTATTATTAATCAATTTGAATGCTTTGATACATTTTAACGTTTATCCTAAAGTACTGTTTCTGTCTTTTGTGTTTGCTTGTTTGTGACAAGGGTAATTGAAAAAAGCCAGTACCTCACACCTTCCCTTCCTAAATTTAATCTTAATTAATATTAATATGCTTATTATTATTAATTAATGATAAACTGATAGCCGAGAGCCATTTTAAGTTCGTTAAGTGACAGTCCTTCTGTCATTCTCCTCGCTTTGAGAGAAGTGGTGCCCCGTTTGATATTTTTAAGAAAATTAATAACAAAATGAATTAATAACATTAATTAATCATTTATATCCACATTTTCTCACCAATTAATAGCTTAAATCACAACATAAGTTACTAGCCCTTGCATAGAGTAACAATGGGCCTCACAGTAACTTCCAGAGGGGAAGAACTTCAAAATGGGAGAGCAATTTTCACAATTCATACTGTCAGATTATAACAAGTAATTTAAAACCGCGTTATCTGCAAATGCAGAATTCCTTTTTTACTTCACTGTTAGTTTTTTCTCAGTTTCCATGAATGAGAAAACACTGATCAGAAGCTTACACTTTTCAAGTATTTTGGAAATGTAGACTCGTATGATGGCTTGCTGAGTAACACTGGCTCAAGTTATTTCTCTCTTGTTGGTCTAAACTCTAAAGTAAGCAAATTTGCCAACTTGGGTGTGAACCTCTGCAGTGTGGCCTCCTCGAGCCATAAAGCTGCATCACAGTGCAAAGGGAGCCCCTGCAGCATGCCAACAATTAAGTCTGATCGATTGAGGGATATTCTCTGTCATCTTATAGTCTTTATTCTAAGCAGCCATGCCAACCTCCCTAAATTGCTGTTAAATTGGTTCTTGGTCTTCCCTTAACCCATTGACACCGGGAAAGCATTGCCGCATTTCTACCATTGACGCCGGGAGAGCGGCTGCGTGTTTTATTCTCACATAGATGCCGGTTAAGCGGATACATACATTTTTGGGGGGTATAAGGGTTCCTCGCGACATTGTTTTGAAATTATTTCGGGCAAACATGGAGGAACTTGACAGTGGAGAGATTTCTGAAGGCAGTGATTTTGAGGAGTTTCTCGTCTTTGATGACGTCATCGCTGATAACTCCGAACGCGCTGAACAAATCGACCGGGATTTATGGTTAAGACATAATTATATTTGCGAGAAACGCGCGCGGATATTATGGAATCGGTCTCGCGCGTCCGCGTCGTCGTCCACAGATTTTAGCCGTTAACGCGATAACTGGAAAGGCGTTTCAGATAAAATGTTCTTATTTTTTTTATGGGTCACATACCCCCTGTAGATGATCCCTATTGATTTTGAGCTGTTTACCATTATTATTAATTAGTTAATTAATTAACTAATTAATTAATGATATAAAAAACATATTTTCGCCTGTATCTTCCAAAGTATTGCAGGTATTGGCTTTAAATTTTGCATGGGCATCACATACCACCTGAGAATTATCCCTATATTTGTAACTTTATTATTAATTAGCAAATTATTTAATTTATTATGCTAAAAACACATTTTCGGCTTTATCTTCCAGACTGATGGAGATATTGCCTTCAAATTTTGTACAATGATTCATGTAACAACTATCTACAAGTACAATCATTATGACTTTGGCTATGATTGGTAATAGTTACATAATAAGTTAACTGGTTAACTTATTAGTGAACACAGAAAAAATAGTTAAGGCATTTTTTCTTTATTATTGAGCTCATTTGGACACATTGAGGATATCATGGGTTTATTTAGCACTTATTCATAATATTTATTACATTATAATATGCATTTATTAATTATCATATAAAAAATAGTTAAGCCTCCATTTCTTTATTAATGCATTGAATGGAAAGTTTGAACATATTGTATGCTTTTTCATGAAATTGAATAAACATAGTGTATGCTTTTTCATGACATTTGGACACTTTGAAGATATGGCAGGTGTGGTTAGCATTTTAATATTCATAATAGGTTAACTAGTTTTATTAAAAACTAGAGAAAAATGTAGGAGTTCAGGTATTCTGTGTTCAATATCGAGTTTATATGGATACTTTGAACATGTATAAAGTGTAGTCAGAATTATATCATAATATTTAACAGTTATTTTGTTGCATTTATTAATAATTAATTAAAACAGTTAGTGGCAGGTGCGAGTGCGTATACTTTGGGTATTATGGAAAGTTGAGGATTGGACAAGTTCGCGGATATACCCCTTGCTGTCGGCCCCCCGACAGCGTAGGCTAGTTATGTTTGAAGACGACGAGGTCGGCGATAATGATGATAAATACAACCGTAATCGACGGAGAGTTTACAACCGTGCACCAGGGGTGACAGTGGATTTACCTGCAGATGCCACAGCGCTGTAAGCACTATCACCGTCACATGTGAAGCAGACTGTTACAGTCATTACATGCTGTTCTTGTTCTTCACACTCCATCAGGACTAAATCAAGGCACTGACACAAGTTGATATTACTCTTATTTTCTTACTGGTTTTTAATTGAAAATAGTTATTTACTTTAATTTGACATTTTTATATCTAAATAAACTAAAGCCACAGGTGTAAGCTCTCAAATACTTTTTGAATTGTGTTCCTATATCTGCTACAGAGGCTGAGAAATCAGTCATTTAGTAGGCATCGAAGCTCAGGTTTTAGAGACATTTTTCCAGGCGCTTCAGGCCTTAATGGGTTAATAAAGAGAAACCATGATTGTTCCAGCTTTAAATCTGATTGCAGCTTTGAGAGAGTGATAGAATATTATGGTTTAAAGGAGTAAAATAGAGTTGTCCTTCATTTGTTTCATCCAACAGATTTTTTGAAGTGCAGATTGCACTGGACAAAACTGAGTGGTGTTGCTCAGGTCCAGTGTACACAGCATGGAGTGACCCTGCCCTCCACAGCAGGGAGTGACCCTGCTCTTGTATTTCCCTGTTGTGGACTTGGCTGCTGCTCAAACTCACCGCTGACCTAGAAGCAACCTTCGAGTTAGTTCCACTCCGCACATTTAATAAATGTTACTATTAATCTTCAAGAAAGTAGAGTCACAGATGCTCCCACTTCATCTGTGTGGCTAAATTGACCTTTGGTAAAACCAGACATCCCCAAGACACAGACAGTCTTTTTGTGATGTTTTCGGGGACTTTGTCCGTGTCAGAGACACAGAGCTCTTTCTGTCTGACTCTGTCGCTGACACGGACAAAGAGATTTTTACATTCACTTAAAGAAAAAAGGAATAATACCATATTTTGTACTTCATAAGAAATTGATTGTTGTGAATTGTTATATCCAAATCTGTGCTACTTTTCAGTTTTTTGTTAAAAATGGAACCGGCTGGGGTACTCCTTAGCAAGGTACCCAGCACCCATTGCTCCCTGGGCTCTGCTGCCCGAGGGAAGTTCCAGGGAGAGTTGTTCAGGATATGATGATTAAGAAAGTCCAAAAAACCCTTTGAAATTATATTTCAAAAAGAGTGGGCTGCCCCCCTCAATGGGCTGTGAAGGTACTACAGGTTTGCCAACAGGAATAAATAAAAATAAACATTTATTAAGTTTCAGTTTTGTAATAAAGCTTTAGCATAAAATATTTACTATTATAGTTTTAAACGTTGCCTTGCAAATTGTTAAGTTTATGTGGGTCAATTATTATCCAAGCTTTATTTTGTAGCTCACTCATGCAAAGTCTTGCTCTAAAGTTGCAATATTATGTTTTTGTATGTATATTAATGCTTAGTCCTTTATTGTTGTTATGTGTTACGATCAGAGTTGTGATTAAAAAAGATTAATAAAAGTCTGCAGAACTGAGATGCACCATTCTGTGTTATTAGAGTTGGATATAACAGAACTTCTCTTGGTTTTAGAATGTTTTGTGAACTAATTCCTCAGATCATTGAAAATACTGAAAATAAACAGTGAAATGTGCGTGCCTTCATATCTGAGACGCAATATCCAATACCAAGTGTCAGAAAATATCCTACAGGCCTCATATACTATGATTTGAAAATGTGCATATTTAATTTTATGTTAGCTGGTTATTGCCCTATGTCAGCTGAGATAGGCACAGCACCCCCCGTGACCCTCCGGTGGAGGATAAAGCAGAAGATAATGGATGGATGGATGGATGTGAGCTGGTTATTTTGTGGCTGCTTTGCTTTGTGCAGAGACATCGCTCTGTAAATGTTGATACGCTCACTCCTGGTGCTTCTGACTGCAAATCTAAGGGCCAATTACACACAGAGCAGTGACCATACTAAAACATTTTCTCAAATTAGGCATTGGGATATAAGACATTCATGTGTGCCTTGCTGATACCTCTTCCGTAAATGTTTTAGTAAATTCAACATAAAACACTGCATAAGTATCTTCTCACTCTGTTTATATATTCATTGTCCTTTTGCTTGTTTCTAACTGACTACATTTCATTTGGGAAGTTTGAGACGGAGGTTCGGAGTGAGATTTCACTTGGCTGTTAAAGAAACCATTTAGTTTTGGGTTTGTTTCATCCAAAATCCAAAAATGACAAACAAATCCTCCCTAGAACAGCTATATCTAAAGGTGAAGTAAGTAGTTTATAGTGCCATCTAGAGGAGAGGCCGAAATATACAACAAAGAACTGCTCCTCTGCTCACCCCCTCCCTTCCCTGAGCGCTACGGTATCCTCAGCCGGTCAAATGTCGTCCTCGTCGTCTTTCTCCGTGTCAGCAGAAGAGGTTCGTGAGGCGAGGGAGAGAGCGAGCTACCGCGGCCGTAGCAGACGAAGCAGAGAGAGAGGAGGCGGGACTTCCGCTACAAGTAAAGCGACGCTTGATTTGTTCTCTCGCGTTTGTCTATACAGGCTCCGGTAGAAACATGGCGTCGTGGCATTGCAGTAGCGGCCCGCGACCATGTTATTTTACATGACTTTTTGAAACACTACGAAAATGAAACAAAGAATATTATACAGCGACTAGACAATGCAGTACAGCTCTAGCAACAGTAGAAAACAATAACTTTCTGTATACCGTGTACGTTGGTCTCAAAATGACTGTCTCTCTGTGTTTCACGTATTTGGACAAATATCCCATAATCCACCACTCTTTCCTTCACGTCCTACGGCAATCGTCTTTTTGTAACGTAACAATCTCCTTCCATGAATATAAGGTCATGTGACTGTCTTAGTGCTCTCGGACAGAAGAGTCAGACAAATGTACAAATGCGTGTACAAGTGGACCTGCTCGGCCAGCCTTTCATTGAAAATGAAGAGTTGGCGCGCGCCATAGCCAACTAAGTTAGAAAAATTCAGAGGTGCGCGCCCTAGCACCGCGCTACCTTTTGGAGCTCACGCACCCGGTGCAACACAGGATAAGATGTCATTTTGGGCGAGTCCTGTGCGCTACGGCGGGTATAACCCACACTATGGGCGAGTATACTAAAGGGTTATTTCTCCACGAGTCAGTTTAAACAGCAAATCCACAACAAAAGCCATACTTTCACTTCTGAAATAGCATGCTCGTAGTTTAGGTTATAGGCCTAGGTTTGGTAATAATAATAATAGACTAATAATAATAATAATAATAGCCAAATTTATATATTATATTTATTTATTTACTGTGGGCGGTTCTCCGTTCCTGTTTCTATGTCTATATTGAAAGCCTATACATTGTTTATGCTACACTAAGTTAATACAATAAATAAACTAGGACTGAGTGTTCCTGGCGATTAAGGCTGGCTTTACACAGCAACGCTCCCGGGTGAAACCGACAAAATATTTTATCAGACGTGCCTTTCGTTTAGACCACGACGGCGTTTTTGGGGCTTAAAAACGCAAAAAGTGGAAATCTTAAAAACGCTCCACCTAGCGTTCCCGTCTGAAAGGTTGAAAACGCAAAGGTGTGCTCTGAGCTGCTCACGCTGGCTATCCTCCTGTACGTGTTGACGTCAGATCCATGTGCAGTACAGACAAACAACAACAAACATGTCGGATTCGATCCATCAGTCTGACTTTCAAGTTGCCTTAGCTGCTCTGATACCTATCCAGGAGTCATTTCAGCAATTAAAACGAGTAATATTTTGGTTTTCGACTGTGGGCTACTCAGCGCTACTAGAGAGAAGTAGAAGGACGTTTCAGCGCATGCACACACTCCTGGTGTTGTCGTATGACAGTGCTTCACAGTGCCACCTAGCCACCTGGCATACATACTACATCAAATTTCACACTTTTGCGTCACCGTGTGCATGCAGATTTCCACCCAAAGACGCTCGTCTAAATGCAAAATAAAAACTGGAAACGCAACGCCACTTTTGCGGTTCGTGTTCAGATCGTTGTCGTGTAAAGTCAGCCTTAGCAATACTGACTCAAGTGACTCGCATAACCCGGATCAGTTGAGTGAGTGACTCAGAATAACCTGAATCCTTAAAAAGAATCGAGTTTGCCAGGCCTAGTTTGTGTAAGAGTAAAAGCACTTTCAAAGCAGTAATGAAATCTAATATCTATAAAATAAAAATATATTCTACTGATCAGCTGTGGGAAACTGACGATCTTGTAACGGGATAAAAATAAGAGGACAATCCCAAACTCAGCACAAACTCTTGTCTAATCCTCAGCTACTCATAACCCACTATATATATTGCTTATCTGTTAAGGGGTTTAGAGGAAATGTGGCTTCAGCTGACATTGAGTAAGAAGCAAAGGAATACTGTACACTGGGTAAGTCATACACTAACTGAACTTACATTTAGACTTTAGCAAAAAGCCAGAGTACCAAGAGAACATGTCACATCCACAAAAGAGATCCCTGCCTGGCCATTAAGGTTGAAATCAGGATTGTTCTTGCCATTAGGAAAAAGTGCTGCCCTAGTACTCGAAAAAGTAACACAGACTCTTGGGAATCTTTATCTGCAAGAAGTGATGACCAAACCAACATAAAAATATCCTTGTTTTTTAAATCCCTAAAACTGCAACAGTACACCAGAAGAAACAATCACAAGAGTAAACACTGTCAAATTGTAACGCACACATTGTGAAACGGCTAAACAGAACACATATGCAACGTTCACTGATGCAAACAGCATGGCACGTTTGAACAATGACATCATTTTCCCACTACAGTAGATATTTATGTTTGCAATACGATATGTTTGACTCTCACCAATGTGTACCACTTTATCTCACTTTACATGTACAAGGTTTTCTGTAATGCTAGAATTATGATCAGATGGTGTGACCTTTGTATAGTCAGAACGCATACTGGATGTGGGGAGGCTTAACAGTGGGCAAGCTTATACATTAAAGTGCCAGTGTCTTCTTGAGAATTAAACCAGTAGTTTCAAAAAATGAGGTTGGGATCCTTTCCAAGAAGCTGCAAGTTAACTGACAAGGAGATTTTAGAGTTCATCGACAGCAGAAGGAAAAAAACAGTGTGGGAAGTTTTTTGCCATTTTTTGGCCTATTTTTGGACAAACAAACATTATTTTAAATATGTTTTATACTGTTCACATTTCAAATTTAACATGCTAATACTCTAAATAAAACTTGTAGTAAATTGCAAATAATCGCCAGGTATTGAAAGTTACAGCACTTACTCACAGGACATTACTGACCCTTTTATGTTTAAAATAAGCAGAAAAAAAGTCCAGATGGACATTTGAAGTGCTTAGGTGTTAAAGGAATAAAGATGCTAAACTATGCATTCCTGATGCGTCAGTGGGTTTTGACACACTGGATTCAGAAAATGTTCTGGTCTGAACTGTTAAGATGTCACTGAGGGATACGCATCTTAAACTTGTTAAATGGAATAAATATTTAACAATAGTAACTGCGGTTTTTGTGTAACGAAATAAAAATGCATACAAATAAGTCTTTTATGAAAACACTGAATAAAAAATTGCTTACCAACACACAAACCATTCATAATTGCTAAATTAGGCTATAGAAGACTCAGAGTGATACTAAATGAAGAGCCATTTGGGAGCAGTAAGAGCTGCCTCTTCTCAGGGAGCTGAGCCAAGAGAGCGAAATCTTTGACTAAAAAGAACTGCACAACAATCCTACGGTTTTGATTGTGATTTGTTATTTGCGCTCCCTGATTCGTTCTTTCCGCTCCCTGATGTCCAGCGACGTCCTCATTTGGCCGCCAACTAGCACAACTATAATGTCATGGATATGGCCACTCCTAAGTGGCAATGACACTTCTGGGATCTACAGACAAGTGTAGTCATGAAATATTCCTTGACTTCATCTGAGTCTCATCTAATCTCTGAGATTAGTTATTAATCTATAATTGTGTCATACACATTCATCAATGGTGTTGCCTGACAAAAAAGAATCTGCTCATGTCCATCCATAACGTGATGTAAAAAGTAACAAATCAGCCATCTACCCAGGCAAATTGTGTTACTGTTAAAAGCCTAAAATTTAGTGCAAGGAGGTAATTGTCCTCTCTCTTTCTTTTTCATGTTCTGTCTTTCTGCTCTTTTCTTTCTCTTGTAGTTTCTATCCAGTCATGACCCTGTAGCCGGCATGTGTCAGGATCTTCAGAGATGTCACTTTCAGTTACTGCTGAGCAAGCTTAATGAGAGCAGAGAGAAGGAGGGCAGGAAAGGAGGGAGACAGAGACAAAGAGATGAGATGAGGTGAAGCATGAGCAGGAGGATGAGCAAAAGTATAGATGTGTTATGGTAAAGAAAGAGAGAATTGAGTTGAAACTAATCCTGGAAAGGCAGAGGAAGTTCAATATTTTCCTCCTTCACTAGAATCACTACAATGAATCAAAGCAAAATGATGCACAGGTTAGGCTTGTTTTAACCCATATTAAGATTCAAGATTCAAGATTCAAGATTCAAGATTCAAGATGCTTTATTTATCCCGAGGGAAATTATTGTGCAACAATTGGGAGGTAAAAGTGTAGATGTACAAGAGTTAAAAGATACATAAAATAAAATAAAATAAAATAAAAATAAAAATAAATTACATTACCCTCTTTGATCTGCCAGATCTCATACTGACACTCACAGAAGTAAGAAATAATATTCATGACTGAACTTTAGCAGGAAAAAGGGCAGACTCCTCTGACATCTGTCTGTGCTCGGTTCACACTGGGTCTATATTGCTGTGTGTGACGGCTACAGCACTGATCTGCTGCGCCTGGTGAATCCCTGCTGTTCACACAAGGAGTGTGTCTGCTGCAGAGCTGCTTTGGTGCCTCTGTTACGCTTTTACATAGGTGTCACAGCCATTGTATTGGAGGGGGACATGTGTCCCTTCCCATCTTTCAAATTGATTGGTTTGTACCCCCCACATTTACCATGTAAAATATTAGTGCATGGTCAGTCTATCTATGGCACAAATCCATTCCATTTGCTTGTAAGGAGAATACCCATAAAACTGAAAATCTACTCCAGCGTTGTCCTTGTTACCTATACCTACAACAGCTAATGCATAATGTAATGGGAGATTAGTATTTTAAAAATGTATTATCTCAGTATTGTCTGCATAGAAAAAATGCTTGGTCTATAACTTTCCTTTTTCAAATTCAGCTGATGAGAAAATGATTGGGTTCAAACTAAGTGACCACAACCACTTATGTAACTATGCTAATTTATTTTGGTTATCAATAAAAACTTTGCTCAACCATCTCCATTCCTCTTGATATAGGTGGTTCAGACAAGGAGCGAGTCAGAGGCAGGATCAAAATGTAGGACAGTGGAGAAAGTTGCCTCATTTATTTGAAAAATTGCCAACTACATATACTATTTGTTAGTGAATCATCTCACTTTCAAACTGCGAATCCAAAATGTATACTAAATCCATATTTATTCTGAGTGAATTGTTGTCAGTTGTGTAAACGTGAAAGCAATTTTAAAGGAATAAGTAAAATGCACTGCTGGTGATAAATTGTGTCGAATTAATTTAATTATCTTGGCCGTGAGTTTAAAAAAACTTATTAGGACTTATTGAATCTGTCTCTAAATTAGTTATTGACTCAATGTTTTTTTAGTTTTTGTTTTCTTCTGTAGGTAAAAGCATGTCTCTTACAACCTGTTAAAATACACCAGAATGGCATTTACTTTATGGGGACCTCCCAAAGATCCCCTGCCAGTGTGTACAATGCTGTATATCCACCCGTAACGCAAATACTTACAAAAGCCTTGTTGGAAAAAAATAATGGTTACAGGAATCTGTGATGCTAAAGTGTTTTTAATTTTGAATGGGACGAGGACGTGCTGTGTTTGTTTGCTCATCCAGTGTGGACCCGGCACTGGGAGGCTGCAGGTGTCGCTGGTGGAGGAAGAGAGAGAGGGAGGAGAATGGGGTGTCATCAGCTCTCTATTAAAGGGACACTGTGTAGTATTTATGGGTTTATATGACCCAATATCCACTTTTTTATACATATTATGTGCTCCTGCATTGTCTAATCGCTGTATAATAGTTTTTGTTTCATTTTCGTAGTGTTTCAAAAAGTCATGTAAAATAACATGCATGCATTGCCACTGTTAGCAGCGAGACGTCATGTTTCTACTGGAGCCTGTATATACAAACGCGAGAGAACAAATCAAGCATCGCTTTACGTGTAGCGGAAGTCCCGCCTCCACTCTCGCAGCTTCGTCTGCTACGGCCGCGGTAGCTCGCCCTCTCCCACGAAGAGCTGTCCCTCGTCCTCTCCCCCTCCCCTTCATTGTCTGAATAAATACTAGAACCTCATCTGCTGACACGGAGAAAGACGACGATTTGACCGGCTGAGGATACCGTAGCGCTCAGGGAAGGGAGGGGATTGAGCAGAGGAGCAGTTTGTTACAAACAGAGTGTGTATCTGCATCTGTGTCATCATGAGCATGTATGAGAGAGAGAGAGTAAGTGTGTGTGTGTGTGTGTGTGTGTGTGTGTGTGTGTGTGTGTGTGTGTGTGTGTGTGTGTGTGTGTGTGTGTGTGTGTGTGTGTGTGTGTGTGTGTGTGTGTGTGTGTGTGTGTGTGACAGAGAGAGAGAGTGTACAGCACAGCACAACACTCAGGACAGAGAGAAACAGGGCAGATAAAAATGAGACATCCTGTTAAAATATGACCAGTTATACTAAACACTGGTCATATGAAAAACTTCAATCCCTCTTTCAAACTCGATGACAATTAAACTATTTTTGGATCACTGACTGAATGGTGCACATTGCATGCAGCGTCACGCTGGAGATCAGTCAGCAGTTAGTGCCTTCACTAAGGTGTCATGTTTCCATGACAACCAGTTGGAGCTGGAGGTGATAAAAACACACGTCTCTTGCAATCACGCCAATTGTATTAATTCCTGTTGCAGACAATAATCAGATGATTGTCTGCAACAGATGATTGTCTGCAATGAATGAATAATGAATAACAATTATTAGTGGAGGCTTCACCAGTGGAAAAGGGGATTTGCTGAATACATTCATGGACCATAATCTACTCTCCTACCCTTAATTATTCCATCTAACGTCCCACCTCAACCATCGAAAGGGGTGAGTAGAGGCAAAGGAAAGACAAGAATGGAGAAGAGAAAGAAATCACTAATGTAATAATAAGGATGACTACTGCCATAAAACACCAAAGACAAAGGAATAACAAACCCAAACCATTATCCTCACTCAAACCAAACTATAAAAGTAAGTCTTCAGGCCTTTGAACACCAAATGCTTTTTTTTCGTGCCAATTATTCACACGTTTGAAATATTTCTCGAACATACGTCCATTCAAGGCAGCATTCATGTCGGCCATGTGAAATTGCAACTTTTATTTTTTCGGATCGTGGTCGATTTTCCCGAGCTTCCTTTTCCGAAGAATTCACTGCGAACCAATCAGAACAAGGGTTGTTGATGACGTACAGTCCAAACATTTAACTCTGCAGCAGATTGCCTGATTGTGTTTGTTTTCCAAAACCCCGTTCTTTAAAAAAACATGAAACAATCACAAAATGTGTAGATGGGGGTTGTAATGGAGCTCCACTGGGACAGTGTGTATAAATCAAGCTTCAAAATAGTTTTCCCCGATGTTTGCGCTGAACCGCTGTCTCCACCGCCGCAGCAGCAGCTGAGTGTGTGTGTCGCTCTGTCGCAAACAGACCGTGATGCAATTTTTTCTTTGCATCGTGCTTGATGTGCATGGGAGAGTGCGTCGTAATTTGCATCACGTCCGGTGTGCAAAGACCTTTAGCCTTCAAACAGCCTTTTGAAAAGTGAGGCCAAAATGTCATCACTCTGCAAGATCCCGATCAAAAATGGTGCTCACAACCATAAATGTACAACTACAAGCACACACACAAATAGCAATTACTAGCTACTGCAGTCCAAACTCATAACCTTGAACTCAAAAGTAATAACAGAGCAAGAGTAGGGAGTGGGGGGAAAGCAAAGAAAAACAGTAAGCCAAAATGAGACATGAGTCTTGTTCTGTATTTTCAAACCAATGCCAGCATAAGCTGAAGCTCCGTGTTGTGACCAAGGCCATTCCCTTAAATACTTAGCATTTTCTCGAGCACGAGGAAGACAATAACCAATTGATTGTTTAATTCAGGTTTCTTTGAGTTGATTGCTTCATCAATAGAACACCTGACACATGGAGTCATTACCAAGGCCAGTGAATTAGTGTAAATAAATAGAAGATGCTGGTAAAAAGCGAGAATCATGACTGTTACCAAAGACCCTCTTTCACTGGTCAAAAAAACCACTTCATTATATGGACAAAAGTATTTGGCCACACCTGTTAAGGATTGAATTCACGTGTTTCAATCAAGTTTGAAGGTCACGAAGCACAATGTTAACACTTCAGTGTTACCTAAGACATTTTGGACAATACCATGCTTCCAACTTTGTGGCAACCATATGAGGAAGACCTCTATTCCAACATGACTGTGTCCCAATGCACAAAGCAAGGACTATAAGGAAATGGTTTCAGGGGTTTGGTGTTGAAGACTATAAAAATAATAAAGACTATAAAATAATAAATTCATAAAATAATCCCCCAAACAGATGTCAATATTGACCACAAATGATATATTTAATTCTGTCACTAATGAATGTGTATTCATCACAATCAATGAAACAATATTTTTTGAAATCCAAAACAAATCCAAATCAGGGTCTCCAAGGGGCATCAGGTGCATCATTGTCAGCACAGAGAGGGACACTGCGTTTGGTAGCGATGTTGTGCAGGACAATACAGGTAACAAAGGTTATGTTGCATGCTTTCTGTGGTTCCTCTCTCAGGTAGTTAAGGCATGCAAAGCGCCTCTTAAGAACTCCAACTTTAAAAACGCTCAATTGCACATCTTGCTCTGCAATGAGCGGTGTATTTGCTGTCAGAAAAGGGGTCATCAGCCATGGTAGGAGTGGGTAGGCACTGTCTCCTAATATTATGCCATCCGGTTGGTTGGTTTGGAGGTCTCTATATAGAGAACTCTCCCTCTCCCTATTTGAGGTCTGGTTATCCAGATTTGGTGATCCTGAAAAGGTTTCTATCCAGATCAGATTGATCCAATCCGATGTTGCTTTGAAAAAGCGGCTCAAATGTGGATTACGGATTATGGATTATGGATTACGTAATCACGGATTATGGCCCTGGGCCCGGTTTTTCAAAAGGTTTAATTTGGATAAAATTGATCCGGATTTGGTAATCAATTTTTTTGCTATCCATGATCACGTAATCCATCTTACTTTTGAGTCGCTTTTTCAAAGCAACATCGGATTGGATCAATCTGATCCGGATAGAAACTTTTCAGGATCACCAAATCTGGATGAGCTCAAATAGGATAGCAAATCAACAATATAAATATATAGATATGTAAAGAGCAACAAGTAGAATATAGAACAGCAATGCTTAAATGTTTAAATTGAGTTTTGCATGATTTTCATGCCTTAACTCCCTTAGAGCGGAAGCACAGAAGGCATTCAAGATAACCCTTGCCTGTTGTTAAGACCCCAGGGTCATGACTGCTATTTCCTTGTGTGTATGTGTCTGCGTGTGAGATGAGTTGCAGGTGTGGGTATTTGAGTGAATGATATGCGTGTATGAGTCTAGGTGGATTCTGCAAGCTGATTGTTCCTGCACAGGAGGAATCTGAATAAGAGGCCTGAACATCCCAGCTGCAATGGACTTCCTCAAACCTCTCACAGCCAGACTGCCAACAGACATTTAGTGGTTGGTTTTATTAAACCTTTATAATGGTTTGTATGATGTGTTGCTGGTGGTGTCATGGAAGTAGGGAGGAGAGAGTCTCTTTATTCTTGTTTTGATCAGGTTTTTCCCCTAGGCCTGGTCGTAACACCTGTATTGCCCCTCGTTTGTGATCGCTACCGATCACAAACGAGGGGCAATAGTTGGACAATATTATTGATTTGGATTTGTTTTGGATTTCAAAAAACAATGATGTCATTGCCATTGCATTGTTATTATAAAACAAAACATAAAAAAAAATGTTTTGATTGTGATGAATACACATTCATTAGTGACTAAATTAAATATATTATTTGTGGTCAATATTGACAGCTATTTGTGGGATTATTTTATGAAGCCAAACACTAATCACTGTAGCCTGATGGATGACCAAATCAAATTAAAACCTTATGAATAAATAGGATATCTTGGCTATACTGCATGATCCAAATAAATTTTTATTTTATTCAATTTTAAAGTTTCATTACAGTTTGGGCCTGGAATCCAAGCTGAATCCACCCTTTGGATGGGATCAGTTGAATCCAGATTTTTTGGATCAAACTGATCCCAATCCTACTACAAAGTTCTTAAAAACCCAAACTAAAGGTTTGATCTGGATCAAAACCAAGATTGGATTACTTGATCTAATCCGATTGTGTAATCCGATTTTTTCTTTTGAAAAAAACATTTTCAAGATTTCCATTTTCCAATCTGTTATCCAAAATCCGAGCGGATTACTTTAGAAAAACCAGGCCTTGGGGATCACAAACAATCATGCAACCATTTACTGTTCGTGCCCTTGAGAACGACGCTCTCTGTAAAACCCCGTGTTCTGAACCCCTGCACATGAATCAATGAAGAATCAACTTACACCTAAACTGTGCTGTGGACAACTGCAGTGCACAGAGTAACCTTGAGTGTAGCGTCAAAACAGAAGAGGCACGCGCTGAATCTGTGTGTGTTGTCTTATCACAGCAGCTAGGCAGAAATAACCTGCAATTTATTAATCTTGGCTGGAATGACAGTACGTGCTCTTTTGTATGTGTGTGTGAGTAGAATAGAGCCAGGCAAAGTGTGAGATGCTATTTAAATAGTAAAAAATAAAAAAATAAAAAAAGCTGCTTCCTGCTTAAGATCTGAAGCAGGAGTTCTGCTACATCCTTTGGGCATGCATACACTCAGAGAATGCGATGCAGTATGACTGTTTTCTCTATAATGCAGAGGGGTAACAATGCCAGCTTGGCAGTGGGATATATTTGGTGCAAAGGGGAGACTGAGAGAGACAAGAACAAGAAAAGAGATGATAAAGAAGCAAAACAGGAGAAGGGCTGAGCAGAGTGGATGAAAATAGAAAGTGACAGAACCCAACTCCAGAGAAACAGATAAGCCCAAGATAGAGCAGAAACGAGTGGGCAATGAGAGAATAGAGTAGACAGCATTTGGTCAAAGGGATAACTCACGAAGGCAGTTGTTCTCAGTGAAAAACTCTCTGAACTTGTCACACTCGTCCTTGTTGTTGCCGCTGTTGCTGCAGTCGCAGTATGGGGAGACACTGATATTGGGTGAGCGCAGGTAGTTGGGAGTCATCACTGTACCTGTTGCAGGTGGATAAAGACATTTACTCAGTCAGTTTGACTTTTGACCTTTGTTCAGGGAATAGGTTCAATAAAAAGGGATTGTCAGTGAATTGTTTACGACAAGTGACAACATCATGTGTCTGCATTTCTACAGAGGTAAATGTGCAATCGTAGACGTCAGTACAAGCAGAACCGATGTGGTTGTCTGTGTGCAGCCCACACAAAGTGCTCATTTACAGTGCATTAGCTCATCTGCTTCAAGGTTAGCAATGTTGCGCTTTAAGATGTGGTCTTCTCAACTAGTTATTCGAGTTAAAGTTTCATCAACAAGGCATTCCGACCCATATAACTGACACTTTCTGGATGTTTCCTCTTTTTCAGAAAATCCTCTGTAAACTGTAGAGATGGTTTTGCATGGCAATCAATGTATATATTGTCTGTTGAGGTTAACATGCCTCAGTCCTCTTCAATATTTAGCTTAATACAAGTGGACTTGCTTGAGATAAGTTTGAAGATGTTTCACCCCTCATCCAAGCAGCTTTTTCAGTTATGAAGAAGCCTCTTGGATGATAAGTGAGTTGCTCACAGTAAACTGAAGTAGATCATTAGTTTGTGACATAATCAGACCACGTCATGTTCAAGGTCATTTTAATAACTTAAATGGAATGTGGGATCAAGACCAACGTATACCCCCTATTTTAGTATAAATGGTGTGTGTAAATGAGCAGTATACAAGCCTAAATCTCAGAAGAAGCAGAAAAAGTATGGAGAGGGCTTTTCTGTGATATGAATAAAAGCATATTTAAGAGGCAGTTATCACCTTCCGTCATCTTCATAATACCAAAGTTAAATCACTGTTGTTTTGTTTCACTCAGTCTTACGTACTGAAGTACATGAGGCGGAGTTTCTGCAGGAAGCAGACTGCAGAGAAGCCAGAGTGAAAAATAGGCTTTCTCTCTCCGAGGGAAAGTAAATAGCTTCAGTCAGTGATTTTTCACTGCCTCAATGGATTGTTCCCTTCTTCTTGGCTGCATTCCAAAACAGGGCTTTTTGTTTTGTAGTCGGCAGGATCAACTGGCTCTGTGTGTATGCCTGGTTTGCTTTAGCCACTTATGATGACTCATTTTTGAAAGCTCATTGTTGTCACGATGGGTTGTGAGGACACTGTGCCTGCATCACATTGTGACTGAGACTCTGGGAGTTATTTATGAAACTCAATGTGTTTTAGCTTTGACCATTATTAGTGATCAGCCAGATTTGTCAAAATCCATCACAGTTTACAGTTTTTTGTTTCTTCCTCCCTAGAGGTTACCACAGTGGACTACCTGCTTTTTCAGTGATCCATATATTTTATTTGGCTGATATTTTTATGCCAGATGCCCTTCCTGGTGTAACCTTCCCATTTAGCAGAGCTTGGGACCAGTACTTGGGAGTATGATTGATGTGGCCCTCATATCAATTTAGAGTATCAAGTTATCTCAATCAACTGGAAGCAATGGGGATTGGGTACATTGCCAAGAGGTTCCCCAGCTCCTGACCTGTCAGGATTCAAACCAATCATCCAATAACAAGCCAAGCTCCCTTTATTTAAATGATGTATTTTGATTTATTTTTATTTTAAGCAAATACTTCTTTTATTTTAAGGCCAATAAAAAATGAGAAAAAGTGGAAATGTCTTGGGCTCTCTGACTGCATTCATGGGAGTAAGGGAACTCTAAGATGTATTCATTTCGAGTAGTCCCATCAAACTGGTACAGAGAAAAAAGACGATTGTTGACAAACTTCAAAGAATTACTTCAACCTAATTCATTCATTCCAATGTATATGAAGGCAGTTGAGACCATTCACGACCATTCAAAGTGAGAAATAGAAGAGTGTTTTCCCACTGACATTTGTGCATCAGTATTGCATCCTAGTGGCTATCGTGGCTTGATAATTCCTGGTAAGTCTCACCCTTGTTAAGAAAAAATGCAAAAATCCTTTGAAGAAAATCAGCAGCAAATCACAGAAAGTTAAGCGGAGTAAATGCCAAATCAAAAAACACCCTCAATGGTGAAGAGTGTGTGTAAACTCACCGATGAGGCCTGAGTATGCCAGGAGGCAGTCTGCATAGTTCTCCTTCAGACAGCCTGACAGCGATCGAGGCTCTGGCTGGCAGTTGACAAAGAAGTCAGCCAGACGTGACCTGAAACACACACACAGATCCAAAACAACATGATTAGAGCTAGAACAGATCCTTTATGAGGAATTCAGATCGCCGGTGGGACTCGCAATGCACATCAGAATGCCCGGTCCAAATGAGTGTGTGCTGGATGTCATTGCTCTCAATGCAATTAAGCGTCTTAATGGCTGCCTTCAGTGGCGTAAGATGACCCTCTTACGTATGCTGCGGCTGTTTTATATCCTGGAGTGAATGAGGCTAAAGGCAATTCTCCACTGAGTCAGCGCCCAATTTCATTTACTGCCTTCACAAATGTTTGTTTACACTTTGCCACAGGTGCAGCGGCATGTGAAATTGAAATGAGGCTTGGGTTCCCGAGAAATCCACCATTGGAAGTGAGATTGAGTGTGATATACTGGCTCTTTGACGCAAAGCAAATCCTTTTAAAGTCATGCTCCGATTCCAAAAGCCTTGATCTTCATTTATCTTCCACAATCTGGATCTGACTTTGAAAGGCTTTTTTTTTTTTTTTACTTAAGCACCTTTCAGCAACATTAACGTTGCATTTGGCATATTTAGATTCTTCCTGAAAATATGAAATGAGCACTAAATTAGACGGTTACACTTCCTCCCTCTCATTTCAGTGTGTGCACAGTATATAAATATATAAATATACGCAAGTTAAAGCTTTAATTACCTTTCTTGCATTTTTACACTTTACTTTTGTAATCTTAAAATTCTCCTAATAAGCGTACTATAAAACGTAGGATTTTGAAACTCATCATTATTTAATTCTCATATTATTATGATAAAAGTATAAGTAAGTGCTGAGAGACATGCAAGAAAGTTAAGTATAGCTTTAAGCAAACAATAAGCAATAAAAACAAAAAAGCATACAGTATAAAAGCAAACATTTGAATTATATCCTTTGCTTTTGCAAAAAAAATGTTTTAATGTTGATTGTGCTATGTTTTATTCACTATAACAAAAGTAATAGATATGTCTTGGAAGCAATCCATATCTTTTTTCTTTTTTTTTTAAAGTTTGCATCCTTGCATTGGAACATCACGATCTAGTATTGATATTTCATTTGTTGATGTTCCACATTTTAAATCAATTACACAGTGAATATCAAACTGATATGGCAATATCTGTCAGATTTTTTATTTATTTTTTTTAACTCACAATGACATGTTTTCCTATATCATCCAGGCCTATTTAAAATACACAAATCATATTTTTGCCATTAAAAAGTTCCCCAAAGAGAAGATATTTGTTTATCTGTCAGTTATGAACCAAAACACACCCACTCTCAAGTATTATGCACTGACAAAGTGATCTATTTCATCATGCAAGCCAGTCTGCTGCAGAGCAGAGCAGAATGTGGCGACAGTCGACAACAGCAGCACGTAAACTGCAGCTGACATATGGTGAGGGAGCGAGGGTGGAAATGTGTGCCTGTAATCTGACAAATGGACCAGGCTGGAGGCTGCTCTGCACTCAGACCTGTTGTACCGAGTTGGGCATATGTCTGATGTAAAGAGCACACTTCGGAGATAACAAAACAGGAGTGATGGAAGAAAGGAAGCAAGGACAGACACTTGAAGTATGAGTTTACAGTTGTTTCGCTGTTCACTGTTAAGGAAGGGGAATGGTGGAGACAGGGAGAAAGAAGTGACTGAGGCCACAGGCCAATGGAGCTCATTTATGATGCCAAATGCTTCCATTTAATTCCAGACAGCTACAAGACTGCTGACATGCACACAAGCACACACACGCACGCGCACACACACACACACACCCCCGCACACACACACACACAAACACACACACAGGTTTACATAACTATGCTTTTAAGGACTCTCATTGACTTCCATTAATTTGGACAGCCTTACAAAAGCATTATCCCTAGCCATAACCAGTTAATGCCATGGTTCTCAAACAGGAACAATATAAGCTTCTCCTGGTGGTATTTGAAGAAAAATCAGAAATACTGTCCGATCCGGTGTCGGATCTAGTCAATGTGTCAAAGTACACCGGTTGAGAACATCTGCGTTAACGGCTGCGTGTCAGGTCTGCTCAGTTACAGAAGGTCAGAGTCGATACACAGCACTTCTTTTTCTGGCTGATGCCGAGAATGGGTGAATGGCAAAACTGTAGTGTAAAGGCCCTGGTATACTTCCACGCACATTGTGTGTCAGGGACCTGTAGTAGCTGACTTCACCAAGATGTCTGGACGCAGGAAATAGGATGTATTCCTACCAAAGAAGAAGAGAAGATGGACACGTCAGCATAAAGGTCCGTCGGGCAGGGGAGTCGGGGTGTCAGCTGGTCCGAGGGTTGCCAGGTTCGAGGCTTGGTTGACTATTCTTGGTGACTACTTCTTCTGTTGTCGAAATGTTCTTTCTGCTTGGTGAATGGGGCTTACAGTATATTCCACCTTTTGTGGAGTGGAAGTTCAGTTCGCGCATGAGCTGTCCCGCGCCCCTCAACATGCATTTTGCATACAGCTCCAAAATCTGCACATGCAGTCTGTCCGTTGATGTTTGTGCAGAAGTATACCAGGGCCTTAAAGCAGATTTGGGTGGTCATCAAGACTACAAAAGCGCTATAAAATATAGAACATTTACCATTTATTTACATGAACAGACATAACCCTTTCCCTATAGTAACAGAATGTCCTAACCTTAACCTAAACCCAATTTTAAGCCCGAATTCTAAAATCAGCCCTTTTAAATTATGACAGAACACGCCAAAATGGCCCCACTTTTACACTTCCATACTTCCTGTGGTTTATATGGTTTTTGGTCCTCACAAAAATATACAGTATATATACAAGTACTCTCTCTCTCTCACACACACACACACGCACTGCAGAAAAGCAGAGAAAGCATTTATAGACAGAAAATTGTAATTTTGTGATGGAAATCACAAATCACCCTCAGTTAAGTGTATGTGTGTGTGTGTGTTTGTTACTCCAGGCGTGAAGCCAGACATTATGCCTGTACAATATGAGAGTGTGTCCATGGCGTAGGTTTGTGTGTGTGTTTTTGTTTTACATTTGTGAGTTTGTTGTTGTGTGGACTGGACTGAGGGGATTTGCTTCATATCTGATAAAAAAAAGTTAATTCCTCAAAAGACTGAATGGTTTTCAGCATTACGACTTTAGGGTCTAAGTGTGTTTCGAGTCCATCCTCAAGGAAACTCCTCTTAAATGACCAGAGCAATGGTATGGGGCAGGCTTTTTAGACCTAGAAAACTGTAGACAATGAAGAAGCAATGACCTGCTCCTGCATCTACCAACAAACTGCAGAGTTAGCACAATGCTACATGCTATAGCAGTGGTGTTGCGAGGTTTTCAATGTAATGTGTCTGAACAGTGTTCAGCGCCACCCTCCCATGGAAAACTAGTTAGACTATCAAAATCAAAAATATCCAACAGGCTAACACTGCTAAAGTTGCTAATGTTGCTAAAGTTAGACCCATAGACTGTGGGTCGCTGCACTGATGCACCTAAACAGATGAACTGAAAGCCGTTATTCACTTTGCAGTGACACATCAAAGTAGCTTAATGTCAACATTAACTGATTATAGGGGAGTATTTAAAGGTCGATTATAGCATTTTGAAAGGCAAACCCTGGGTAAAATAAAGAAAGCAGCTCCGTGTGTGAAAAACAGTGATTGAGACACACTGTTCAATAAGAGATGAGGAAGGAGGGAGGAAAAATAGACTGATAATCAGAGAAAAGTAACTTTGTGATTTGAGAATAGAAATAAAGAAAACAATAACAAGAGGAAAGTACATGTTAGTCCAACTGAAGTGCTTTATATATCTTTTGCTTTGTAGGCCTGTTTTATTTTGCGACAACATTTTCTATAACCCATCCATTTCAAATTGACAAAAAAAAAAATCTAAATATTATTTCATTATAATATTGATCTTGTTGAGTGTACAAGACGTCCACAATTTTTTTTAAACAGTAAATTGAACTTAACCATTAAACCAACTACACTTGTTTGACATCATGATGTTTTCAACCTCAGCTTGAACAATTTATCTCTATCTGGGTCTCCCAAGATTTTAATGTCATCCCTTTTTTTTCTGTCCAATAAAGGTATAAAACTGCCCTTCAGTACAAAAACATGAGTTTGTACAGTTGAAGTGTGTGTAGACTCTTACTTGCAGATGTAGTTGGTCTTGCAGGAGCCCTGCAGCTCCAGACAGTTGGGTTTCTGCTTCTCTTCATACGAGCAAACGGGCACGATGGTCTGACGCCTGCGCTCCGAGCACGCCGTCTGGTCGCTGAGTGGACAGGAGCAGTACAGCATGCCATAGCTGTGCTTTGGTGGAACCTGTTGAGTTCAAGATTCAATGTTAGTGAAGGAATCGAAAGGGTTTTGTTGAATCGAAAATGTTTATTCGTAGTGTACTATGATCTTAGGATGTCCTTCATCAGATCTGGAGTCCACCGACTCCCCAAGTGACCACACTTCCAATAAAACAAAATCACCAAATATCCTAACATAACATAATAGTTGCAAGGCTGAAATATTATTTTTTTTCATGTAGCTTTGGAAAAGATTTCATAGATTAATTTGTTAAAATGTCCCAATTTGCTCCCTAGCCTCAAAAGAGTTATTATATCCATTGTTTTTTCTAATGCTAATGTCAAATGACACTGTAGGAAATGGGGCTCAAAGTCAAACTGAAACTGAAGATAGTTACATCTCCAACACAACAAAAATAAAGTGTAAGGTTTTAAATACATATAATTAACTTTCAAACTGCCTAGAGAATATCGGCATTAATTGCTGTAATAGTGGAAACATCTCTGGCGTTGAATGACTGATTCAAAGTCAAAGTTAAGTGCTGGAAAAGCAAGCCCAGAAATAAAAAGGCCCACATGATTATTTATTGCGATTTTGACAACCCCTTAAACTTATCCACTTCAAAACTGCTCTTCCTTTTTCAAGCAGGTCCTTAGTGATATACATCCGAAAACGTCCAGCGTGTGTTTTTCCTTTGTTTCTTTTCTTGCCTTGTCAAAGAACTGCCGCAGGGCCTTGTGACATTTCCTCTTGTTGCAGATTTCGGCAGTGGAGACGCGGCTGGTGCAGGGGCTGATGTACGCCGAGCGGTACTTCTTGCACGTGTCATTTAGGTTGCAGGCCTTGGCCGCGTTCAGACAGTTGTTCTCTCTGGCCACTGCTGGCTCACCTATAGATGAGGAGAGAAGGAGAGTAGGAGGGAGGAAATGAGGAAGATAAAGAGGGAAGATAAAAAGGGGGAAGGGTGTGAATAATGCAGATGCTATCAAGACAAATCATGACATGCACTAAAGTTAGGACATTACAACTTTATACCTCATAATATTTTCTGAATTAGGGTGAAAAAAGGAGAATATTTCATCTTGAATCTGTTTTGTTTGTCCTATTTTATTGTCCTAACTACACAAATGCCACATTTAGCAAAGAAATAGCATTTTTTCATAACATTCACAGTTTTTGACAAGTGAACATTTGTCACAAGGAGAGACATTACAGTCTCCGACTCGAGTCGTGTTTCATCATGTATTGAACTCCTTTTATGATTTCATAACTTTATCATGATGCTGTTTACATCACATCTTGATGACCACTCAAAGCTGCTTCACACAGTAGTTTCACCTGCCACCCACTCACATAAACATTTACTGTTAGAGCCGTATAGAAATGGTGTTTCTTATATGTAGCTCATTTGAATAGTAATTAAAAGTAATATATAATTCACATTTGGCATTTGGTCATGTTTAGCACTTGTTAAAATGGTATTATTATTGTTGTGTTATTTCCATTAAAAGGGTTTAAGGCTCGTTTAATTGTCCTGCTGTTGTCAAGAACAAGGTGAACTGCATTTTCCCTCATTGGGCCTCGCATGCTCTCGGTCCGCAACTTGATGTAGCAGGGGGAGGAGCAATAGTTTTCTGATCATAACTGTAACTATAGTATTGTCACGTACATAGTTTTGCAACTGTTGGCTTTGTGGAATAAATGTTGCCTATTTTACAGCAGTCTCACTTTTTCCTTGCATTTAACGAGTCAGACACTTCACGTCCTGAAACAGTGGCAGTTCTCAACTACATTTTACGATATACAGCACATCTATCATAGTTGTTTTCATGATGCCAAGTTGGGTTGGATGTCTTGGCATATAGAGTGGAGGCGTCAAGCAGGAATAAAAGGAGTTAATATCTTGCTGAAGTTCATATTATGTGTTGTTATATTAGATTTTTGTTTTATTTTAAATTTGCTCTGAAATACCAATGTGTGCATCAGCTATCATACATCAGTGAGTGAAGGACATATAACACGAGATCATATCATTACCAGACAAAAGCAACTTGACATGATAGTCTCAGCATTTTCACAGCAGAGAGTGAAGAAAAGAGTGAACGAGTCACAGCAACATAATGATGTTTTCGCACAGCTACAGCAGATAAACCCGCTAACATATTCCTCTGCCTGTGTCTGTGTATGCGTCTCCTCATATGAATGTTTGTTTTCTGTCTGCGCTGACTTTGAGCAAGTGCATTCATTTCTGCTGAGTAAGAGCAAGGCTCAATTTCGCTGAGTAAGAATAAAGGACCCAATTTATAGTCACACTTATTGCTTGGCCCAATTCAAACACTATTGCATTTGTCAATAGACGGTGTGATGGGGTAAAATAAGGTGGCTTCTTAGATGCTTCGTAATTCTCTCTTGAAAAAATTGTAATTCAATACAGGAAAAAAACAATAACCAGAATAAAAACAAAAAATTGTTAGTGTTTACAAAAGAACACAGATCAGTAATTATGAGCAATTATCTGCTCCATTTCAGTAGAGAAGTACTTTGCTTTTACTTTGGTCTCACTTTTGTCGGTCTTGGTCTTTTTTTTACTCGATATATGCATAAAGGGATGGTTCAGTTTTTATTTTATGGGGTACTGAGTCAGTCAGCACTGATTTTGCCATGCACACTGATGTTGGGACCAAATGTTAGGAACACTATATTTTTGTCTGACTGGTTTCATCGAGAAAAATGTGGTATAGGTTCTTGAGAGGGGAATCAGTGTAATTTCCAGACTCCTGCACCTTTTTTTTTTTTACAGTTTTAATTATCTCTCCAATTCAACATCCTGAAATAAAAAAACATGAACTGATGACTGAAACAACAACTGTGCTAGCCGCTTAGCCACATACGACCAAACACCTGCTTCACCACCTCTTCTCTCTTGTCAAATGAAATCAGTCTGGCTATTGGGTTCTTCCACTTTGACCACTTTCAACTCCAGTCTAGACCATGCTATTTCGTAACACAAGCCTAAGAGACAAAGCAGACGTAGAAGTAAGATTTTTGCAAATGTAACCCTTAGAACACAGAGCATTTTGGCTGTTTTTTCCAACTACATTTAAACGTACAGTATATATAGATGGTATAAGAATGTGCAATATTTTTTGATGAGGCAATCTGATGAAAAAAAACAAAAAAACAGCTTTTCACCAGCTATATAAACACACCTGAGGAAATATGTCACAGTTCAAAGTTCACTTGGCTCGATTTTATGAACAAAAAGAAAAAGAAAACATTCTATTTTGTGTCTTCTGCACAATTATTGCTACTTTATATCACTTTTAAATATGCAATATATAAAATGAATCATAACTTTGACTCAACAAAAAGTAAGAAGATGAAAAAAATATACATACATTTTGACCTATAAACACCCCCACCCCCACCCCCCACCCCCCAGGATGTCCATATAAGGAGTTGTGTATTATTCTCACTGGGAAGGAGCCACAACTAATGAGATCAGTGTGCTTGAATCTGTCAATGATAAAATCGCAATTCTGGAAATACTCCACTCGCCAGTCACAAATTCACAACTCGACATGCTACAGATGGAAAACCAAGAACTCAAACACTACACTGACCAACTGAATGGAACTCATATCAAACAAAAACATATGAAAGAAACCATCCTGGACCATCAGAGCCGCACGGCAACCTCGTCTTGACAGGAATTCCAGAAAACCCATATTGAAAACCCACGTAAAAGTAACAAGTACCCAAGTAAAACTCACACACCACAACAACTAAAATGTAATAAGGAAAGATCACTCATAACAACAATTAAATACTCAGCAGGGAACATCAGCAATGAACCACACACCATAAATAAAATCTTCAGACAATGTTACACAGAATTGTACAGTAGCAATGAGGGAAAAACCCAACAGAAATAGAAAACTTCCAAAACAACCTCACACTGCCATCTTTAACAAAAGAACTGGCAGACATTTTAGATTCCCCATTAACTCCAAATAGCACAAAAAAACATTGTCTATCGACAAAGCCCCTGGACTGGATGGATTCCCCAATTAAGTCTATAAACCCTTTGGCAAACAATATCACCACTTTGTGTGAGAATGGTGGATAACATTTATTTGTTTGGGACAATCATTTACACAGTGGATCATCTATACAACAAAAGCAGCAGTTACAACAAATAACACTATGTCCCCAACTAACGTTCACACTGTACTGAGGGACTAGACAAGGATGCTCACTATCACCATCACTGTTTTCATTGATCCACGAGAAGCAGCAATCCACCAAATCAATATCACATGTATCCTATTATTCAGGATTAAATAAGGCCTGCCAAGTTTGGAAACATCCATTACTGAATTCAACCCCACACTCAAAACCCTCCAATTCAGTATTGTCTTCAATTTGTATTAGGGCAGGCCTATTCAACTCGGGCCCGTCGGTCAGTTATGGCCCTTTTTCATTTTCTTACAGCCTATAAATTAAGCTAAATTTATGATAAAACTCACCTCTGAGCTATTTTATTTTAGTCTCAACAGCTCTCATCTGATTTGGGTACATCTGCACATTACGTTATGCAGCGCTGTGTCTGTCCTGTGTCGGAACAGCACATCACCTGCTCCCTCTCTCTCGTCTCCACTGTGTCTCACAACGATATTTCTGCTGGCTGTGATGCGTTCACTGATGCTCGTAAAATCCGCTCGCTCACTGTTGCTCTCCTCTCACAGCGTCCACGCACACGTACACATTGTTCTGTCTCGAAATATTGGTAGGGACAACTGGCTTTTTTATTGTTTTGACAAATGTTCTGTGTGGCTCACATATCACCAGCTATTTTCTATTTTGGTTCACTTACTTCTGAAGTTGAAAAGCTCTGATTTAGGGCATTTCATCAACATGTGAAATTGTGTTTTATTTAATATCGCACATAAGGAGAGATTCCCAGCCCTATTCTGCATTTGCAAAGACCTCACCCTCAAAAATCAATTTAAATGGGGGAGACGATAGAGTTACAAAATTTGCACAGAAGCCGTACCAGGGGCGGGGGTAAGGGGGGCCGGAAGCAAAGGCATCCGAGCATGTTGTGTTGTGGGCAGCGCATGGTGTAAATGTGATTATTAATACAATTTAACACATCAAGAAAAGACAGGAGAGCTTACAGAGGGACAGAGAAATCATGGGGGAGGGGGTGAGTTGAGGGTCCTGTGACATGTTAATTGTCAGCAGAGAATATGCTGTTTGCTTTCACAGAGAGTAGGAGAGGAGGAGGCGGTTCCTTTCCAAAACCTGACAAGAGACACTGCTGACTTATTTAATTAAATATTACTCATTCTGGCCCACCGCCAATGTGAATGCAGGACTGATACGGGTTCACTTAAAGACGGCTTCACACTGCATGGAGGCTTTAACATTTTGCAATCTGGATGCATCACACATTACGAGAATCTCAAATGTTCCCAAACATCAAGATATTATCAAAACTGAATAAGAACATGGTTGGGGGAGATGCAGTCAACACAGCAATACATGTACACATCCACCAGTGGATGTTCTCACATGTTCGGTAGCCTTCTCCTCCAACTCAGTTGTCCACCACATTCATACAGCTGTATTTGTTTGTGCTTATTCAGAAACCCAACTTTATGTGAGTGTGAGATGGGTTGCAGGTGTGCATGTGTGAGAGTCGAGGTGGATTCTGGGAGCTTGGTTCCGCACAGGAGGTTCCAGTCTCATTGGCCCCCAGGTCATTTGAGGCCCTAACTGAAGTGTCCACCATGAAATTACTATCAGCTCTTTGCAAAGCTTCAATTGACATATATTTGTCATTAGGAATGGCTCAATATCACTTGTTCATGTTTGATAGGGATACTGATATCACAATCTGGAATATTTATCAATGCTGATTAATTTGATCCATTCTTTTTCACATTTTTTTATTTACCGAACTGTTAACAACACACTTGTGCTGATGCATTTACCATAGCAAAAGCTAGTCATGTCAAAATATGATCAAAAAAGGAGTTTTTGATCGTATCAGATTTAAGATTCGAGTCAGTGATGTCAGACCGATACCATCCCTGCACACAACATATTACATAACATATGCACTGGTGCCAGAAAAACAAATCCCACATCCAGAAGAATTAGGCCAGATTGTGGGAAAGCATCGCTTCACCATATTCTGCTTGGACATGTTTCATCCTGAGACTCCTCTCTCCTACTTTCCAGCCCTCACTTCTGCCTTTAATTTCCTCCTTTCCGGCAGATTTCCTAATCAAGCTTTGTCTGTCTCTTTCTCTCTGGATCATACACACAAATATCATGTTGCTTGTTTTGCCTGATTTGTAAAAATTGGTCAGTACTGCAACCTTAGTTCAGATCCAGAAAGTCAGCATAGTTCCATTTTAACTTACTTTACTGTAAGACAAATGTGTAAGAAAGCTTCATCTTCTTCATACATGATATTTAAATAAGGAAGAAAAATTATGACGAATAGATTTAAACAGTAGACGAAAGGAAAAAAGTAAGAGAGCCAATGCTTGCTATAGGTTTGCACAGAGTTTTGCAGAGGTCAGAACAAGTTGCCATTTTAAACCATTATTTCTCACAGAGGCTTCACTTTTTCTCCTCATTCTGCCTGAGTGCCTCAAGAACATCTTTTCTGTGATCATTTATCTTCAGCAGCACCTAAAGGAGTCCAGGATTTAATGTACGTGAAGCTGATAGAGCACTTGGCCCCTCCATCCTTTTTATATCACCAGTTTTGCTGTTATGCACTGCACTCTCTCATCTGAGCCGACATCGGCTTGACAAACAGCACATCAAAAAAATCGTTAGAAACAGGTGATTTATTGTCTCCTTCACTCTCAAAACAAAAATGAAGCCTCCTTTCACCTGACAGCATGAACATGGCACCTGTTCAGTATCACACTTCACTTGAAAATAATGTGGAACTCTTCAGACCTACTAGTGAGAAATATGTCAGACTTGTACAATCAGGCTTTCAAATCTGTGAAAGACATCTATGACATCTTATGTCATCTATTTAAAAGACATTTCTTTATAAAGATGAAGATTTACTTGACCCTGGGTGTCTTGAAAGGCACCTTCAAATATAATGCATTATTATTATTTTTCTGTGCCTTTAATGGTTAAAATAAGCAAAATAGTGAAACCCTTTAAGTCACTGAGACCACAGTATGGCAGGAGACCCCCCAACCTCTCTGTGTCCTACTGCGCCCCTAGTGTCAGCAAATACATCTGCTGAACTCCCTCTGCACTCTTAGCATATGGCATTTACTCTCAAACACACACGCACCCACACACATGCACGCAAGCAAGCACACACACACACACACACACACACACAGTGTGCTGCGACAGGGCCCACACAGGGTTGGGGCCGGGCCATCTGGAGGCCTGGTAGGAGAACGAGGCCCCCCGTGTGGCTCATGTTTCCGATTCTGCCTCAAATTGATTATCATGTCGCCTGCTTCCTCCAGTGCTGCTGCACCTCCACCCCCTCTTAATTTCAATTACCACGACAAAGGGTCGAATCCTGACCTCACCCCCCCCCCCACACACACACACACACCACTCCTCATGTCTTTCTGCTCATCTTCTCAAATTTTTTTAATCTCCTCTTCCTAACTTTCCTTTAAGACCTTCCCTTAAAATCTCCCTCCTCCTCTCTGGCTCTCTGGTCCTCGTTCATGTTTCTGGATTATCCATGTGGCTCTGGGTGTATTCCAATCATTACCTCCCTTCCTCTTTCTTCATCATCCATCTCTAAACTCTCTTTTGGCTCTTGTTACTTCCTGTGTCTTTCTTCCCCTCTGCCATCTGCCCTGACTTTTTTGTTCATTTAATGACATTCACTAACCTTTCCAAGACTCAAAAGTCCCACAATCAGTGGCAGAAAGAAAATAAATAATATGCCAGTCTTTGTGAACAATGCATGATCAAATATTGGCGGTTCTGAAAATACATGACAAAGACATCTCATACTTACTATAGTTTCTGTGTTAGTCTATTCAGTTTTCAGGCTTCCACTTTTCCCAGAAGGAAATAGATTTTTGTACCATAATTGATATTGAATACCATGAGAAAACCTGAGCATATAGCAGATGACAGCAGATCCATTAGACAGTTAACATGATTGAATGTCCTTGGTGGAGCTCATGTTGTAAAGTTGAAATGGTACAACATTGAGGAACATATGCATATGATCATTCCCAGTAAAAGTGAAACATTTTAATAGTTTGTGAATTTAAGTGAACCCTTATCTGTTTAAAGCTCACTTTTCATTTCTGGTGACAAAACATCTACTGTATTATGCAACATAAAGGTGGAAATACCTGTAAATTGAGCCAAAAGTCAAAGTTTGGGACTGTTAGTGTGGAACTTTAAAAGTACTAAAAAAATTGGTAGTACTTAGCCACCAGGTGGCAATTCATTCATTAGTAGACATTTTCCGGTGGATCTCAATCACTACTTTCTGAGCTTTAATAAAAGAATATGATGTAAATTTTGTAAACGATGTTCCCATTTAGAGGAACAAGGATGATAAGTACTGTGTGGCTCACATAAGATAAATGACAAGTGGATATGATTGTGATTGACAGCATGTACCCTCCAATAGGTGCCTGTGAACTTCTAAAATTGTTTCTCAAACTCACATGGTGCCAGTGAAAGCACACATCTTGGGGCTTTAAGAAATAAAAAGCCCCTAACACGAGTTAATTAAAATGCTGTTGCTGCTATTGTTACAGCCTGGGTTTAGTAAAGGATTTTGTTGTATTTTTTTTTACTATTTTTATTATATTTTTCATCTCTCTATCTATGAATGGCATTTCAAATAAAGTCCATTCCCCTTTCCTCTGTATTGAATGGTTGATGTTATTAAACAGGAAATGTAATTTGTTCATTCTGCTGATATTTCATGTAGGTACATTTGATCTGTCCTGATCTTAAGCTGTAGATATAACCTGATTTCTCAAATGATCATCTACATTTTGTGTGTAGACAACTTGCCTGCACACACATCTTGATTATTCATTGTGTAAATTACTTTCCTTTCACCTCCTTCCCCACTTAGAAAAATTACAACACCGTCAGATTCAATAGAAAAATCTAACATAATAAACAAGGCCTGGGGTCTTTTCCCTGCAAAACTTGCACTTTCCATCGTTCTCTGTTGATTATCAGTGCTGAGTTACACTGTCGTCCGCTTTAATGGGCTTCTCGTATGAAAGTGCAAGAGTTGCAGAAATGAAGAGAGTGGAGGGCTAAGGGAGGAGTGAAGAGAGAGAGCCTTTCCCTTTCTGTGTTTTATTCCTAAACTCCCTTTGTTGTTCTTTGTTTTGATGCTTTTTTTGATTCTCTGCCACACTGTTCTCCTCTTTCTGTGTGGTTAATAATCTCCCCTCTTCCTCCCAACACTGTCCCAGTGCAATAAAGCCACATGGTACTTGGTGCAGCAAACACCATAACTCACAGTTCCTGGTAATTGATCCCTGTAGTGCAACAGTCTCTTTCTATCCTTCCCTTTCCATTCAATTCCATCTATATCCACTCCTCCTCCATCACCGCTCGCCATCTCCATCGGCGTCTTTCCTCCGACTGTGTTGAATTTATTGAGCTTTATTGGCGCGCGTTCCAATAAAAACCTGCCAAAGAAAATGATTCCTGTGTATCCTGCTAGCCGTTTTTTCGCTTTCAGTCGGCTGACATGTCATCCCGCTGCAGCATTATATTATACTTCTGCCTCCATCAACAATACCATTTACCTCATTTCACACTCATTTCAACCCGTCAGACCAGGTCCTGACAGACACACACACCTGAATACATGATATGATCTCAGAAACGTGTTACATCTTCCTATTTCACACATGAAACATGTATTTCTTGCCTGAAATTTCACATTTGGCCCAAAACTTGTCCTCAAACAGGGGGATAAGCAGTCCTGGTGGGACTGATGGAATGAGGAGAAGTACATCTCTTAGGCGAATTGTGAGTGTTGGCATAAAATTTCTCTCACCTCAGCTTTATGTTGTCCCTCAATACCACCCCAACCTTATTTCTTTTTGGACCCCTCTGGTCTGCCTTTGCAATATCAACACGCTATAAGCTGCCTGCCCCCTTCCAGCTAAGTGCTTCACCTCAACACCATTGGAGCTGCATGAACCTCTGCTGACTTAAATCCCAGATGCTCTCCTGTGATTACTCTTCTTCTCAAAATCAATCCAATATTTCAAACTGGGTGCTTACAGAGTAAAGGCTTAAATGCTTAAATCCTAGGTCAGCTCCTGTTTGAAGGTCCAATATGCAACATTCTGACCACAAGATATCACGGAGCAAATATTCCAGCTGTAAAATTGTTGTCGAGTTTACGGAGGTCCTGAGGAAAAAGTGATGTCACACTTCTGGCAGTTGCATTTACAGACCTGCTGGAAAGACTAGAGCCATGTTTGAATGTTTCGTTCAAATGAGGTTGTTTACCGTTGACACAAGACAAGCCAATTACATTCCTCGTCATATTCTGGACCAGTTAGGTCTAAGTTTTTCTAAAAGTTTTGAGTTCGTAATGCGAGTTACGCTTGAAAGCAACAGTTAACACAGTTAGTAATGAACTGTGCATCTCACTCTCACACATATGGAAAGTGAAGGAACATGTGTCAATAAATGTGGCTGTTGTAATTTTCTAGGAGCAATGGTGTCTAACGACTTTTGCCTGGGGTCGTTTAAAATGGAAGCAACAGCCAAATCAAAAGACAACTCTTGTAGCCGCCATGTTGATTGTAATATACAAAAGCTGCTGGACATAACCTCTATGTTGTTAAGCCCATCTCTAGTGTGCCACAGGAAAATCCTGCTTGTGATTGGTTTACTTTGGTCAAAATGACGTCCTTGCCAGAACTGTTTGCAGGGCGAAATCAAATCGCTAGCAGACTCGGCTGGGTTCACCCAAGCTTGAGCAGCTCATGCTGCCCAGTTGAGTAGTGGTAGAATGTACAGTACAAATGGCAGAAAGTACTGTAGTTCTAAGTGTCCAGTTTGAGTTGACTCACAATATTTACTTCCAAAGAAAGCTTGTTCTTTGGTCATTTTGGCTCCAGACGAAGAGAGATAGGTTATTTGTTGATTTGGTATTTCTGTGATGAAAATATCCAAAATAACCTGGACTCAAAAGTAAGTTGATGTATGATTCACATCTATTTTCACTTAATTCAAGACACAATTTGAATTCTCTTGTAGTGTCTGATGTCACCATGTTTGTGTAAGTGTGTGAGACAATCATTGTCTACAAATAAATCAAAGTATTTTGACTTATCCCTGTCCAGTGGTCGCTGCACTAGGAGTATAGTAGATTTGGCCCCCTGTGGCTGGCGTCAATTTAGAGTGTCCAATTAACAATGAGCAACGGGAATGGGTACCTTGTTCAGGGGTACCCCAGCCCTTGACCTGTCGGGCAACATTCTGGTCACAAGACAATTTCCCTTTCCAGTTGGCCTTGGGCTGACCAAATGTATTGCATACTTAATAATGTAAAAAAAAAAAGAGAGAGACTCTTGCTGGTCAGAGAATTTCAGCTGAGAAGGCAGTCACTAATCCACCCTGAGGACAGACTACATTCATTAATGCTTGGCCACAGTTCTTGCTCAAACAACCACCAAAGGTGTCTTTTGTGATCAGATCTGACAACGCATTAGCAGTGATTGGATGCATTCAGATCTAAGCTTAGCACTGCACATGATTGGATCACGCAGGTTAATAACCGGTCTGAACATGGTCTTTGTGCTGATGCGAGTCAAACTGAATTATGTTGCTGGGACAGGAGACTGACAAGATGCACGTCCCTGTTTGCTGTGCTCGATTCACTGCAGTGCATTCAACAAATCAAAACTTAAGAGGGAGGGGGATACACATTTTTTTTAAACTTGAGAAAGTAAAAGTACAAGGAGAATGGGAGGGAGAGGAGGAGGAGGAAGGGAGAGAGAGAATCGCCTTGGCTTTCCACAGTGATGAATCTTCAGCAAGGCCAGTTTCATTACACGTCTGCCAGCGTGGAGATCAGCCGGTAAGAGCAAGCCCTGTGGGGCCCCAGCAGAAATATATGGCTCTTTAATAATCTCCACAAACACAGTACTGTACTGTATGCTACACCACCACCGCACTGCTCCTCGTCTCCACTCCTCTGGATTTAAGTCTGTGACCACGAGTCACCTGCAGCGAATGCAAGAGTACGTGTCATGTATTGAATTACTGTGTCTGAGGAGGTCATTACAAGATATCCAAAATAGTATGAAAAAAAAGGATAGAAAAGGAGCATGAATTGCACTTTTTATGTGGCCATAAAACTCCTACACAATAAAACACAATAAAAGTAACACATTAGAGTCTTATTGTTGCATCTTAAAAATGCTGGTATAAAATAACACATTCATCTATTTTGTTTAAGAGTAAGCTCAGACTTGATACATGACACAAATTAGCATGTTGGTAATTTGTGTCATGTATCAAGTCTGAGCTAACTAAGGTGTCACCCCTGTCAGGGGGTAAACTTCTCAGTTTACCTGTCAAGAGGTACGGTGACCTAATCTGCAAAATCTGCAAAATCCATCATTGACACAAGGAAACCCACTTAACAAAAGGCTCACCAAATAAAATGGATGCTCATGTAAGTCTACGATATATGTTGACCACTTCATCTTGCTGTCAGGCATCATTGTCTGACCTCACATTTTTCTTTACTTCTCACTTTCCTGCAAAGTCCATGGTTCAAAATGGCTTGCAAGGACACAGGAGTTGATTTTTTCTTATTTTAACAATAAGATATTATTATTGTTTTTTTCTTTCAACACACATGCAACAATATTATTTGGAGTTAGATTTTTACACCAAGGCAAAAATAATAGTGCAATACATGGTAAGTTTTTTTTTTCTGGCCTTGATGGTAACTCAAAACTGCTTTATATAACAGTTTTGCCATTCACCCATTCACTCACCTTTCATCCCCATTCATGCACTGCCAGCACAGCCATTAGGAGCAAATTAGCTTTCTTGGCATGTAAAGTGGAGGAGCCAGGAATCAAATCCACAACCTTACAGTTGAGAGATGACTCATTCTACCACTCTACCATTCTACCACTCACCCACCGTCACCACCGTATATCAGTCCTCTAACCCTAACCCTGTATTTTCATTACTATGAGTCCCGTCATTAATTGTTATCATGATTTGGCTGAGACAGAGAAACCAGATGCCAGAAACCATTTTCACTGCTCACCTGGCAGCAACAAAAGCATGACTCCTCTTTCACTTCTGCCACTGACCATAACATTAAAGGTACATAGCAAACACTACCAGTAAAACTTTTATCACCAATACCCCAGACCAGAAACGTAAATGTTGTTTCAGTACATCAAAGCAAATGTGTCATCTCACCGCCTTACTCCTGCTGCCACCCTGATATCTGGACAATACCCTCGGTAGCCATCTCCTCCCCTTTAATTTATTCAGTCATTCTGTCGGAACCGTGCTCCTTCCACTGGTTCCCAATTCATAGCTCCTGTCCCCCGCTCCCAAGCCTCCAATATCTCCCGTTACCATCACCCACCTGCGCTCCCTCTCTGAACATCAAACAGTCCATGCTGGAGATGGATGTGGACATCGAACAACTGGATAGCCTGTTTACTCTTCAGTGAGTACAAGTTGCGACACAGGCACATGGCGCATGAATGTATTCAGCAGCTTACCTCAGAGTCTGTCAGATTGATTTACAATAGTGGCAGCAATGTGCCAATGAATTTGTTATGCAGCCAGCAGTGGAGTGGAGTGGAGTGGAGTGGAGTGGAGTGGAGCTGGGCTTACTGTTTATCGTGGAGCCACAATTAGTCCTGCAGGTTGCCTTGCAGGTGTACATGTGTTGGAGAGTGAGCAGGAAGATGAAGAGATGTAGACAAAGACAGCCAGCAGGGGACAAAGAAACGAGGGCATGGTTCCTGGTAAACTGTTAATACCTAAGTTGGCCATAAGAATTTGAACGAATTCGGAGAAAGAGAGGAAATGTTCTCTTGTTTTTCGACCCACTGTCCAAGTCAATCAATAAAAAACATCAACACACTCCCCATCCATCCATATCATCCCGTGCAGCCTCAGTTAGAGAGCAATAACACTCCAGGTTTGCTGACATCAGCCCATATTTCTGATTTGGGTGAAACCTGTCCAGCATTTTTCCTTTATGACAGCTGAAAGCAGTCTGGCAGTCCAGGAATTTAAGATCGATATGAGGAATAGCAGCACAGTCAGCTAGCACGGCACTCCAGCAGTGGAGAGAGTGGAAAAAAAGAGGGGAGACTGTTGAGTATGGTTTAATAGATTAAGGGGAAATACAAGCATTCAGATCAGTCAGCTCCACGCGTTGACTGAAATATCTGAATGAATGAGAAATAGGTTATAATTTGTAGATCTGTCTTCAGGGATTGGACAAAGATGATTCAAGATAAATGTACTTGGAAAGAAAGATAGCTGAGTGGTTTTATGCTTCTAGCCTTAAAACATACATTACATCCAACCCAGGCACCCTATGGAGCAAATGGCTGCTCAATAGGCAACATATGGCCCTGCATGGCCAGATCCAGAAACACAGTTTTAATTACCTATATGTAGTGTCCTTCATACAGATATGTATTTGGTGTGTTGGAGAAAGTCAGAGAACCTGGTTTGTCCATGCAATTTTAATTGAAAATACTAGAAAATCACTCGGAGACCGCACAGACCTCTGCCACTTGTTCCTGGTCCCATTGACATTTTCCTGAAAACTTCATCCAAATCTGTCCGTGACTTTTCGAGTTATGTTGCTAACAGACAAACAGACAGACAGACAAACTCAGGCAAAAACGTATACCTCCTTGGCGAAGGTCAATATAGCTGAGAGAAGAGGAGTCTGTGTCTTCCAGTGAGATGGAGAATTGAAGAGAATGAGGAGGAGGGGGCGATTTCAATTGTTTGTGACACATGGAAAAACATGTCACACAGTGACCACCGAGGTGGTTTTCACACTGGGATAAGATAAGAGACTGAGTTTTATGGCCCTCTTTGTCTTTCAGCAAAGGGCCTGCATCCAAAATGCATGTGACTCCATCTTGAAAGAGCTGAACTCTCAAACGTGTGGTTCAATAAATCTAAGAAATGTGTGTAAGCTCTCTTATTATTAAACTGTTATATTTTATCAGATGGAAAAAGGATCAGCATTGGCCATAGGAAAAACCCATATCGGTCAACCTTGAGTTACATCCCACCTTCAATTTTGTCATTAAGATGGCCAACGTCGTACCTTTTCCTTCGAAGATGCAGAAAGTTTGTGATGGATGATGTTAATTTTCCAAGCTGTGTCTTGGACACTTCTGGTGCATGCAAGCCACTTATTTTGGACTATATGTTTTTAATTTAACATCCAGGCATGTCAACGTGTGGCTTAAAGATGGATGACAACTACTCTACCTCTGCTGGCAGATTGGAAGTGGAAAACACAGTGGGAGGGGCTGAGATGCAGCTGGGAGAGGGGGGAGTGTAACACGAGTGAGTTAGTGTATGAAAGCTGCCTTATAAGGGAATTAATAAAAAAGGGAGTGAGTGCAGCATACATGGACTGGGCTGCTGGAAAAAAAGGGGCATGAGATGAGGGGGGAAAGGCTGGGAAGACAAGGTGATGAATGGAGAAGAATATCAAAGGATAATAATGTTGTGAAAAATGGAAAATGAAAAGTAGAGGAGGAGCTGTAATCTTTCTGTAATAATAAATCCTAAATGTATAAGGTCTTTTTGACATTTTGTGTCTAAGTATTGAGTGAGGAACAGTTAGTAGGGGACATTTTACCATTTTAGTAAACTGCATATTCACAACAAATTAGTAATGAGTGTGGTTTTGCATGTTTGCTCATTTTGTGAGGTACCCTGTTTTTTTTCTTTTCTATTTAATCCATGTTAAGTCCGTGGTATATTTTAAGTATACTACAAAAAAGCACCATGTAGTCATGTAGTGATTTAAGCCCCCCATCCAAAAAAAACAAACAAAAAAAAGCAAGAAAATACAATTATTACTTCACCCCACAGAGTGGAGAATTGTTTTTAGTGGCTCTGTGTGTCTGTGTTGAAAAATACATTATGTATATGTTCTGGTTTCCCTGCACCTTAATGGCAAATCGCCAAACTGAATATATTTGACAGGACAATTTGATGACAGATTTTGGACAGAGAAATCTTTTTTTGTTCAGCATTATAAAGTAAATTGAAGATTACTTGACTGTAAAAAAATCATCTTCAGTTACAGAACCTTTCTTATGGAAACGTAATGGTCCAAGCAAAGAAACACCTCATCACAAAAAACAGAGCTAATGATTCCTTCATAGTACAAAGGCAGTCATTTTCTATAACATCAGTAAACAGATGAGGTCATGATTAAATGAGATTAGTAAATGATTACTTAATGACTTGACAGACGACCCCAGGCTCATTTGCTGACCAATGGCTCTCCCCCTACTACTCACTCATTATTTGGCAACATGAGAACAACGGGTCAGTGTGCTCAGATGTGGTCTAATTACATTGCCCGTGGATTCTGCCTCTTCTCAAACCATGAAAGAAACAAAAAAGAGAGAGAGAAAAAAATGAACAATAATCCTTTGACTCACTTTTGTTTATGATTTTTTTTTTCTTCCGCAGGTTAGAAGAATCTCAATCATCTTTTTTTACACATTTTGGTGTATTTGCATGGATACAGATGACAGGGAGCTTTGTCTTGATGGTGATCATTTTTTGATTTTTTTTTTATCTAAAAAAAGCTGAAATATATGGATGAAGGTTGTGTTTGCTTTACATCTCTCGCTCAGAGCTGCTTCCACTGTCCAATTTCTATACACACACACACACACACACACACACAATAAAAACAAATCCAAATAGAAAGCACTCAAAGGCAATAAACAGTGGCCTCCGGTACCTCGACTGTATATTTGGCCTCACTGCGGCTACTTAAACACTGTGCTTCTATTTATTTTACAAGGCAGTCTGCTGACTGAACCAGGATCTTTGAGCTTTTTCCATCAATCTCAACACAGTGGGAGAAAAACTGACAGACAGTGAAGTAAAAGAAGAAAAAAACAGGTTCCAGAAAGTGTTTTAAGTGCATTGCTTTTCACCCACACCATATAGCCACTGACTTTTTTTTTAATGGAGGCAGAACATCTAGCTAACTACAGATGTGATTGAGACTTTGATTTTAAACTCCCCCCTTTTTAATATCACAAACAACTTTATGCTGCTTGGTACATTTCGTTGCCATTTTTCGGACAAAATGTGAGTCAAATGGAACTATGTGCAAAGTTACATAAGGTATACCCTTATGCTTCTTTCAGTGGTAAAATCATGGTAAATCAGCTCCGTTGATTAGGATGTATCGGTGTGTGATTGTCTAATAATATGTTAATTATTACAGGTATCGCTGTAGCGTGATATTACTGTTTCCCACCCAGATTTAACAGTCAGCAAATTGAACCACTGAGGTCAGTTGTGCAGCAATATCAAGATCAAGGATATCATCATAAAAACAACACAGCCTGTAATGATGTCAAATTTGGTCATTTTATATATCACTTAATTCAATTTGAACAGAGACATAATGCATTTCATATTCGTACCAACGTCGTATAATGCTTCTTGGTGAGATATTACAGTCGCGGTCCCACGGTCAGTGGGCTGTGAGTTGTTGTCTAAAATTAAAGTTTTTATAATTACAATTCAGATTAATTTTAAGTAATCAAAAGTAATAAAACAAGACATGTTACTCATCTTATACCTCACTTTTTCATATAACCGGCATTAACAGATTTGCGTTCAAATTGGAACTTATCACATAGTTGGGGTGGAATAGTTCACAAAACACTCCATTATGTACACATGCTCTGACATGATGGAGCAGAGGCTTTCAGGTGTAAAAAGGACAGTGTGCATGTGTATTGATGAGATATGGGATAAAAGCTTTCAGTGGAATGCGGAACATGTTCACATTTTAAATCAGGCTCCTGCTTTCTTAAATTGGGAAATGGTTGTGTTATCTTGGTCGTGAGTGCTTTTGCATATGTGTGAGTGTGTGTGTGTGTTCCAGTTATTACTCATATTGTGGGGACCTAAATATGTTCACTCAGTCAGTTTATGGGGAAAAAATCAAGTCCCCATAACACAAATTATTAATTTTTAAGGTGAGGACATGTTGTGTCGTTAAGGTGAGGGTTAGGCAAGTAGTACTTATGGTTGGGGTTAGAGTAAGTGAAGGTAAGCCAATGTAATGTCGTCTGAAGTCATGGAAACCAGAATGTGCGAGTGTGTGTGTGTGTGTGCAAGTCTTGTCCGTAATCCTGCCTGTGGTTTATGGATATTCATTACAGAGCCATTACAGCAGAGGTTACACAGGACTAGAGGGATGTTTTATCTTCAAATGCATAAAACACACGGACAGACAAACACACAGTCCAACACACAAGCTCGCACACACACACATATATACATGTGTCCATATCTCTTGCCATTGCCATCTTGGGAATGAGAGCATCTATCCTCCCGTGTGGCGGATCGACCCTTGCGTTGCCGTCACAGCCCTTTGTGCATTGAGATGAGAAAACAAATCATCCCAAACACATTTGTATCTGCTGCTGCTTCCCGGACGATTGAATCACAGGAAGTCGCGGCTAGAAAATCACAGCGGGGAGCCACCGTTCACTTGTAATTGAGCTTTATTAAAAAGGGAGCGACGATATCTCAGTCGCTGGAGAAGTTTACACCAGAAAAAGTTTCATTACAACATTCACCTCATGGCCAAATCAATCGCATATCCCTCACCTGATCAATAACATTGACAATGGACTGCATCACGTGATGCCATGCCCGAGGCGCTGTCAGTTGAAACAATGGGTGTTTTTATTTACTACTTACTCCATTAACCAACAGAGCGAAGGCACATTTTATTCGTTCTACTTTGATGGCAATCATTAGGAAAAATAGGCAGCATTTTACAGCAGTTATGGGAACATCAATATGATGGAATATTGCAGCTTGAATCAGTGAGTGGCATAAATCAGTGTGTAAGTGGAAATTGTCAGCTTATCCTAAAATGTTGCTATTACGCAGATACCATTAAATGTGGGATTCAATCTTGTTTTTGATAAAATAATGTCAGGAAATGAATGTAAAATGTTTTATTAAAAAAGGAGTGAAAGTCTCTACAGCCGATATAACCCGGACAAATAGAGCACAGTTTCCTGAAAAGTCTTTCAGATAAGAAATAATTTGAGCTACCTCATTCATGCTGAGCTTGTGGGTATTGTTCAATATTGTCCCCCCCCCTTTTTTTTTTCTTTCACTTTTTAGCTCTTTGTTTGGAGAAACTTACAAATGAGGCTGAATGTACTTTGGGTACAGAGGTTGTGTTGGTGTTGGAGCAAAGGCGCTCTGGTATGCCTCTGGGGCCATGTTCAGGAGATAAACACAGAACATTAGCTCCCGGCAGGATGAGCCTCAGGGGCGACATGAACTAATCTGCAGGAATAGCCGGCACACTCACACTCACACTCACTCATTACAGTCAGAGGGCTCTGCACCCGCCACCTCATCCCTGTTCAAACCACGCAGAGACAATGAGAGTTGGAGTTTAAAGAAATTATTATATGGGGGAATTAAGCAAGATGTGTTGAATATTACTCTGGAAAACATTGACTGATTCTCATCAGCATGAAAGTGTCGATTCATTCCTTCACACATAAGCATAACAAGTTTCGGTAACGCTTTCTTTTACAGTCCCCTAATTACCTGGTATTTAGCTGGTAAATTCATGGTAACACTTAAGTGTTGCTAGGTAATTACCAAGGGTAATAAGATAAGTAAATACAGTGAAACCGTTGCCAAAATACTGGGTAATGCACGGTAATGTACTCGGTAAGTAAAGTAAAACTGTACTGTAAAAGAAAGCCAAGCTTGTTTCCATGTAATTACACACATTTTTAGGGTTAGGTTTGTTAGATTACCGCTTGGGTAAATAGCTAGTAATTAGGGGACTGTAGGTACCTGCTTATTACCAGTTTATAACCCAATAATACACTTACATTTACCATAGTTTTGCCATAGTTTAGCTGTACATACCTTCTTATTAACAGCAGTAATAACACGCTATAATTAACTATATAGTTACCAGGTAAATGCCCAGTATTTTGGCAACAGTTTCACTGTATTTACTTTCTTATTACCATTGGTAATTACCTAGTAACACTTTGGTGTTACCATGAATTTACCAGGTAAATACCTGGTAATTAGGGGACTGTAAAAGAAAGCGTTAAGGCCACATTATACTTCTCCGACTGCGTATGCGTTATCCGTCTGCGTCACCACGGAGACGCCTCGAGCATTTATACTTCTGCGTCGTGGTGACGGACACTCGCTGCAATTTCCCGCCCGATCAGTAGGGGTCGCTGCGCAAGGTTGTTGTGCTTCTGGCTACAGTGAGCAATGGCGTCCGAGAAAGAAAGAGAGAGAAAGACTGTTGTTGTTGAAAAAGTGGCCGTTTCTCACTTTTCTGTGTCACGGAACGCAGTTTTAAGATAATTTGAGGCGAGAAATTGGCCATTTAGAGTCTAAACATGTGCTGTGTGTGTTAAGATATGACGTATTTATAGTTCGGCAGCGGCGTTATCGGCGGGGATCAGCTCCGCCTCTGTCAGGACGCCCGGAGCGCACTGAGAGCCGGCACAGAGCAGCTTAGCTCGGCCTGTCCTGAGGACCAATCGCAGCTCTTGCCGTCTCCGTAGTCCCTTGACGGAGTGACGGACACTTAAAAAATATTCCGTGCACCCGGAGACGACGCAGAGGCTCTTCGACAGGTTCTGCGTCGACGCAGAGGACTCTGCGTAGCTACGCAGAGCACTTTACGCAGGAGTATAAATTGGGCTTTACCCAAGTTTCTTTTAACTAATATAGTTAAGTGTAGCAGTATGAGATTCTAATATATATCCAGCGCCGTCTTTCCCTTACTTATCCCAATATGCTGATGGCTGCTTATGTCTACAGTACATTAAGAAAATTTCTGCTTTTTAACTGATCTCTCTCCTACACCAAATTCCATTTATAAAATCAGCATTTTTAGCCTGCAGGGACATCGTAGCTACTCGTCTACTTTTTGTAAGTTTGTGACACGAAGGTAAATCTAAACAAAGTATTAAAAAAAAAATAAAATCACAAAATAACCAATACTCTAATTTTTGTCCCTCCATCCATCCATTATCTACCACTTATCCTCCACCGGAGGATCGCAGGGGGTGCTGTGCCTATCTCAGCTACAATTTTGGTCATAATTTATAATTACATTTCTATCTATGGACTTCTTTGCAGGGAGTGAGCGGTTTACTTACATCCCTACTGACAGCTGTTTTCAGTGAAAACAGGTGAGCATCAGGCTTTTTTGCTCTTAGATATTCACAAATGCAATAAATGTATACATGATTTGTTATTTTATTTTATTTTAATAAATGCACTAGAAAATAATCTCTGTGACTTTGTCACTGCCTGCAGTGAGGACTTAATTCACCTGGACATTACCATCTCCTTGAAGCTAGAAAAAGATTTTCAAATAAAACAATCTATGAAGAAACAAAAGCACAGTGTTTGAAGAAACTGCTCACAGTTCACTCAAACCCTCCGACAAGGCGCGTGACAAGTCGAGATCAGGGTCATTTGGCCGAAAGGTTGGAAACAGCTGCCTTATGTTTCGCTTGGTTATTTTGCGAGAGGGCAGCCACTTCAGCAGACAGCTGCTGACACTGAGGCATTAGCTTCACCCTTATGCTGGAGACATTGACAACAAGACCGAGAGTGACGTTGAGAGAGACAGAGAGAGACAGGGAGACAGATTGGAAACCAAAAAAAAGAAAAACGGTGTGTTCTTCAGGTACAAAACCAGATCCGGCAGCTGCTCATGTTTATTTAAATTGTCTCGTGCTTTCCAAAAAAAAAGGTGTCTGAGGTGCTTAACAGATCCATCAATTTTTCCTGTCAGACTCTTAGGGTCTAACAGGGGAAGGTGTTTGTGGCGTCTCCATAGTTACCGTTGAAGGAAGTCGACGTACTTCCCACCTCTCTACACTCAAATTGATGAAGTCATTTATTGGTATTTGGTGACTTTCTCTGGTTTTATTTTTCAATATCTGTTGCCTAGAGTGGTGGCTGGTGATTTTTTTTTTTCTTTTTCTTTGGTGGGGGGGGGGTTGATCTGCTTTAGGAATATAACATTAAAGCCGGTTTCAACCTGTAGACGACACTCCATATTAGGGCTGCAGCTATTGAATATTTTTTTAATCGAGTATTCCACCTCAAATTGACCAAGCACGTTGTCCTGTGACTGTGCCTTAGTTGTGACAGTGGGGATCATCCAGTCTGTGACTTTTCCTAAATGATGTTGGCAGCACCACCTTTTGTTAATTACAATAAACATATTAGTCACACAAAAAATAACGTTCATGTTTTCTCCTTTTTTCCTGTAACCGCCAAGTTCATTCAGTGGATGACCATGAGAATTTAGTGATTTGCACCGATATTATTGGGCTTGCTGCACTCTTTAGCAGTCTGTCCAGTCTGGCTACTTCACACTTCACTTCAGAAATTAATTTCCAGACTGGGCAGACTGGTAAAAAATAATGTGGAAGAGGTGTAGTTACATGCAGGGAAAAATATCAACAATATATGATATCAAAAGAAAATGTTGTTTTATAAAGCCAGTATTCAGGAGCGGAAGTGGACATTTCATTACCACATTTGCGATGAATCAGGCTCCTCCGAATCCAGTCAACAACTATTTGGGGTCACCCAGTGTTAAAGCGGACCAAGACCGGAAGTTCCAATTAACACTGTCATCACCTCGTTTACAAAAATCTGTTTTCCCTTATCCAAATGTGCCCTACTGTGAGTCAAATGACGCGTTTTGCATCACAGTAGGGCAAATTTTGAAAATGGAAAACAGATTTTTTTACAACTCAGTGAAAAACTGAGGAAGGGAAGCACATTTTCTAAAAAATACGACTGCTATTCTAGCATTACAAAGCCACATTCAAATCGGTGAAGTATCCCTTTAAGTATATCATATAGTGTGGTGTGAATGTATGTTTCGGAATGAATGTGTGAGTGTGTAAATGTATGTATTATGTATGCAATGGTGGAGGCTCTGGAAATAGGATGCCTTAGTTTAACTGAGCTTACTGGTATTGCACATGGAGAAAGTTTGATATGAGATGACTGACGATCTTTTTAGAGTTTATATTTGGCAGACTACTGGAAAAACAGTATGCTGTCCACCTTTTTATGTATTAATGTTTTTTCATAGAGTTTGTGATTGGAAAAGTCAACAGATATGTTGAGTTATGCCCCCCACAATTCGGCTGACAACTTGAACTTCTGCCACACACAACACAAGTAAAGCGAGGCTCACAAAATACAGTTTGGCCACCCTTTGACGCCGCTCCCTTCAAAGTAAATGAGGACCAAGATAGTTAACACCTCCACATACAGTATAAATCAGGTGTAATGCAGACTATGTGGGTGTCACTGTATAAATGGAATGCACATTGCACCAGCAATGATTAACTAAGTTTCCCTCTGGAAGGAAATGTAATGCCTAAGTGTCTCCGCATGCACCACACACCGGCTGATAAAACTGCACCAGCATGATTACAGAGATTTGCTCGCTCAAAAAATCCACTGAGGCCGAGGCCACATCACAGATTTGTATTCATCAACGCACACTTTACCCTGAGTCAATCTCCGCGGTGCTTGCTAATCAGGACCTTCAGGAAGGCACTAGAGACTATTAAGCAGGACTCAACAGAGTCGAGCCCACTCCATTTCCTGAAAGCACGGCTGGAGAGGCACCAATGGAGCCATCACCTCTGCCAGCTGTTAATTCACTCTCTTGCACGCTGTAGCTCCCTGTCTCCCTTTAAGTCTGTCTCTCTGTTTGTCTTCCTGTCTCCCTCCTGCTAACTGCTCCTCAGCAACTTGCTCCTTCCAATTTTGCTGCTCATCAACTTTTCCACCCCTCTCTGTACAATTTTATAGCCGATTCCCTCCATTTCCGCCTCCCTGCCTGCCTCTGTCTTGTTTTAGTACATTGATGCAAAGAACTCTATTGAGTGTAGTGGCTGTATTAATCAGGGACACACAGAGCCATTCCAGAGGCTCTGGGCCCATTACTGAGACAATTAATAATTGATTGAGTTACTGAGACACACAGAAGCTCACTCAACACAATGCACCCACAAACTGTGCACTAAACCACAGTTGTATATGTTCATCTGAAGTTCAAAATGAAAACTAGTAGCCTAGTCTTTTAAGTCTGAGTTTTGCGCATGACTTCCCCTGTCGTAATAACTAGTTCATGATTTCTGTGTAAATGCAGCAATAGAAACAGTGAGTAATGAGCCAATCGGTTGAGGCAGAAAGTAGTTCACAGCTTCCGCTTGAAAGCCCTTCTTTGTCTATGCTGCTCTATCAATGCAGAGCACATGACAGTTCAAGAGTCAGATATACAGATTCTGTATGTTTGGTTTTATAAATAAATAGTGTTTGATGTATATATACTTAAATATTAAATGCCCATGTTTATGTATCACATTTTAGCCTCATTAAAGAACAAGTATAGTCAAAGCGTACGGAATGTTGTGGTAATCACAAAACAGGAATATTGTGATGTTAATAACCCACTTTGTAAGCAACAATCACCACAGCATGTGACAGGACCTGAAATCCAGCTATTGAGACAAAACACTTTGCTTCGGCTGCGCCACCAAGTAGCGGCACCAAATACAATGTAAATTCAAGATAAATTCTGAGGTAAAAAGGCTGCTTAATCAAGTAAAGGAAGACTCATTTTAAGGCTACATTTACACTCGCTGGATATTTTTAAAAACCGATATTTTCTTCCCTCCGTTTTCCAAAATAACTTTGTGCACACATCATCGTTTACAAAAAAGTTTCCATTTATATTAACCCGCATAAATAAGCTGTCGAGAGCCATCATAACTACGCCAAGCCTGTGGGCGGCAGTGTAGGAAGAAGGAGAAAGCCATACAAGCCAATTAGAATCCTCAACAACAACAACAACTGACCTCTCACCCTCGATGTATGGACATAACTATTCAAGTGACAGAGTGACAGCAGCGATGATCGCAACATCCTAAAATTGTCATGCCACTGCTCCGGGACAATAACCTCATTCTCAAAGTTCTCCCACCAGACAGCAGTCCGCCCAAGTTTGGACCCAAAACCGGCGATGCTGACGGTGACGGGGTCTGGCTCACCTCCGAGCCCTAACACGTTTCTGCTCCTCTACGTAATATAGGAGCTGTATTTGCAAATGCAAACATGTAAAAATGATCATAACCAAACGTAAAAAGGTTGCATTTTTGGAGCATAGATTGCTTAAAACTCTGTTTTTCTCTGTTTACATGCAAACGCGAAAACAGAGTTTTCCAAAATCTCCACTTTTTTGGTACATTCTGGAAACAACAGAGATACAACCTACATTAAATATTCTAGCCAAGCAAAATTTACAGATTATTTTTTTCTTAAAACAAGAAAACTGGAATGAATTTCAGAAGTCTTGGCTTTTTTTTTCTACTGGGCATGTTTTTGCAGTGTATTACAAATGGAGGACACAGGTGATGCCACCAGCAGCAAGAGTCTTGAAGATCTGCTGAAGTATGGAAAAACACCTCCACAAACATTCCAGAAAAATCAAAAATCAGTGACATAATGTCAGTAATCTCCTCTCGCTTTGGTTGTTTTAGATATCATTGAACTTCACCCAGTGTTCGGTCAAAACTGACCATTATGCAAAATGAGTGGGGAAGACTGTGACACATTCAAAGAAGATGTGTTTTGCATTTATATAAGACCAGCAAAAATACACCAGTCACATAAGGCAGTGAACACTAATAATGGGGGAGGGTATCAAGCAAGACTGGAGCAAGATTAAATGGCTAAGAGATGATTGAAATGTTTAATATACAGTTTACACCAAAATGAGAAAAACAGAATAAAAAATTAAAACAGTCAACAAATTGAGCTTGTGTTCTCAGAGCTGTGAGGCAGCTATACAGCAACCCACTCACCAACATTCATACTATTCAATGAATCACTTAAGTGATTATTTTGTTTTTTTGGTTGTTGTTCTGTGTATTCCTGACACACATATTGATATTTTTCAAACTTTCCATGTGTTTTCTTGGCGTTGGCTCGTTGTCATTTGCATTTTAAAACATGGCCTCCTCCAGGATACTGTGAGACAGTGAGCGAGGGAACGGGCTACTGACCAGCTCCAGATGGCAGGAGCTTCATAAACCCTCAGTGGAGGTGATGAAGAGACTCATATCTGACTCTTCCCTCTCAACACAACCAGCAACACGGCTTCAAAACGACAGATCTGGGAGAATGAGGATTGGAAGATGAGTGTTTAGATGAGTGTGCATCGACATTAACGAGCTTTGATGTCAGGAGAGCGCTCAAGTCTCCACATATGATTCCCTCAAGTGATCACTCAACGCAGTTGTATCAAACAAGGCCACAGTAAATGAAGGCATCTTGCAGCTAATAATAATTTAACTTTAAGACAGTGGACTGCAGTCTTCCTATTAAGCTGGACATGCTCAGTGTTACTGAAAATATCTCTTCTCCTTTACTTTTTGGATCAAATAAAATGTTTTTTTACTTAATACTGCAGAGCTCCCAGTGAGCAATTAAAAACTTATGTGAGAAGTATTTCGTTTAAAACTGCTTGTGTGTGGTATTCACACTGGGAAACGTACCGTTTCCTAGTCCCCTGGATCAGGATGCTGTTGTTGTTAGTAAGCAGGGAGTGAACGACAGTGAACACTGCCCCGAATTTTCGTTTTCACATTAACACAAGGGTTTTGCCAGAACACCATTAAAATGCAGGAGTCACCGTCTTCCCTTACATTTAAAGCATAGTTTTATTCTTAGATTTTGAAGATTCCGCACCTGGGATGTTGATGGAGCAACAATTGTTGGACCAAATCAAAATGTGACTTACTGATAACTCTTGTTTGCAAACTGTTTATTATTTGGTTGAATACACCAGACTCCTCTGTGAAATATTTTAGATTAAATATTATATTTAAATATTAATATATTTTGGATCTTCCAGTGATAATTGTTGGAGATTAAGCCACACTTTTAGGATTTTTAATTCTTTTTAACTGGTCTACAGTTCAACATTCTTTGGCTTGATTCTTGTGTTGGACACTTGTTCATACCTTTTCCTGTGGCAGCACTGTGACCGATCAATGGCCAGCAGTCTGGCAACGTCACGCGTTGTATCACCTCAGCTCGCTAAAAAAGTACCAGGCACTATCGCTAATGGAAACGCAAAATAACCATACCGTGATGAGGCGAAGCGATGCGCACTAGTGGAAACACGGCATAAGGGAACCTCTTGAGAGGGACAAGACAAAACAAAACAAAAAAAAAGACAAATACAAGCATCTTTATACAATTTAAAAGCATGTTTGAGTGGTCAATCAAACTACTGACCATTTACCAAATGGCCAATCAGGACTTTTTTCTGGGTCATTTAACCTTTTCATAATTTTGCCTTTAAGCAGCTGTATGTGCTGTTAATGTACTGTACGTACCAACAAAACATATAAGTAGAATTGGGGTTCTTTCACATGGTATATGAAAATAATGATCTGGAGAGTGAAGCCAATGTGGAAGTGCCTGAAATGTGTATTATTTAGAATTGCCACCAGGGGGGATTTTATGCGTGTATGAGAAAACTAATTAGCCTACTACTGACTCGACTTATTTTGCCAATAAACATTTTCCTGATGAATATCACCAGTTGCTTCTTCAATACAGCCTGATGTAACGGATGGTCCTTTACAAAACTCAGGCGTGCATTTGGGCATGGCTATGGTGTGATTGGCAGCTGATATCATGCACAGTGACCATTCAGTTCTCACCCTTTCAGTTAGATATGTCATTTGCTACTTCCTTGGCTCAAAAAAAAAGATGGTGCTGAAGAAACTGTAAAACTCATAAGTTGCCTCTTGTCCTGTCCTGTGCAAAGTGCTACATCTCCTATGTGCATTAACTCATAGACATAGAAGACCACAGAGGAAAAAGTGACTGCATACACCTGGACAATGTCACACTTCAGATCTGCATCTGTTTGAAAGCAGAAGATGCATCACACAAACATGCAAGTGATGTAACACACACTTGAACACACACACACACACACAAATGTGTTATCTCATCCATCAGCTGTGGAAACAGAGCCTCGTCCGCTGACACTGTTTGAATAACATTGTCCTAAACGAGCCTGTGACGATGGAGTAGCGACCGCACCGTGAACCCACCTGGGACCTCTGACCTTTTCAGAAACAGTCCTGATAACAGAGGCTGCCCGCGTGGTATGCAGCTATTTTCATTTCCTTTCCTTTTTGTAAAAAATAAGTCCTCACATCCATTTTCCAGCTACTGCTTAATGTATTTTTCTACTTAATCATTTTCAGCAATGAGGAATAAAAAAGTCACAGTACAGTCACCAAAAGGCAAAAGGAATGAAGTGAAATAGGTTGAAATTGCAGTACAGCAACCTTTTCTTTTAAAAATGTATGGAAACAAAACATGACACACGTAGATTGCAATATTTAATTTTTATCCATATTATTTTGTGGCTGCACAGTTTCTGAAGGTTGTGGGTTCAATTCCCAGCTCCGTTAGTCTACAAGCCGATGTGTCCTTGGGCAAGACACTTAACCTCACATTGCTCCTGATGGCTGTGGGTATCTTTCATACCCATGTGAGTGGGTATGAAAGATGAGTGATAGAAAATGTGCTGCACATAGATGCGCTGTATGAAAGTGTGAGTGAATGGGTGAATGGAAACTGTAGTGTACAGCACTACATTTGAGTGGTCATCAAGACTGGAAAGGCGCTATATACAGAACCATTTACCATATTGTCTTCACATAAAGCCATAATATTTAAATACAAGTCAATGCAGTATTTAAAAGACAATAAAGGAAAGCCTGAAGTTCAATTACAGGCAATTAAATTCATTTGAGCAAATTAACAATGTAATTGGTAAAATGGAAAAACAAAAAAAGTTCATATTTAGAGTACAAGTGATAAAAAAGATAGTTGTGGTTTCCTTAGATTGCTTTAAGGCCACATTATACTTCTCTGACTGCGTTATCCGACTGCCTAACCACCGAGACCCCTCAAGCCTTCATACTTCTGCGTCGTGGACGGACATGCACTGCAATTTCTAACTGCTAAAGTGAGCAATGGCGTCCGAGAGAGAAAGACTGTTGTTAAAACAGTGGCTGTTTCTCACTTTTCTGTGTCACGGAACGCAGTTTTAAGATAATTTGAGGCGAGAAATTGGCCATTTAGAGTCTAAACATGTGTTGTGTGTATTAAGATATGACGTATTTATAGTTTGGCAGCGACGTTGTCGGCGTTGATCAGCTCCGCCTCTGTGGACCCTTGGTGCGCACTGTGAGCCGGCACAGAGCAGCTTAGCTCGGCCTGTCCTGAGGACCAATCGCAGCTCTTGCCGTCTCCGTTGTCCCTTGATGGAGTGACGGACACTTAAAAAATATTTCCTGCACTAAGCCACTAAGTCAACAGAGAGCCAACTAAACAATCCACTAAACAAAGTGGTTGCTAGCATGACAGCCAAAACCCCTGCTGCTCCAGTGAAGCCACCACCTGTGAACATTGGTTGAAAAACTATAAATACAATGATTACAGCTGTGTTACAAAAAGGACATCCACACACAAGGTGTTTTGAATGGACTGAAGACGAGACACAGTTCACACCATCCTAAAAAGATTTCCTTTGGGGAATCAGGTAGAGATCCTGCTCCAACTATTGTGTGTGCGCTTACTTTTACTTGTAACCCGAGACACATCCCATTGCCGCTGTCAGCATTCGGATAAAACCCCCTTCATCTTCTGGAGATAGTCCAGACATCAGGCTCTCCACCACAGTGTGAAAAAAAAGGTTTGGATGTTCACAAATTGTAAAGAAGATGGAGAAGATAAACAGCATGGAGGTGGTGGGGGAGACAGAGGAGCAGCAGTGGGTGAGAGAGAGAGGGGGAGCAAAAGCTCCCCTGCTGCTGCTGTGCTTGAGCGGCCATTCATCAGGTGTTCAAAGCTGTTGGGCTATTTCTCTTACGTCTGAGCCGAGTCGTTGAGCTATGGCCTCGTGCACTTGTGGGCTAAAGGAAATGAGCTGTCTGTCTATTTACTTGAGGGAAATTGATTTACTTGCTGTACTTGGAGGCTGTGAGAGGATTCAACCAAGCCCAGAACCTTTGCTACAAGCAGGCCTTGATGTACCAAACAGTTGTTGATTTAGCGTTTTTCTCACTCGCCATGTTGTGGCATGTTAGAGGAGTGAATGCAGAATCCAGATAGGACAATGAGGAAAGACTGCCAACAGAACAAAACAAAACATGGACTGCTTAAATCTTGGGAGACAACATAGTATTGATGTTATATATATATTTTCATATTAATCACTCAGCATAATGTAAAGCCAGTGATCAAAGAAAAGAGTAGACTTTTTCACCTACTCTCAACTCTGTTTTCAGCATTAGGTAAATATGACCAATCGCAGAGAACTCTTTGACCAATCACAGTGGGGAGCTCTACGATTGGCTGTCCTAATAAGCAACTGCACATATGTCCCTTGGTCTTTATTCTAGTCTTGATTGTCTGAACTGTCTACACTGCAAAACAACCTAAATAACATGATTAGCCCAGAAAACAGACTGACAGTAACCCCAATAAAATGTGGACTATGGACAAACAATTTCGGATATTGTGATAACCTCAGGCAATTCACATGAGTCTGGTTCTGTCTGAGACTTGTTCCTTCTTCTCTCCTCTGATGCCTAGTGCTTGCACATTGTGTGAACTCTTCAGTTCCTCTATCTCGATAATGGTGTCTATGTACTACACTAGGGTTTATGACCTAGATGAGACTCAATGAACAGTTTCTCTGCTTAATGTTCTTGAACTGTAGTGCATAACGTTTACATATAAACAATTATGTCAATTTATGTCAAGACAGAAGGAGGCAACAGCAAGATTGCGATAGTGAGCAAGATATTGCAAACATCAGTGTTTGCCCACTTCAAGCCCATGCCCACTGAGTACCATTTCCAGACAGAAACAATGGACTCACCTGCTTGGGACCCATTTTGTCAGCCAAAATATAACCCTTATGGGGCACTGCTAAGCTTTCTCCCCAGTCTATGTGCAAGTTTGATAGCAAGGCTGAAACTGGAGGACTGACAGCAAAGCATTCTGTGTAACCCTGAACATTTGAAGTGTGAAGCTCCAGGGAAAACCACGTTTGCTGTGTGCAGAAACATACAGCATGTTGTAATGGTCCCGGTCTCAGCAAAACAGCTCATGTTCACACCAGTAATGAAGAACCTGATTTCCATCGCCCCATGTCATCAATGGTGGGTGGTGCACAACAGTGGCAGATTGCATTGAGGTTATTTTATCCAATAGATCCAGGAAATGAAGACCGCTACCTATTTGTTTACTCCACTCTTTTTACCAGACTGCTGTCCTTCCTTCTTCTCCTCTAAAGATTTTTTTTTTTTACATTCAATTTATTTTTAAGGTGTGAATATGTCAGCCACAAGAATTTGGTTCAGGAATCAGAAGTGTTTTGCTGAGGGAAACATGACAGACTGTTGGAGCTTGTGAACCTCACTAAAACACCTGACTTACAACTGCTGCTGTTTCCCTGAAACCTTTCTAAAGCTGCTCTTATTTTTCCTGAGACATAACATCTCCTGACATGCTTTCCAGGAGTGAAATATGACTTCAATTTTACCCAAATAGTGACAAGTGTATGTACTCTCCCTTCTCTGTGTCTATACCTCACCTCAGAGACAGTTGCCAGTGTCAGGAGAGTCGTGATTGAGGAAGAGGAAATGGAAGTATAGACGATTTAACCCGCTGGGCTTTTTATGTGTTTGAGTGGCCGTAAGAACATAATAGCTGAGGAGAACCGTGAAGGCTCTCTCGGCTGAACTTTGGGAACTTTGGAAGAGGTTGATTACAGAATCCACCTGCAGGTGGGCCACAGGGAAAGGGCAAAAAAGCGCCCGAAAGTGTGGAAATAGTAGATGCCGGTGGTGCAGATGAGAAAGAAGGCATTAAACATTAAATACAGGCATACAGATCTTGTCTGTTTCCTCATGGACAAAATAAAAGAAAACGCTGATTCACTCAGAACAGAGAAAAGAGCATATCTGTGGAAACGCAAGACTATTCATTTGATTTTTTTTTTTAGCTACTTGTGTGAGAATGCCAATAATAGTTACCTTTAATATCAAGGTTGGCTCTAATAATCACTCTCATGAAGAAAAAAATGTATTTGAGCCGGAGCAGCTTTACTGATTCAATTAAAGGAGACAATGTCAAAGTGGAGAATTCATTCTCTTTTAACTGCTGCCAGCACAATATGGCTCAACCAACATCCATATTAAAGACCCCAGTGCATTAATTAAAATTGAAAGCAACCTGTAAATCAACCAATAAATCTGCGGTTAAAAAACTGACAGATAGCAGAGGAGACAGAGAGGAAGAGAAAGTTGATGTTGGGAAAACAGTGAAGTGTTGGACGTTCACTGATTCAAATGTTCTTTTTCTCTGATTTTTTTTTTGTTAGCCTCCAGGCTAGAACTGACCATTGTATTTTCACAAGTTATCGACTGATTTATCTGGTTTGACCTTGAATGACACACACACACAGATCTGGGTCAAACAGCTGCACAAGCTTACATACATTCAGCACACACACACACACACACACACACACACACACACACACACACACATACACACACACACACAATGTACAGTTTATCAATATGTAAATATCCAACATTCAATTCCGTAGGAAGCCGTGAATTCAAGAGATATCAATATCAAAAGATTATTATACCCCTATGCAGGGCTTACTCTTAAAGCTCAGTTCAGTGGTTAATAAGGCCACAGATCCTGGCTTTAATCATTGCAGACATGATTTGGTATGACTTCTCATTACCATAACTCCTAGACCATTGTGATCTAGAAAATTAAAAAAAAAAAAATGGACTGACAATCTGTCCATGGTGTGCCCGAGCCTTTCACCCATCATCTGAGATTGGCACAGCACCCCCCGCGACCCTCATGTGGAAGATAATGTGGTAGACGATGGGCACTGAAAATTTTTTGAAAAGTTTACAGCCATGAAATCAAAATAAATCCAGGTGACCTGATTATCATGATGGTCATAAGAGGGTTAAAGTGTCATGGCGCACCATGACTCCTGTGTCTCCACTTGTGTCTCCCCCTGGTGCCTCCTGTGTCTCTGTGCTGGAGGCGTAGCCTTCACCTGCATCTTGGACTCAACTGCCATTAATCACCCCATCAGTGTGGTTAACTCATGGTCCTCTTGTGATCTCCCTAGTGTTTGTGTTTTACGTTGCTTTACTAATTTCTGTGCTCTCCTGCATTCAAACACTTTATTGATTGCATGCCGTCTCAGACCCTCATCCTCTCCGTTGCCTTGAGCTGGACACCATCTACACTCTCTGCACACCTTCCGCCATTACTCACCCTGTTCTGTGTCTTCAATAAACTGTATATAACTGCTCCACATCTCAGAGTTTGCCTGCACCTAGGTCCTGAGTCAAATCACAGGTTGACAAGAATTCTCAGAATAATAGTAGTACTACATAAAATTTTAGACAAATATGGCCATTACACTTAATTACAAAAACGGTTTCGCTTTAACAGTGCATAAGAGTTCATTATAGTCTAAAATCTATCTTGAAGTAATTTTTTTCTTACATCATTAACACATTCAGTCAGTCAAAACCTGGGATCAAGATACATTCGAGTGGGCATTCTGGTCCACAGCTCTGTAGTATAAGGACGACCATATAATCCATGAAGTTTTCACTATCCCAGTCCTTTTAGCAGCTCACAATGTGTGCCTGTCACTCAGGGTGAGTCTGCGTTGCAGCTCATCTCAAACTCATTTAAAAATACACATGGTCACGGTACAGCAGACCTCTCCTCCTGATATTCCTTAAATTGGCACAATTCGAGTGTCATACATGACTGAATCATGCAAGGGATTTTACTTTCGCCGGGTAGCTAGCTCATTACTTCCCACTGACACGCTCTAGTGACTGCAGTTCAGTTAATGCCCACCAGCAACAAAGGTTTTCTGAAAGTCACACACAGAACCTCAAAACTCTAGCATTTAATTGTAGGGCTTGATGATGTTATCAAGATAAGACATTCAAATTAGTCAATACCAACAACTGGGATAATTTGTCAGATAATTATTATTATTATTATTATTATTAATAATAATAATAATAATAATAATAATAATGCATTATATCTGGAGGCGCCTTTCATGACACTCAAGGTCGTCCAAATACTGATAATTGCAAAATTGATTCTAAGCTTCTTCATTGTCAGAAAACACCAACTAGAGAAACATTTCACACAGCTGAGGTAAAAGATTTAAAGCAGTAGTCTCAGGCACTGAGGTACTTTGTGGCCCCCCCACTTCATATCAAAGTTTAATGTAAGTCCGGCCCGCAGTGACGATAAAGACTAATTTATACTCCTGCGTGCTCTGCGTAGGTTACACAGAGCCTGTCGGATAGCCTCTGCATCGTCTCCGACTGAACAAAATATTTTGTCCGTCACTCCGTCAAGGGACAACGGAGACGGCAAGAGCTGCGATTGGTCCTCAGGACAGGCCGAGCTAAGCTGCTCTGTGCCGGCTCACAGTGCGCACCGAGCGTTCACAGAGGCGGAGCTGATCACCGCCGACAACGTCGCTGCCAAATAGGTCATATCTTAATACACACAGCACATGATTAGACTCTAAATGGCCAATTTGTCGCATCAAATTATCTTAAAATTGCGTTCCGTGACACAGAAAAGTGAGAAACGGCCACTGTTTCAACAACGACAGTGTCTCTCGGACGCCATTGCTCACTGTAGCCAAAAGCACAACAACCTTGCGCAGCGATCCCTACGGATCGGGCGGGGAATCGCAGTGCGTATCCGTCCACGACCCAGAAGTATGAATGCTCGAGGGGTCTCCGTGGTTACGCAGTCGGATAACGCATTACGCAGTCAGAGTATAATGTGGCGTTAAGGAAGAGCCAAGCAAGAAGGAGAGAAATAAAGCTGCTGATTCAAAACAGCAGTTATACACACACACACATCTATATCACAACGTCTCAGCTGTTGTCAAGTTACTATAGCAGCCTATATGTGATTCTGTTTTCGCTTAAACGTGCGTCTGCGCATCCTCAGCGGCTGCGCTGGCCTGTCACACCCGTAGAGCTGCAGTCTCTCCACCCGCAGGTGCCAGGGAGAAGACATCAGTCAACAATCGCTGAAAACAGGATATAACCACGGTGTTCAACAGAGTCAATGGCCCGTTAGTGGGAAGTTTGAGGATAAGACTGAATGTCGGATTGCTGTAATGTGGCGCAGGCGTCAAGCGCAGGACGCCCTAAAGATGCCCTATTTTTTCCTACCGTTTCCCCCGGTAACCACGGAAACGATGTTGTGATGACGCACGCAAAAACTGCAGCCAGCACGCGCCTGTTCCAACAAGATGTGAGTACAAAGTGGAACAGCACCTACTAAATGCTGGAAAGTCTCTTTGCGCAAAAGCGAAACTTGGCTGCAAACAGCTGCGCAGATTATGAACTCCCCGCAACTCTCTTCTCTCTCTCTTTGAGCAGTTAACTAAAGAGATCAGCTCATCTGATGCATCTGTTATTCCCTTAATTACAGCGCTAAAGCGTATTATAGATTGAGATCAGGGTGAAAACAATGAGAAGTTCGCTCTTGAGAATCTGTCAACATGTTTTACTAAGATCTATTTGGACCCCTGTACTTCATCGTGACTGTACTCGACCCTAAAGATCATTATGTATGTGTCATATATGGATGTGGGGATATAACTGAACAAAGAGAAATGATCCATTCTGCATTGGATACGCAGAGCGCGCTTGGAGCGATGCACAATGCAGGAGAGAGAGGAGCAGAATCAGCTGGGGCGGTGTGGAGAAAAAAAGGCCTGCACCAGATGAGGGGCACCCTCTATAATTGCAATGCCTTGACTTTACAGACTTTTTTTGAGTACTTACTTGATGTGGCCCAGCCTCACCTGGACTCTAACTCATGCGGCCCCCAGGCAAATTGTGTTTGAGACCCCTGATTTAAAGCAACTCTGTTTTTGCACTGGTATGCAAACGTTTGGTCACCGCTGTACATATTCATGATTTTCCTTATAAATCATTGGTTGTTTGGATAAGAAATGTCTGTTAAATATATCATATAGGAGACAAACACAGTGATATTTGAGAAGTGAAATAAAGTTCATATGATTTACAGAAAGTGTGCAATAATTATTTAAACAAAATGAAGTATGTGCATAAGTTTAGGCACCAAAAAAGAAGTGCAAAAAGTACATCCTCCTTTTGCAGAAATAACAGCCTCTAAACGCTTCCTATAGCTTCCAATTAGACTACAACTTCAACTGTCACTGATTCCTGGACATTGTTCTCCAGAATCTGCTGATATTGAGTGGAATCCATGCGACCCTCAACTTTAACAAGATTCACAGTCCCTGCACTGGCCACACAGCCCTCAGCATGATGGAACCACCACCAAATTTTACTGTAGGTAGGAAGTGTTTTTCTTGGAATGTGTTCTTTTTCCGCCATGCAACGCCCCTTGTTTTGCCCAAATAACTCTATTCTAGTTTCAACAGTCCACAACACCTTATTCCAAAATGAAGCTGACTTGTCCAAAATGTGCTTTAGCATACCTCAAACAACTCTGTTTGTGGCAGGTGCAGAGAAAAGTATTTTTCTGCATTACTCTTCCATACAGCATCTCCTTGTGTAAAGTGCGCTGAATATGAACGATGAACGATGCCTCTGTTCGCCTCTGCTTATCTGAGATTTTTCTTGGTCTGCCATTTTGGGCCTTATCTAGAACTGTGCCTGTGGTCTTCCAATTCCTCACAGTTGAAACCGAGAAATCTCTGAGATAGCTTTCTGTATCCTTCCTCTAAACCATGATGTTGGACAATCATTGTTTTCAGGTCATTTGAGAGTTGTTGTGAGGCTCCCATGTTGCCACTCTTCAGAGAAGATGCACAGAGGAGAAACACTTACAATTGACCTCCTTAAATACCCTTTCTCATGATTGGATTCACCTATGTATGGAGGTCAAGGGTCACTGAGGTTACCAAACCAATTTTGAGTTCCAATAATTTGTGCTCAAGGTATTGAAATCAATAAAATGACAAGGGTGCCTAAATATATGTACATGCCATATTTTGTTTGAATAATTTTTGCACACTTTCTGTAAATTATATAAACTTTATTTCACCTCTCAAATATCACTTTGTTTGTCTCCTATATGATATATTTAACTGAAATTTCTTATCCAAACAACAAATGATTTATAAAGGAAAATCATGAAAATTTACAGAGGTGACCAAACTTTTGCATACCACTGTATGTATCCATCCATAGAGACAAACCATTCACTCTCACAATCACAAACCTGGCCAATTTACCTAATCTCCATATTGCATGTTTTTGGACTGTGGGACTAAGAAAACCCACGCACACACGGGGAGAACATGCAAACTTCTTGTACATAGGCCCTTGTTCCAACTGGGTCACAAACCCGGGTCTTCTTGCTGCAAAGGCAAGGCTAACCACTACACCAACCGATGTGTACAAGAGTGAAATGGAAATTGCATTCTATTTCAAAACATCAAAGTGTGTAGTTCTTCCAAAAAAAAGAGAAAGCTGCACTGGGCAGGGGGCACAGGCAAGGTCTAACTACAGTGTGAGGCAGTTTGAATGCACCACACTGTGAGTGTTCTTATTCTGTGAAATAAGAGAACCACATTTGTTATCATTAATTTTAGCCCTTATTATACAATCGTATTTATATTCTGAACTGAAGGTCATTAATGGATGAAATTTTGAAGTAGTTTCCATAGCCATTTATTCTAATTTACAGGGGGGAAGAACAGTTATTAAGGCTTTTCAAGAGAACAAAATCAGCAGATTTAGACATAGCAGTGTAATTACTGCAGACCTATTGAAACAAACCCCTTATTCTGCTTCAAAGCTGCAATTATCCTTCACCTGTACTTAATCAGCCTCTGTGAGGCATTTTTTATTTTGCTCTATTCAAAAAAAAAAAAATCCAAGACACTGCAGAACAGGACAGGGCATTTCTTGCACGTTTACCGGCAGCAAGGGGTTTAAATCAAAGTCTCAGTCTGAGTTAAAGTAACGTAGCCAGCAGAGTTGAGAAAGTAGAACTCAGCACTGACTGTAAGTAAAGTGCAATCCTTATCATTTTTGATAGTTTCTTTCAGACAGATGCAAGTCATCCCACCCAAGTGCACTCCAAGTGGAGTGAAGGGGAAAAAAAAGCATGCCTCTCAGACTCCATTACTTTCTTGGCTGTGTTCCAGTGTGTGGATATTTTTCAGCATTTAGTGAAGGGGAGATAAAACAAGCACACACCGAACTGTCTCAGTCAAATTTCCATCATGCTGCCTGATAGCTGCAGGTGTAGAACACAGCCAGTGTGTTTCTCTCTGGAAATATTCCTGTTTAATTTCCCAGTCCGCCTGCCTGCGATCCTGAGAGGATATGTTAAATATGCTTGGCCCGGGGATGTTTGATTTCTCTCTGCTGTGCTCCCTTCCATCATACAGATTGGAATAATAAGGAGAGCTAATTGGAGAGGCTGTTCGTATGCTGATTAGACGCGTGTTTTTTTTTTTCTCCAAGATGTATCTGCTTCTTTCTTTCTGTCTATTTTAGGAGTGCAACAATTCAACAAGCTCAGAAATCCATTTGTATTGCGGTTTCTGGGTCATGTTTGCGGTTCGGTTTGCTCAGTTTAGCTCATTAAGAAGAAAAACATAAGTTTTTTTTCTCTCTTGTTTGCGAGAATAATTGTCTCACAGCCAGAGATTTGATAGATGAAGTAACATAAGAATTATTGTGTATAGTATATTGGGGATGCAATTACACGAGAGAGAATGACAATTTAGTCAGAGTTTCCAAATTTGCAAAATAATCTTAATTTACAATTATTTTAAAGTAACTGTAAATTATTTTAGTGAACATTTTAAATTTAAAAAAAAGAAGACTCAAATAACAGCAAAATAAATCATGAAGTCCTGGAATAACGAGAAAGATACAGACTGCCCCTATGTCAGCTCATCTTTACAGGTTTTGATTGTGATTGTGTGTTAAAATCATGTCATCCAATACGTGTCTATTAAATTTCAAACTTATATTTTCAATTTAAAACAACAAAATGATGATTCTTCACTGCTGCATGTGCGACACTAACAGCACCACCTACAGTTCTGAACTACTTTTCATTGTTTTCCCCATGTTGAGTCTGAGGCTACGTTTACACTAGCTGGATATTTTTAAAAAACTGATATTTTCTCCCTCCATTTTCCAAAATAACTTTGTGCACACATCATCGTTTTCAAAAACGGTTCCATTTATATTAACCCGCATAAATATCTGTCGAGAGCCATCAGAACTACGCCAAGCCTGTGGTAAGAAGGAGAAAGCCATACGAGCCAATCAGAATCCTCAACGACAACAACGACTGACCTCTCACCCTCGATGTATGGACGTAAATATGCAAGGGGCGTAGTTTGCCTAAAACTCTGTTCTTCTCCGTTTTTCTCCGTTTACATGCAAACGCGAAAACAGAGTTTTCCAAAATCTCCACTTTTGCCGGAGTTTTTAGAAAGAATCGTTTTCAGAGGCGAAATCGCCGTTTGTGTGTAAATGAAAGTCACAAATGCAAGGGGAAAGTCTAAATTTTTAAAAATACCCGTGCTAGTGTAAACATAGCCTGAGCTTGAATCTGACAACTTTGGGTGAATGCGCACTTCTTTTATTGTTTGGAGGGGAGTGTGGCTGTCAGGTTTACATGTATGTACAAATGTTGTTTGTTGTGAGTATGGTTATCGCAATTTCACATTTTTCCTTATCTGATACTGATATCACACCCTGAAGTATTCTGTTCACATAACAGTGGCATACTTCTCTTTAGAGACTGTGCAAAGAATTTGCGTGATATGTGAGATTCATGGCCTAAAATTGGCTTTTAATTCACTTCCAATATCTGATTCAGTCAGTTTGGTTAGTATTGGATTGATAACAATACTGGCCACAAGGTTGGTGTAGTGGTTAGCACTCTTGCCTTTGCAGCAAGAAGACACTGGTCCACGACCCGGTCAGAACAAGGGTCTTTCTGCATGGAGTTGGCATGTTCTCCCCGTGTGTATGGATTTTCTCCGGGTTCTCCAGCTTCCTCCCACAGTCCAAAAACATGCAATATGGGGATTAGGTGTGAATGTGAGAGTGGGTGGTTGTTTGTCTATGTACTATATGTGTCCCTGTGATGGACTGGGGCCTGTCCAGGGTGTACCCCGCCTATCACCCGATGTCAGTTGAGATATGCACAGCTCCCCCCCATGACCCTCATGTGGAGGATAAAGCGGTAGAAGATGGATGGATGATCAAAATACTGATACCGAGTATGGTTCAGTTCTGCATTGCATGTCTTCTCCCTGCCTCCATTTTTCATTTCATTAATGATTTCCTGGAGTGCTCCTGTAGTAGCACTTCCTGATAGCAGCAAAGTGTGTGTGTTTACTTAAAGGTGAAGTAAGTAGTTTATAGTGCCATCTAGAGGAGAGGCTAGAATTTACAACAAAGAACTGCTCCTCTGCTCACCCCCTCCCTTCCCTGAGCACTACGGTATCCTCAGCCGGTCAAATGTCGTCCTCGTCGTCTTTCTCCGTGTCAGAAGATGAGGTTCGTGAGGCGAGGGAGAGAGCGAGCTACCACGGCCCTAGCAGACGAAGCGGAGAGAGTGGAGGCGGGACTTCCGCTACAAGTAAAGCGACGCTTGATTTGTTCTCTCGCGTTTGTCCTTACAGGCTCCAGTAGAAACATGGCGTCGTGGCAATGCAGTAGCGGCCCGCGACCATGTTATTTTACATGACTTTTTGAAACTCTACTAAAATGAAACAAAGAATATTATACAGCGACTAGACAATGCAGGAGCACATAATATGTATACAAAAGTGGAATTTGGGTTATATAAACCCATAAATACTACACAGTGTCCCTTTAAATGTGTTACCTTATCTGGTATAAACACTATATTGTCAGGACCAGGTGACCTCATAGAGACCAAAATCTGGTCCTAATGAGGCAGGATAAAATTTGAGGCACCGGTTAAATTTAGTGCTCACTTAGGAATTGAGAATGGGGTTTGGCATTTACTGGTTAGGTTGTCCAGATGAATGGAAGTCAATGTCGAGTTCTTAAAAATATAGCTGTACAAAACTGTGTGTGTGTGTGTGTGTCTGTGTGTGTCTATGTCTGTAGCACTGCACTCCCTCCAGCTTTTTACTGCCAGCTGATAACAGCATATCGGGACACATTTCCAAGTTCTACTGCTTAGCATTACAACGCCTCTTAATCCAGGGGAAAATCAATGGCTAATAACCTATGAAAATGTACATTTGCTGTTTTACCATTGCCAGAGGCCTCGTCTGCGTCCCCTGAGCATTAGGCTATAAATATGTCTGCATTAGTACTTTGTGAGGGAAATAAATAAATAAATAAATAAAAATCACAGGAACAGGTTTAAGTTTCGGCTGATACTGAATTATGGAAAGTGCAGGAGAAGAAATGTGCAAAGATCCTTTATCGCTTAAGGTGTATGCTTTTTTTGCAAACAGCACCAGGGCTGTGCCTGCTAATGCTGCCATGTACTCTTTAAAAACCAAATAAATCCTAATATCCACTCCAAAAAAGTTGACCGCTTAGCAATTATCACAACAGCAGACCTCATCTGAGCCAGAACAAACACCATACAGATACTTAGTTCTTCCCTTTCAGCTGTATTTTTTATTATTTTTTGAAAACCTTCTGTGTGAGCTCTCAACATCTTGAAAAGGCACTCCTATCATTGGATTCTGAATTTTACAATTGGAGACATTTTGCAGGGGTTGGTAGGACTGGCTTTTCTCCGAAATGGAGTTAACAGTCAATGGGGCTCTCTTTGTCTTTTTAAAAGTCTACTCGTGCTACTGGTGCTGTTAAAGGGTGACCCCTGTTTGCAATTTTTAAGTCTTTCAAACAAAACCCAAGTTAAAACAAAATTCACATTGGGGCGATGGTCGTCTATCAACTTGAAGGTTGTGGATTAGATTCCTGCCTCCGCTAGTCTACATGCTGATGTGTCGTTGGGCAAGACACTTAACCCCAAGTTGACGGCTGTGCCAACAGCATGTTGGGGGGGTCGTACCTATGTTCCCCGGGTCCTATGTTCCCCGTTTTTCCCAAAAAAGGTCCACTTTGTATGTGACAGGGGAACATAGGACCCTTTTTTTGAAAAAGGGTAGGGTTAGGATTAGGGTTAGAGAAAGGTTCCTATGTTCCCCAGTCACATACAAAGCGGGGAACATAGGACCCGGGGAACATAGGTACGGTCCCCATGTTGGGTATGGGTAAGAAAGATGTGCTATATGAGTGAAATGAGATTATGCTTCTTCACCTCCTCTGGGCTTTGTTTACAGTCTTTGCTTATGTTGTTCCATTGTGGTCAGGTTTTCACCAATCACTAGGCAGCTATAGATGCTCCATTAGTTGTTACAACACATACTCCACAGTTTCCTTCAGTGAACTTGCAACCCTTCGCAGCAAAAAGAAAGTTGGACAAAATTGGACAATAAACACAATGAAACATATTTCAGCTGCAGATTTGTCCCAATGGCCGTGAACAATTGCTACAGATGTCCTTCATTCTATCAGTTGAGTCCGTTTTCAAAGGACTGCTTTGACTTTTGTCTCTTTTTTATTCCATTTAGCTCCATGTCAGTCACAATATCTTAAAGTTGTATTCATGCAGTCAGGACTCTGTTCATTATATTGTGTGACTTTTATCATGCCAGTGCTGAAGAAGATTTTCAGTTTCAATGCAAGTATCTGGATCTTTGTCAACATGGACAGCCTATGAGAGATGTACAGATACATACATATTACCATAGGTGTGAAAACAAAATATCAACATACTTGACTCACTGCTATATTATACTGCTAGTATTTTGGACCATTCTTCTTTACAAAACATCTCCAGTTCAGTCAGGTTTGATGGTTTCCAATCATGGACAGCCGGCTTTAAAACACACCACAAATGTTCAATAATATTTAGATCTGAGGACTGAGATGCCCATTCCAGAACGTTTTATTTGTTCCTCTGCATACATTTTGAGCAGTGTTTAGGGTCGTTGTCTTGTTGAAAGATCCAGACCTGGCACAGCTTCAACTTTGTCACTGATTCCTGGACATTGTTCTCCAGAATCTGCTGATTTTTGAGTGGAATCCATGCGACCCTCAACTTTAACAAGATTCCCAGTCCCTGCACTGGCCACACAGCCCTCAGCATGATGGAACCACCACCAAATACCTTTTTTTTTTTCTTTCCAATTTCACATTTTCACTCCAGTCACAGATTACATCACTATTCTGGACTTTGCCAGATAGCTTATTTCTGTGAATCCATGGTATCCATGTGTGTGTGTGTGTGTGTGTGTGTGTGTGTGTGTGTGTGTGTGTGTGTGTGTGTGTGTGCGTGCGTGCGTGTGTGTGTGTTGCATTTCAAGGTCTCCACAGCAGTTTATCTGGCCTGTTGCTCTGCTGCAGGACAGATTGTCAGAAGGAGAGCGGAGCAGGGTGAGGTCTGACCGAGCTGGATGTAAACAGCATCAGATGAATACAGGGGCTTAGCAGGCAGACTGGCTGGAAGGATGAATGTCTGTAGAGCTTAGCCATGTCCTCCATCAACATGCTAACAAATTCACACACTTTACGAGTAAGTGCCTCCACCCCTGTGACCCACACTCTTCATCTTGAGGGAGGCAAAGTTAAATCTGCTCAGTCTTTTCTCTCTCTTGAATGCATACAGGCACAGGAGTGAGACGTCTTTCATCTTAAAGGTTATGGGTTTGATTCCCCACTTCACTAGTCTACATGCCGATGTGTTTGTTCTCTGGGAAAACGCAACCCCACGCTGCTCCTGACGGCTGTGCTGGCAGCGTGTGAATGGGTATGACAAATGTGTGAAAAATGCAGTGTATGAATGAGTGAGTGAATGGGTGACTGGCAAAAACTGTAGTGTAAAGCAGCTTTGATTGATTTTAAATCTCTTGTTAAAACTTGTTTGCCAAATATTTTCTCTTTTGGAAAAAAATCTATTTCCCACTTGGTTGTTTTTTTTTGCCTAAACCAAACCACATTCATGACCAAATGATTATAATCAGCTGTATTGTAAGAAGTGTAATTTTGCTTAAGACGTGTATGAAGATGTGAGCTCACACATCTGAGGTTTGCAGACAAATATATACAATGATCCTGGGTTCTGAGTACTGTAACAGCCATCCAACTCTTGACACCCACCTTCCGAAAGCATATTTTTAGTAATGTTCATAACTTGTACCTGGCAAAGAGCACTTCTGCCTGGCCTTGACAATTTCGATAGCTCTTTGGAAAATCAATGCTCAGATTGGTCTGAATCAGGGCCTGAGGGTGAAAGGAAGCATTTGAGCTAAGTGAAGTGAAGGAAAGGGTGCTGGGGACCAGGGCCGTTTGAAGGAATTTGGGGGCCCCAAGCAAAATAGACATGTAGCCCCCCCCCCCCCCCCCCCCCCACACACACACACACACGCAAAGCCTACAGGAATCACTGCATATCCATACAGTTTAAATTTTTTAATTCACCCACACTTTATATAAATACAAAATGCTGCTGTTGCATATAATACTGTGCATAAGATTTTAACATTTGCAAAAACACACACCACCATAAAATCCACTATATACAAAAAGTGCACAATAACTAAATCCATCACACACACACACACACACACACAGCGAAAATAGACTGTGCTGTGACCAGTGAAGGCATGAGACCTGAGACTGAAATGGTTAGTGTTATGTGACTTCTTCCAATCCTCAATGTAAAAGTGGTAGACATATTATTTCCTCTGTAACAACCAGTGAGGCATTAGTTACCAGGATCAAACAGTCTCCACAGGGCTTCCTTTACATCAATGCTGCAGTGGACTTCACAGATGTCCAGCTCTTTTCATGTAACTTAAGTTACAGGAAAAAAATGAAGGCTAATTTAATTGAAAGTGTACAGCCACTGAACTGGAACACAGCTTATCACAACCACAAAGTTGTGCTGTGCTGCAAGTCCTGTATGCATGGTGAGTGGTGGTCAGAGTGCAGCCTGGACACAGTTTTTTTTTCTGACTCAATCCAGATAAACCCATGAAAAAACTAACCAACCTGACCAAACATGAGAGGCATTCTGGCTTATGCATTTGAAGCTGAATAATTTCATGAATTTAAACCATATTGACATTAAAACAGTGCTCTGACAACCATTAATGGCAGAATTATTTAATAATTCAGCTAAAAGTAACAACAAATATTGTCCCAACAAGCTTTTTCTTTTCACTTCCCTTTGGAAATTGCACTCGCTGTACCTTCAGGACTTCTGTAGCCTCTCCTGTCTGTGACTTACAGTGCAGTGAGGGCACATAATTGGTGAAAGAGGGTCGTTAAGACATTATTATTGTGGTATAAATGCTGGAAAACAGTCCAGAAGAGTTGTTATTCTAGCCCTTATCCTTTGGGTCTGTCATGAAACAAAAAGTGTTTCCTTCAGGCCTTGTCATGTAAATAACATCGTGGAAAGTATCAGGATGTAGCAAAGACAGACAGAAGCACCATATAAAGCAGGCTAAACCAAATCCAACATGAACCCAAACCCAGCCCAACCCATCAAGGAACGATCAAATCCCTAACAATAAGGTCATTGCAACATCAAAAGTAAGACGTAATTCGGGACTTCAATCGTAGCTTAATAGTGGGTTTTGCGTAATTCAAGTAAAGTGCATTTAGCCCAAAGATGCCTGCCAAGCTCTCTGACCCATGGTTTAACAGAACAAGTGCAAAGAGAGGAAATAAGTGCTGACGGGAGTGGTAGAGAGGACTTATTTCCTCTTAATGATAAGAGCCGAGCGGAAAAAAAATTGAGTCGGGCAGATATAAGAGATGGGGATGTAATTCAGGTGAAAGTGAGGGATGTTAAGTTTTTCTCCAGGAGATGACAATTCAGATAAGACAGGGGACAGAGAAGGAACACATAAAAACAAGAATGGTTGTTTTATCCACTGGGTCATCTATTCTTGTTATGGAAATAATCCAGCACAGGTGCAAGCCTTTTGTTTATACACTTATAGGTCAGTGTTTTGTGTGCTATTGGCATTTTCTAATTACCCAGTTTTAATTAGAATTATTATTATTATTATTTTTGTATTTAAACCATTCTTATTACACACCAGTAGTGAACACAAACAAGCTGAGTACAGGAGCAGTGGCAGCACTTATCTGTGCCTGGGGAGCAATGGGAGATTGTGTGCCTTGCTCAGGGGCACCACAGCCCATGGCCCTGACCAGGATTTGAACCGGCAACATTCCAGTCAGAAGCCATTTCACTTTTAGTTAAAAGGTAGTCATCGCTAGAGCTTATGACAAACATTGTCATAAAGAGATTTCGGACAAGGCCACTCTACTGTTGCTTGGGTTTTTGTCAGATGGAGTTCACCCAACAATGGCTGACACAGCAGACACCAATTTGCCATTACTTTAGCAACAATAACAACTCTTGCTCCAAAGTCAGCCATGACAAACAGTGCTCTAGGAACGTACAAAAGCTGCCTGTAGCATCAAGTATCCGGCAGGGCCATTATCAAGTGTTAAAAGCAGAGCTGAGTGCAATAAAAACAGCATGAGCTATGGGAATAAAGTGAATGTGAATTAAGGACAGAAATATACTATTATTGCCTATAATAATGTTTTTTTTTCTAACCTGACTTGCCCATTACCTGGGACATGTAGTATGGTTGACTGCATGCCCTGTGGTGTTAAGCAGATTTGCTGTGTGCAGGGCAAGTCTCTGATACTTACAAGGGGGGACGGGGGTGGACAGATGAGGGAGGGGGGTAGGGGAGATGGGGGGGGGGTAGGGGAGATGCGCAGACAACAATAACAGTAACAGTGTCTAGGTGTGTAAAATTAAATAATTAAAGTAATACAAAACAGACAGAACATACTTCACAGAGCATAAACAACATTAGACAATTAAGTAATACAGAACATACAGGACATACTTCACAGAACTGAACATAAGAACCATTCGACTGACATTCATTTGTATAATGTGTATGGTTTCTAGTAATCGTTAACGACCATATCAAGAGAGGGTGTCCAGGTTTACAACAGCTATATCAGTTCAGATTTATCTTATAGTGTAGTGGGGTGCATGTGTGTGTGTGTGTGTGTGTGTGTGTGTGTGTGTGTGTGTGTGAGAGAGAGAGATAGAGAGAGAGCATGAGCGCGCACGTGTGTAAATGTGCAGCTGCTGTCATTAGATGTGGTTGGAATCTGAGTGGGGAACCGAGTCAATGTCCGACCAACCCCCAGCAGCAAGCCAATAAGGACCTCGGACCACACAGGGCAGGAGGAGCCCGTGGCCACCGCCCCCCAGAATAGCCACACATTCACCCCGTAGAAGACCAGCCGGAGGGATGTGGGGCGGAAGCCCCCCACACAGGGTCAGCCCGTGGGGCAGACGGCGGCAAAGCTACGGACAGAGGCCAAGCCACCCCACACCCAGGCAAATCGAAGAGGCCCAGTCCTCCCGCACCCAGAGCCTGCTAGCGCCCCAGGGCAGGGCCAGCCCATCACCGGCGGGGGTAGAACCCGCCCAGACCGCCCACCGGGAAAGCGGGCCAGAGCCTTCCACAACCACCCCCACCACATACCAGAGACCGACCTCACACCCCCCATCCCCAGGAGGGGCAGGCAGAGGCCCACGTAGGCCCCCAGCCAGGAGGCCCCCGAAGATGGAAGAAGGGAAGACCCCAAGCCAGTCCAGGGCAGAGCTCCCAAGTATAGGCGGGGACAGAGGTCAGAGGAACCGCCATGCCCGACCCCGCAGCAACCCAGCCAGGAGCTGGTTGCAAGGAGCAAGTTAACGATTTGTAATTAATCAATGTCAAGGTCTGTCAATGTTTAGGAGGGTACCGACAGGCTTCCAGAAAGCAGCTGTCACTTACTCTAAATATACTATGCATGGGTACCTGTGTCCCGCCCACTTCTTGGCTGGGCTTGGGTCAGCCGTTTGGACGAGGGCGGCTTGGCCCCTGGATGTACTGTGTGTTCCTGTACCGGGGGGCGCAGGGTCTCAGGCCTCTGACCTATGTGTATCCTTTGGGCGCCTGGCTCTGGGCCCTCCGAAGGCCTCTGCCTGTTCCCCTCAGGGGGTGAAGTCGTGTGGTTGGCTCCAGGGTGAGCGTCAGTGGTGGCGGCAGGCTCTGGCCACCATCAAGTATCCGGCAGGGCTATTATCAAGTGTTAAAAGCAGAGCATGTGTGAGTGCATTAAAAACTGCATGAGCTATGGGAATAAAGTGAATGTGAATTAAGGACAGAATTATTCAATTTTTGCCAATAATAATGGTTTTTGGTTGTCGGTCTGGCGGAGGGAGCCCCGGGGGACCTGGCCGTAGCTCGCCATGACTCCTGGGAGGCGTGGTGGTAGGCGGCGAGCTGGCCACTCGGTGGGGGCAAACTCTGGGCGCCTTGGCCCCTGGATGTACTGTGGGTTCCTGTACCAGGGGGCGCAGGGTCCGCCGTGAGGGCTCCTCGGGCCTCTGACCTATGTGTATTCTTTGGCCGCCTGGCTGTGGGCCCTCCGAAGGCCTCTGCCTGTTCCCCTCAGGGGGTGAAGTCGTGTGGTTGGCTCCAGGGTGAGCGTCAGTGGTGGCGGCAGGCTCTGGCCTGCCTACTCCAGGCCGTGTGGTGGTTTGGCCTCTGTCCGTGGTGTTGTTGCCTCCAGCCTCCTGGGAGGGGCAGACCCTGGGCGGGGGCAATCCGGCCTTGCAGCACCCTTCCTTGGTCTTGTGCGGGGTGGACGTGCGGCTGGCCCTGGAACTGGCGGCTGCGGGTCTCCCCTGACCCGGTTGGCTGGCGGATGCGTCACATGCCTGAGATACTTGCGGCCTTCTCCCAGGGAGATGGAGGTAACCCGGTTTTCTTCATGGATAACGGACCACACCTAGTGACAACCTCTACACATACAGTATATATATATGTATATATATATATACATATATATGAAAATAATTGTGTTACTTTTAAACGTGTAACATTAAGAAGTGTAGGTGCATCCATCAAACAGGTAGTAATCTCCTATTATGTCTAAACTAGATACCACTGCATTATAACAGTATTTCACTGTGGTAAAAGTCCAAAATGCAGAGTGAAATGCTATTTCAACAATATGCATATGTGCTCTTGTCTACATTAGAGTAGACCAATTCAATTTGTCTATCAATTAAGATTCAAAGCAATCATATTTTATTTCTTCCTTCCTCTTACCCACAACTTGCTCAAATCCTCCCTGGGAGGAGCCAGACACACCAGGAAGAAATGTCAGGGGAGGCGACACATGAGTCATATTAAAATAACCCTGAATCTACAATTATCATATAACCCCAATCTGCATGTTTTTGAACTATGCCAGGAAGATAGCATACCCTTAAGAAAAATGTGCAAACTCCACACAAAAAGAAAGGTCAGACCAAAGTGGGATTCAAACCAAAGACCATCTTGCTGTGAGGCGACATTGCATGAAGATCATCCAAATACTCAACAAATGAGGAGAACAACAACGTGAACTGCTGTTCAAAAAGTCGAGAATAAAGTGTCAAGACTGGTTTGAGTCACCATGCAAACATAACAAGCAGGCACAAAGACTTTCAAGGTCGGTGTTCAATGCACAACATGCTCCAAACTGCAAAATCAGGGGTCTTGAACGCAAATGACCTGGGGGTAACGGAGCGTCTGGTCAGGAGGGGGCCAGACAAGTGAAAAAAGTCCAACATTTTGGAAAAAGCGACTCCTGGTAGTTGTGGTAGGCAATATGCTCTTAAAATGATGTCATAGTTATCCAGCATGATATCGCAACAATATCTGTCATGATTTGGTTTCCACCACACCTTGTCACATTCAGTGTTGTTGACGACATAAACTCAAAATTGCTTGATTGTGTTTGTTTTCAAAAAATCGGTTTAATTTTTAAAAAACAATGCGTGTGTGAAATTTGCTCTGGTCGCAGACAGACCGGTATGTGATTTTTCCCCCTCGTCAACATAATTTATTACTTTGTATCACTCTTGATGTGCATGGAATGGGGGGAACTTTCATCCCGTCCGGTGTACAAATACCTGTAGTGAGACATGCTTTCAGTGTCGGTGTCTCCAAAACACCAGAAAAAATCACTACATTTGTTGCTTGTCGCTTTTTTGAAAAAGAGTCGATAGAGGGATCTGAATAAAGTCACTAAGTTCGCAACACAGAACAGCTGCAAAATGTGTTCCACCAATCAACGTTCTTTAGCACACAGCCCCGCTAATCTGGAAAGTCCTGAGTACGAGGTACTTCTTTTTCAAAATCCTTGGTCAATGAGAAAAGTTGCTGCCTGAGAAAAGGGGCTCATGTTTCATGTTTGTTTGTTGCATGAGTGTGAAGTCCCCCCCACACACATGCACACACACAACTGCCAACTCTCCTTTAAATTCACACTGCTTCTTCTTCACAGATGCTAATCTTCGCCATCAGACTATCAGGCAGCCGATTAGATCAAACGTCAGTGCCTGAACAGATTACCCTGGAGAGAGTCAAGCAACAAAGCAATAACACACTCTGCAGCCTCAATCTGTTGCATTAAACTTCGTTTCACTTTCAATATCTGAACCAGCATCGCACATGAGCTAAAAAGCACCAAGGGCTTTTATTGGATTAATTGCGCTGCCACAGCTTCGGCTGCTTCGTCGCCCACTGGCATACATTCACAGGAAAACCCTCCGTACAGGACATAATGCATATGTTTTCCATGTTCACAACAACGGCATGTCATAAAGATAAATGTCAGTAATCGTTTACCTTTTATATATTGTGATATAAGTACAGGTATACAAATCAAAGAGCTCCCAGGGCAGTGGGGATGAGCATTAAAATACAGAGTCCATAACCATCATAACCACCATTATTACTTATTTGGGTAACTAAGTAAAGTGGCGCATTACACCAAAAATATCGCAAACTACACTACTTAGTACTATACTATAGTAACACGCTTTTTGTGGAATGTATCAAATCCTGGGTCAAAAATCGTGATACAAATCAAATCGTGAGTTTGTGTCGTTACAGCCCTACTGGGCACTGTTGTCATGGAGATCGAATTGAGTGACGTAGCTGCTGGTGCCAAGGAGGGAAATGTAAACAGGCTTTATGCAAGGACGCTCTAACGACGGCCTATGTTTTCCTCCCATTTCCCCCGGTAACCACCGAAAAGATGTTGTGATGACACATGCAAAAACTGCCGCCAGCACGCGCCTGTCTATACCCGCTTAGAGTCTGTCCAAGATCAGTTTAGAACACCAATAAAACGATTCCAACAAGATGTGAGTACACTGTGGAACAGCACCTATTAAATGCTGGAAAGTCTCTTTGCGCAAAAGCGAAACTTGGCTGCAAACAGCGCAGATTATGAACTCCCCGGGACAGAACTCTCTTCTGTCCCCCTTTGAGCAGTTAACTAAAGAGATCAGCTCATCTGATGCATCTGTTATTCCCTTGATTACAGCGCTAAAGGTCTTCCACACAAAGATTGAGACCACGGTGTGAAAACAATGAAAAGTGCACTCTTGAGAATCTGTCAACACGTTTTACTAAGATCTACTCGGATCCCCTGTATTTCATCGCGACTGTACTTAATCCTCGTCATAAAAATCATTATGTATGTGTCATATATGGATGTGTGGATATAAATGGACATAGAGAAATGATCCAGTCGTTGCCATTATGTATACATTATACAATAAACACTATGTGGGCAGGCTAAGTGATGTTTGTCCATATATCTAGTATCTAGTAGTGAAGTTACTTTTCAAAACCAGTAAAGTAATGTCATTACAATTTACAGCAGAAACTAGTAACTAATTACTTTTTTGAGTAACTACCCCAACACTGATAACCATAAAAGGCTTCTAGCATCAATCGGTGTCACCACTGCTGGAATCAGCTAATGCTATAAGGAAACTCACACGGGGAAACTTCAAATTCAGCAATAAGTCGACAATTATACATATCTCCCAGACTCCCAGATAACACAATGTTATCAGAGTGAAACACATTGCTAATAATGCACATTTCAGTTTTGTTTCTCTTTTCAGAAAGAAACCATGCAGAAAAAAATTAGTAACACATAATTACCACTATGTGTTTCTTCTATGTAAGTGCTTCACTAATAAGGTGACACCTACAAATCAAAACTCAATCAAACTGCAAATCCTTATCCTTCAGCTCTCACACCTAACACCATGTGACACCACCATTTTTTCCTCTTTAGGCACATGCAGCTGTTGGTAATCTGGACATTGATTTAATTCACCTCCATTTCCTATTGTTCCCCCTACTATCTTAAAACCTCGTACAATTTTGCACCTCAACGGATATTTATTTTATTCTTATTTGGTGTCTGCTTCTTCAAGATTTTCTAGGTACTGTACCATATCATTTTTTCTCTGCTATTAATACTTTTCTCTCACTTTTTCTCTCAGAAGACTTGAATTGAGTTAAACTGTAATTGTGTGTGCTGCCGTCTCCTTCACCATGCAGCTCCAATTGAGTTCCCTAAATGCAGACCAAACACTGCATTAAAAAACAGATACCCAACATGTAACATGAGAAGCCTGCATTGCTTTTTATCATTATATCATCTCTCTCTCTCTCTCTGTGAGATAGAGAAATAGTGAGTGGAGCGGGGGAGAGAAAAACTAGGTCCCAAGGCTCTTTGGCCTTGTTCGGACAGCAGCCCAAATCTTAAAAAAATGTACGCCTATCAAGATTGTACTGTATCTAGCCAAATATTTTGGCAGTCTGGATAACTAAAAAACGCATGAGATCTGATTTTTTCTAAAGCTGATTCAAACCACATATGGACAATGGTTTCGAATTTGATTCTGATCAGATTTTTACAGACCTGTTTCAATCTGAAGATCTCAGTCACTCAGATTTAAAAGCGTCACTCACAGTGCGACTCGAACAACAACAGATCAAGACGACGATGTAGATCCAGAGAGACACAAACGCAGGTTGGATCTGATTACTTTAACGCAACATATAATGTGAAGGTTGGTCTGGTGGATCAGACTCTGATCGGATCTGCCTACAAATCCGTTTTGCGCTGCATTCTAAACAAGGCCTTATAGAACATAATTTTTCTTACAATTTACTCAAAATCCACAGGTGGCCTTAGAGGTTCTGCATTTTTACTTAATGCTCCAGTGACAGGATTCAGTCCTCTCTCTGCATCCACTCCAGATTATGCCTATATTTCCCACTTTACATTGAATCATGTCACCATGTTTCTTTTGTATTCATATCTGTGCAACATTTTGTTCATTTTTATATGGGTGTGTATGCCAGAAATTGATGGATTTGATGAAGTTTCTGATATAATTGAGGACAATATTAAATGTAATTTTAATGAGCTGGCAACAAGAGATGGCAGTTTCGGTAGTTCATAGTGTTAGGGTTATACCGCACTGTAGAGCACCTCCTGTATTTCCAAAGAGAGACTAACAAGATTGCAGCAAGCAGTGAAGAATGTTTCCTAAAACAGGGAGAGGCAGAAATTCACCTTTACATTTGTATGGTGCAAAGTTATTTTATTTTTCTGTTAAGAAGGAGAAACAAAATGATATATAAAATCATAATTCAAATATTGAAAAAATATTATTATTATTATGTTCAGGCCATATTGCCCAACCCTACAAAAACATCATCAGGTAGTTTTGTTGAGTTTCACACAACAAAATCATGAAGATTGTCATGGGAATAAATGAATGCACCTTTGGTCAATTCACAAATAGATAAAGAGCTGTGTGTCAACAAGATGTATAGTAAGATTGAAATGTATATTAAAAAAAAATCAATGCTTTAACCAAAGAGCATCCTCTTTTATCTCCATACATATATATATAAAAAAAAAAACTTGCACAATATTGAAGAAAAAAGACACACAGATTTTACACAGATAAGAAAAAGAGTGAATTAGGGAAGAAATATCACATAAACATTACGTCTCAGAGGCCACAGTGTTGCCATAGAGGTGCACTTTCTTTTTTGTTTTGCCAACAAGAATCTGAAACTTAACACCACCCACTCCACATACAGTGTCAGGCGATGCTGAATCCCCATGACGTACAGCTGCTGTTAATTATCTGGATATCACTTTTCCTTCAATGTGTTAAATGTCTGTAATGAATGCATTCTTTTAATTTTCCAATTTATTTTGAAAGCTGTCAAACCAACAACAAATTATCTCTCAAATGTCCCACAATGTTCAGACAGAGTTCAATGAATTGCTCAAGTAAGACGTCACGCTGCCTTACTGCAATTTACTGCACCTAAGTCTGTGTGTAAGATGAGCTGCTATATGATCTTCAGTGTGGACATTAAAATTCGCTGCAGTCACAGCATCTGTTCCCTGCATCCTTACTCGTGCTTTACCAGTCAACTATTGCCAAGCGGAGCCCTTAAAGGCTTAGTTCAGTTTGTCTGGATGTGTAAGGTAATGACACATACTCAGAGCTGAACATAATCAATTCATCTGTCAAATATTTTACTGATGAATTAATATTAATTAAAAGTGATTGCTCCATAAAATGGCAGACATTGTTGAAAAGGATAATCTGTGTTTCCCAGATATCACAGAGATAAAGATATTCAGTTTTAAATAATTAATTATGCATATGTAAGTAGTGGTAAAAAGTTGACTATTTAGTCATTAAAGCGGAACTCGACCGGAAGTTCCTATTAACGCTGTTTTTTTGGTGTGTATCTGCGTCATTACCTTGTTTATGAAGCCCTGAAGGTTCGAAAACAAACATTTCAGCAATTGCTGAGAACGCTGTGTTCATTGTAATCTTTATTGGGCTCAACGAGATCTCTGAAAATCCCGTAATAGTTAAGCAAACATCGGTTCTCCTAAACAGCAGATCGTCCTGCTCCGGGCACTAGTCCGGGCACATCCGGTTGCGTACATTGAACCGCAGAAGAAGAATAACGTCCGTTGTGGAGGTGTTTCACGAGCGACAGTGTCTTCTGACTCTGGGTCTGACTCCGGGTCAGTCAAAAAAGGGACTGCAGTGGGGAGTCGTGACAAAACTATTTTTAAACACTGTTAAAACAATGTTTTGATAATGAGAAGCAGTGCATCCACCGTTCCAGAGGGGGGAGCTGCGCTTCTGAGAGCTTGTGTGCTGAATAGTACTGGCCAATCACAAGCCTCTGTCTTCTGGGGGTGAAAGTTCACTCTGAAATATCGCAGCTGACGAATAGCGTCAGAAAAGAGGATTTCAATCGGCTCGTTTACAGCAACTAGGAGGTTTTTGACCTTAAAAACAAGTTAATATATGTAAGTAGACCTCCATAACTAACATTTATGTGCAACAGGACCACTCTATGTGAGCTTTAATACTCATTTAATCGTTGCAGCCCTAATTTGCTTCCCCTTAAAACCTATTTCAACTATCATTTATCAATATTAGTACTATATAGTTGACATTGTATTTCACTAAACTGCCTTTTCCAAACTGGAAACTGTAGTTTGAGGCACTTTGTAAACCCGTCATCTGCCTTCACCAATGTCCATATGCAAAATTTGCGATTTCATATCATGGCACACGAGTGGTTGATCCACTGCTGCCTCCATCGGTAACTTTAAATGTCTTATTTAGTGACATTTGTATTGGCAATACTATGTTTATATGGGTTTACAAAAGTGATACAAACTTACCAAATGAGTTTTTCTATGGACTCTGGTATGGAGAGTGAGGACTTTACAAAGCAAAACAAACATCTGTTTGAGTTAGTTAAGTGGCTAAATCTGTTCTTCCTGGTTTTGCTGGCAGTCTTGTTTTCACCCAGAGCAAGCATGCTTGCCTTGTGCTGATTCTCAGCAAACGAGGTAAGCAATAATAACTCAATCAGCAATAATTGTGTCAGTACATCATAAAACCAGACTTCAAAAAACATGAACTATCCCTTCATAGATACAGTGCAGAGAGAGTTGCAGGGTCAGTGTATTAGGACTCACTTTGTTTCTTATTGAAAATGATATTTCAGCCTGAGCATAAAAAAAAAAATTATGTAAGAAGGGATCAGTTCTGACTAAAAGTTTACTGAAGTTAAAAGAATCATCTCTAAAATAAAGTTATATATTTTGTTAAACTAAATATATGCACTTGGCTCAGATAATACTTCGTTCTCACCACACAACTTCCACTAAGCCCTATTTGACATACAAATCCCCATATTCACTACCCTCCCACAGACAAATGATAAGAAATATTTTCAGACCTTCCTCCAACTCCTTGTGTAAATATGCCACCGTCCCACGGAGAAGAAATGTAAATCTTTTAGAAATGACAGAAAGCATACAGTAAAACTGAATATTAGCAGTGTTGATGACTGTACAGTGCAACAAACATCAACGGTAGGCTTTTCATACCAGAAAGCATGTAAACGCTCTTTCACAACTCCCTTCTTCCACTTGCATTTGCCTTCTATGTTAATTGATGCATCAGGTTCATGTGGGCAAAGCCATACCTAATGCTTCACAGCGTGAGATGACTTGGTCAGGTTGCTGTAGCAACATGGCAGCACAAGACAGGAACCATTTTACACTAAAACTAAACCTGTGGGCCATATATTACATTTCAAATGTTACACAGTGGACCTTTAACCAAAGATCAACAGGAGGAAATTGTGCTTGCTAGTGCTAGCTTGTCCACAAGGGGGTCGTACCTATGTTCCCCGGGTCCTATGTTCCCCGTTTTTCCAAAAAAGGTCCTATGTTCCCCACTTTGTATGTGACAGGGGAACATAGGACCCTTTTTTTGAAAAAGGGTAGGGTTAGGGTTAGGGTTAGAGAAAGGGTCCTATGTTCCCCGGTCACATACAAAACGGGGAACATAGGACCTGGGGAACATAGGACCCGGGGAACATAGGTACAGTCCCGTCCACAAGTACCTAGCTTTAAACATTTACATGTAAAGTGACATTTCTGCACAGCAACAACATATCACCTTTTTTTTACCATTTGTTTGCAGCTTTTTTGACAAGGTAACTGCCAGAAACCCTTTTTTTTAATGAATTACTCGTCCTTCATAATACTACAAATTCAGGTGGATAGGTAGATAGCACAGCATTTATTCTTCCGGTAAAGAGAATCATGTGGAGAACTCCGACACATGACATGGAATTATCTCAATGAAAATAATAATGATAATAAAACAGCTCAGTGACTTAATGCTTTATTTCAAATACAGTCTGAAACAGTCAGATAAGCTGTGGCTGAATGAACTCATCATATCAGTTCTCGATGGTTCTTCTGGGCAGTAAATCTCTAGTCAGGGAAACAAGTCATACATGTTAAGATGGAGTGCGGCTGAGTGTAGGAATACATTATTGCGAGTTCCCACTTGTAAACGAAATTGGTTTCCTCGCCACTCGTAAGCGCATTTGCACTGAGCACATTTCAACCTCCACTTCCCCAAGTTAAGATGCAGGAGCACCGGCGCTTTGCATGTAAATCTCTCAAGTTCAAGCACACAGCCCACGCTCGTTGGCTCGGTCTGTCTCTCCGGCTCACACACAAACACACACACACACACACACACACACACACACACACACACACACACACACACACACACACACAAACCACACAAAGCTGTGTAGCAACTCTCCCTTTTCCTCTCCAAAGCTCTAGAACTTGTATTTCCTGTGAAAATACACTTGTGAAATACTCGTCTGCAAAGGTTCACACATACACACTCATTAACACAGCTGCAGTAAGAGACAACACAACACCACCTACACACACAAATCAGTGCTCATCTGCCAGGCTAAAACAACTACCAAACAATACGCTTTTGTCTTTATCTTTACAGGAAATATCTCTATCACACAGAAGCACTAACGTTTTCATTTATTATACAACAAGATGCAATTTGCATTGTGGGATAATCCTTGAATTTAAAAATGACAAAGACAGAAGATGGGCTTCAGGAGGATTCATCGGTTCATTTTCAGCACAAAAACTGAAACATCATCTCGAGAATATATTTGCCATAATAAGATATGTCTCATACTCAAGGCTATCAGTATATGGGACATGAAAATGTGTCGTTTGAGACATCAACATTTGGCAGAGATGTCAAAAGTATACCTTTTCTGAAAGCTTTTGACCAAATAAAGGTAGAGTTTGGACAGACTAAGAACAGCACCTAGACCAGTACCATACATAGTGTGACGTTGTACTCGTGTGTCAACAATGTCAACGAACGCGACGCAACGGTCAGTGAAAACACACTTTTGGAGTGAAGGTTCCAATTAACCTCTGCATGGAGAACAAGCAAATAACCACACATAAAGGTCCTCGGTCAAAACATTTTAAACCTGTGACCATCATGCTGTGAGGCAAAAAGTGCCAGACACCAAACCACTGCGTGAAATGGAACAAAACTATTCTCACCCTCTTTTACATGCTGTGGCATTTGTCGATGTGACATCGTAATCAATGCACTGAAGCCACAAATTGGAAACCTAATCTGAGACTTTAACCAAAGCAAATCAACAACTGGTTGTCGGTCCCAGCCAACAACCCTGGACTTGATGTGGACCACACACACACACACACACAGAGCCAGAAGAAACATCCTCTATTATGACACTCAAACCAAAGCAACAGCATATGCAGAATAATTCAAGTGTGGCACAGATGACTGACCAGTGTGGGCCCTAATGTCTGATATTTACAACGTTATCTCCACAAAGCATAGTCTCCCTCACATCAATCTGGCAACAAGAGTTGTGTTTTCCAATAACTAAAAATATTCAATTGGTAATTTTATGGTGATATTTCTGCCATGTGTGAAACTCATATGAGCTTTTAAGTCCTGGAACCTTCTGTTTTTTTAATGCCAGCCAAGACAAAGTGAAATTAACAAACCAAGTGTTATTTTTGTAGCGGATAACCTGCTACTCTACTTGTTTTCTAACTCTTTCCAAAAAATACCAGAATTTCAGGAAATAGTCAGTCTGCTTTTAATTCACATACATGACCCAAAACATACAGCCAAGGCAACGACGGAGTGGCTCAAGATCATGGAGCGGCCTAGCCAGTCTCAAGAGCTAAATCCTATAGAAAATCTTTGGAGGGAGCTGAAGCTTCGAGTTGCCAAGCGACAGCCTCGAAACCTTAAGGATTTGGACAGGATCTGCGAAAAGGAGTGGTCAAAAATTCCTCCTGGCGATGAACTACAAGAAACGTCTGACCTCTGTACTTGCCAACAAGGGTTTGTCCACCAAGTACTCAGTAATGTTTTGATAGGGGGTCAAATACGTATTTCACTCAATGAATTTCAAAATAATTAAAATCTTTTGTTTTATGTGATTTTCTGGATTTTCTTTTTGATATTCTGTCTCTCCCTGTTAAAATAAACCTTCCATTAAAATTATATTTCTTTGTTAGTGGATGATCTTACAAAATCAGTGAGGGATCAAATACTTATTTCCTCCACTGTACATGTTGAACACTGCTTTATTGAAAGTTTTTTTTTTTTTTTTGCAGCTTTGGCTCAGATTGGCATAGTAGGAATGCAAGCCCTGGGTAAGCATGTTCATTTCTTCTCCTTCATCATCTCTGTTTTTGTCAATGATGTAAATTCCTTAGGACAACTTGGGACAGCACTCAGTATTTTCTTATCAGTGGAAAAAATCTCTCGAAAGAGGGCATAAAAAAACGGAAGAACGACATCAATGGGAATTATGTTAATTACTTTCTTTAATTGATTCATATCACAAAAACCCGGTATATAATTGCTTATTATGAAAAAGAATGTTTTGTGTTGGGCCAGGAAACCATCTCTACACTGGTTGGACACTTATAAGTCCATTACTCTCAGTCAATGCTAAGTTGTGACTAATGTATACAGTACATGTTGTGTGAGCAACTGTCACAAGGACAGACATAGCAGGGGACAGCATCAACGTGTCTCTACCTCTCTTCAGCTCTTCCATCATCTCCATTTCGGTCATGACAAATCAGCGAGATCATACAAATAAAACTTTTCGCATTCTCTAAACTTTCATTCCGACTGTTTTTTTTTCTGTCTGATAGCCTTAAGTGGTCTAACCCTGGGTGTGTCAGTTGGCTTCACTGAGTACAGTACTCTTTGACCTTAAAACTCGCACCCTGTCCATCTCAGTATGTGGAAAAATAGCAACACACACACGGAAGTTTGTGCAGTCTTTCCTCAGGGCACTGCATTGACTTCCATTCAGTTGGACAGCCCAAAAAAAAAGTGTTAACCCTAACCTTAACCTAACCACAATTTAAATCTGAGCCCTAACCTTAAGCAGGTCCTAAGCAAGTTCTGACTCAATAGGACCAGGTTTTGGCCTCCATGAGGACCACTGGTCCTGACAAGGTCATTGGTGTTTATGCTTGAATATGTTCTAAAGCGGTAACACATACAAATACACACAGACACACACCTCACCATCCCCTTAAGGTGGCACAGTCATGCCAGCTCTAATTCTCATCACAGACCATGATGTTATTACAAGCTCTCCTTGAATATTCTTATCATTGCCTTAAACATACAGTACATGTGTGTAAATATGTGTAATTATAAATTTATGAAGATTTATGTGATTGTACATATGGAAACAGTCCACTTTTTTTTGGCTCAGTGCCGGTAAAGCATTCGCTGTGGGTGTCTCTCTCTCTCTCTCTCTCTCTCTCTCTCTCTCTCTCTCTCTCTCTCTCTCTCTCTCCCCCGCCTGCTGCTGTTTCCTTCGGGGTCTCACGCTACGTTCAATGACCTATTCTTCTCTGCTTGAGCATAATAAGACAGGAGTGAGCGAGCTGTGGAGCCGTGGAGAGTCATAAGTAAATTCAACTTCATAATGTCAAGTTATTGACCTCCATCTTGTTTTGTAAATGTGCCAAATGACATTTGTTAGTTTTGTAAACTTTGTGTACACTTCTAGATCATTAGTCGTATATATATCTGCCTCATACTTTTTTTTTTCCACACTAGCATTCAAATTCACAGTACAGGAATTTAAAATGTGTTGATTTTTTTAGACATGAAAGAATTGGACAATAAATGCAATTTAGCAACATCAGAGGAGCCTGTCAGAAAGGGGAAGATTGCTTAGGGACAGCTCTGACATACGTATGTTTCAACACAGTAAAACGTTTCATGTGTTACTCCAAAAGAAAAGTGACCAAAAAAAAGTGATGCATATGGCCAATAAAGGATCAACGCCATTATAAACTTGTTTTAAGCAGCATTGGTCAAACAAAACTTGTGCTTGTCTGGTATGAGGAGCTCAAAATAAGCGTGAGATGAAAATGAGCATTATCATATACTGGAATACAGAAAATGTAACAGATTACATTTCTTAAGGAATTTATATTCTCACAGACTTCATTTGTTTTTGACACAATATGATAATATAATACTATGTGTGGAGGGAAGCGGTGTGTGTGAATAAATACAAAGCCAAGGCAGAGCAGTGTGTCATGATTTATTAAATGTACAGTGTGAACAGAATTTATTGACATTTATTGGTGAAGTTGTAAGTTACAACTCACCTCACCCTTCCAAATGTGTTGGAGAGCCTATGTAGCCTTCAGTTAGCATCAAAACTCAACAGATGTTTAGTTTGTCCATTGTGGGCTACTGGTAAAAAATAGTGGTCCTTTTGATATAAATACAAAAGGCTCATTTGGGGGTAATGAAAAACATACATTATTCAGTTGCACATTTTGGTAAAAAATAACACAATATGCACTTAAAATGTCCTTCTTTGGCTTTATAAAAAAAAACAAATGGCTAGAATATGCAAAGTACATCAGCAGTAAAATAACTCACTACGCCCCTCTTTTTTTTAACCATGATGCTCTTGCTCACTGCAGCTAAGGTGTCTAATCAGCAATGACAGCAAGACGACAACACACAGCAGACCAAATGAGAAGGAGGAGCAATGTGTGTATGCCACATATGAGAGAAGCACTTTACATAGGGCTACTACTATACATAAAATGGGAACAATGGATCCCATGCTATAGTTGGATCAATCAACCCACCACAAAGTGGAGTGGTCAGCAGTGTCATATTATAAAGTGACAACAGCTCTAACCAGGTGACCTTTGCGCCAAAACATGACTACATACATGACTAGGAAATGGTTATCATCACCTCACCTGGACATGTCACTTAAATTATACAGACTGAAAATGTCCAGAGTAGTACTACGCTGTAGTACCGATGCCAGGCCTGTATATGGGGCTTCAGCGCTGCTACACCCAAACGGTAAAGGAAGACAATGACCATGTGCATACGGCAAGTGCACTATGTACAACCACAGAAGCGGAGACAAACTGAAGAAAGCCAGGGAAACTAAGGAAAGTTATCAGAGAGGAAAAAGACCAAATTATGCCCAATGAGGATGCTAACGATGACAATAGTGATAGAAAATGCTATCACAAGAGAGAAGTGGGACTATGACATCTTTGTTTTCCCAACGTAGCGTGTTGTGATTTACCCCCCAAAAAACAAGCCTGTCTATAGAGGATTACGACCCATCAAATAGCAGCACACTCATTTGATCGATGCCGTATAAGGTGAGTCAATTTCTCTATGCGTTATTGTCTGTAAAATACTGCCTCACCAAGTCTAACCCTAACCCGAACCTCACTGCAGGGGACGGTACATCTGTTAATGATCCTATTATATGGGTCGTATTTGGTGAGTTGAAGGACAGGTTAGAATTAGGCCTGTGCATATTACTTGTTTATTTACTTTATATACACTTTTTTTTATACACCACGGAATTTGCTAAACCGTGGAACAAGCGCGCTGCGCCCGCATGTAACCGGCAAGCGTCCCCTTGTCCAGGTGTCGATTGAAGCTCAAGTCACACTGTCAAATACGCCATTATTACGGTTATATTGTTATTGTCAGTAAAGATGTTATATTTAGGAATGCACCAATAATTCGGCGGCCGAAACACAGCGAGTAAACTGTGGAACAGCAACTATTAAATGCTGGAAAGTCTCTGCGCAAAAGTTAAACTTATGAACTCCCTGCGACATTCACTTTACACCAGAGAACATTCTCTCTCTTTGAGCAGTTAAAGGTCACATAGAGTGGTCCTGTTGCACATATATGTTAGTTATGGAGGTCTACTTACATATATTAACTTGTTTTTATGGTCAAAAACCTCCTAGTTGCTGTAAACGAGCCGATTGAAATCCTCTTTTCTGACGATGTTCATCAGCCGCGATATTTCAGAGTGAACTTTCACCCCCAGAAGACAGAGGCTTGTGATTGGCCAGTACTATTCAGCACACCAGCTCTCAGAAGCGCAGCTCCCCCCTCTGGACGGTGGATGCACTGCTACTCATTATCAAAACATTGTTTTAACAGTGTTTAAAAATAGCTTCTCCACGACTCCCCGCCGCAGTCCCTTTTATGACTTTGACCCAGAGTCAGACCCAGAGTCAGAAGACACTGTCGCCCGTGAAACACCTCCACAATGGACGTTATTCTTCTTCTGCGGTTCAATGTACGCAACCGTATGTGCCCGGACTAGTGCCCGGAGCAGGAGGATCTGCTGTTCAGGAGAACCGCTGTTTACGTAACTATTACGGGATTTTCAGAGATCTCGTTGAGCCCCGAGATTACAATAAACACAGCGTTCTCAGCAATGGCTGAACTGTTTGTTTCAAACCTTCAGGGCTTCATAAACAAGGTAATGACGCTGATACACACCAAAAAAACAGCGTCAATAGGAACTTCCGGTCTAGTTCCGCTTTAACTAAAGACATCAGCTCATCTGATGCATCTGTTATACCCTTAATTGTTGTAGGGGTAAAATTGCGTGTAGAGAAACAATCCAGTCGGATATGGCGAAGCGCACGGCGCAGGAGAGGGGGAACAGTACAGCGCAGGGGCGGTGCGCAGAAATCTGTCTGCACCAGATGAGGGGGCACGACCACTTTTTTATTTATGTTAATTATTTTACTTTTAAATGTGACCAGCATAAAACGGATTTCATAGGGCCCTAGATCAGTCAGAGTCTGTGCTACGGTCATGGAGGATGTATTTAAAATATTTTAAAATATATATATATATATATAATAAATATTAACTGACACTGAAACACTGTGTATGTGTGTGTGTAAGACGTCATGCATTTACACATAGTACATCATATGAATAATTATTTTGTCTTTAGTAGTTTAAAAATAAAATAAAAAATTGTTTTAAATTGAAAATCGATTTTTTTATTAAATAAATCTGTGATTTTAATTTCAGGCCCATATCGCCCAGCCCTAGTTAGAATTATTTTTTTTATTTTTTTTAAAGTTGGGGTTTTGAGATTCAGGTTTCAGGTCTACCAAATTGTTGCTGATACGGTTAAACAACTTAAGCGGATTCACCTAGACTCATTTCCGGTTGGACAGCCATTGTGTTGAAAATGACAGACCGGTAACATGAAGAAATGCCAACGTTTAACTATAATGTTTACTGTATGTGCAGACATTCCTGCTTCTGCTTCAATCTTAACACCATACAGTCTAGTCAGGCGCGTTGATATAAACATGTGCCTCTCCACCGTGGAAACATGTATGTTTTTCTCATGAATTATGAATTAACAGCATCAATACAGGTCAGCGGGTGCAGCGAGGGTGTGTTTTATCACTCTGTGCTGCTGCATGTTTCACACCAGGAAAATAAATATCCCAGCATCGCTGTCACTGTTTGAATGATGGTAAGTGTCCTTACATTAGAGTGGCTGTTAAACAGACTGCAATTCTTCATTCATTTCCCTACACGTGTGTACGATCGCTTCACCTTCTAAATCAGTGCATCTCTCATGTCTTTTCCCTCCCTCGAGCTCCACGCTTATTTAATGCAGATTAGGATACATTTTCTCTAAAACTGCCTATTTAAACAGATCTAAATAATGGATTTACCTCCCAGCTCTGATCTTCTAATTAATCTGGAAGGTTTTTTCTTTTTTTTTTTTACATTGAGATTTAAAGAATTGTGCATATACTAAGGGTAAAAAGACTTGGGGCATGGCCACTCTTTAGTTCTGTTGCCTAAGAATGCTGATTTGAAATAAGCTTTTCTTCTATCCTCACAAAGTATTGATTCATTTGGTTCCTGAGTTTTTGTCTCCTCTCTGTCTTTTCAACAGCTCATTACAAAAATAAAAAAATAAAAAGTGCTTCTAGGAAAGTTTCACCACTTAGCAGCGTTTTGATAACACCTCCAGGAAGCTATTTCAGACGAACAAGACCAAGCTGTTATCTCACGAAATGGGAAAAGAGAAAGATCCATGACTTGACTATTAATAGTGACTGGGACATTAAAAAACACACACACACAATCAACTGTCAAATGTGATTTTTTTTTCTTCTTTTTTAAATGGTGGATTGATGACTTCCCTCTGAAATAATGTTTAAAATGTTAACCCTAACCCTTTATGCACAAGATTCCATTACATTTTGCTCAAAAGCCCAAAATAAGAGAATTGTGTCGATGTCCCAATATTTATGGTTTGAATCTTATGTTGTATTCACACCAGCCCTTCTAATTTGAATCCTAGTTCGTTTGCTCAAAAAGTCCGGTTCGTTTGGGGAGCTGTGAATGCGCAACTGTACTCTGATCCGCACCAAAGAAGCGAACTCTAGTCCTAAAACATGGTTCGCTTCAAGTGAACCAAATGCAGGAAGCAGACTACATCACAGCACTCGAAATTTCAAGGCAACTCATTGCAATCAATTTTGTGCCAACCTGAAATGGCATTAAAAAACAAAAACAAAACAACAACAAAAAACGGAGAGTGAACATTCACAGCTTGTCTGTGACTCCGTTTATGTGTGTGTCTGTGACTTTGTGTGTGCGCTCCGCCCACAGTAAATAAAGTTAGCTGGATCTCACTCGCGCGGCAGAATTGTTTCACAAAAAATAAATAAAAAATCACCAGGGGTCTGTAAAGTTGCTGTTCACGTCGTAAAAGTCATATATATCATACTTGCCTGTATAAAGGAGTTTATTAAAGCCTTATATAAAATAAACAATGATCTTAATAATAATATTAAACCGAACAGAGCATCCATATCGGTAGATATGGATCCAAATTAAGGTATTGGATCGGAAGTGAAAAAAAAGTGGATCGGTGCATCCCTACTTTGCATAGCTCATGTCCACATTTTGTGACCTGTTATTATATTTACTTCTAAAATGTCATAATTTTTTGTGTGGCATCTACAGTGAAACTTGCACCTCTGGTTGAATCTCACAAGTGGTATCTTTATTTCCAATGCCAAGATAATTCACATAGAGCTTCTAATCGCAGAGATATACTCAATTTAGTTTGGGCATGTCATTTTCGAGCAGGGACTCCAAAAAAGAGGGTCAGGGAAGAAGAGGTTAAGATAGCGGTCAAAATTGAACTTTTCCTTTTTTAAACACCCACACACTGCAAATAGGTGTTTCTGGCCATAAAGCTTACTATAATGTAACAGTTGCAGACATTGATTGCCCTCTAAAATGGAAATTCAAGACCAAATGGCACAGTGGGAATATCAAAACATGACATATTGTGTCTCTCACGGCCTTCCCTCTCCCCTTCTCTATCGCTTCTCTGGGGGGTTTTCGACAGAGAGCACATCTGCTGTAGAAACTCTCGTGAAGGACATGTCAAGCCTCCATGACTGAACAGACAAATGATGAGGGACTGACCCCAACTTCAGATGGTTTCAATGGGAACCTGAATCAAAACCTGCTTAATCAGATAACCAGGAGGATAAAGTCAAACAAGTCCAAAGAAAGCTGACAGCGTGAGTCTCACATCTCAACCACAAGCAGATTTAGCATAGATGCAATAAACTATCCAGTTACCGTAGCTTCAAATTCAAATTATGAAACATATACTGAAATACCTGAACAATTTGGTTTTGTTTTAGATCAGAGGTAGTCTGATCCATCAGAAGAAGAGTTGTAATATAAACCGTCCACAGGAAACAACCCCTTTAATGTGAGTTTATGGACATGAACACACAGCCCTCTCTGTTTCAGCTATTTTTAAACATAGCATGGATTACAGTGCAGTTGTTTTGCCCCCATAGCCAAAACAATGTGTATAAAAAATGTGCAGTCTCCTACATGAAGCCTACAAGCAGTCAATGGGCTCCCAATTTTCACACTATGATGTCAGTAATCACTTTCTTGAGGACTTTATCACTACTGTCAGGTGTCTGTTAAGACAGCATAGTGTCCATTTTGTAAAAGTATGGGTGTTACTGGCAGGTGCAGTAGATTAGGCTGTCACTTTTGTGTTCTAAAATTTAAGTTTGACTCAATAATTTCTGACATGCTATTCCTTCAAACATATTTGGAAATTCCCTGCCTGCACAAAGACGATACTTGATAGACATCATACTATTAGTCCATAAGGTTGGACACTCCTTGCATTGCCTTGTCGACAATCCCTCCTCTGCAGGTTCACTTACCCAAGTTAATCACTAAGCTAAAAGATGAGTCAGCAGATGCATTTGATTCTTTGCCATTCATGGTGTAGAACCTGCAATTTTTCCACAAGTTGCTTTTCAGTAGCTTTGGTGTCACTCAAAAGGATGGTTGAACTTGATTGTGTCCTCCATTTTCACAGAAAAACAACAGAACATCAGCATTTTTTCTATTGGGCCCTCAAAGTGCATGTAAGTCCAAGCTCAGCTCAGAGAACCTTCTGCTGGACCATGCAGTAATTATGTCAAACAGTATGATGCACTTCAGGGCTGTATATGTTGTACTTGAGCCAGGTTTGAAGGTTTGAGTGTGATTTTTTTGTTTTGATTTTGTCTCAAGGGAACAATCATGCATGATCAAACACATAAACAAACGGCTCTGTGGTTGTTACCCGGTATGGCCCAATTGGGATGAGCTCTCCTGTTTCTACTGGGATCCCGATGTTCTGTGGAGGAGGGGCTCCCCTGGCTCAGAGTGGGCACTCTACCCTGGGTGCCCCCCCTGCCTGGAGCTGACGATGCAGAGCCACTCCAAGGTCCACCACCCTCTGCAAGAGATGTGCTTCATTCAGGAACACCAGCCAACAGCAATCAAGGTCACAAAAGGTCAAGAGTTGATGATACTCAGATCAAAAGGGGAAAGTTCAAACAAGAAGCAGAAAAACGCCATTCAGATCAGTCAGCTGACAGTTTTCCAGTATCGGCAGGTAAAGCACAAAGGGTAAAGACACCCAAGTTGAAACATGAGTAGTGTTCAGCTACAGAAGAAAAGATGGAAGCTGAGGGAGTATAGTTCTCATCTGCAACACGCAATGTCAGTAAAAGCTCAATTATCTTTTAGTGTCAGTGTCAATCAACAACTGGTCTACGTCATTAAAGAAGGGGATTTCAAGGAAAAATGCTAGTGCTTGTGAACAATCATTAGTGCTCCATTCAAACCTACAATACAGACTTAAGATTACATTCCTACATCAATTTTGTCAGAGGGAAATTCTCCATTCCAAGTAAAACAAACTCTAGCACAAAGTCTGGGTACAGTATGTCTTTTTTGTGATTCCATTATGAATAGCAACCAAAATAACTAGCCCTTACTGTTCCACTGTTTCCAATTTTACTTTTATATCCTAAGCAAAGGGTACCAAATTAAAATTGTATGGGGACAACAGTCAGCTGATTTGGTAACAGAAAAACGTATGCGACATGGTTTCATCCATGCCCAGAGTCTATTCTCATACAAAGGATGATGGCCTGTTGCGACAAACTGAGCAGCGAAAATAGCTGCTGTGTGTCCTCCATTGTTGTCTGTTGTGTTGTTTTCGGTTGTGTTGCGTTGTGTTTGATGTTGCACCGGTACAATGCCATGCTTACATATATAACCGTACCATGATGCTCAACACTCCAAGTGTGTTGAGCTAAGAGAAGCAGCTAATGATATCCGTTGATTCCACTTTTGCTTTCGCAGATCGAAATTGTGATGTCGTTTGGATCGATATTCGATTTGAAAATTGAGATTGTGACACCACTAACATCTGCATGTTGTTGGAGTGTGGGAGGAAAAATGGAGAAAACCCACATCCAAAGAACATGCAAACTCCATGCAGAAAGGCCCTTGGTCAGAATAGGTCAACTAACTAAGATCTTTTTGCAGCAAGGCAACACAAAACGCTATATAATAAGGCACCATTTTAAACTAAAGGACTGTAGTAGTCTGTTTTTGAGCGCTCAGCTCACACACAAGTGCATCGATCAAATGCGCAATTGACTCTCATGAAACAAGCCCAGAATAGAAGCATCTGAAGCTCCCTGGCAAAACTAAGGGCATGCAGTTATAGATTTTTGTTTTAGTTAGGAGGACAGTTGTGGATAAAAGAAATGCAAATGCATGTCTCAGTGCCCTCATTTAACATCTCTGAGAAGAAATGACAGAACAAGAACTCAGCTGGATGCCATTTGTGTCTCTTTTGGGTGCCAGCGGGTGCAGCCACTCTACATGTGTGAGTCTGTGTGTGTGTGTACACACTCTCGGCTCTCAGATGTGTGTGTGTGTGTTTGCTTTTCAGGGATACCAGTGTTCTATGATCAAAAGGAGAAACATACAGGGAGAAGAGAGGGAGAAAAAGGGTAAAGCTATTATCCTACATAGAGAGTGACGTTTGTTCGTTAGAGACATTGTTTTAATCAGGCAAACTGTGGCAAACACGGTCACAGGGGACTGAGTGTAAATACCAATAGACGATTAGAGACCTTCAAAGTGAGCTAAGCCAGAAAATAAAATTGATACAGCTGTGCTTACTAAAAAGCAACATAATTATTTGGAGAAGGAAGAAAACAAAATTTCAAAGAAAGATGTTTTCAAAAACACATGAAGCCAGGACACCGACACCCTCCATGATGATCACAGGATTACACAAACACCATCCCTAAGCCGGGCCAACATGGGATGTGTGAGCAACACATCTAACATCTTTCATTTAGGCACCCAGATCAGAGCAGCCACACAGCCCGCATGAGACACATAACTGTGAAAGCAGTTTAAGGACTTAAACCTTGTAAGCTTGTGGCTCAAACTGGCAAAAAGTATCCTCAAAAAGCTACACTATCGCTGCGAACACAAAACGTTCAAAGAACGTTAGCCCTGGGTTGTCATAAGGCTAGTTAGAACCAAACCAAAAAGTAACATTTAGAGAACGCTCCCACAGAGTTAAGCCTTGTTCATACTCGCGTATGACGCCGTGGTGCGAGGCTCCACAGACGGCACGTGACCATACAAGCATGTACGGAAGCGTTTATGCTCAGCGAGTTCAGCGTGTTGTTGGGGCGTAAAACCAAACTATTCAACATTTGCTGCCGGATAAACGACCACTGCCTAGCAACAGTAGTAAACAACAACTTTCGGCATATCGCTTAAATTGGTCTCAAAATTACTGTTCGTCTCTCTGTGTTTCACATATTGAGACAGCCATACCAGCTACATCAGAATCACCGGAAAGGCTTTTCCCCCTGGGTCATCACTCTTTCCATGGGCTCGTCTTTTTTTTTTCCACGTCCTACGGCAAAAACCACCGTCTTTTTGTAACGTGGTAGCAATCTCCTTCCATAAATTTAACTAAAAGAGAATGTTCTGAGAATGTTGTCCAGAGGTTTGTATATTTGCATTTCAACCAGCGTCATGAAAATGTTTAGATACCATCATAAAAGGTTTGCAGTTGCTAGATTCACCTTTAGGTTAAAATTTAAGGTTATATGTTACTTTTTTTCAATTTAACAAATATGAAAATTAATCTTGAACCACAATCCATAGGACCATAATCACAATGCTGTATTAAAATAGTAATTAAAGCGGAATGCAGGTATAAATTCTCAGATTTATAAAACCGGGCGTACGCCGAGTCCTGCACAGCTTCTCTTTATACATCCCATCAAACGTGAAACTGAGTGCAGGTGAATGAGTAACACACCACGCCCTTGTTGCACCCACAAATGAATATACAAATGACTCTAAAACGCCCTCTCTGACGCTTCACCCTAAAAAAGGCTGGGTTATTTCATCAACCCAACAGCTGGGTTATGAAATGTGTAACCCAATTTGGGTCATTATATGGGTATTGGGTTATAATTTGGGTTATTTTTGTGCAACCCATGCATTGGGTTAATTACAAGTGACCCAGTACTTGGGTTGTTTATGCTTTGAACATCAACACCTCGACTTCTCCCGTCAGCCTTCATCCACCACGAAGCACGGAGCGGGCAAACAGATCATTCTCGTCGCAGCGAGCCAAGCTGAAGGTTTGTGCACACTATATATTTAATCCACATTGTCCGTCTTGCGTTACGTATTAAAGTAGTATGTTTATATTGTCGTTATCATTGAAGCACACACGGATGCAGTTCAGCTGTTTGGTTTTAGCCGTTTACCAAATGAATGAATGAAATGTCCATAATACCCGCGGGCTCTTGGTCATGTTTAGTGAGTTAGCCAGCTAGCTCGCTGGTTCGCTAACCTGGCAGCCGGCAGGCAGTGGGCTAATTAGCCAGCTCGCCGGTTCGTTGGGCGCGCGCGAGCTAACAGGCCAGTTCACCTGCATTTACTTTGCTAGCACACACGTAACGTTAAACCGCCAGCTCGCCGGTTCGTTGGGTTCGCGCGAGCTAACTAACAGTCCAGTTGCTTTGCTAGCATACACGTTAACCGCCGGTTCGCTGGATGCAATTTAACAAAGCAACTACGAGTGAACTAGCCTGTTAATTAGCTCGCGCGCACCCAGCGTATCGGCAAGCTGGCGAAGTACCGGGCGGGCAAGCAAAGCATCGGGAACATTAAAAACGTGTGAGTGCTGATCTGAGAGCATCGCTGCCCACGGCCAAAGTTGTGGATGATTTGCGGGCTTGGCGCACAATCATATGGGGCCACATAATTCAGTATGTCTCCTGAAATCTTTATTACCTGTAGATCAGACAAGACACTGGGCTGAATAGTTCTAGATGGTCACCACTGTTTATTATATTAAGCCAGATTTTGTCTTTTAATTAAGTTATTTGTCTATTATTGTTCCAGGTCAATGGACACGTTTGTTGTTGGAAAAACTCACACAGTGGCAGCTGACAGACCTCCTTGATAGTTTTAAAGGTAATAGCATCATTTTAACACTCACAGCAAAAGCGCCTGCATAGCTAGGTAAAGGGATTTTTTGAAAAAGTCATGTAATTGACTGCATTGTATTTTAGTGCTCATTCAGTGTTTCTTGTGTTTTAAGTTAATAAATTGTTACTGAAAATGCATTTTAAATCTAATAGCTTCATGTAATTAGCCCCGTATTTTAAGCTGTTCTCCATTGTAAAAAAAATAAAGATGTCTTTGTGTTTTGTTTTTGTCTTTCAGATTTGATGAAGAATGAAGAAAGTTGTCTTTGATGATGATGAGATGAGGGGACCATCAGGCAGTTGATCACGAAAGTGGGCCCCAGGCTCAAGTTTCTCAGAAACTTTAGATCACTTGTAGTTAATATCCCTGCAGACGTGAGAGGCTGATGTATAGATAGATAGATATAGCAATTTAATGAGGAAGATTGTACATATTCATGTTGTTTTGCACTGCTGTCGATTGTTTTGCATGTTAATCATCTGAAACGGAATAAATATTTTTCTAAGATTATAACATTGTTTAAAAGTGTTTATTGCATAATATATTCGCATGAGCAAATTATAGGATCTGTTTTAGAGGGCTTAGAAGCTTTCATATGTGACAACATATTAGCAGATACAATGAGCCAACTGGTTCACAGTATCTGTCAGTGTCTGCAAAGAAAATGCAAACCTTGTCTGAAGCAGTTGAGCTGTCTCTTGTAGATTTAAGCAACAGTGATAGAAAAGGCCTCTAGACAAAAGAGGTCAAACAGACTGGGAATGGGATATTTCAACAATTTCAAGCAGAGGAAGAAGCATAACTCTATAAATCCACCGCTATAAAAGAGTGAAACTCTATAGCTCACTCAGCATGGTTTGCTTTCATAGAGTGTGAAATGCTCTTAAGACACAACGGCACAAGTGAAAGCCCTGATGTCGTGAGCCGAGGCTAGTTAATCCAGTGAGTTGACCGTGTGCAGCTGAGAGCTTAGAGCAGCAGCTTAACACAAGGCTACGGCTTGGACGCACCTGCCACTGGTCAGTTGGCTCAGCCAGCTGAGCGAAACACATGCTTGCACTACATTATAACACGTCGTAATTGAAAAGGCCGTGCTGAAATCTCAGCCTTCTATTCATCACTGTTTCAAATGAAGTGATATACCACATTTTATGATGTTTATGGTAAAAGGTTTACATGCAACATGCATAGAACAAACTGTTAAAATGTGGGTCATTAATCTGTTTTTCAAAATAATCTGGACAACAAATAACCATAGTTTACTAATAAAACTGTTACACCTCTACTCTTCCTGCATGAAACATCTATATATCTAATTTGTTAATGTTCATATAATAACACAACTTATGATATTATGGGAAAACTGGCTATTTTAAATGAAATGCTTCACTTATTGTGTAATTTGGAAGTTGCTCCATCTTGTTTTGTTGAAACCAGAAGAGACGGTACCTGAATGTGAATAGTCCAAAAAAATTACATCTCAAGTATTGTCCTAACCACTGCGTTGACTTGAGGTAAAATGTCACATGGTAAGGGAATGATATAAAGGAGAACTCATAACAACTTAAGAAAATAACCATAGTGTTAAGATAATTAGATTACGATGCAATTAAAGGGATACTTCACCGATTTGAATGTGGCTTTGTATTGCTAGAATAGCAGTAGTATTTTTTAGAAAATGTGCTTCCCTCCCTCAGTTTTTCACTGAGTTGTAAAAAAATCTGTTTTCCATTTTCAAAATGTGCCCTACTGTGATGCAAAACGCATCATTTGACTCACAGTAGGGCACATTTGGATAAGGGAAAACAGATTTTTTTACAAGTCAGGGAAAAACTGAGGGAGGTAAGCACATTTTCTGAAAAATACTGCTGCTTTTCTAGCAATACAAAGCCACATTCAAATCGGTGAAGTATCCCTTTAAGTGAAGTGGACATTTATGATGCACTGATAAAGCTCACTGAAGGTTTTGATCGTTTTACAGTGTTTGAGGGGGGCAAGGCTGACTATGGCACCAGTGCATCATGGAGTCAGATTGGAGGCTGTGAGGCCATTCCCTTATCATTTATAGAATTTGAAAAGGTCTTATTATTGCTGCCACTGAGATACTTCTCGGTTACTGTACGTCACGTTTGACAATGATGTTGCACCACATATTTGTGGATGAAATAGTTGGGGACCAGCAGGTCACCATCTACCGTCATCATAGCTAGGCCCTAAATCATACACTGGTGCCCGTAGGAAGTATGTATTCCTATAGTGGGAGCTGAAGAAAATGTTTCATTTATGGTAATGCATGCTAAGGAACGTAAAGGCTAACATAATACAAACACATTAGGCACAACGCAAATCAAATATGCTTTGTAAAGAGATTCCAGGATGGCTGACAAAACAGCTAGCTACACTAATGCTAATTGTAGCCTCGCTAGCTTACCTTTGGGAACAGGTTCTCAAAGTTAGCCGCAAAATAGTAGCATGCGAATGCTAAATAAATATGTGCTCGCGTATTGTGAATGGACACCGACTTTGTCGTTTCAGCATAGCACCATGTTCTGCATTGAACTGTGTGCAAAAAAAATCTTAGGACGATCTAACGGTCAGTGAGATATGCCTGTCACAGACACACAGACAGACACACACAAAGACACAACTTGCTTTATAGACAGATGGCAGTACAGTTTTACAAAATGGACATCACGCTGTATTGATAGAGACCGTAAACTCCCCAGGAAAATGTAGAAAAACATTATAAATCAAATCATGAGTGGGCAAATTTTTTAGCGACTGGCTAACCGGTAGATTCGCCCCCTGATGGCCATTCAGGAGAGCAGGTTTCAGGCACTTCTGCATTCACTTTTCAGGCACAGACTTTGTATAATTGTACATCAAGAAAAGACCTGTTGCTGAACTGATTGCATTGTGTATAACTATTCTGCATGAGTTAATTGTTCGTATTTGCACACGGTACAAAGAAGCAGCAGGAGGACCAGGCAGACCTGGCACATGCTCAGTCCTGCTGATTTGAGCTGTCAACTGTATTTATTAACTATGATGAATAACCTCCCCCCCACACACACGCACGCACATACGCGCACACACACTTCACATCCAATCAAAAAACTCTCAGAGGAACTCAAATCTGCTCACCTTTTAACTAAATTTTATCCTTGGCCCATGGTGTGCCAGCCAGTCATTGTACTGGCAACCTGACGATATGGCTGCTGTTAGAATCATTCTGCCAAATGCCCCCAGCTGGATCAGTCAATTTGAAACAGTGTGGTGAATGAGCAGGCCAACTGACGCAGGGAAGGGAACATTTTAAAAGGCTTTGTTGGAACAAGGAAATATATTAAGAAAGTGTTACACAGTATGTGCTACATGCATAATACAGGTGTTATATTTCAACCCGAACATAAGGTCCATCGAAGATGGCACCTCCGGTTACAGCATCTCTATAGGCTTTTTCACTTATAACTTTGTCTTTTTCTTAACTTATTTTATCTTGTCAAGATGCACCGTTTAGCCTTAATACGATAGGAAACCTTTGCAAATGTATAGTACTGATGTAACATTAGGGCTGAATGATGAATCCCAAAAGCTAGCCATTATAAGCTAGCCACAGTATGCTCTGTGGCAATATGAAACACAAATTGAATCCCAATCACCACATCTGTCAGAAAAAAAATCCCCCCACAAGACCAACAGGACATCTCACTCCCTTTTTATGTTGCTATGTGGCCACTGATTTGGTTGCCAATCCGGCTGTTCAGGCATTTAAATATCAACGGAACAGCTGGACCATGTATATAAATAAGCTGCTCAAATAGGGTTGTTTATAGGTGCTGAGACGTGCACACTAGCGCTCCCATTCAATAACTTTGCATGCTCTGCAAGCTGCGAGTTCAAGATGACCTCCCATGTTGGATTATGGGTTCATAACTTCGACTTGAATGCAGCATTAGACATAGTTGGTAATGAGACCAGCAGTCGTGGCAAAAAGCTGTTAAAACTGTCTGACCCTCTGTTCATCGTCTTATTTTCCTGCTGTCATGTGTGCAAATACAATCAAATGTATTTTATTTTAACATTCTTGAACTCAATTTTGCACATTGCATGATTAAGGACCTGAGCTAAACCTGATCTGCGTCCGGTACTGATGCATATGACAATGCAAGCTCACAACTACTATTCTATCAGAGCATGGATTTTTCCTGAGCCTTAAATTTTAAAGCTCAGACTAAAATATCCTAATACAGTAGGTCTCAAAGAATCTCCAGATAGTTCCCATTACTGCACACCATGTTGAAAAATCAACTATACAGAGATGAGACAAGGTCAATGAAAACACAAATCCCCAACAGGCCATGTCCTTCTCTCAGTCTGGATCCTTAAACCTAAAACCTTGCTGAAGGGTAAAATCCTTTGATCCTGGGCCTGAGCGGAAGAGCTTCGGTGGAAAAGGTGGAGGGAACAGGGGGGTAAAAGAAGTAAATCAATAGATTCTTGTAGACACAGCCTCAAGTTTCCAATCTAACACAGCGCTGTATTGATTAGGTTTCATATGAGACAAGGCCCTGGGACACTATATGTCAGCTGTGGACCTGGGAGTTTTAAAGAAAACAAACCCCTGGTGCTGGGGGTGGGGCAGGGAGGGCCATTACAAGCAGACAATGTCGAGTCGATGAGCATTGGTTGAATAGGAATGTGACACAGGCACATGAGTGGAGTAGTAGTTTCAAGAGCATTACTTGCCAGAAAACAGTGAGGCTTCAGAAAAATACCAATATTATATTAAAGTGGTGCTTTAATATCTAAAGACCCACTCTCTCTCTCTCTGCCCCTTTCTCTTCCTGTAGTACCGCAAGATAAGTCTGTTCTTCTTTCTCTTCTTGTTTTTCTCTAAACTGCAGTCAGAAATATAATTTACTTTACTGACTGTGATAATGCAAGACTGTTATCTAGGTAGTAATCTGCCAACATGCTGCCTGATAATATGTTTTATTAAGTTAAGCATGCTGGAAAAAAAGAAGATACCCAAAGTCATTGCAATCAATCCATTGGGAACAGGTCCATGTTGAAAACTACCATCACAACATAAAAGATGCAGACAAGTAATGCGTGTGCAGCTTTGTATATGCACATCAATGAGTCTTAAGGAGTCAATATGCATGTTTGATTACAAGGAAAAGTAAAGTACTGAAGATGAAATTGCTGTAAGTAAGACTCAAGTGAAACCTATACAGAAAGAGAAGGAAAATAAAATGTTGTTTTAAATGAGGCCGCTAGAATGACAGCAGCTTCACTTAGCTTATGAAGATGGAGAAGTGGGTTTCTGGAAAATGATGCTTAAGGGTTTATAAGTACACCAATGAGGTCAGAAGTGCATGACTGCAAAACCACAGCCAGGAAATGAATGGCTTCATCAGCTGTGCGGCTCGTTCCTGCAAAACACAGCACTCTGAGTAAACAGGGCTGTAATGAAACATTGTCTTTATTTGTTTCTGATTAGGTCACGGTCCATCTTTCTCTTTAACTTTGGGTTGTGACACGGTAAATAACACTATACATAGATTTAAACATAGAATAACATAGGACTGACCTGCATAACATCTTCCATATGGTTATTGATACCTTTCAGAAAAGGGTATAGAAGGAGCTAATCAATTCCACTATTTCTGTCACATTTTGTTAAGCAAATACTTGACTCAGTTTAAAAAGTGAAGACATAGATACCATATCTATATTGTGACATGATACAAGATATCGTCTTAGAATTGCTGATGTTGTCATATCGTGATAAGGTATCTGTGATGAATTTTGATATATGATGATATTTATTATATTGAATAACTTAGTGTAATACACTGAATATTATTAATTAACAATATTATACATTGATTACAAAATAACAGTGAATCAACACAATTAGATTACAAGTTATTTAATAACATTTCTTTAATTTTAAGATGAATTATTGTATGGCAGAATTTGAGTACATTTATAGGAAATTCCATTCAATGTAATTATTTCTAACGCCTAAATACCCTTCAATTGACTTTAAAAAGCCAAAGAAATGAAGCAGGTGTATTATCTGAAATGAAAAGTAATACGTGTTTTCAAGCATGTAAAAGAGTACACATTTTATTTGAATGAATTTCCACAAAAACATCTCTTGGGATATAAAGCTACACACAGTCTAACAAAAGCCGAAAATATCCCCAGATATTATTTCTCTCTACATATATATATATATGTATATACATATATATTTACATTTCCCATCTTGCCCTGCCATTCTATTCCCATTTTCTCAAATCATCACACCAAAAAATGACATTATGATTGACATGAACACGCCTGAAACATTATGAAGGACTGCGCTCTTAAATAAAGTCAGGACCAGAACTTGAATTATAAAGCTAAATTATCTTTGAACTTTCTTGATTCATTCATTAGTCATTTGGTCCATAAAATTGAGGAAATCTGTGTCTCTCAAACCTGTCCACAGATTTATTTTAGTCAACAAATCAAAGAATTTCATTATTTCAATGATTTATTTTTTACAGAGGAGCAAAAAAACATAGTATGCTCAACAACTTAACCAAATTGGTTAATTGTTGCATCTGGATAGTTGTTCCACAAACCAAATATTTATGGACATTTACTGTGATAGAAAATATTAGCTATTTGCAAAGCTTTAAAATACAGCTTCCGTTGTACCTGTTACAGCGACAAATAAAGATATTCTAAATCACAGAGCTTGATCTGAATGTATTAATGCATTTTCAAATATAACAGCTGACAATAAATCATTATTAATGGATTAAATACTGCAGTCCTAGTTATGACCTGCACGACCCTGCAGCACCAGCTCTGCAATAAATAAACATCGAAGAAACACCCACTTCTTAAACAACTAAATTCTTTAAGGTCAACACAAAATCTGGCAAACAAAGCAACTCCCAGCATTCGACACATGGAACTGAACAAATGTGGGGCACAGAAGAGCAGGAGTGAGCAAGTTTGGTTGACTAACTCTAAGGTTAAGACAACAACCAAGATTCTCTTTACCTTCCTCTGCAAAATAAATTGTGTTTCTACCTCTGTACCTCCTCTGCATTCCCTCACTTTCTCTATCACACACATACACACACATAAATGCAGGCACACACACAACAAACACAAGCGGGGACAGATATAGTGGTGGACACTCTCGTGGCAGCTCAGAATGAGAATGAATTTGTCAGACTAGTGTGTCAGCAAAGGCAAATTTAACGAACTGCTTTAAGTCGATATAGCTGAGCCACACAGTTTACAGATGTTTGCAAACTCCTAACGCTAACACATAATATACTGTCTACATATATGGCACATACATTGCAGCAATTGTGCTTCACTGCAGACGTCTGTATAGTGGGAGGGAACAGTTCAAGATGCGTATGGAGGCTTGGCACAAGGAAAAGACACAACACTGAGTTTTGGTCTATAGGGTGGTGAGTGGGTGATATACAGATACCAGCCAACTGAAGGAGGGCAGAGATTAACGAGAGAGATTAAGCCAAGCAGATATAATAACAAGAAAATATAAACTAATAGTAAAATAAGAGGCTAGAGTTTATGAAAAATAGTTGCATTCGACCTTAATTTAAGTTACAGTTAAGCAATTGGCAAAAGGAGCTTCATAGAGAAGGACAACAGAGGAAAGGGTTTAGGAATATATGTTATATATATTAGGAGTGTCAAGATCTGAATTGTAAATCAAATATCAATTGAAACGGCATCTTGATCTGAACCTTCGAAAGCAAAAGTGGAATGGAGGATTAAACCACGCTCCCAGTGAGATGTCCTGCAGCATGAGGGGAAAACAACACAGTGTTGTGGTTGTAGCCATCGTAGCATGACAACACATTTCCTCCTCCCGCTAACCTGGAGCTGCTGCCAGCTTATAGTGACCGCAGCAACTGTTGACTTGGGGCTAACTGAAAACCCCTCCCGCTTCTGTGAAATCAGTGGTGTGAAAATATTTTTTTGCGTTCAGCATGCAACACAATTGTTACAGTTAACACAGGCAACTCCATCCATTTTATACTGCTTTATCCTCCCACTGGAGGGTCACAGGGGGTGCTGTGTCTGACATAAGGCGATTGGCAGGGTACACCCTGGACAGTTCGCCAGTCCATCGCAGGGACACATATAGAGACAAACAACCATTCAACTATTCACTCTCACACCTACGGTCAATTCAGAGTGTTCAATTTACCTAATCCCTGTATTGCATGTTCTTGGACTGTGGGCGGAAGCCGGAGAACCCAGAGAAAACCCCCCCACACACAGAGACAACATGCAAACTCCATGCAGAAAGGTCCGTGTTCAACCGGGGCACGAACACAGATCTTCTTAGTGCAAAGGATCACTATTGCACCAACCGCGTGGCCCTACACAGGCAAACTTCCTCAAAATTCAACTCGTGCTAAAGCGATAACTACAGCGCGTGCGTGTTTGTAGCATCGCATAAACCCTGGATTTAAACGTTACAAAATGCCAAGAAGGTCACATCTTACTACAAAGGTTTCCTTCCATGTCTGATAATGTCAAGGAAAAAGTTATTGCAGGTCTGAGCAGTGCAGATTTAGTGACCTTAACAACAGATTGCTGGACCTTCAGAGCAACACAGAGCTACAGGACTCAGACTTCTCTTCTTTTCACAGTTAGTTTCCAATTGACTGGTTATTGTTACATTATTCATTATTATATGCTAAATCAACTTTTTAATAATTTTAATACTTATATTTGGGACCTATCAGTCGACAAAGTGTGAAAAAAGATGACTCGCTCATGTTTTTGTGGTCCTCCTCAATTTAAGTACAGGGATGTTGACTTCTGCGCTCATTGGGACGTCACAGTGCGCTAAATTTCTAGAAGTGTTGTCTCGCAGCCCTCCGCTTTGTCCATAATACACGCGAGAGTGCTGGCGAGGGCAATGGTATCCGAATACTGAAAGTCCGCGAAAAGTTCTATTCTTGGCTCCCCAGTGCAGCAAAGAGTCCTACAAACTTCCAGCCTCAGAGGATTTATCTGTCCAGTGGATACATGTTATATATGACGGCAATGTGCCTGCTAGAGCCTGCAAATGATGCTTTTTTTTTTTAAGAGATACTACTAAATATAGTGTTCTGAACAGGGCTGTTGTGGCTGGGTGATTGAACTGCTGTTGTGCTTCATCCTTATGGTATTTTGACCAAAGCATGTCACCGACAGTTCATTAGGACACCAGGGAACTAGTGTAACTTGGAGAAATAGGATGTAATAAGACTTCTTTAAATATGACAATAAGGCCTTAATGTGTTACATTGCAGACAAATGATGGACATTATATCAGTCATGACACCATATAGACAATTGAAATGGGAATTGAAAAATGTAATGATCCTAAACTAAATTGGTCTAAAAATGGCAGACCTGTGCTAAAAGAGAGGAAAAAAGATAAGCAATCACATTTAATTGTGACCTTAAAATCGATAAACGAATAGAGGATTTGGAGAATTGTGACACCCCTAATATAAATACTGTACAATCCACATTAAAAGCAGCAGTAGTTTAAAGGTATAGTCAGTTGTTTTAAGAGAGGTTGCATGAGGTAGTGAAACAAAGACAATGCTGACTGTGCTGTTCACACCCCAGAGACCATACTGAGACACTGGAAACGTGGAGTGCAGTGTGGGACAAAAGGGAACAACTGATTTTAGTCACTGAACAAAAGGTTGAACCAATAAAACCTATACCTATATGCAAGTCTGCAATATCTCCAGTACCAAAGTCCATTGAGGAAATTCACTGTTCTACTGGTGCCTCATCCAAACAAAGGATGTGCAACACTTACTGATGGAGGCACCAGTGGATCAAAAAGTCATGTCTGCCATGTAAAATAGCTGATTTGTTTCTATGAACTTTGCAGTAGAGTGAGCGGTTAACACAATTTCACAACCTTCAGTTTTCAGTCAGAAAAGGCTGTGGAACGGCAAGACGAAGAAGATTTTTTTTTACATGAGGAAACATTGATTTTATTTGGAGAATCTTTTTTTGTGTGTCTCCCCTGGAAGTCAATGATGTTTCTCAGTGCAAGGGGCCAAACAATGGCCACGCACAATTCAGGCAATGTTGGCTATTTTTCAGTACTTTCAGTACATCCAGCCACATTTCCAAAAAACAGAAGTAGCAGCTACAGATACCAATGCCCTTGACATGCACAGTCAGGGAAAGACAACAGAGAAAAGCCTTTGGAAATGTCTTTATAAATATCCATAATCCATATATGTTTAATTTTTTAAGTTTAAAATAAGTGGTGCCAGAGTGAAAACGATAGTTGTGTAAATGTATTGTTACTCAAATATGATGTTCTCATCCATTTTCAACCACTGCTGCCCCATCATTTCTGCCCAGACTGTCGATAACACTCTGTCACTTGTTGTTTCTCTTCAACTCAAATTGCACTTGTGCTAAATGATATTTGGCTCAGATGGTCCTATCTGCAAACAGAGCAATCATGCACCATAATCTGTCAGTTGTGCTTTGGCTCAGAGTAAAAGAATTTAAAACAAGATGAAGAGAGAAACTGGGGATAGAATACATATAATATATATATATATTATATGTATATATATATAAGTATAGAACAAGAAGTAAATGATGAAAGGACAGAGAATGGAGAAAAAGAATGATAGCCGTTTATTGATAAAAAGAACAAACTGCCAAACTCTAAACTACAAAGCGTGTGTATTCATCCATTTCCCATGGCATTTTTGATTTTCCAGCGACTGCAGCCAAACGGTGTGACAGTAATTCAACTTCTGCTTGACTCTGAGAATAATACTGTCCATTGCTGTATTGCTCCATCCTGTATGGATCACTGACTTATAAACGTGGGCAAATAGTCAAGACAGATGACCTCTGTGATGTTATCAAACAAATAATGGCTATGAACAAATGACTTGCCTTTTGCTAATTTCTGCTGACAATATGAGTCCCAAGTGGGTTTGTACGTGTTATCCCTACCCGTGTTTGCTCACCTGGGAATCCCATGTGGGGTCCATGTTACTGGTAAACCATATGGAGTCTATAATTTGCTCACTGCCCATTAAGTAAACACTTAGTACCCAGGTACCCTGGAAAGGAAGCAAAGTGGGCAAACACCGGAGTGGCCCCAATGGAATCTATGGATAATCCCACTTGGGGCAAATATTGTCAGCCTGAATATAAATTTGGAATGGTAAAGCCCTGGGTCAGGCTTGCGTTTCGACTGGGAACAGTAACTTTGCTTGGTAGGTAGGGTGTGGGCTGTGCCCGATGGCCACATAGCATGACGTCATACCGGTGAGAAGTCAATGAACGACGACATTGAATCACGACACAACAGAAAACAAAGGAGGGCATCCAGCAGCTCTTTTTCATGCCCAGTTTATGGTTGTTTGTCTCAATATGACATCGAGCTTTGTATGAGAATAGACTGCGTGCATTGATGAAACACCGCTCAAAAGGGAGTCACGCTCTTCTGTTGCCAAATCAGCTGACTATTGTAAGGTATGGTCAGGGTGGACCTACACCGGCTCCACCCTGACCATACCTTACCATTTTACTCTGAGGGAAGTGCCAGAAATGGAGAAATTCCATCGCTTAAGCACTACGCCACAGAGCAGCTCACACCAGTGCCAGCTGAAAGTAAGGTGTCAGTAAAGCCAAATAAAGCTGTGAAAGTGAGTGGCATAAACAATTCACAAGCACTGTAACACCATTTCACACTCATCGTGAAGATGTTAAAAATGTACGGGAATGGTGTCAGTGCACCAGCTGTTGAAGAGGAACTATCAGCACAAGCAGTGATGCCATCAGCAGCACAGACAGACATTCAGAGATCTGATGAAACCACCTTTCCAGGCATTACCAAGAGCCTGTAGAGCCTGTAGAGCCAGTAGACTCCAGTGCAGACCCACTTGCATGGTGGCTTGACAATACTGCGCTCTACAGTTCTGTAAGAATATGCACATCTTCAGGGGTTGGAGCGCAACGATCCTTCATACTGTGCTAGTTAAGTCTGGGTAAAGGCTCTGGTATACTTCCGCACACATGCCACACAGTCCAAAGTATGTGTAGCATATCATGTCACATACATACAGACTCCGGTATACTGGTGCGTCCTGTAGTATCCCACTTCACCATCGGGTGGCAGTACAAGTCTGGATGCAGGTAACAGGATGCATTCCTACCAAAGAAGAAGAAGATTGCTGGCGACAATGCTACCCTAGGACACCACTGGCTCACAGATGAAGGCCCTGTCAGGCAGAGGAGTTGGGGTGTCAGCCGGTCCATGGGTCCAGGTCCAAATTCAGTTTGCCCAGGTGCATGTTGGGTCCAGTCCAGTTGGTGGTGTTTTGGTCAAAAAAGAACAACAAAGAGGACGCTAGCCATGGATTATGCGAAGAGGTTACAACTTCCTGTGACCCTCGTGTGGAGGGAAAAGCACTAGACAAATGACAATAGACAATTTGTTTGGCAACTCAAATGAATGAATGAATGGAGCCATTCATTCATTCATTGGAGTTGCCAAGCAAAAATAAACTGAAAAAACATATTTAAATTATTGTGCAGCTAGTTTTGTTATTTGTTTGTTACAGGGTTTGTGAATGCACCAGAGAATTAACGACTGCAGACTGCAGCTCTGCTGCAACAGCAGCTCCTTTTTTTAGTGCAGAGAAGTGAGATTCTCACTGTGACTCACTGAGTTCAGCCCCAGAGGTAAAGACACTCTGCCCCAGGTAAAGATATGAAAATAATTAGCTGCATTACAGCAAGTCCAGCTACTGTGTGTTATGTGCATGAATTTGGTATAAAGCTATAATACAATTATTTTAATACCAAATATTGGATCATATATTTAATATACATTCCAAACTGTGCAATATCTATATTTTTAAATGGTACCCTGCTAAAATCACTTTCATACTGTGTAAATGTTTATATTTCTATTTTTATATACTGCAAAATTACATTTCACTCTGTGATATTTATATTCTATATGCTGCTAAAATCATATCTCACACTGTGATATTTATATTTCTATATTCATATACTGTTAAAAAAAAATATATATATATTTCTATATTCATATACTGTTAAAAAAAAAAAATACATTTCATACTGTGGAAATAGTCTTATTTATTATTTTTTATACCCTGCTATGGGTCACGTCTCATAGAAATGCACTTTTTATATTTAAACCCTGCTACAGACCTGCTATTTCATATTGTGCAATAAGAATTTGATGGCTGTATATCCTTTTAATGTAGTACGCTGCAACTGAAAACCCACCTCACGTTAACTAGGGTCACTTTTTCTTTTTAATGTCCTTGACCCATACACTGGTTGTTGTTGTTGTTGTTGTTATTGTTCTTCGTTGTTAGCTGTATGCACTTTCAAGGTGAAGTCAAGTAAATCTCGTTGTACAACTTGTATAATGACAATAAAGGCATTCTATTCTATTCTATCTATATCTTAGAAAACCTTTTATGTGTATATATATTTAAAAAACGAGCAAGGATGAAGAGAAGAACGTTAAAAACAAAAGATTGATTGTTATAATGTAATATTTAATAGCTCCTGTTTGTTCCCTAATGTTATAATGGAGCTTATTTAGTTCTATTATTTAGCTTATTTAATTCCCTGCTGTCCCCGATTGGGAATTCAGCTTGAACATGCCCCAAAATTCACCAATCTTTGCACAGCCATCAGTCATGATGAACATGTTCGCATTTAAAAGGTAAAACACATGGGTGTCCTTTAAGCA